>NC_142888.1:116180500-116819000 GCF_051225735.1 Oryctolagus cuniculus | reverse complement strand
TGAAATCAAGATCCATTCCATTTTGCACTGTTTTTTTTTTTTAAGGTGGTGTTTGTTAAATTTATAAAGGGGTATACCAAGGTGTGGTAGGTTACAGTGAGATAAGGAGAATGCTTATTGAATTCTTGGAGTGGCAGTACCCAACTGTCCATCAAATCACCATGGGGGCTAATCTTCCGCCTGTGGCACCGGTACACTGGTTCTAGTCCTGGTCGGGGCGCCGGATTCTGTCCCAGTTGCCCCTCTTCCAGGCCAGCTCTCTGCTGTGGCCTGGGAGTGCAGTGGAGGATGGCCCAAGTCCTTGGGTCCTGCACCTACATGGGAGACCAGGAGAAGCACCTGGCTCCTGGCTTCGGATCAGCGTGGTGCGCTGGCCGCAGCATGCCAGCTGCAGCGGCCATTGGAGGGTGAACCAATGGTAAAAGGAAGACCTTTCTCCCTGTTTTTCTCTCTCACTGTCCACTCTACCTGTCCAAAAAAAAATCACCATGGGAGCTTAGGTTTTAGCTCTTCAACCTCTTTAATTCATGGAGAGGGTCACTGAACTTCCTATCAGACACAATGGAGCATCATGTAATCATGTAATCATTTGCATACTTTGGTATATATGCTGGGGGATACTGACCTCTGATGGAGATCTGAGTACACTAGACAATTTGTTGGACTGATAGGATTTACTTGACTTTGTGTTTTTGTAGTTGACTATTTGTTTCATGTCCAAGAAAACTAAATAACTGTAGATCTGAATTCAACAAATCATCTGTTATGTGACACACTTATGCCAGGCAGTGTTCTGGTCACTCTGTCACTTTTATCTTATTTGATTCTCATACATTTTGTTTATTATTTATTTATTTTTTTAAGCATCTTATTTTTATTTATTTGAGAGGTAGATTTACAGACAGTGAGAGGGAGAAACAGAGAGAAAGATCTTCCATCTGCTGGTTCACTCCCCCAATAGCTGCAATAGCAGGAGTCATGCTGATCTGAAGCTAGCAGCGTCTTCCGGGTCTCCCATGTGGGTGCAGGGGCCCAAGTGCTCAGACCATCTTCTACTGCTTTCCCAGCCCATAGCAGAGAGCTGAATCGGAAGTGGAGCAGCTGGGAGTTAGAACCGGTGCCCATGTGGGATTCCGGCACCGCAGATGGAGGATTAACCTACTGTGCTGCAGAGCTGGCCCCAGTCTTCATACATTTTGAAAGTAATATTGATACTTTGTTTTCACGTGATTAAACCATGCCTGTCTCTCTAATCCCATGATGGGGCTCCTGTAAGTGTAATGAAAAGATATTTATACTTTGACAAATAAAATTATATCACATAATGTGTCATATAGATGATGAGAGAATTATATTTTAAAAGAGATGTATCATTGTTGAAATCCTAGGTAAGCATTCAAAGTTTTCACAAGTATATATCACTGATGAAGTAGTGTAAGATCAAGCAAGATGGCACAATAGGAGTTGGAACATAATACACACCATTAAACATTAAGCATATGAAGGCTAGTCCTGAGTTCTGTGACAGCTGTTACAACAGAGGTCATGAGCCAGATAGGTGCAAATAGAAAAAGAAAAGTGTGCATTGTTGTGGATGCTGAAGAGGAGGAAATTTCAATAGGGAGCAAGTGTAACATTGTTAGACATGGAAGAGAGCTCCAGAATGATAAAGGCTAAAAATAGCCATAAGATTTTGCACTTAGGAGGTCAATACCAACCTTACCAAGAGCCCCTTATGTGAAATTGGAAGGATAGGAAGCAAAGATATAGAATAAGTTAATAGTCTTGTTCTTTGATGGGTTTTGCTGGAAAAACATTGTGGTTTCTAAAAGGAACATGTTTTTTTTTTTTTTTTTTAAATAAGGCATTTAAATCTGTAGCATAATTAGATTTTGAAAGCAAATGGAGATAATGGTTTGAAACATAGGAAAGCATTTGAAGACCAATTTTCCAGAGGTGACAGGAAGGGATACAGGCCAGTACACAGGGGAAATGATTGGTCTTTAGATGGATGAAGGAACTCTCAATCCTCATGCATGATTTGTAGATGTGTCCTGATGTGGAAACTTAAGGGAATCATATTGAAGGCCTTAGTTGTCCTAATGATGTAGGGAGGCCAGCCAAATATTGAAACAGGAAAGGGCAAGGGTTTAGTGGGATTTGGGGGCAAGATAAAGTCTTACCAAGGTCATTGTGGAGGATAGTGAATGGACTTTGGAAAGCTATGAAGAGATGTTGCTGAGATTCCAGCAAAGATCAAGAATTGGTAATAATACTAAACCTCCTGGTTTGTATGACTTTATCTAGCTCTATAGAAAATAAAAGGTAGCTTTTATGCTTGGGCAACGTTTGGGATTTTAGGTTGTGGCAGAAGGACAATGGTGGGAAGAAGCTGGGAGTGCTTGAGGGTCACTAGAACGACTATGTAGTCGTTGGATCCAGGCTTGGTATAAAAGGGAGTGAAGATGGAAGTCAGCTGGGCTGGGAGGAAATGCAAAGACCAATGGACCATAGGCAGCTCTGAAGATGATGTCAGGATGGAATGGAGGAACAGTTAAAGTATGCTCCAATATCATTCTATGTAGAATGTGAATGTGGCAGAGTTATTAGGAGGCCTAGACAAGTGTATAGCCAGGAAACAAACACTTCGAGAGACCAGAGGTTTTTATATAAGGATTTAGGAATAATGATCATAATCCAGGTTAGTAAAGAAAAAGATAAGATTGCCTCCATTCTGATGCAGAGGTGTTAGGAGCAGATGAAAAAATAACCAGTCATTACTTGAGGACCTGCAGGGAAAGTGATGTCATCAGAAAAGAGTCAGGTTCTGGTAAAGGTATTCAGTTGGGGGAGTATCCTGTCAAAGTTTTAGGGAGGTAGTTCATGTACTGTGATCTTAAGGATCCAGAACATACAATGAACAGGTTTCTGCACAAAGACAGCAATGGATCTTCAGCCAGCGGAATTCAGCAGAGCAGGAAGAGAATGAGACTACAAGTGAGAGTAACATTTTTGGCTTATGTTTTAAAGCAGGTGAAATATTTAGAAACTTCAGAAATCTACAGCACTACTTTGCTGGAGTGTAGGTAGGTAAATAATCTGACTTCTTTTATTCTTGACCATGGAAATAAGTCACATTCAGTATAAAAGATATGGAAAAGTGAAAAATAAGAAAAAAGCACTGTCTAGACTCACCAGCTGGAAATATCCACTGTAAATATTTTGATGCATATTATTCAATAATTCACAATATATATGCTTTTTGCAGTAATGAAGTCATAAGAATGTTTTCTATTTTGTACTGATTTTCTAATGAGCATGATCATATCATTAATACTCTCACAATGTGATATTCAATGACTTCTTCATCTAATCAGCTGAATTCCTCATGCAATTTGAGTTATTTTCATTTTTTGAGTAGTATGTACCATGCTGGCATAAACATTTGTAAGGGGAAATCAATGTGCATACTGTCATGATTACTTAAGATAGATTCTTCAAAACATATAGACTGGGTGCTGATGTTGAGATGCAGCTGGTTAACCTGCCACCTGTGATTCTAGCATCTCACATGAGCAGCAATTTGAGTCTTGTCTGATCCACTTCCAATCCAGTTCCCTGCTAATATGCCTGGGAAAGCAGCAGAAGATGACTCAAGTGCTTGGGCCCCTGTCATCCACATAGGAGATTTGGATGGACTTCTGGGCTCCTGGCTTTGGTCTGGCCCAGCCCTAGCCATTGCAGCCATTTGGGGAGTGAACCAGTCTATGGTAGATTGCTCTCTTTGTTGCTCTCTGTAACTGTGTCTTTCAAATAAATAAAACAAATCTTAAAAAAAAAAACCAGAAATATGACTGGTTCAAAGCATTTTCCTATTCCTCTTTCTTCATTACCAATTTCCTCTATCTCTCTTCCTTTTTTCTTTCATTCATGCTTTCTTATCTTTATTTTTGTGTTACAATTTACACTTGGAATCAAATTTATCCTTGACATTATACTGTAAATTTATTATCAGAGGTGTTACCGATTTAAATTGGGAGTCAACAAAGGACAGCACATGGGCAAAATTCAGCATGCCTTCTGTTTCTGTATGATTCACAAGTTAAGAATGCATTTTATATTTTTAAATAGTTGGAAAAATCTAAAAAAGAAGGAAATTCTGTGATATGTGAAAGTTGTAAGAAATTTAAATTTTAGTGTTCACTAAAAATTTTTGGATCTCTGCCACATGCATCTGTTTATACATCAGCTCTGGCTGCTTTCATACTACTTTGGCAGTTGAATAATTGCAACAGACAGAGAGTATATATGGCCCATGAATCCTGAAAGCTTTTTTTTTTACATCTGGCTCTTTATCACAAAAGTTTAATGAGTCCTATTTTGTATCAGTAGGGTTTAGAAAATTATAGATAATGCCAATGTTTTATGTTGATTCTAGAGTAATTTGCTTTTCAAATCTGTTGCTGTAAGAGCCTTGGTTTCCTTGTCTGTAGTATGGAGCTAATAACAGTGACAATGTCACATGTATTTTGTGCAGAGTGAAAGACTTAATAGATTTGAAGTGCTAGAAACAGTGTTTGATCCAGGAACGGTAATCAGTGTTATTAGAAGACAGACTGTTGGGGTCAGCATTGTGGCATAGCAGGTAAAGCCACCTCCTGCAGTGCTGGCATCCCATGTGGGCACTGGTTCAAGTCTCGGCTGCTCCAATTCTGATCCAGCTCTCTGCTATGGCCTGGGAAATCAGTTAAAGATAGCCCAAGTCCTTGGGCCCCTGCACCACATGGGAAGACCTGGAGGAAGCTTCAGGCTCTTGGCTTTGGATTGGCGCAGCTCCGGCCTTTGCCATCAGTTGGGGTGTGAACCAGTGGCTGGAAAACCTCTCTCTCTCTGCCTCTCCTTCTCTCTCTGTGTAACTCTGACTTTCAAATAAATAAATAAATATTTAAAAAAAGAAGATGAAGACATACTGCAAAGTGTCGTATTGGAAGAGTAGGCTTTTCATTTCAAAGGTGGGAAGTCTGAACTTGCTTATTTTGGAGAACTACATGCATATTTGACACACATGTGTCTTCTAGAGGACTTGCAGATGCTCCCTTATGTGGCTAGTATGTGGGAAATGTTTCCCTGATCAAGTAGCATCTTTCAGTTTGCTGGCCTTGTTGGTGACATCTTGGGTACTTTGGTTAGTGAACGTTTGACTTTTTCTACAGAGTCACATCAGCAGTACATTGATTAGAAATGCTCCTGCAATGCATGATTTCAGTGAAGTGAATAATAAGATCTGGTTTGGGTAAAGTGTATATAAAGAAAGAGGGACATGAGGATTGACAGAGTTAAGGAAGGCAGGGAGAAGAGAAAATTTTTGAATTTGATGAATATTGTTTTTACTTCAGATGCAGAGAAACATTTTAACATGCCTTATATATATATTATGTGCCTAAAATTGATAAGAAGAAAATATAGGAAACACAAGATTTTGAGTCTATTTTAGAAATTATTATAGTTCCCAAAGGTTGTCATGTAACTAAAGATTGAAGTTATATACTCTTTATATTAATTGTTCAGTTTTTTCTGTGAGTCTTTCAATCTCCATCTTTTTTTTTCTGTTCTATCTCATTTCACAAGAAAATAGTCTTACCATTTCTACCATGATTAAACTGTTAGTCCTACGCCCCCTTCCTTCTCTTGCTCTTGCCACATCCCTACTTGGCAAATTGTTCACCTTGCTTCATCAATTACCTTTCTCTCTCTCTTAATTCTCAAACATCCCAAGTGATATTTTCTGCATAAATTTTTATCACAGGTCTTCTTTGATATTTAGAGGAATTCAAAGCAGGAAATTCAACATGGATAAAAGAAATCAGCCACTGAGATCTCCTATAACACAATCAGTTCTCAATCATTCAGACTTATGGAATGTAGATTTGTTATGGCAGCAATTTACTTACATATTCACCTTTTGAGTATTTACTTGTTTACTGTGTTGAAGTATTTTAGAGACATCACAATATTTTCTTTGACCTATGCATTATTCAATTGACTTTCCAATTTCTAAACATACAAGACTCTCTCTCTCTCTCTCTCTCTCTCTCTCAACCCATCCCTTTTCTCACTCCTTTGTTACTATTTGTTATTGGATCTTGGAATTTTGGGAAAGAGCTTGCACTCTTTTCTAAAGCATTTCCTTGGCATTTGAGTTCCTTTATGACTAATATGTGACCAGATTTCCTAATGTTTTACCTGTGTTTGAAAGAAATGTGTATCTTCTAATTATTGGGTACAGGGATCTATACAGTTCAATTAGATCAAGCTTGTTAATTATGTAGTTCAAATTTATGACTGCAATAATTCTTTTGTTTGATTGATCTGTCAGTTACTGAGAGAAGTGTATTAAAACTTTTCTTCTATAATTGTAGGTTTATAGATGTTTTTCTTGTTAGCATGACATTTTATATCACTTATTTTAATCTATGTTGCAACTTTATAAATGTATCTTACATTTATTCACTATGCAATAAACATCTTTTTTTCCCTGATACATTTACTGAAAAACAAAGCCTTAGCCAAGTACTCACATTTTAGAAGGATTGCACTATTTGGAGATGGGCACAGGATATTTACCTCCTGAAGTATATATCTTAATTTTTAACTATTTGGTTGCAGTGAGAATTTTAATTCATCCTTATCTCTTTTATCTATACATATATTCTAATGACATGCAATCCCATCGTCCAGTCATCATCACTGCCAACATTTCACTATACATTCTTCCATTCTTTCCTCTGTACATTTTTTTTTTTGACAGTCAGAGTTAGACAGTGATGAGAGAGAGAGAGAGAGAGAAAGGTCTTCCTTTTTCCATTGGTTCACCGCCAAAGTGGCCTCTACTGCCGGTGCATTGCAGCCGGCGTGATGCGCCGATATGAAGCCAGGAGCCAGGTGCTTCCTCCTGGTCTCCCATGTGGGTGCAGGGCCCAAGGACCTGGGCCATCCTCCACTGCACTCTGGGGCCACAGCAGAGAGCTGGACTGGAAGAGGAGCAACCAGGACAGAATCTGGCGCCCCAACCGGGACTAGAACCTGGGGTGCCGGCCCCGCAGGTAGAGGATTAGCCTAGTGAGCCGCGGCGCCAGCCCCTCTGTACGCTTTTTAATTAATTAATTAATTAATTTGAAAGTCAAAGTTACACAGAGAAAAAAAAGAGAGGCAGAGACAGAGGTCTTCCATCTGCTGGTTCACACTCCAATTGGACGCAACGGCAGGAGCTCTGCTGATCCAAAGCTAGGAGCCAGGAGCTTCTGGCTCTTCCCACAGGAGTGCGGGGGCCCAAGGACTTGGGCCATCTTCTACTGTTTCCCAGGCCATAGCAGAGAGCTGGATTGGAAGTTGAGCAGCCGGGACACAAACTGGCACCCATATGGGATGCCAGCACTGCAGGCTGTGGCTTTACCCGTTAGGCCACAGTGCCTCCCCCCACCCTACTCCTGCACACTGTACATTTGGTTAAGAGTGTATGTCAAATGCAATATTATATCTTGATTTGTTTTAACTTTCACTGTACCATAAACATTTCTGATGCTGTTACAAATTCTTTTTGAACATCATATGTTTCCATCCTTAACAACCAATGAAATTAGAATGAACTTTGGAATACAATCAAATATACCTAAAATAGTAAATAGAACAGGACCAAATTGTTAAGTATAGAAACTAAGCAATGTGATTTGAGCATCAACCACAGTATTTATATCACAGTATTACAGAATTTCAATGATGGTGGCAGTCCTTGGAGAAATTATACCCTTGTCATAGGGTATAATTTAAACTGAATGTTGATCTATTCCTCAATGCTAAGCCAACTCCCTTAACAAAGGTACTAGGCAGGCATAATCAGGCCCCATAACACAGAGTGGGTGATGGGAAGTATGTTAGGCATCAATAATGTAGTGGAAAATCCATTAGCTTCACTGTTTTTTTTTTTATTTTTTTAGGATTTATTTATTTAATTGGAAAGAGAATGACAGGAAAGGAGGGAGAGAGGGAGGGAGGGGAGAGACAGAGAGAGAGAGACAGACAGACATGGATGGATGTCCCATCTCCAGGTTCACTCCCCCAAATGGCTGCAATAGATGGCCACAGCTAGGCCAGGTTGAATCCAGGAGCCAGGAATTTCATCATAGTCTCCTACATAGGTGGTAGAGACCCAAGCACTTGGGCTATCATGTGCTGCTTCTCAGGTGCATTAGCTGGAAGCTAATGTCAGGAGGTGGCTTAACAAACTGTTGTAGCACATGTAGCAAACCCACAGTTTCACTCTTGAGAGGGGCAGGGATACAGTTCACTAAGAAGGATGGGAACACATTCAGGTGGACCTAAACTGTCAAAAGAATTGCTACTCCATTTGCAAAAAAAAAAAAAGATGTTTGTAGTTGTGTTGTAGCAACATTGAGGAGACGGTAGTTTGAGAGTAAGGAAGGGGAATTTTTTATGTCTCCATGGGTCATACTGTCTCAAATACAAACCTTGAATGCGGAGAAGGAAAGGACAGAACTGAACTTTTTGAAAGGAAAGGGGAAATCATTAGTCTTATTCTGCTGGAACCCAGGTATTGTAGAGGTATGGTGAACTTTTAATTCTAAGTATGAATGAATCATCACTTTTTATCCTTCTTACAAAACATAAGAAAGTATAATTATCCTGATATTAAATAGCAATAAAGGCAATCTCAAGGAGGTTGAATGGTTTCTTTTGACCAATACCACCAGCCAGGGCAGCTAGTGTGACAGCTTTTCCATTACCCTATACTTCTTTATGGCTCAACTTGATAGTTTTTAATGATAATATAAGTTGTTGCTAGTCTTCTTATTCTGTGACTTTCAAGTCCTTAAAGGTTCAGTTTTTCCCATTTTCCCAAGAAAATTCTGCTTTTCTAAACATCAGAAGAAAAAAAATCTCTAAGAAGTTTAGTATTACAGTTTTTGTTTTATAATAAATCTTTTTTAAAAAATATTCATTTGAAAGGCAGAATTACAGAGAGAGAGAAATATTCCATGCATTGATTCACTGTACACATAACAACAGCCAGGACTGGGACAGCTGAAGCTAGGAGCCACATGCTCCATTCAAGTCATTCATGTGGGTAGCAGGAACTTGAGTACTTAAGCCATCATCTGCTTCCTAGGCACATTAGCAGAAGGCTGAATTAGTTGTGGAGTAGCTGGGATTCCAACTAGCATTCTGATATGTGATATGGGCTACCCAAGTGGTAGCTTAACCCACTGTGCTATGATGCCTGCCACAATAATTTATCTTTCTTCTATTCTGAAAAACAATGGATTAAATTTTTTAATGTGTGCACATGCACACACACACACATCATATTTATCTAGGTGTAGATCTTTTCACTGATTTTGCCTGTAATTTGGGGAACCTATTTGTCAATATCATCAACTTATTCTTCAGCTTAAAAATGTTGTCTGGGGCTGGCATTGGGACATGCTGGGTAAATCCACTGCCTGTGATGCCAGAATCCCATATGGTCTCTGTTTCGTGTCCTGGCTCTTCCACTTCCTATCCAACTCCCTACTAATGTGCTTGGAAAACACATTAGTGTTTGGGCTCCTGCACCCACATGGCAGGCCCAAATGAAGCTCCTGGTTCCTGGCTTCAGCCCAGCCTAGCCCAGCCCGGCCCAACCCAGCTTATTGCAGCCATTTGGGAAGTGAACCAGAGGATGGAAGAACTTGCTGTCTTGCCTTCTCTCTCTGTAACTATTTCAAATAAATAAATAAATATTTAAAAAATATTTTCCCTAGTAATATTTTTATTTGTTGTTTGTCTTCCAATTATTCTGGTTTCTTCCACAGAAGTGCCTATGATGCTGAAATCAGCTTTGCCCTTCTTACCTATTTTCCTTTGTCTCTCCTTTGTTTTAGTTTTCACTTTTATACTCTGGAGAACTTCAGAATGTGAAGATTTGGTTTATTTATTTTAATTTTATTTTTATTAATATGAAGAGAACAGATTTTATGCATTCCATAGTACAGTTCCAAGAAGACAACCATACTTCCCTCACTCCCCTGTTCCCCCTCCATTCCCCTGCCTCTTTCCACTCTCTTTATCAGTTTTTACAAGGATATAATTTTAATCCACTCTGTTACAGGCTTCATTTTCCATTAGTCATAATATTCAACAAGTAAAAAGTAGGAAGATCTACTTTGCCCAAGAGTATATACATAGCTAAAAATGATAATCATATTCCAAAGTGACTATTTCATTCCTATACATTGTTTGTATTCTATATTGGCTGCCACATATCAGAGAAAATGTAGTGTTAGTTTGGATCTTAATGTGTTTTAACATGCCATTCTTTCCACTTTTCACTCATTTCATAAATGGAAACTTTCTTTTACCCAGTTGCTCTAGCCAGAGATCGCTATGTCTGCATCCCTATAGAAAAACACTCACCAAGTCTTTATTTTTTTTAATCATACATCAAAAGTATGTGCTGAATCATTCCATTTGACAAAGAAAAATAGTGATTAAGGGCAAGGCTGGTGCCTAGGTCTTCTAGAAATTACGGGATGGAATGATAAATTTTTTTTTATTTGACCGATAGAGTTAGACAGTGAGAGAGAGAGACAGAGAGAAAGGTCTTCCTTCCATTGGTTCACCACCCTCATGGCCGCTACGGCCGGAGCTACACCTACCCAAAGCCAGGAGCCAGGAGCTTCCTCCTGGTCTCCCATGCGGGTGCAGGGGCCCAAGCACTTGGGCCGTCCTCCACTGCCTTCCTGGGCCACAGCAGAAAGCTGGACTGGAAGAGGAGCAACCGGGACTAGAACCCAGTGCCCATATGGGATGCCAGCGCCACAGGCAGAGGATTAACCAAGTGAGCCGACCAAAAATAAGACCCAAAAAAAAGAAAACCATGGTATTTAGATCCAGGTGCACCTTGCTTGATTTTCTGGCTTCACCACTTACCTGTGTGTCCATGGACAAATCACTTAAATTTTCTGAATGTTCATTGTCTTCTTCGTAAGAAGTAAAAACAGCTACATTTCAAAGTTGCTTTTAAAAAATGGAAAGATTCTATTTATATTAAATGTCAAGAAAAGGCAAATCTGTAAAGGCAGATGATAGATATCTAGTGCATCCATTTATAGAATCCATTGAGCACTTATCAATATGTTTATACATATATACATATATATCGATATACATGTATTACATCTGTGTGTATACATCTGTGTATATTCTAGAGTAAAATTGATGCTTACTGAAGATTCCATCATTTGAAAGAGGGTTGTAACTATTTACGATAGAGATCAGCTTTGAATAGTGTGAGGAAAAGATGTGAATATTTTGGAAAGACAAAATCAGATGTGACTTTGACTATAAGAATTAGTTCAATTAAGAATCTTTCATTTACAGACAAAGAAGCAAAAATTAGAAAGTGAGCAGTTTGTATGGTGTGAGAGAAAGCAAGTTTCCCTTGAGTGGCCCATTTCTTCTTGGATCTCCATGCAAAAGGCAAACTGGAGACATACTGGGACCAGGGAGGCCTGAGCAACCTAGATAGGACATCGGTAGGGAAGCTATGTGATTGGCCTTGAGGCACCTCACAGACTGTCATCTCAAGTACTGTTGTGGAGCCAAATGCTAAAGTGAATAAAATATGTTCTAGTTATGCTTGGGAGACCTCCTGAGCCCAGCTGCCGTTTTCCTCCTCCCTTTGCTTTCTTTTGCCAAGATAATGCTAGAAGGGAAAAGTGAGAAGAAGAGCTGAGCCAACTCCTTCACTGAATTATATGTGTAACATTTTTATTTGCACTTGGAAATGTTTGGATTGCCTATCCACTCCATGTTTACTTAGCAACTGCAGGTTGGGAGGAAACTAGGAAGTGTGTAGAAGGCCTGATCTTTCACTGATTTTGGAAAAATTTCTCTGACTTTCTGAATATCAAATTTCTTATTTTCAAAATTAGAGGTAATAATACTTTCTCTGCCCTTTTCACATAAGCTTGTTATCAAAATATAAAGCACTGAACAGATGATTTTAAATCTCTTCCCAAGTTCAAATAACTCACATTTCAATACAACTAAAATCGTTGGCTCAACTAGAAAAAAAAAAGGTAATACATATTGAAGTAATGAGGGGTCTGGAAAAATGTCATGGAGAATGTGCACTGTAAAAAAACTGAATTTCAAAACAATTGTGCACTAAAATAAACTGCTTTTAATTTCATTTCTATGAACTTAAAGAAAATGTTTTCTTTTTTTGTTTGAAAGGGAATAAGTGGTGGAGAGGGAGAAAGTGGAAGAAAGAGGGAGGGTGGGAGGGAAGGAACAAGATCAGAGATCTTCTGTCTGCTGGTTTGCTCCTCAAATGCCTGCAACTGTCAGGGCTGAGTCAGGCCAAAGCCAGGAGATCCATGTAGGTCTACCACATGATTGGCAGGGACTCAAATGCTTGAGTCATCTTCTGCTGTCTCCTGACATACACATTAACATAAAGCTGGGCCAGAAGAAGGGTAACAAGTACTCAAACCAGGCATCCCAAGCAGCAACTTCAGCCACTGCATCAAATGCCCACCCGCTTGTGAACTTTTTGAATTATCCTTGTGGCAAAGATTTTATTTTTAAAGACTTATTCATTTATTTGAAAGTCAGAATAGAGCTGGCGCCTCAGCTCAATAGGCTAATCCTCCACCTGTGGTGCTGGCACCCGGGGTTCTACTACAGGTTGGGGTGCCGGATTCTGTCCCGGTCGCTCCTCTTCCAGTCCAGCTCTCTGCTGTGGCCTGGGAGTGCAGTGGAGGATGGCCCAAGTGCTTGGGCCCTGCACCCACATGGGAGACTGGGAGGAAGCACCTGGCTCCTGGCTTCAGATCAGTGCGGTGCGCCGGCTGCAGCAGCCATTGCAGGGTGAACCAACGGCAAAGGAAGACCTTTCTCTCTGTCTCTCTCTCTCACTGTCCACTCTGCCTGTCCAAAAAAAAAAAAAAAGAAAGAAAGAAAGAAAGAAAGAAAGAAAGAAAGAAAGAAAGAAAGTCAGAATAGAGTTATAGAGAAACAGAGGGAGGGAGGGAAAGAGAGAGGAGAGAGAGAAAGAGAAGTCTTCCATTTGATGGTTCACTCTACAAATGGCTGCAACTGCCAGGGCAGGTTCAGGCTGAAGCCAGGCGCTTTATTCACACAGCACCACCCACATGGATGCAGGGGTCCAGGTCCTTGAGCCATCTTTTGCTGCTTTAACAGGTGCATTAGCAGGGAGCTGGATTACATCCAGAGCAGCAGGGACTCAAACCAGTGCCCATATTGGATGCCGGTGCAGTGGCTTTATCTGCTATGCCACGGTGCTGGCCCCTGTAGAGCAGAGAATTTAAAAAGATGATACATATTGGTAAAGATGAAGGAAGACTGTCACTTTAATAGTCTTCCAGTGAGCACTGATATTAGCTTCTCTGAGGACACCTTGACGGTATGTGTCAAAACCTGGAAAGGTTGAGATCTCTTGATTCATCAATTCCACTTCTCAGAATTTATTTAGAATAAATCAAAGATGTGCACAAAAATAGTTTTACAAAGAAATTTTTTGAAGAGTCATTTCTCACAATACAATATTAGATACAACCTCTTATCCAATAATGAGAAGATGGGACACACAATAAAACACAATGCAATTATTTAAAGCATATTTTGGAGCGTCCTCCTGGGTTCAATTCCCAGCTCTGGCTCCTAATTCCAGCTGCAGATGCTGGGAGGCAGCACTGATAGCTCAAGTAGTTGGTTACTAACATCCATGTGGGAGATCTGGATTGAGTTTCTTTTTTTTTTCCAGGTAAAGTTCTTTATTTCAAAGTTGTTAATATCCAAATATTTCATCATCCTAAATACTAATGTGGATAGTAACATCTTCATTTGCATTAATATTGGAAAATGGGAGCCAGCTCTGTGTTGTAGTGGATAAAGCCTCTGCTTGTGATGCTGGCATCCCGTATGTGGTGCTGGTTTGTGTACCAGCTGCATCACTTCAGATCTGGCCCCCTGCTAATGGCCTGGGAAGAGCATCAGAGGATGACACAAGTGTTTTGACCCCTGCATCAACATAGGAGACCTAGATGATTTGACATTGGCTGGGCTTAGCCCAGGCCATTTCAGCCATCTGTGGGATGAACCAACAGATGGAAGATTTCGCTGTCTCTACCTCTGGAACTCTGACTCAAATAATTTTTTATTTAAAAAGGAAAATATTAGATATTTCTTTTTAAATTTTTATATATTTCACTTTCACTTATTTGAAAGGCAGAGAGGGAGCCGGTTAGGGAGAGCGGGAAGAATAGAGGGACCTTGCTTCCAGTGGTTTATGCTCTCAATGCCCACAAAATTGGGGGTTGAGATAGGCTGAAGACAGAAGCCCAGAAAGAGAGGATTAAGTGTCAAAGAGGTCACATAAATGAGACCAAGTGTCTGCTAATAGTAATTGATAGAATTAAAAAGGAGAGAACGATCCAACATGGGAAGCAGGATACACAGCAGACTCATAGAATAACAAATGCCATAAACAACACTCTGGCCTCAGAATCAGCCCTTAAGGCATTCGGATCTGGCTAAAAAGCTCATTAGAGTATCTCAGGCATGGAAAGCCAAGACACTATAGCAACAAAAAAATGACCTAAATGAAAGATCTCTGTGAGTGAGATCCCAGCGGGAAGAATGGGCCATCAAAGAAGGAGGTACCTTTCTCTGAAGGAAGGAGAGAACTTTCAATTTGAATATGGCCTTGTCTAAATAATGTTGGAGTTTGTGGACTCAAGAGGCTTCCATAGCCTTGCATCTCATGAAAAGAGCCTTGGATGATCACTGACATCATAAAAAAGAGTGTTAATTGTTAAATCAACAACAGGAGTCACTGTGCATTTGCTCCCCACGTAGGACCTCTGTCTTTAATTTGTTGTACTATGAGAATTAACGGTAAAAGTAGTCTTCAAACAGTACTTTATACTTTGGGTGTCTTAGTGGGTACAAACTGTTGAAATCTTTACTTAGTGTGGAGTTGATCTTCTGTATATAAAGATAATTAAAAATGAATCTTAATGAAGAATGGGATGGGAGATGGAGTAGGAGGTGGGATGGTTTAGGGGTGGGAGGGGGGTATGGGGGGAGAATAGCTATAATCCAAAAGCTGTGCTTATGAAATTTGTATTCATTAAATAAAATCTTTCTATAAAAAATTTAAAGAAAAACAAAAAAATGTTGCTTAGGACACCTGCATCCTATTTTAGAGTGCCTGGGTTTGAGTTCAGGCTCCACTTCCAATTCCAGCTCCCTCTCCTAATGTGTACCCTGGGAGGTATCAGGTGATGGCTCCAGTACTTGGGTCCTTGTCATTTACATGGGTGACCTGGATTGAGTTTCAGTATCCTGATTTTACAACCCAAATCATCCAAGAGCATTTTGGGAGTAAATCAGCAGATGTGAGCATGTTGTCTCTCCCTCTCCCTCTTCCTCCCTCCCTTCATCTGTTTCAACCCCCTTTTCTCTCTTGTTCTGTCCCTCTGCTTCTGAAAGATTTTCAAAGTGCTGACATCATTTAATTGTGACAAAGTAATGGAAGATATTAATAAGGGAAATGGGATAAGAAGTACAGGAGACCTCTTTGCATTATCGTGTCACAATATTTATTTTGTTAAAACTAGTCTGAAATAAAATATTAAAAAAAGAAGGGGAAGAGCGCCAGAGCTTCCTCTTTCTGCTGCGTGAAGACACAGCAAGAAAGCAGCTATCTACAACCAGGAAGGGAATTCTTATCGAATCCAACCATGCTAGCACCCTGCTCTTGTACTTACAGACCTCAAAACTCTGAGAAATAAATATCTGTTGGTTAAACTGTCATGTCAAATATTTTGCTGCAATAGCCTTAGCAAGCTAAGATCAATGATAGCAACAAAAACTGGAGAGGATTCTTCCTATTTCAAAGTTCCAGCAGTCTCTATTCTGACAGTGTAGGCAAATCATTATGTCTCCAATTGCCAGAAGTTGTTTTCATAATTGTATATGCATTGATCCTAAGAGGAAAGCTTGGGTCAACTGCCATGATAATAAAAATAATGAAAACAGTAGTTACTGTTTATGAAGCATCCCATAGGTGTCTCACACTCTGAGAAGCACTTATATACCTTAACTCATTTAATACTTAGAACAGTATGTCAATGAATCCTCATTTCACTTTATGTCTGAGAAAGGATTGCCTCAATTTGACAGATGTGTAAAGAAAGTACACCTGCATCACTTGGGTGATATGATGTCACCTGATCATTCCAAGATAAAGAAATTTGTTTTCTCTTTGTGTTAACTAATATTTTAGAGGGAAATACTTTGCAATTACGGAAGTACCTTAATTTTCACGTTCTCTCAGTAATTTCAGCATCCATCTGTATTTCTTAACTGCTACAATTATTTTTGTGGTGTTTGCCCAATGGTAATATTCTTTTTGTATCATTACTTTTACATTTATTTAAGATGTATTTTATTTATTTGAAAGAGAGGTACAATTAGGGATAGAGGTAGAAAGGAAGAGTTGAAAGGAAGGAAGAAAGGAAAGAAAGGGAAGAAGGAAAGGAAAAGAAAGGAAATAAAGAGAAAAAGAAAATACAAAAAAGAACCCTTACATTTACTGGTATATTCTCCAAGTGGTCATAATGACCTGGGCCAGGCCAGGCCAAAGCCAGGAGCCTGAACATGCAGGTCACTCTCGTAGTCCCAAGTACTTGAGCCATCTTCCGCTGCTTTCCTAGGTGCATTAGCAGGGAGCTGAATTGGAAGTTGAAAAGTCAGGGTTCAAATTGGTGTACATACATAACAGGAATGCTTTAGGTGGCTTAACTTGCTGTGCTATGACACTGACCTCTGCATGTATTAATTTAAAATCTGTATGGAAGATCTGTCCTTTCCTCAATTATTCAACCATTCACTTTATCAGTATATACTCTGGGATTTTTACTTGTTATGTGAATTATACCCCACACTGTAATAATTTATTTTTTCCTATATGCCACATTGTATAAATAAACTCCAAATGGAACAAATAAATGTAAACAATTAAAATATAAAAATGCTAGAAGGAAATATGGGTGAATTCCTCTTAAAATTTCTTCTAAGGAAACATTTTCCAACTATCATTCAAATTCCTGATGCATAAATAATTAAATACAAGATTGATAGGGGCCGGCACCATGGTTCACTTGGTTAATCCTCCACCTGCAGCACCGGCATCCCATATGGGCACCGGGTTTTAGTCCCGGTTGCTTCTATTCCAGTCCAGCTCTCTGCTGTGGCGTGGGAGGGCAGTGGAGGATGGCCCAAGTGCTTGGGCGCCTGCAACCATGTGGGAGACCGGGAAGAGGCACCTGGCTCCTGGCTTCGGATTGGCATAGCTCCAGCCATAGTGGCCATTTGGGGGGTGAACCAACAGAAGGAAGACCTTTCTCTCTGTCTCTCTCACTGTCTAACTCTATCTGTCAAATAAATAAAAAGAAAAGATTGATAAATAACATGAAACTAAGATCATTTGCACTGATAACCTCATAAAGTGAAAAGACAACTGAAAAATAAGAAAATATGTGCAACATATCATAAAAGACTAATATATAAAGACCTAATATATAAAGAACTGTTGAAATTATGGGGTAAATAACTAAAACCCAGATAGAAATATGGAAAGAAGACAACCAGACAAAAATTCATATACATAAATCCTTATATACATGTATGAATAAAGATGTTCCATAAACATAGAAAACTTTAAAGTCACTCATAATTAGTGAAGTGTAAATTAAAGCATTTTAATAAATATGCCATTTCCTTCATTTATCATGAAAATATAATAATATGACAACATATTCTTTTGGCAAAGCTATGGAAAGGTCCTCTCATCATTACTGATAGGAATGCAACCCAGTGCAGAAAGGGAATTTTTCCTCACATGGAGGTTATATGGTAGTTAAAGAAGAAATGTAGCCGGCGCCACAGCTCACTAGGCTAATCCTCCGCCTAGCGGCGCCGGCACACCGGGTTCTAGTCCCGGTCGGGGCGCCGGATTCTGTCCCGGTTGCCCCCCTTCCAGGCCAGCTCTCTTCTGTGGCCAGGGAGTGCAGTGGAGGATGGCCCAGGTGCTTGGGCCCTGCACCCCATGGGAGACCAGGAAAAGCACCTGGCTCCTGGCTCCTGCCATCGGATCAGCGCGGTGCGCCGGCCGCAGCGCGCCGGCCGCGGCGGCCATTAGAGGGTGAACCAACGGCAAAGGAAGACCTTTCTCTCTGTCTCTCTCTCTCTCACTGTCCACTCTGCTTGTCAAAAAAAAAAAAAAAAAGAAAAGAAAGAAAGAAATGTATTTCCTCTCTGGTGACATTGGGAGAAGGCTGCTTTACGGTGTTCCTGAAGGTCACTAGTAATATCAGTTGTATTACATAAGCTTGTCCAATCAACATTTCTGAATATTTGAAATAGTTGCCCAAATCCACCCTCACACTATTTTTTAAGCTTTAGAGAAATGTAGTCATGATTTGGAAGCCTCAAAATTCCAGGTGTCTCCATTTTTGTTAGTGTTGCTACTTCTGCTACCCTCCTACTACCTACTTGACTCAGGGATATGACTTTTTTTCTAAATGGAAAATGAGCTCTATATGTCATAAATGTCAGACATGAGAAGACCTTAGAGAATATCAAGTTCATCCCTGAATGATTTAGATGAGGTAATGATGCCAGAGCAGGTATGTGACTTCAAGTGTACCATATATTGAACTAAGACTGGAAAAACAGAATCTTGACCAGAATGTTCTACATCTCTTGCAAAGTGCATGCAAAATACCAGACCCCTATTAGGCCCAGGATATGTGAGGACAATAATAACTGATTCTTTCAAAGGGTACAAGGGTTTCCATTTTCATTCCATCAGAGGAATGTGTCTTCTAAGTATCAAAGTTGAGAGAAAGCATACAGTTTATTTTTGTGATCATCAGTAATACTTCTCCTGGGATCCATAAATATCAGCAGTCCATCAATGTCTATAGTTTTAACAACATGGAAAGATATCACTAGACAATGAAATACTACATTTGGGGCCAAAACCATTATCCTTCTTTACTTAGCACTTGACGCTGAGCTTTTATAAGCCTGAACTGCACCAATCTTGGAGCCCCCATATCAAAGAATGCTTTCAGTTTGTGCAATGCACAAAGATATTTAGAGAGGGTGACAATGGGGACTAGAATCCAGCCTATGTTCTGCTAACTAAGCCTGAAGCCCTGGCTTGAGGATGACTATCCCCAAGGAACACTGTTTTCCCAAAGATGCAGGTCACATTTGTCTACCTTGAAGGGACAGCTTTTCTAATTCTGGCTGAGGTGCCATATAGGCTACTGGAGACCCTGGTGAGGATTCAAATGCAAGTCTGTCTGAATATAAAGGCTGTGTTTTTCCATCCTTACTGAAAAGTCTGTATTTTAAAATTTCCACTGAGAAAGCTGTAAGAGGTTTTAGAGATAGCTCATCCAAATCTCACCCACAATTTCAGCCCCCAGTGGTTAAGTGACCTGAATGTGGTTACAGAATACAGATCAAAAGGACTCATTCTAATGGTATCACATATTAAATTTCTAGGAAAGAGGAAATCTGTAATGTCTCAATGTTAGGAAGAGTTAGGGCCCAGTCACACACTATCCAGGAAGATTCCTTTAAAATTGTCTAAATAAGATCGAAGTCGGCGAACTCAAAAGGCTTCCATAGCCTTGGCAACTCATAACAAGAGCCTAGGAGATTCCTTACGCAATAAACAAGAGTGCCAATTGTTAAATCAACAACAGGAGTCACTGTGTACTTACTCCCCATGTAAGATCTCTGTCCTTAATGTGTTGTTCAATGTGAAGTAATGCTATAACTACTACTCAAACAGTATTTTACACTTTGTGTTTCTGTGTGGGTGCAAACTGTTGAAATCTTTACTTAATATATACTAAATCAATCTTCTGTATATACAGATAATTGAAAATGAATCTTGATGTGAATGGAATGGGAGAGGGAGTGGGAGATGGGAAGGTTGCGGGTGGGAAGGAAGTTATGGGGGGGGGGGGAAGCCATTGTAACCCATAAGCTGTACTTTGGAAATTTATATTTACTAAATAAAAGTTAAAAAAAAATAAAAAAGTCAAAAAAATTAATCTCAGCATTTCTTTATTTGTACAAAATCTCTTTTTAAAATATCTACTCAGTGGCTGGTGCCACGGCTCAATAGGCTTATCCACCACCTGCGGCGCCAGTACTCCAGGTTCTAGTCCCGGTTGTTCCTCTTCCAGTCCAGCTCTCTGCTGTGGCCCGGGAAGGCAGTGGAGAATGGCCCAAGTGTTTGGGCCCTGCACCCGCATGGGAGACCAGGAGGAAGCACCTGGCTCCTTGCTTCAGATCAACGCAGCGCCGGCCATGGCGGCCATTTGAGGAGTGAAACAACAGAAGGAAGACCTTTCTCTCTGTCTCTCTCACTGTCTAACTCTTCCTGTCAAAAAAAAAATATCTACTCAGAAACACTCCAGTTATTTAGTTTATAAGACTTAAAATTTTATTTATTTAATTAAGGTGCAGAGAGACAAAGCAAGTTCCCATCTACTTGTCTACTCTCTACGTGTTTGCAATGGTCAGAGCTAAAGCTAGAAGCAGGGAACTCAATCCATGTCACCCATAAGGGTAGCAGGAATCAAACTGGTTGAACTATTACTGATGCCTCCTAGGATCTTCTGCATTGGCAGGAAATTGGAGCCAGGACTCAAACCCAGGTACTCCAGTATAGGACACAGAAGTTTCAATACCTAGGCCAAATGCCCACCCAAATAAGCCTTCTTTGAATTGAAGGCTCTTGGATATATAGCTTCTCTGGGCACTCCAATCATGAATACGGGACTTTAATATGGCATAGGGGTATGTACATGGTCTGGAGTTGGGTGAGCTTGGTTCTTTTCCTTGTGTTTCCTCACAGAAGCTATATAACTCTGGTCAGGTCATTTAACCTCACTGACAGATGCAACTTTCTTTTTTTCCACTTCGTAGTAAATCAGGGATATTTTCCCATGTCATTATCTTTTTTTTAATTTTTTTATTTGACAGGTAGAGTTATAGACAGTGAGAGAGAGAGACCAAGAGAAAGATCTTCCCTCTGTTGGTTTACTCCTCAAATGGTTGCCACGGCAGGCACTGTGCCGATCCGAAGCCAAAAGCCAGGTGCCTCTCCCTGGTCTCCCATGCGGGTACAGGGACCTAAGCACTTGGGCCATACTCCACTGCCTTCCCAGGCCACAGCAGAGAGCTGGACCGAAAGAGGAGCAACTGGGACTAGAACCCAGTACCCATATGGGATCCTGGCACTGCAGGCAGAGGATTAACCAAGTGAGCCATGGCGCTGGCCCCTGTCATTATCTTTTTACATCATTACTTTAATGTCTGTATCATAGTCATTATATATTTGAACTCTCCAATTTAATCTATCTCCTATTATGGTTAGATGTGTGAGCCATTTCCCAGAACTGTGATGATTTCTATCTTTCTAAAAATATATCATCTTCTTTCAATACAAACTGGGAAAAATTTAAAACATGGTGACTGAAATAAGCCTAACAAGGAAGATTTCATATTGTATGATGTCATTTATATGAACCTTCATAAAAAGCAGGTAGCAGATTATTGGAAACCTAAAGTGTGAAGAGGGTTGGGTTGACTGGGAAGGGCTACAAATAAACTTTTGGGGTGATGGAATTGTTTTATATCTGACCATGGCCACAGTTACTTAGAGGTATGCATTTCTCAAAACTTCTTGAAATGAAATGCTGTAACTCTAATTTTGAATGTAGTTTTCAGATGGAATTTGCATATTCCAGGTATTTATGACAGCACTAAGAAGTTTCTTTAGCTCAAAAATTTCTAAATGTGAAAAATTAATAACAGTATTTACCATGTTCTGGGTCATTTCAAAGGAAATACTTTGGGTTAGGAAATTCTTAGGGTGAGTATGGCCAGCTATCCATCCCATCTATAGGAAAATCCTATGAGGCTCTTGTGAGAAGCATGGTTGTGATCAGTGTAGCCTCCCGATATTCTGGCCTGGACAACTCAACAACAAGTTAAATCTTAGGTCACCAAGTTGGTTGCTAAATGGAATTCTCCCATATTGACCAACTTTCTTCAAGAGAGGGCAATTTCCATTTTGATATAGTTAATAAGGAGTCCTTTGTGGTAATTAAACCCGAGTACCATTTCTCTCTTAGTTTCCACTTGCTACTTTCTCTGTTGGAGATATTAGACATATTGTCAGTATGAAGGAAGAAACTTATTTTCCATCTTGCTGTGAAGGAGAACATAGATTTGATTCATCTTTAAGTGATAGTAGCAGTCAGGGATACGTGTTGAATGGATGATTGTAAAAACTTTAGTCCTCATCTTGCTGCTAAAACTATTATGTAGTCATTTTACTTCTGCAGTCTTGTGGGAGTTTTCTATACTTCCTAGTGGCTAGATAAATAAAATAGAGAAATTCACTGAGAGACCAGTGACAATAAGGAAGATGCCAGCAAGCACACTCAGAGTTAGGCATCAGTGTACAATTTTCTCTCTCACAAATTACTTAAACCTCAAAACTCTGTTTCTGCTAGTTCCTGCTCCTACTTTCTGTGATCGTATTTTAAAATGATGCAGATGGGCAGAGTGGCTGTCTCATTCACCTAACTTGTAAATGATGCGCTTCAGTTCCAGAACCATGGGAAGTTTACATTCCCTGTGTGATGCACATCTTACAATCATATACATATATTAGTGCTTGCAAACCCCTGCAAGCATACTCCTTCTGAATGCTAATGGCAGAGCAGAGCTATTCTGGATAACATCATTTACATTCTGAACCTGGAGCATTTTGGAAAAATGTTAACAAAATTTGGTACATTTTCAATCTGTATGTATCCCCACATTTTTATATATCATGATTTGGAGATCCCAGCTGGAGTCTGTGATAATAACTCCTCTATTATACAGGATAGATACATTCAATTATTCATTCAGAAAATATTTATATGGAACACTTAGTATGTGCCTTTTCACCTATAATAAAAATAAGAATTCTGATTTGCTGACATAAATACCAAGTTAGTCTGTTATAAAAAACAAGGCAATTTGGGAGTTATTAGTGTGTGGATAGTTGAATCCCATGAGCAGATGATATTTACAACAGGAGAGAGTATAAAGAAAAGAGAAAGAGGTTAAAGCAGCAATCTGTGGAACACTAGCATTTTTTAAAAAGATTTATTTATTTACTTAAAAGTCAGAATTACACAGAGAGAAGGGGGTGGCAGAGAGGTCTTCCATCTGCCGGTTCACTCCCCAGTTGGCTGCAATGGCCGGAGCTGTGCCGATTTGAAGCCAGGAGCCAGGAGCTCCTTCTGGGTCTCCCACATGGGTGCAGAAGCCCCAAGGATTTGGGCCTTTTTCTACTGCTTTCCCAGGCCACAGCAGAGAGCTAGATTGGAAGTGGGGCATCCGGGACTTGAACTGCCACCCATACAGGATGAGTTAGGTGGAAAATGGTTATGCTTGTTTTTGGCAACTAAGGAACAAGAGAAAGCCAGAGAGAACAGTGATTGATCATTACCAATCAAAGAAGTATTATTTTTATGTGTAATCATAAAATAGTGGGCTATTTTCATGAGAAAATTTTTTCCTATCTTCCAAGATATTATAGGTTATGAATGAAATCATAGTTTATCTTTTTGTTTTTTTTTGTCATCATTAAGGCTGAGCTCACAAATGAATTATATGTTTTATATATACTTACTTTATAACCAAAATGTTAAATATATATTTTATAGGCAAAAGTTGAATCACAGCTGTTAAGAAAACAAATGGTAACCCAACCATCATCTCAGAAATTTCTAGTGTAATTTCTGGGATTCATTTATTTTCCCATATATATCTTACTGCTGTGCCCAACAACTAATTTCCTAATGGTAGTATTGTTTAAGCGTTTATTTAAAAGTTCAGGGAGGGAAAATTAAAACATACTTGGTAACATTTTTCATACATCATTTGGACCAGTACCTTATCAACTGAGCCATAAGAAGTCATTTTGGTCAGTGTTAAGATTATTCAACTAAGTTAACATAAGTTATTCAATTTTGAACTTCAAAATTTGATTAATTTAAGCCATGTGTGTTCTCTCTATGAAGATGCATATATGGAACTGCAGGATGTACACCTTACATTTTGCTGCTGATCCTGGTTTCAGTAGTTTGAGTGCAGCATTGAGAATATTCCAGGGGGTTATCAGTAGATTTGGAGCAGGGTTTAAGAGAAAGCACTCTAACAGAATGGAAAGGACAGGGCAGAATAAACAATGACACAGGGAGAAGTGAATATTTAAAATAATCAGATCCCTGGCAAAACAGAATACTTACACTTAGTCCTATCAAAACTGTTGCAGTTTTTATGGATGTGACACAACATTCCTATAACTATAGTCAGCATTTCAAATACCTGCACCCCTTATGGGCAGCATTATTCACAATAATTAAGATATAGAATTAAATGAGATGTCCATCCATTGATAAATGAATAAATAAAAAGTAGAGGAGGGTATGGGGATTTATCACAACATTTAGGATACCTATGTTGCATATTGGAGTGTCTATGTTCAATGCCTGACTCTATCTCCTGACTGTAGCTTTCTGCTATTGCAGACCCTGGGAGACAGTGAGTGATGGCTCAAATGATTGGGTCCTTATAACTCATATGGGAGATCTGAATTCATTTCCTGGCTCCCAGCTTTGATCTGGACCAGTCCCAGTAGTTCAGGCATTAGAGGAGTGAACCAGCTAATGAAAGTGTGTGCCCCCACCCATAAACAAAACATTAAGAATGAATATACACACACACACATGCACACACACACCATTGAATGGTAATCAGCCATTAAAATGAAATTTTGTCACTTGCAGCAAAATTGATGGAAATTGAGGATATTACATTAAATAAAATGTCAGACCCAGAAAGAAAAATGCTGCATGTTTTCTTTCAGTTGTGGAAATGGAAAAATTGATCTCTTTGAAAAAAATATTAAAATAGTGGTCATTAGAGAATGAGAAGTGGGGTAGGGAGAGGGGATAGAGAGGGATTAGATAATGGCCACCAAATTACAATTACATAATAAGAATTAGTTTTGAGTTTGTGTGACACAGTAGAGTAACTACAGTCTATAACAATCTGTGATATATTTTAAAATCATTAGAAAAAAAGAGTGTGAAGTCCCCAACACATATTAATTAATGCTTGAGGAGATAGAAATTTTGATTACCTTAATTTGCTCATTATACATTATATACATTTATCACACTGTACCCCATACATATGTACAAATATCATGCATCAATTTGAAAAATGGACCTTTTCTCTCTCTTAGCCATATTACCAGTTCTTTGCTATATTGGGATGAAATCTGCTTGCATGTTAAGTGACCGGGTCACTTAATTCAACACACGACTCCACAGGAACATGTCTATGTAAAAGGCTGGGCTGGGGCCGGCGGTATGGTGCAGTAGTTTGATCCAATGCCTGTGGTGCCAACATCCCATGTGGGCACCGGTTCTACTTCTGGTTGATCCTCTTCAGATCCAGCACTCTACTAAGGCCTGGGAAAGCGGTAGAAGATGGCCCTAGTCCTTGGGCCCCTCCACCCATGTGGGAGACCCAGAAGAAGCTCTTGGCTCCTAGCTTCAGATCTGCCCAGCTCCCACCATTGCTGCCATTTGGGAGTGAATCAGTGGATGGAAGACCTCTCTCTCTGTCGCTCCCTCTCACTGTCTGTAACTCTACCTGTCAAATAAATAAATAAAATCTTTAAAAAGAAAAGCTGGGCTGCTTTTCTTTTATGAAGGTTTTTGGAGTTTTATTCATTTTAAATATTTGTTTCACAGCAACAGCATAAGAATATTAAATATTTGGCTTGAAGAGGTGGCAGGATGAAGTGTGATTCTTTTAAAATATTTCATTTCCATTATTCTTCCACATTGGTCCTTTGTTTTTTTTTTTAAAGATTTATTTTATTTATTTGAAAGTCAGAGGCACATAGAGAGAGAAAGAGAGGGAGAGAGAGAGAGAAAGAGAGAGAGAGAGAATATCTTCCATCCTCTTGTTCATTCCCCAACTGGCTGCAATGGCCGGAGCTGTGTTGATATGAAGCCAGGAGCCAGGAGCCTCCTCCAGGTCTCCCACATGGGTGCAGGGGCCCAAGGACCTGTGTCATCTTCCACTGCTTTCCCAGGCCACAGCAGAGAGCTGTATCAGAAGTAGAGCAACCAGGACTCGAACCGGGCCCCATATGGGATGTCAGCACTGCAGGCAGCGTCTTTACCCGCTACACCACAGCGCCAGCCCCCCGTGTATGTCCTTTGACTATTTGATATGTTTCCTATCAGGTGATAAGAATGTCAGCTGTAATACACTTCTGTTTTTATAATGCATTCAATGGGAAAATTGGTAGCTTCACAGAAATCTACTCTAGAGTTAATTAAGTTGGTATGTCACTGTTTTCACTGTTTTCTTTAAAAAGTTTCCATTATGTGGGAGAATGTGCTCTTCTTTCCTCGTAGGGCAGTGCATGCTCCTGATGATTCAGTGACTCAGTGGACTTGCTAACTCAGTAGATTGTGTGTTCTGCATGGTGAAGCTGGGGTGAGTATAGGGTCATGGCACATGCTTTGAATTCCTAGCTCTGCCATTCATTTGCCATTTCATGTTGGACATGGCTTGTGCCTCATGTTCCTCATGAGTCAGTGAGAGGAATTGTGGTAGATGGTTGTAAACAGTCATGGAGCTAGGTTCTATTGCTCATATATAGGATGATGATGATGATGATGATTATGATAATGAGATTGTGTGTGTGTGTGTGTGTGGAGATTGAGAGAGAGAGAGAGAGAGAATGCCTCATTATTTTTAAGTTTTCAAGCACATAAACAGAAAGACATTGGTGAGTTTCCATGCACATTGGCAAAACATATAGTGGTTTAGGGAATGGGCTCTAGAGCTACCCTATTTGGGTTTGAATCCTATCTCTGGATCTTACAAACTGTGTGGACCTACTGTGTGTTCCTCACTTTGCCTATGCATAAATTTTCTCATCTGTTGAATGAGTTTAATAATAGTGTGAGTTATATGATTCTTAAAAAATAAAATGAGTTATTGTATGTAAAACCTTTAGCTCCAAGAGTTGATTATAAACAGGTTGCTAAATATTTTTTCAAGAAGTTAAGCTGTATGGTATCCATACAGACCACATAATGCCAGCTATCTTTTTCTCTCTCAAGACAGCTTATAGAGAAAAAGAGCCATGTTTAATTTTATAATCAGAGGGATTTTATTCATCAAAAACTCAATAGTCTCTTCTAATAAGATTATTTGAATGCTAATTATTTTACTGAGGAAACTATATTGTAATTTGCTATTTCCTTATTTTCAAGCAACAATAATTTAGGTAATAATTAGCCCATTTCTTTAAGACCAGCCTTTGGTAAATTTTGAACCACTTTGAGCAGTCACTAATGTTTGTAGATAACCATCTTCCCAGGGTTTAGGAGTTACAAAGTTCCTTTCTGATTATTTGGCCAGAGGCTGCTTTCTCCTTCTTCCCTGGACTCTCTGAAGGGAAACACACATAGGGTTCAGCAGATTGATGCAGGTTCTGCTTGAAATTACAGCTTGTCCAGAGTAACCTGGGGGAATAACCCGAAAGAACTTTCAAGCTCTTCTAGCCTGTTTGGCTAACAATATTACTTATATTCTAAATTGTACTCAAAAAGAAACTGGCAGGGGATTTGAAATACGGTACCCTTTTATTTTGATGTCTGTGATTAACCAGAATGAGTGGGGACATGTCTTAAGAAACTCCATCCTGTTTACCAGAAACACTAGGTAGGCAGAAACAAGTCAGAAAGCCAGACTGAGAGACAGTAGACATAGACTGAGAGTAGAGACATCCCTGCCACTACTCACTGCCCCTCCTCTCTTGGAGTATCTATAAAACTGTGATTCTATGAATTTCACTTGCGTGGCTTGTTAAAAATGAAACAAAATACTGGGACATCAGTTTCTATCTGTGAATGATTGAAACATTGATTTTCTTTCCACAATGTGTTTGTTGTCACCTGGAAACATCTTTAACTTTCTTTTCCACATAGGCCTAATGACAAATGCTAATGTCTTCCTTCTTCACAGGGGTTTTATTAAAACAAATGTGCTTAAAGTAGGGGTGCCCCATTTGCCCTTTCTGGGAAAAAGTTACTATCTAACTGAAAGGTATTAGTGTGATGCCATTAGTGTTTCCTCAAACTGCGTTTATCTTATTAATGCTATAGATAAGTTTTGTGGCTGGGAAACATCTGCCATCATGCTCTCATTTTAATGCAAACTAATGACAGTGTTGCTTCATTGCTTTTAAAGAAAAAAGTAAATGTTAAAAACTCACATAATCAACTGACATGGAAGCTCAGTACATTATATTTTTGCCTTTTGTATGCTTAAAAATAAAAAAAAAAAACAATAAAAATATACAAAGCCCTGAGTTCCCTTCCAGTTCTGGTCTTCCTAAGTCACTAGTCAAGGCTTGTCATTTTTAAAAACTGTGCTGTGAACACTTAGGATGGAATCTAGCCTCTCAACAAATGTTTAAGTGCACAATACTATCATGATATAACAATAGGTACCACCCTGTGGAGCAGAGCTCCACTAATTATTCATTTTTCAGAATCGAAACTACACACCAGCTGAAAGGCAACTCCCCATTTCCCATTCCCCCTGCCTCTGGTGAGCACCATTCTACCCTCTGTTTTTATGTGTTTGATGATTTTTTTATATATCTTGTTAAGTTGTATCACATAGCATATGTTATTCTGTGACTGGTTTGTTTCATTTAGCATAAAGTCCTCAAGGTTCATCCATATTGTAGCATACAACAGGATCTCTATCTTTTCAAATGCTGAGTAATAGCTCTCTATGCATATGAATATATAATATTTTAATCAGTTCATGTACTGATAGACATTTAGGTTGTTTCCATATCCAAATGTCATTGTTGTGCAAAAATCTCTTTTGAGATCCTGATTTTAATTCTTTTGTATACACACACACACACACACACACACACCTGGGAGTGGTATTTCTAGATCATATGGTAGATCTATTTTTAGTTTTTTTTGAGGAACATCCATATTGTTTTCTATAGCAGCTGCACCATTTTACTCCCCTGCTGATAACGTACCTGGTTTCCAATTTGTTCACATTCCTCAACAACACTTTATCTTTGCTTTTTTTTTATACTAGCTATCCCAAAATGTGTAATGTGATATCTCATTGTTTCTGGTTTGCATTTCTCAGAAATAATCATATATATATATATATGTATATATATATATATATGCTAAGAATACACAATGGTGAAAGGATACTGTCTTCAAAAAATGCTAGGAACACTGAATAGCCATATGCAAAATAATGAAATTGGATCCTCATCTTATACCACACACAAAAACTCAAGATTGTTTAAAAATTTAAGTATAAGATCTGAAACTGTAAAATTCCTAGAAGAAAACTGAAAGAAGGATCCTTGGATTCGTGGCATTTTTTTTTTTTTGACAGGCAGAGTTAGATAGTGAGAGAGAGACAGAGAGAAAGATCTTCCTTTTTCCCTTGGTTCACCCCCAAGTGGCTGCTGCCACTGGTGCAGTGCGGCCGGCGTGCTGCGCTAATCCGAAGGCAGGAGCCAGGTTCCTCCTCCTGGTCTCCCATGCGGGTTCAGGGCCCAAGGTCCTGGACCATCCTCCACTGCACTCCTGGGCCACAGCAGAGAGCTGGACTGGAAGAGGAGCAACTGGGACAGAATCCGGCGCCCCAACCGGGACTAGAACCCAGGGTGCCAGCGCTCTAGGCGGAGGATTAGCCTAGTGAGCCAGGGTGCTGGCCCCTTGGCATTGTTCTTGGCAATGTTTTTTGGATATGACCCCAAAACAAAGGCAACAAAAGCAAAATTAAACAAGTGAGACTATGTCAAACTAAAACTGCTTCTGCATGGCAGAGGAAACAACAGAGTTGTCCATGGAATGCAGGAAGATACTTTAAAATCATATATCTGACAAGAAGTTCATATCCAAAATACATAGGGAATTGAGTCATTATTTTTCCACTCTGGGTTATACTGATTTCTGCTCAAGTGTTGGATCATATATATATATTTTTTCTTTTTATCAGTCTGTGAAGGCATGGATTCTAACACATTTATCTGAAATGATTCTTTCCTCAGCCTTCCTTGTTTAACTTTCTAAATGGCTTCTTGAGTTTCCATGCAGGAACCCCTTACTGAAATGCAGAAGCCATTTCCCCTGTTAATAATTTGTTCCTCATTCAAAAGCAGTCTGAGTCCGAATTTTGTGTTCTTTGCTTTTTCTTAGTGTAGCAATATCCTTACTATGTGGACAGGCTGGACAAGATTATGACAAAATCCATAGAGGAATGGCTGAAGATATTTGTATGTTAGAAGAAATGCTGGGAGGTTTGAAATCAGAGAATAACAGGCCAGCGCTGCGGCTCACTAGGCTAATCCTCTGCCTTGCGGCGCCGGCACACCGGGTTCTAGTCCCGGTCAGGCGCCGGATTCTGTCCTGGTTGCCCCTCTTCCAGGCCAGCTCTCTGCTGTGGCCAGGGAGTACAGTGGAGGATGGCCCAAGTGCTTGGGCCCTGCACCCGCATGGGAGACCAGGAGAAGCACCTGGCTCCTGCCTTCGGATCAGTGCTGTGCGCTGGCTGCGGCGGCCATTAGAGGGTGAACCAATGGCAAAGGAAGACCTTTCTGTCTCTCTCTCTCTCTCACTGTCCACTCTGTCAAAAAAAAAAAGAAAAAAAAAGAAATCAGAGAATAAGGAAATGTACTGACTTCCCATACATCTCCCAGCCCATACTATGTTCCAAGTACAACTACAGCCCTTAGTTCAAATCAGATCCCTGAATCCTGGCAATAACCCACAACTCAGGTATTTTTCTTTTTTTAAAAATTTATTTATTTATTTGAAAGGCAGAGTTACAGAGAGACAGAGGCAGAGAGAGAGAGAGAGAGAAAGAGAGAGAGATATATCTTTTATCCACTGGTTCATTCCCCAAGTGGCCGCTATAGCCGGAGCTGTGCCAATCCAAAGCCAGCAGCCAGGAGCTTCTTCTGGATCCCCCATATGGGTTCAGGGGCCTAAGCACTTGGGCCATCTTCTACTGTTTTCCCAGGCCATAGCAGAGAGCTGGATCAGAAGTAGAGTAGCTGGGGCTGTAACCAGTGCCCATATGGGATGCCGACACTGCAGGTGGCGGCTATACCCACCACACCACAGCACTGGCCCCAGGTATTTTTTCCAAATGTGTCCATACTTTATTTCTGGTCATTCCTGCCTTCCTGACCCTAAGGACTTTCGCCCAACCTACATTAAACCTCTGCTTGAAAGAACAACTTCACCTGAGACATTTCTACCAAATTAATCAAGACTTCCACTGCCATGCTCTCCCAAGTGCCAATACCCAAACTGTATTGATCACACCCTTTCTGACTCTACTTCGAAGCCCTGAAAAACTGCTCAGCTCTGATCAGATGACTAGTCTGATCCTTGATCTTCACCAGCTACCCACTGGTGACTAATTTTGGAAGGTAGAAATAAGCAGTGAGAAAAAGGATATAGATATTGATTATGAGAAGAGTTTTATAGTATGGTCCCTGTTCCTAGAAATAATGCCCTGTGCTTGTGGATAGATATTACAAATGAGTTGAATGTGATATGCTGCTCCCAAATTTTTACCACTATATGGACTGTAGTCCAAGTGCACCATTGTAGTATATAACCTGAACCTGTAGGGAGGGACTGATAAAATATTCTCTGATCCTGTGTGGGTGAATGATAGTGTAAATAATGGGGTCTGTGGGCCCTTTAACGAAATATGTCCTACCCATTCTCACATATCCCCCCTCACTCTTGGGTATTAGGATATTGACATATACTTGCATATAGTAGTAGCTCAACCTGGGATCATTTATACAGGAAATTCTTGTGTTCTTTCATATGGCATCTGTCATTCCTGATTCTCATTTTTCACGACAAACAACCCTCTTCTTTGGTGCTCACATATACATTGCTCTTACAACTTTGGTTCTCTGGGTGGTCCATGTTTTTTTATATCCTCTCTCCAATTAACCCTGCCATGTTTCTTCCTGGAATGCCCTTTCCTTCTAACTCTTGCTCAAACTTCCTGTCTTACCAAGCTTCCACATTTTTCTTGGTGACTGTAGAAATCCCCCAGGTATTCCTTTTCTGTGTGTTCACATGACAGCAATCTTAAGGCCTCATTACTATAAGAATGAAATCAACAAAACTTGACAGTTTTTAGCTGACCTCATCCCATAGTGAACTGTGAGCTCACAGAGGGCAGAGGCTGTGTTGTTTTCATCTTTTCTGTTCTCTAGTGCTTAACCCATAAGCTGGCACATATTATTAGGCTTTCAATGTCTGTTTTCTGGATGTGTGCTTGGAAACCTTTTTTTCTATTTATCTTGTCTGCTCCATGTGACCCTTTTGGTCACCTTTTCCATTGTTTTGTGTATAAACTGAATATATAGATCAAGAAGTCACCAAAATTAATGGGCATTGACAAGCCAACCCTATTTATTTCTACCATCCAGGAAATGGTGTGGGTCTCTCTTAAACTTGAATTCTCTTATGCATTTCCATTAATGTGAAAAAAGTACTTCTGGAAGCATCAGTAGTGCTGACTAGCCTGGAGATTATTAGCATTTATCAACAAGCTGTTTCATGAGAAGAGTGTTAGTAATTGTTTTGAATTTTGTAGCTAATTGCAGGAACAAAGTAACAACTAATGCAAAATTTGATTTTTAAGATAAAATATTCTTTTTCTAATCAAGTCCACATGGTAAAGACAGCATGAAATTATTACTCTTCACTATTTGTGAGTCAAGAGAGAGATGAAGTGGCTGATTCTTTGATTCCTAGCTAAAGATTTGAAAGCTAATACATTATGTGTTTCAAGGAAATTTGCAGAAGGTAGGGGTACAAATGCTGAAGACATCAAATCAGGCGAGTTTTGGCTCAGGAATTAAAAGGAATAGGAAAAGGTGCTTCTGAGCATTAGAAAAGCTCAGAATGGGGCCGGCGCTGTGGCTCACTTGGTTAATCCTCCACCTGCGGCACCAGGATCCCATATGGGCACCAGGTTCTAGTCCTGGTTGCTCCTCTTCCAGTCCACCTCTCTGCTGTGGCCCGGGAGGGCAGTGGAGGATGGCCTAAGTGCTTGGGCCCTGAACCTGCGTGGGAGACCAGGAGGAGGCACCTGGCTCCTGGCTTCTGATTGGCGCAGCGCGCCAGCCGTACTGGCCATGGCGGGGGGGGGGGGTGGTAAACCAACGGAAGAAAGACCTTTCTCTCTGTCGCTCTCCCTCACTGTCTAAATCTATCGGTCAAATAAATTAAAAAAAAAAAAAAGAGTAGATCAGAAGTGACGGTGCTGTGGCACAGCATGTTAAAGCCAGTACAGGCATAAAAAAAAAAAAAAAAAAAAAAAACAACTCAGAATGATAGACGTGGAAAGGCTTTTAAAAGTATTTAGTATGTAAAAGTATGTGGCACAGTAGGTTAATCCTCCACCTGTGGCGCCGGCATCCCATATGGGCGCCGGTTCTAGTCCCAGCTGCTCCTCTCCCCATCCAACTCTCTGCTATGGCAGTAGAAGATGGCCCAAGTCCTTGGGCCCCTGCACCTGTGTGGGAGACTGGAAGAAGCTCCTGGCTGCTGGCTTCGGATCGGCACAGCTCTGGCCATTGTGGCCATTTGGAGAGTGAACCAGCGGACGGAAGACCTTTCTTTCTATCTCTCCCTCTCAATGTCTGTAACTCATCTCTCTCAAATAAATACATTAAATCTTTAAAAAAAAGATGGCCTTGTCTAAATATGTTCAGAGTCGGTGAACTCAGGGGGCTTCCATAGCCTTGGCAGCTCATGACAAGAGCCTAGGGTGATTACTGATGCCATAAACAAGAGTGTCAATTTGTTAAGTCAACAACAGGAGTCACTGTGCACTTACTCCTCATGTAGGATCTTTGTCCTTAGTGTGCTGTACATTGTGATTTAATGCTATAACTAGTACTCAAACAGTATTTTTCACTTTATGTTTCTGTGTGGGAGCAAACTGTTGAAATCTTTACTTAATGTATGCTAAACTGATCTGTATATAAAGAGAATCAAAAATGAATCTTGATGTGAATGGAAGGGGAGAGGGAGTGGGAAAGGGGAGGGTAGCGGGTGGGAGGGACGTTATGGGGGGAAGCTATTGTAATCCATAAGCTGTACTTTGGAAATTTATATTCATTAAATAAAAGTTAAAAAAAAAGAAAATGGTTATAAGAGAAGGTACCAAAAAAAAAAAAGTCCCAAAGAGCATGTTAAAATGTTCAGGCAGCTACTTAATTTTTAAACTTGTAATTATTTATAATGTACTTTTTATAGGTTTACGAATAAAATGATTTGGCATCAAAAAAATATGTAGTTCAATGGGCCTCAGGGTTGTTTTTTTTTTTTTTTGCTTATATTCCCTTAATGGACAAAGGTATTAAGAAAAACTACATGTATACACACAAATACACACATTTGTATGTAGTTTAAATGATAGTATGTAAATATATACACATAATATATATAATGAGATATAATTTTTTTAAACTTTTATTTAGTAAATATAAATTTCCAAAGTACAGTTTATGGATTACAATGACATTTCCCTCCCATAACTTCCCTCCCACCCGCACCCCTACCATCTCCCGCTCCGTCTCCCATTCCATTCACATCAAGATTCATTTTCAATTATCTTTATATACAGAAGATCAATTTAGCATATATTAAGTAAAGATTTCATCAGTTTGCACCCACACAGAACATAAAGTGTAAAATACTGTTTCAGTACTAGTTATAGCATTAATTCATATTGGATAACACATTAAGGACAGAGATCCTACATGAGGAGTAAGTACACAGTTACTCCTGTGGTTGACTTAACAATTTGACACTCTTGTTTATGGCATCAGTAATCTCCCTAGGCTGTAGTCATGAGTTTCCAAGGCTATGGAAGCCTTTTGAGTTCTCTGACTCTTATCTTATTTAGACAAGGTCATAGTCAAAGTGGAAGTTCTCTCCTCCCTTCAGAGAAAGGTACCTCCTTCTTTGATGACCTGTTCTTTCCACTGGGATCTCACTCGTGGAGATCTTTCATTTAGGTTTGTTTGTTTTGTTTTTTTTTTTTTTTTTGCCAGAGTGTCTTGGCTTTCCATGCCTGAAATACTCTCATGGGCTTTTCAGCTGGATCCGAGTGCCTTAAGGGCTGATTCTGAGGCCAGAGTGCTGTTTAGGACATCTGCCCTTCTATGAGTCTGCTGTGTATCCTGCTTCCCATGTTGGATAATTCTCTCCCTTTTTTATTCTATGAGTTAGTATTAGCAGACACTAGTCTTGTTTGTGTGATCCCTTTGACTCTTAGTCCTATCAGTGTGATCAGTTGTGAACTGAAATTGATCACTTGGACTAGTGAGATGGCATTGCTACATGCAACCTTGATCGATTGTATTGGAGTCCCCTGGCACATTTCTAACTCCACCACTTGGGGCAAGTCTGAGTGAGCATGACCCAAATTGTACATCTTTTCCCTCTCTTATTCCAGCTCTTATATTTAACAGGTATCACTTTTAAGTTAACTTTAAACACCTAAGAATAATTGTGTGTCAATTAAAGAGTTCAACCAATAGTATTAACTAGAACAAAAAAATACTAAAAGGGATAAAGTATTTCAACATATTGTGTATTTAGTATATACTCTAAAAATATTTTCATCACAACTTTGGCATTGCTCATTTAATTCATTCAGTTTATAGAAAATGTCCACCATATATCCTTAATAGTGAGTCTAGTCTTCATTGCCAAACCATTCAGCCAACTCAGATCGGTTTTCTGCTTGAAAGAGTCTGGTTTATTATACCCCCCTGAGACAGACATCTCACAATGAAATTATAACATGAAGGTAGGTAGATATGACCTGGATCCTTCCTTGGTTTGTCACCTGGATGAAATATAAGTATTACCTCATCAATATTTCTTACCCAGACACTCTGCTTTGCCTGCCAGGGACTCTCATTCAGAAGCTTCTATGTTCTTGATTCCTGCCTTTGTTGTTTGGTACCCCAGATGGTTTATTCCCTGGAACGATGCTCTTTTCTAACATTCAGATTATTGTAAAAAGGTCTTTCTTTTGGCAAATAGGAAAAGAGACATGTTGGAAATGGAGATGAGAGAGTAGACTCTACAAATAATTATGCACATATCCCAGGCTACTCACCTGTGGAAAGCCAGGGATCCAAATTTGAAAATCTCTTGTCTGTTCCTCCCTCATTTTACTGATGGACAACTAAGACATAGAAAAAAGAGTAGATTCACCCAAGATAGTGATGCTTGTTAACCAGTGGCTGAGCCAGGTGTAGACTATAGGTATTTTGATTTCTCAACGGATGTGTTCCCCATGATACCTCATTATTTGCCCTGTATTTAAGTAACAGTATTCTATTTAGTTAGTCACAATGGGACTTTCTCACAGAAGAGGTCTGACCTTGATATCAATTCACAGTGAGGTGTGTGCACACAAAGAAGATGAGGATGGTACTTGTTTGTTTCTATCTGTACTGACATTACTTTGCAATTTAATTGGGTAAGTTGACTACTTAACAAGCTTTCATTCAAAAACCTGTAACTTAAGCATGTTCTATATTAGTGAAAAAGACACTTTATGGGACTGAAACCTCTTTGTAATTATCAATTTATTTGAACAGCTCACTGTTTACCTCATTTTGTAAGTGCACTGGATTTAATTGTAAGGTTTCAAAGTGCCTAAACACTGACTTTTATTTCTTTATGTCAAAATCTTCTAAAAATTTCAGTAGTCTAGCACACAAAGGGCTCCAGAGTCAAACTTCCTTGATTCAAATGTTGGTCTGTCACTGTTAGGAAACTGGCGCAGTTTTAGCCAGGTTGACACATGGCCCAGCTACCTGAGCCAGGCTCCACCCCCATCCTAATGGGATTCACTGCTCCTGCTTCCCTGCCTGCCCTCAGGAAAAGTTTTAAAGGGGCCTGTTCCTGAACACATGCTCTCTTGGCTCTCCTCTCCTGCCCTCTTGGCTCTCTTGGCCCTTCTCTCCTGCACTCTCTTGGTTCTCTCTCTAGCCTCCTTTGGTCTCTTGGTTCCTCTCTCTTGGCTCCTTTCCTCCTCTCGTCTCTCTTCTCTCTCCTCTGTCTCTCTCTCTTAGAGTCTCCTTCTCTCTTTCCTTTCGCCCTTCCTTCACTCCGGTCTGTTGGGTGTTCCCCAATAAACCATTTCCCTTATTCCAGCGTTCGGTGTGTTTTGCGACAGCTAACATTAATATATAACAGTCACCTCCTAGCAATATGAATTTGGACATAGTGCTAATCTTTAATACCATAGTTGGCCCTTCTGTAAAGTGAATTGTGATGATTGAATATGAAAGTGAAGGGCTTAGAAGGACTTTGTGTAATCATAGGTACTCAATAAATGTTATCTACTGTTACCATCAACATTGGTTGAAACCTTAATCTAACTTCAAGAGCCCAGGTGGCTAGCCTATTAAGACTAAACCAGTCAAAAAGTACATCAAGGAAGGAGGTACTTTTCTCTGAAGGGAGAACTTCCAGTTTGACTATGGCCTTGTCTAAATAAGGTTGGAGTCCATGAACTCAGGAGGCTTCCATAGCCTTGGTAGCTCATGACAAGAGCCTTGGATGATTACTGACGTCATAAATAAGAATATCAATTGTTAAATCAACAACAGGAGTCACTGTGAACTTGCTCCCCATGTAGAATCTCAGTCCTTAATGTGTTTTACTATGAGAATTAACCGTAAAACTAGTCCCCAAACAGTACTTTATACATTGGGTGTCTGTGTGGGTGCAAACTGTTGAAATCTTTACTTAGTATGGAGTTGATCTTCTGTATATAAAGATAATTAAAAATGAATCTTAATGAAGAATAGGATGGGAGAGGGAGTAGGAGATGGAATGGTTTGTGGGTGTTAGGGTGGTTATGGGGGGAAGAACCGCTATAATCCAAAAGTTGAACTTTTTAAATTTATTAAACAAAAGTTTTCTATTAAAAAAAGTGTATCACAGTGACATGGAGGAAAGCTCTGAGGGGAGAGAGGGGACCAGAGGGAGAACAGGGCTGGGCAGTATTATGGAAGATTCATCAAGCCACATCTGGAAAAAAAATGGTTTTGTGAAAATGCTGTCCAGTAGCACTTTCTAAATTATAGAAATAGTCTACATGTATACAATCTGATATAGTAAACAGTAGTTACATGTGACTCATGAACACTTGAAATGTGGCTAATCCAAATGAAAAACTGAATTTTTCATTTATTCACTGTTCATTTACAGTTAAATTTATAAGTATGTATGGCTTGTGGCTAACATGTTAGCCAGCACATGTTCAAGTTTTGTTTTTCTATGTTACAATAATTTTTGAGTAGTAAGCAAGCTTACATATATCATCACAAGAGTGAAGATAAGACTGGCTCAGAAACAGTGAATTCTATGTGGTTGGTCATGGTGACTTGGAATTAGGGGTGATTTTCAAATGGAACCTCATATGTTCCAGCCTTATCCATTCTTTTTTTACCCCCTTCATCTTTCCTTCTAGTTCTGCTCCTCTTTTCCACCTTCCATCTGTATTCTCCACCTTCATTCTTCCTTGGTTCCTTTCAGCCAGATCCTTCATGCAAATATATGTTGAGACCTGTGCACATATAGGTATGTTCTTATCAGTAAGATCAGTAAACTATCCATGAAGAAGTGTATTGAGACAGCTCTGTTGCTAAGGCTTATTTCCTTAGGAAAGAGAGGTGATTATATGGATATTGCAAGCTGTGGCAAAGAAGAAGCTGCCTCCTTCTCACACGATTATCATACAGATGTTCATTCTCTCTCAATTTACTATTGATTTCATTAATCTGTTAAGTAAGAGATCTTGGGAAAAGTCATTTAAGTTTTTGTGGACTGTCAGCAAATCTCCCCCAATTTTACTGGAGCTAGGTAGAGACGGCATTTCAGTACATCCCCCATCTAATAACATGCTGTATTTGCAAGCTTAACTAATAATTTAAGGGAAAGAGAAACACTGAAAGTACATAAAAAATTAATTCCATGAAACATATCTGGAAAGTAAAGAAGTAACTGTGTGGTTCACTTTAGAGAGAACCACTCATATTGCTATCCAGGTAGTATTTGGGGCCAAGGTTCATCATGTGAACAAAGTTATGTACCTTCTAAAACAACTTCATTCTGCATTTCTAACATTTAGGTTAAAGCAACTCAGTGTTAGTATTTTGAATATTCTAAATGTGCACTGAGTCATACTTAATATTTTAAATGACTTGAACACTTGCTATTATGAAAGAAGCTATTTTATAGAGCACCATAAAACCTCTTCTTCTTTGTGGAATCCATCCATATTAAAATTATAATTTCAGCAGATTTCTGTAGAGAAAATGGTGACTCTGACCTTTTATTCCATTTGACCATGGATACGAGGACTATAATTTCAACAGTCAAATCCCAAATGTGTTATTGTGTGTGTTTTCTTTGCAGGACGTTATTGGGGGGGGGGGGAAGCCATTGTAATCCATAAGCTGTACTTTGGAAATTTATATTCATTAAATAAAAGTTAAAAAAATGTCATTCTATCTATCTGGTAATAACTCACCATAATCTATTTTCAGTTGCCCCCTTTTTTCCAACAAATTCTCTAAACTATTTTTTTATTTTATTTAAAATAGAGTAACTGTTGAAAGCTCCCACACATCTTGCTGAGCAAGGTAGGTTATTAAAATTATTCACTCAGAATGTGATAGAAAAGTGGGCATTGCTTTGGGGTCGTTTCCAGGGGTCAGGAGCTTTTCTGAGTCTTGAGCATATAATACAGGTAATACAGTGTCAGAAGACAGGCATGAAACATTTGTTAGTGAATGCTCATGAATACAAACCAAGATTTAAAACATATCTTCATATTGCAAGATAATGAGAAGTATCCAATAGATAGTGGCTCAAAATTTAATATGGAAGGTTCCAGACAACTCCTGCAAGCTTCATTTCCTACATACATCAAACTGCCACCTTCCCAGTATACTCTCCACACAGTTGCTGCCTTAACTACCCAGATATAACATAATGGCCTTGACTTATATTGTTTTAAAACTTGCTGTAGTTCCTTATGCTTACCAGATGTAGTTTTTTTCGAGTTTAAATGTTAAAATCCTTGGCAATTTTGATCTTTCCTTCATTGTCAATCTCTCTTCTATTATGTTCTTTGGAGCCCCATTGAAGTGTTTTCAGCTTTCTTGCTAACACTCATGCTTTTATGCCATCTCTAATTGCTTATAATATTCTTCCCCCAGGGCCTTTTCCTTTGGGTCTATATGCCAAAGAATTATCTATTATTCAAATCACAGTTCAAATCCTACCTCCTCTAAGGAGTCTTCCCAGAGTCCACAGTTATACCAAAACCTTTATTCTGTACTGTGTTTTAATGCTGTGGTGTAGAAGAGCTTTAAGCATCTAGATTTAGTATTTATAATTTCTCAAGTGTAGTACTTAAAATCATTTTATTCATTGTCATATTTGAAAATAAATTTTGATTACACCAAAAAGTATGGATAATGGGCAAGAATTGAGGAGAACTTGAAGGCTCTATGAAAACACAAGTTGCAAAAAGACACTTTAGAAGTCATCTGTTAACTCCCAAATGTACTTTTTATTCATTAGCAAATACCGTGGTGCTTGGTGCTTTGTATGGACAGAAAATTCTCCTGAAGTTACTTTAGGTTTTACTGGTAGCACTCTTGAACTAGAAACATCATGGGATGCTGTGGATCAAAGACATTTCAGGAAGTCTGTTTTTAGGAGCTTTCTATAGCCCACCAGGCCCCCAAACAGAGTGGCACATTGTTCTTCATCCCATTCAGTGTCATTGTAGAGAACAATATGGCTGAATTGATGTAGCATAGTCTATGGGACCAAAGAGCACATAAATCCCAGCTGTGCCTCTTACTAACTGCCTGACTCACTGTAAAATGGGCCTTGATGCCTGCCCTCCTTCTCTCCCTCCACTCAATTATTTTTAAAAATATCTATTGATTTCCAACCATGCACCAGACACTGTTCCAGGCACTGTAGATACAATAGCAAATAAAAGAGACACTGTCCATACACCCATGAAAGTTAAAATTTAAGAGATTTTGTCTACCTTCTGGTTAGTAAACCTGCTGTGAAGATTGTTACTGGTGGATGTAAAGTGTTCAAAACGCATCTGGTGGTAACAAAATGTGAATTTCCTTTTCTTCTCTCCACTTTGGCATTATGGTGTTATTTATACATGATATGGAAATGCAATATAGCCCCATACATATACATATATAGGTATGTGTGTGAGCACACAAGAGTCATATCACTCACACTTATTATTTTAGTATAAGATTATTGCCCTTTTCACATACAGCCCTAATGGCAGGTCAATCAGTCAGTTGAGACCAGGCTTAATTGATTTGCTTTGAGTGACTTTCCTGCCAAAAAACAGGATGGATATATGGGTAGTCATTGAATCATGTGGCTGTAGGGTTTCTATTGGTATTAGAATTTCAAATTTAGTTTCCTGCTTCTGGTTATACACAGGAAGCAATGACAAGTTATCAGATCTCTAAATTGTTGCAGTGACATACTAATTTAAAAGGCACCCCTAATATGTTGCATTGGGGTTCAGAAATCAGTATTCTTGTAAGAAAATAACATTACATAATGAAAAATGTGCCAAGCTATTTCATGAAAAATTTCATAAACATGACATCCCATAAGCTCATTTTTATTTTTCAGACATTAAGCAATTTATATTATAATTGTGTGTCCTATTTTGTCTTCCTTCACAAGCTGCTAAGATCTTTATAAGTGATACCACAAGAGAAGTCAGAAATACAAAAGTCAGCCTACTGTTTCATCTTGTCGTTTACTTCCAAAATCTGTCTGGTCACAAAGTTCTCTTGCATTTGCCTCTTAAATATATCTCTACCTCCACTGTCACTGCCTTAGTTCATGTTCTCATTATCTCAGCCACAGTTTACAGCAATAACCTAACAGGACTCCTTACCTCCAGTAAATCCTTCCCCATTTTGGAACATAGTTGACCTTGTCACTTTCATTTTCAGTGGCTCCATTTTCTAATCTGAATGAAGCCCAGCTCCTTAGCATGATATGCATAGTTCTGTATGTTCCCTCTCCATCCAGTTTCAATGCTGGTCATTCCTGGTTTATTTTTCTAGTAGTCTAAGATACTTAGCTCTTAAGAATATAGCATATTCTATGGATATTTATGTGTCAGGCACCTGTCTAGTCCCTGGACAGTATGACAAAAGACCCTTTCTTCTGGGGATTTACATTCTAGGGGGAGAAACAAACACAAAGCACATTCATTATTTCTACAATTTTTATGACTTTCCATATGCTGTTACCTCTTCTTGAAGTAATTTCCTTACTCTCTATTCATCTAGTAATTGTCTACTCCTGTTTCAGGAATCAGCTTCTAAGTATTACATCTAAGGGGAGATTTCAGCCTGCTTTCTTTTTTCCTTTTTCCTTTGCGCATTTTCATAGTTTCAATATGGCATCTGCTTTGCTGTTTCTCATTATTTGCATGTCACACCTAGCGCCCATGACATTCTCTATTTAATGGAACAGTATCATTTTTTCATTACCTTCACAGTACCCAGTACTGGGCCTGCATTGAAGACTCATAAAAGGTATTTGAATCCATAAAATAATGGAAGGAGGAAAGTAAGGGAGGAATTAAGGGGGGGGGGGACAGAAAAGAAGAAAAAGGGATCAGAGAGAGGAATTGAGGAAGGAAGAAAAAAAGGAAGGAAGTAGAAAAAAATAGAAAAGGAAAAAAGAAAGGGAGGTAATCATGGAGGGAGGGAAAAAGGAAAGAAAAGAGAAAGTCAATTTAGTCCCACTTCTTGACTTTGGAAAAGCTAGCTTTTTATCATGACCCAGTGGGACTGGATAATCAAGAAAATGTCACTAAATTTTATAACTGATAATTTCCTTAAAGATTATGGAAGCAATGAGTATTTCCCCTTGTGATTTGTTTTATTCATCATTATGTCTACAGATGAATATTAAAGAAATTAAATTAACTCTCCTTCACAAATAGGTGAATTAATCTTTGTTCTCATATCCTTTTGCTATGTAAAAATTGTCTGAGCTTTCAATAAGTATATATTTTATTTAAATCATTTGTTTTTCTGAGAGGTGACAAAATGAAATGGAAAGAATGGAGTCAGAAGAATTAACATCTAGTTTGCGTTCTGTCACTTAGCAGCTAACTTCCTTTCCTCATCTGGGAAAGAAAGGAAACAGACCAACTGCACTTTGCACTGCCTCCAGTTTTAGTAGTGTCATTTTGGTTTCCTCCTTCCAGGCAATTTAATACATATATTAATTGAATGCTGATTAGTTATAGACTGCCTTAGTTTTTATTTCATTTCCTCCAAAATATATAACTTTGTATTTTCCAGTAATTTTAAATATTTATTTTTTATTTATTTTTTAACTTTTATTTAATAACTATAAATTTCAAAAGTACAACTTTTGGATTATAGTGGCTTTTCTCCCCCATAACCTCACTCGCATCTGCAACCATCCCATCTCCCACTCCCTCTCCCAACCCATTCACATCAAGATTCATTTTTTTTTGACAGGCAGATTGGACAGTGAGAGAGAGAGAAAGAGAGAAAGGTCTTCCTTTTTCCGTTGGTTTACCCTCCAGTGGCCAATACGGCTGGCGTGCTGCGGCCAGCGGACCGCGATGATCCGAAACCAGGAGCCAGGTGCTTCTCCTGGTCTCCCATGCAGGTGCAAGGCCCAAGGACTTGGGCCATCCTCCACTGCACTCCTGGGCCACAGCGGAGAGCTGGATTGGAAGAGGAGCAACCGGGACAGAATCCAGTGCCACGACTGGGACTAGAACCTGGTGTGCCAGCGCCACAGGCGGAGGATTAGCCTATTGAGCCATGGCACCGGCCAAGATTCATTTTCAATTATCTTTATATACAGAAGATCAATTTAGCATATATTAAGTAAAGATTTCAACAGTTTTCAACCACACAGAAACACAAAGTATAAAGTACTGTTGGAGTACTAATTATACCATTAATTCACGTAGTACAAAACATTAAGTACAGAGATCCTACATGGGCAGTAGGTGCACAGTGACTCCTGTTGTTGATTTAACAATTGACACTCTTATTTATGACGTCAGTAATCAGCCAAGGCTCTTGTCATGAGCTGCCAAGGCTATGGAAGCCTCTTGAGTTCATGGACTCTGAACTTATTTAGACAAGGCCCTAGTCAAAGTGGAAGTTCTCTCCTCCCTTCAGAGAAAGGTACCTCCTTCTTTGATGACCTGTTCTTTCCACTGGGATCTCACTCGTGGAGATCTTTCATTTAGGTTTTTTTTTTTTTTTTTTTTTTTTTTTTTTTTTTGCCAGAGTGTCTTGGCTTTCCATGCCTAAAATACTCTCATGGGCTTTTCAGCTGGATCCGAGTGCCTTAAGGGCTGATTCTGAGGCCAGAGTGCTGTTTAGGACATCTGCCCTTCTATGAGTCTGCTGTGTATCCTGCTTCCCATGTTGAATCATTCTCTCCCTTTTTTATTCTATCAGTTAGTGTTTGCAGACACTAGTCTTGTTTATGTGATCCCTTTGACTCTTAATCCTATCATAATGAACAATTGTGACCTGAAACTGATCACTTGGACTAGTGAGATGGCATTGGTACATGGAACCTTGATGGTATTGAATTGGAATCCCTGGCACGTTTCTGACTCAACAGTTTGGGGCAAGTCAAATTGAGCATGTCCCAAATTGTACATCTTTTCCCTCTCTTATTACCACTCTTATATTTAACAGGGATCACGTTTCAGTTAAATTTAAACACCTAAGAATAATTGTGTGTTAATTAAAGAGTTCAAGCAATAGTATTAAGTAGATCGGAAAAAAAAAAAACACAAAAAGGAATAAAATAGCAAGTTGTTCCTCGATAGTCAGGACAAGGGCTGATCAAGTCATTGTTTCTCCTAGTGTCCATTTCACTTCAACAGGGTTCCTTTTAGGGGCTCAGTTAGATGTCACCAATCAGGGAGAATATATGATATTTGTCCCTTTGGGACTGGCTTATTTCACTCAGCATGATGGTTTCCAGATTCCTCCATTTTGTTGAAAATGACTGGATTGTTCATTGTTTTTTTACTGCTGTATAGTATTCTATAGAGTACATATCCCATCATTTCTTTATCCAGTCTTCCCTTGATGGGCATTTAGGTTGATTCCAGGTCTTAGCTGTTGTGAATTGAGCTTCAATAAACATTAAGGTGCAGACAGCTTTCTTGTTTACCAGTTGAGTTTCCTTTGGGTAAATTCCAAGGAGTGCCATGGGTGGATTGTATGGTAGGGTTATATTCAGGTTTCTGAGGAATCTCCAAACTGACTTCCATAGTGGCTTGACCAGTTTGTATTCCCACCAACAGTGGCTTAGTGTCCCTTTTTCCTTACATACTCGCCAGCATCTATTGTTGGTAGATTTCTGTATGTAAGCCATTCTAACCGGGGTGAGGTGAAACCTCATTGTGGTTTTTATTTCCATTTCCCTGATGGCTAGTTATCCTGAACATTTTTTCATGTGTCTGTTGGCCATTTGGATTTCCTCTTTTGAAAAATGTCTATTGAGGTCCTTGGGCCATCTCTTAAGTGGATTGTTTGTTTTGTTGTTGTGGAGTTTCTTGATCTCTTTGTAGATTCTAGTTATTAATCCTTTATCTGTTGCATAGTTTGAAAATATTTTTTCCATTTTTTCCCACTTTCCTTACTTTGTTTTTCAGTACAGAAACTTGTCAATTTAATGTATGGGAAAATCTTCCATGCTCATGGATTGGAAGAATCAATATCATTAAAATGTCCATTCTCCCAAAAGCAATTTATAGATTCAATGTGATACCAATCAAAATACCAAAGACATTCTTCTCAGATCTAGAAAAAATGATGCTGAAATTCATATGGAGGCACAGGAGACCTCAAATAGCTAAAGCAAACTTGTACAACAAAAACAAAGTCGGAAGCATCAAAATACCAGATTTCAGGACATACTACAGGGAAGTTGTAATCAAAACAGCATGGTACTGGTACAGAAACAGATGGAAAGACCAATGGAACAGAATAGAAACTCCAGAAATCAATCCAAACATCTACAGCCACTTATATTTGATCAAGGATCTAAAACCAATTCCTGGAGTAAGGACAGTCTATTCAATAAATGGTGCTGGGAAAACTGGATTTCCATGTACAGAAGCATGAAGCAAGACCCCTACCCTACCACCTTACACAAAAATCCACTCAACATGGATTAAAAACCTAAATCTATGACTCGACACCATCAAATTATTAGAGAACATTGGAGAAACCCTGTAAGGTATAGGCAATGGCAAAGACTTTTTGTAAAAGACCCTGGAGGCACAGGCAGTCAAAGCCAAAATTAACTATCGGGATTGCATCAAATTGAGAAGTTTCTGTACTGCAAAAGAAACAATCAGGAAAGTGAAGAGGCAACCAACAGGATGGGAAAAAATATCTGCGAACTATGCAACCGATAAAGGTTTAATAACCAGAATCTACAAAGAGATCAAGAAACTCCACAACAAAACAAATGACGCACTTAAGAGATGGCCCAAGGACCTCAAGAGACATTTTTCAAAAGAGGAAATCCTTCTTTGAAGACCTGATCCTGTTCTTTCCACTAGGATCTCACTCACAGAGATCTTTCATTTAGTTGTTGTTGTTGTTGTGTTTTTTTTTTTTTTTTGCCAGAGTGTCTTGGCTTTCCATGCCTGAAATACTCTCATGGGCTTTTCAGCCAGATTGGAATGCCTTTAGGGCTGATGCTGAGGCCAGAGTGCTGTTTAGGACATCCGCCATTCTATGAGTCTGCTGAGTATCTCGATTCCCATGTTGGATCACTCTCCCCTTTATTTATTCTATCGGTTAGTGTTAGCAGGTACTAGACTTGTTTATGTGCTCCCTTTGACTCTTAGTCCTTTCATTATCAATTCCCAACTTGACTCTCACTGGGATTAAACATGACAATAGTTCTGATCTGATTTCATCATCATTTAAAAAATCATCATTTTGATCAATTGTGAACTGAAATTGATCACTTGGACTAGTGAGATGGCATTGGTACATGCCACCTTGATGGGATTAAATTGAAGTCCCCTGGTATGTTTCTAACTCTACCATTAGGGGCAAGTCAGCTTGAGCATGTCCCTAATTGTACATCTCTTCCCTCTCTTATCCCCACTCTTATGTTTAACAGGAATCACATTTCAGTTAAATTTCAACACTTAAGAATAACTGTGTATCAATTACAGAATTAAACCAGTCATATTAAGTAGAACAGACAAAAAAAACTACTAAGAGGGATAATGTATTAAGTTGTTCATTAACAGTCAGGGCTATGCTGATCAGGTCACCGTTTCTCATAGTGTCCATTTCACTTCACCAGGTTTCCTTTTTGGTGTTCAGTCAGTTGTCACCGATCAGGGAAAACATATGGTATTTGTCCCTTTGGGACTGGCTTATTTCACTCAGCATGATGTGTTCCAGATTCCTCCATGTTGTTGCAAATGACTGGATTTCGTTGTTTCTTACTGCGGTATAGTATTCTAAAGAGTACATATCCCATAATTTCTTTATCCAGTCTACCGTTGATGTGCATTTAGGTTGGTTCCAGGTCTTGGCTATTGTGAATTGTGCTGCAATAAACATTAGGGTGCAGACCGCTTTTTTGTTTGACAATTTCTGTCCTTAATGTGTTGTCCAATGTGAATTAATGCTATAATTATTACTGAAACAGTATTTTACACTTTATGTTCTGTGTGTTTGCATACTGTTAAAATCTTTACTTAATATATGCTAAATTGATCTTCTGTATATAAAGATAATTGAAAATGAATCTTGATGTGAATGGAAATTGAGAGGGAGTGGTAGTTGGAGGGTGGCGGGTGGGAGGGAAGTTATGGGGGGGAAAAGCCATTGTAATCCATTAGCTGTACTTTGGAAATTTATATTCATTAAATAAAAGTTAAAAAAAGAAACTTGTCAATTTAATGTAATCCCAGTTGTTAATTTTGGCTTTGACTGCCTGTGCCTCCGGGGTCTTTTCCTAGAAGTCTTTGCCTGTGCCTATACCTTGCAGAGTTTCTCTGATGTTCTCTAATAATTTGTTGGTGTTAGATTGAAGATTTGCATTCTATTGGGCAGAATTTTATTGAGGATTTTTGTGACTGTGTTCATCAGGGAAATTGGTCTGTAATTCTCTTTCTCTGCTGTGTCTTTTTCAGGTTTAGGAATTAAGGTGTTGCTGGCTTCACAGAAAGAATTTTGGAGGATTCTCTCTTTTTTGATTGTTCTGAATAGTTTGACAAGAATTGGAGTTAGTTCTTATTTAAATGTCTGGTAGAATTCAGCAGTGAATCCATCTAGTCCTGGGTTTTTCTTTGTTGGGAGGGCCTTTATTACTGATTCAATTTCTGTCTCAGTTATGGGTCTGTTTAGGTTTTCTATGTCTTCATGGTTCAATTTAGGTAGGTTGTATATAATCTATCCATTTTTGATAGATTTCCCTGTTTGATGGCATACATCTCTGTAATAATTTCTGATGACTCTTTTTGTTTCTGTAGTGTCTGTTGTTACATTTCCTTTTTCAACTCTGATTTTATTGATTTGAGTCTTTTCTCTTTTTAGTAGGTTGGGACAATGGTGTGTCAATTTTGTTTATTTTTTCAAAAAACCAACTCTGTTTTGCTGATCCTTTGTAATGTTTTTTTGTATTGAATTCCATTGATTTCTTCTCTGATTTTAATTATTTCTCTTCTCCTACTAGATTTGGGTCTGGTTTGCTGCAGTTTTTCTAGATCCTTGAGATGCATTGATAGCTCATTTATTTGGTTTCTTTCCCATTTCTTGATGTAGGCACCTATTGCTATAAACTTTCCTCTTAACACTGCTTTTGCTCTATCCCATAAGTTTTGATATGTTGTGTTGTTATCTTCATTTACTTCCAGAAAGTTTTTGATTTCTCTTTTGATTTCTTCTATGACCCACTGTTCATTCAGGAGGATGTTGTTCAATCTACATGTGTTCGCATATACTCTACAGATTCCTGAGTTGCTAATTTCCAGCTTCATTCCACTGTGGTCTGAGAAGATGAATGGTATAATTTCAATTGTTTTGAATTTGCTGAGACTTGCTTTATGGCCTAGTATGTGGTCAATCCTAGAGTAGGTTCCTTGTACTGATGAAAAGAGATGTGTATTCTTTAAGTGTAGGATGAAAAGTTTTGTAGATATCTGTTAGATCCATTTGGACTATAGTGTCCAAACTGTTTCCTTGTTGATCTTCAGTCCTGTTGATCTATTTCTGAGAGTGGAGTATTGAAGTCCCGCATTACTGTTGTATTGGAGTCTAAGTCTCCCTTTAAGTCCCTTAACAAATCTTTTAAATAAACAAGTGCCCTGTAATTAATTGCATATACACTTATAATAGTTGCATCTTCCTGTTGAATTGATCCCTTAATCATTATATAGTGCCCCTCTTTGTCTCTCTTAACAGTTTTTGTGTTGAAGTTTATTTTGTCTTATATTAAGATGGCTACGCTAGATCTCTTTTGTTTTCTGTTGGCATGGAATCTTTTTTCCAACCTTTCACTTTCAGTCTGCATGCATCTTTGTTGGAAAGATGTATTTCTTGTAAGCATCAAATAGATGGGTTTTGTTTTTTAATACATTCAGCCAGTCTGTGTCTTTTAACTTGTGTTGAGGCCGTTTACATTCAGTGTGACTATTGATAAGTAGTAACTTTGCCCTGCCATTTTCCCAAAGATATTTCTAATATGTGCTGTGAATTTCCTCTGATCTTTTACTGGGAGATTTTTTTCCTTTACCTTCTTTCATATTGATGGCCGTGTTTCTGTCTTTCTGTGTTTAAACATCTTTAAGCATCTTTTGCAGGCCTGTTCAAGTGGTGACAAATTCCTTCAATTTCTCTTTGCTATGAAAGGTCTTTATTTCTCCTTCATTCACAAATGAGAGCTTTGTATGATATAATTTAAATAATATTTATTATAGCCTTATATTCTATTTACTGTATTTCTTGCCTTTTATCAAGGGATAGATTCTGAAGGCATCATGCAGATGTCTTTTATTCAAAATTGTGCTTGTATTTCTCTGCCCAGATCTTACTGATTTCCCAGGAGTCTTGAGCCTTCTCCCCTAGTTCTTGTCATCTCCCTTAATACCTTTTTCTTTCATCTTCTGCCTTTCTTTGTCCTAGGTCCCTTGCCTAATTCTACTTCTTTTCTTTGGGGTTAATGTAATGATAGAAAGCATGTTGCTGAGAATCTGGCATCACTCTTTTTTAATGGTACTCTTTTTAAGAGGATTTAAATTGTGTGCATTGAGCTTATGATAAGATAACCATGTATGCAAAGACGATCAGAATTAACCACAAGAAATAAGGGAATGGGTAGTTTTCTGGCCACTAAAGGAGAAAATCAAATAAAGTTTTTACCTTCAAACATAGATACTTAAATTTCAACTTTATTAAAGAGTTAAATGTGTAAGAAAATGAATTAGTAAAAGAATAAGGTTGAATGTTGAGTAATTTTTGGAATATGCAACCATTTTTTGAGTATGAAGTCAAAAACAGAAATAATAGAGAACATAATTGATAAAAATGATACAGCAACAAGAAACATAAAACCTTCCAGTCATCAAAATATCAAACATAAAAACAGTTCCTTTTTTAACATTTTCTTTCATTGGGTTTTGGCAGTACTTAAGGGACTTCTGGACTTTGGGCTTTTTAGGATCAGTTTCGTGAGTATTTGATGTGTATAGTCAATCATACAAGTCCCAGTTCTCAGAAGGACCCTTTACTTGGGTCCTTAATGCTCTTCTGTTGTCATCTTGAGATTCTTACCTTTTGAATAAGCAACACCCTACATTTTTATTTTGTACTGGGCTTCACAAGTTGTGCAGGCAGTCCTGAGGTACTGGAATCATTCTAGATCCTTCCTGATCCCTGTGAGTCTTTTTATATCAAATCCTCTTGTAGGCATTCACCTTCTCCGTGAAGTTGAATTTAGAGGTCAACATAGGCTGCCCTTTACATGTATCATAGTTTGGCAGTGCACCATATACTGTGGCATTCATTCATTCATGTCCTTCATTGATGTCATATTTAACAATCAATCCTTTGTGCCAAGCCCTATGCTACACAAGGGATGCAATGGTGAGCAAGATGCATGTTCTGGAGGTTCTTTGATTGGTGCTTCAGAGGAGGAGTGGGTCTAAATTAAAAGACCACCATATCATGTGGTGATAACTACAGACTGTGGAGAAACACAGAGCACAGGCCCATGATGGCCTAAGAAAAGAGGTAAGGAGGATTTTTAAAGAGAATTGATATCCAGACTAAGACCTAAAGTAAGGAAAGAGATGGAGTTGAGAGACATAGCCTGGAAATGGCATTCAGGCAAAGGAAACAGTATGTTTTCCTGCTTTTCTTTCATCAACACAAAAACTTGACCAGCACTGGGAATTAGTCATGTCTGGGCTCAGGTGTGAATGGCACAACTAGATGGCTTTTGCTTAGGAGGTTTAAAGCCATCAGAAGTTGTATACTATTGTATTTTCTTTTTTGGATGAGTTAAACTACATGTTGTTTGATGTCTGAATGAAAGGAGAAATATCCAATGCGCGTCTTACCTCTAAGATACCTGATCATCCCCTTGATGCTTGGAAAACCCTACTCCAATTCCAGTAAGATTTGTGTGAGCCCTTGAAGAGCCAGACACGATTTTTAGCTTGCAGGCCACAGAAAAACCATGTTGTTCCAGATTAATTCCATGAGCCACTTTTTCCTGAGTTGTGATCTAGTTAAGCTCTTTCAGGCCCCAGATCCTTTGTTTGCATTTGCTTTTCCTTTGTCTAGAAAACTTTCCCTCAACCCCTTTCTGTTCTAGGCCTTTCTTCACCCTTAGTAAATCCTTCATGCTCTACAGATTAGGGAAGAAATTTATTTGCTGGTGCTGTTTCTCTGTAACATCCTTGGGAATTCCCTGTTAAGTTATAGATCATACTTTAAGGGCACTATTTATATTTGCTTTATTTTTAAGTCTCCTTATATTTGGGATACTTAATGAAAGTAAAGTTCAGACCTGCCTTTTAAAAACAGGCCGTTGCCGTGGCTCACTAGGCTAATCCTCCACCTTGTGGCACCGGCATACCGGGTTCTAGTCCCGGTCGGGGCGCCAGATTCTGTCCCAGTTGCCCCTCTTCCAGGCCAGCTCTCTGCTGTGGCCAGGGAGTGCAGTGGAGGATGGCCCAAGTACTTGGGCCCTGCACCCCATGGGAGACCAGGATAAGTACCTGGCTCCTGCCATCGGATCAGCGCGATGCACCGGCCACAGTGCGCTGGCTGCGGCGGCCATTGGAGGGTGAACCAATGGCAAAGGAAGACCTTTCTCTCTGTCTCTCTCTCTCTCACTGTCCACTCTGCCTGTCAAAAAAAAAAAAAAAAAAAAAAAAAGAAAAACAGTTCAAGCAAAGCTCCAAGATTACTACTTGGTTGAGAATAGCTACTCCACAGGTATTTGTTGAATGTATTTGTGAGTAAGTGAAATATTACGATCACCATTTCACATGCAATGACATTGAAACATAGTTAGTTGATCCTAATCACAAAGAGCTATAAGATGAAAAAACAAAAACAGCTTTCTAGCTAACCACACTGGCTTGGTTAAATATTAAAAATGAATGGTTAGAGGGGCTGGCACTGTGATGCAGCGAGTTAACGCTCTGCCTGACATGCCGGCATCCCATTTGGGCACCGGTTCTAGTCCTGGCTGCTGCTCTTCCAATCCAGCTCTCTGCTATGGCCTGGGATAGTAGTAGAAGACAGTCGAAGTACTTGGGCCCATGCACCTACATGGGAGATTTGAAAGAAACTGCTGGCTCGTGGCTTTGGATTGACGCAGCTTCGGCCATTGCAGCCATCTGGGGAGTGAACCAGCAAATGGAAGACCTTTCTCTCTGTCTCTACCTGTCTCTGTAACTCTGTCTTTCAAATAAATAAAATAAATCTTTAAAAAAATGACTGGTTAGAAATGTAACAAATTGGGGCTGGCATTGTGGTACAGCAGGTCAAGCTGCTGCTTGTGTTTCTGGCATCCTGGCCGATTCGAGTCTTGGCTGCTACACTTCTGATTCAGCTCTCTGCCGGTGCATCTGGGAGAGCAGTCCTTGGGACCTTGTACCAATGTGGAGACCCAGAAGAAACTGCTGGCTCCTGGCTTCAGCCTGGCCCAGCCACAGCCATTGCAGCCATTTGGGGAATGAACCAGTTGATAGAAGATCTGTCTCTCCTTCTCTCTCTGTGACTCTGGCTTTAAGAAAAATTAATTAATCAATCATTAAAACAAGAAATTGGACAAAAATATAAGTTACATAGGCTTTCTGTAAGCCTACACCACTCATGAAGATTCTATTTGCTTCATTTACTCTTATTCTCATGGGTCATGCAGTGTAATAGGGAAGGTCAGACAACCAAAAAGAAATAAATGGAACAGTCCAAGGAAGGGTATTACAGGTACAAAGATTGTGTAAGGTATAGGCTTCTATGGTGAGATGGGGGCAGAGAGAAGGTCAGGGTCAGTTGCTAAGGGGGAGTCCTTGAGGCTCTTGACACTCCAGAGGTACCTACATGGATATTGCTTAGCCAATGCAAAGTGAACCATAATCTGAAAAGCAGGTATTAAGGGACACTCATAAACTCTTTCTCAGATAATGTTTTCCCAAATCTATTATGTTAGTAGTAGCAGGAATGTTGACAACTGTTTGGCAATGGTAGTGGTCAGAGAGCCTTTCTAGGCAGGGAGTTTTAGCAGATGCTTAGAGAGTTAGAGAAGTGACTTAACGATTAATTAGAAAGGACTCCAAGGGTTTGAAACAGTCTAATGTTTCTACTGGTCTACAATTTGGGACAGTCTCTTAACTCATCAGTGAGTATTTATTGAATGCCTACTATGTGCCAAGAAAGTCAAGTAGGGACTCCATTTCTGGTGGCAGAACTTTTAACTTTTTTATGTTTTTAACTTTTTTTTTCTGTTTTATATGTCTCAAATTTAGCAGAAATCTTATTTATAGGTAAAAGTAATTCTATCCCTGTGCTTGTTCACTCTTCATCCACCTTCTACTAAATAGCACACAGCAGCCGGGCTGAGCCTTTCTGAATACCATGAAATAAGTTATACAGTTTGATACTGTTTTGTGGTTCTATTCATTGTTGCTCCTTACTACAATGCATATAATTAGCTTGGACAATGCTCCCAGTCCCCTCTTTGAAGAGGGTCTGTGTGGCTTATGGCAATTTCTCTAACTCTGGTGTAATAGGTTAGATGGGAGATGATCTCTCTCTTGCCCTTCTTTCCTTTTCATTTTGTTTCTTCTTCTAGTGTAGACATATATTAAAGTGATAATTTATACCCAGTCTTGATTTACATTGTGATGGGCCTTTTAAACATTCTATATGCCTTTTAGCGGGACCATAGACACCTTTGAGAATGTGATCAAAGCTATGAACCCTTACCCCAGATAAGTGTACTTTTGCATATAATTCAGCATCAATTATAGGGTTTCCAAAGATTTAGCTCACCTACAGATATTTGCCTATAATACATGAAGACCTTAGATTTTCAGTGCCACAGTAACCCTATAGATTATTGAATTCACTAGTTTCCAAAAATATTATTTTTTAAAGATTTTATTTATTTATTTGAGAGGCAGTTACAGACAGTGAGAGGGCGAGACAGAGAGAAAAGACTTCCTTCCATTGGTTCATTCTCCAGATGGCTGCAACGGCTTGAGCTGCGCTGATCCAAAGCCAGGAGCCGGGTCCCTTCTGGTATCCCATGAGGGTGCAGGGACCCAAGCACTTGAGCCATCCTCCACTGCTTTCCCAGGCCATAGCAGAGAGCTGAATTGGAAGAGGGGCAGCCAGATCTAGAACCGGCATCCATATGGGATGCTGGTGCCGCAGGCAGAGGATTATCCTCCTGTGCCACAGAGGCAGTCCATAGTTTCCAAAATTATTGTAACCACAGAATCCTCTGCTTGAAAGCAAGGGAGAACATGAAGAAAACCCAACCATACCCACCCCCAAAATGCTCTTGAGGAGGTCCTGAAGAAGACAGCTTGAATGTTCTTGAATGCTCGTGATTTAGTGCTGTCCCTTCATTTTTTTTATTTGAGATAATTTTTTAAAGATTTATTTATTTACTTGAAAGTCAGAGTTACTCAGAGCAAGAAGAGGCAGAAAGAGAGAAAGAGAGAGGTCTTCCATCCGATGGTTCACTCCCCAATTGGCCACAAAGGCAGGAGCTGCGCCGATTCCAAGCCAGGAGCCAGGAGCTTCCTCCAGGTCTCCCACACAGATGCAGGGGCCCAAGCACTTGGGACATCTTCTTCTGCTTCCCCAGGCCATAGAAGAGAGCTGGATCAGAAGTGGAGTAGCCAGGTCTCGAACCAGTGCCCATATGTGATGCTGGCACTTCAGACCAGGGCATTAACCCGCTACACCGAAGTGCTGGCCCCATTTGAGATAATTAACTTAAAGACAGTGGAGGTGACCAGTACAAGGTCATGCATCCTGTCAGGGGCAGAGCTGAAACTGAAGTCCATTTTCTTGAGTTTCAGGCCAAATCTCAGTCATCTTTTATTTCTCTTCTAATGTAAACCTCCTACCACCCATACTATATTTGTTAGCCATCACAAAACACACCGAATACTGGAGTAAGGGAAAAGGTTTATTGGGGAACACCCAGCAGACCGGAAGGGTGGGGCGGCGAAGGAAAAAAAGAGAGAAAGTATAAGAGTGAGAGCCAGAGGAGAGGAGCTAGTGAGGAGAGAAGATAGAGCAGGCAAGGAAGCAGGGAAGCAAGATCAGCAAATCCCATTAGGATGTGGGTGGAGCTTGACAACAGAGGTTGGGCCTTGTGGTCATCTGGCTTCCAGCAATGGTGGTGGAACCAGGGGTATAGAATGTAAATCAAGGTACAGATCGCGCCACAGATAAGACTGCACCAGTTTCCTAACAATATTAGCTTCACAAAGAACCTGGACACAGCTCATTTGAAATCCATAATTATATATGATCCCTGTCATTGGAGCAGCAGGTAAAGGAAATGCAATTTACTTATATGTTGTCCCCGCATTCTCATTTCTGCCAGCTCTCATGTCTTTGTAACGTGCCTCCATTTTAAACCTGTACTTTATTTAAATAAACACCATGGTCCAAAGCATTCTCTTTGTCCTCGACAAAGTCTCATCCTGTTGGCTTTCTACAAACACACTCTCTGTGCATAATTCTTGAAGAAACGGCATCTGGCCATGTCCCTGGCATTGTGCCTGCTTGATGACAGGCTGCTGGCTAGACAATCCAGGCTATTATTGGGCTGGTCTCCACCCCAATCTTTCAACCAACTTTGTCACTGTCAGGAAACCTGACTGAGCCCTAGCCGCAGTATTTACATGTTATTGGCCTGACTATGGGCATGTCAGGCCTAGTCTTCTCTGGTTTCCCTTTGCTGTATTATGTCCAGGTGGGGAACACTGCTTCAGTATGGCGGGGGGGGGGGGGAGAGAGAGAGAGAGAGAGAGAGAGAGAATATGAATCAAATTCAAGGTAGCACAAAGGCAATTCACAGACAAATTTGTTGGCAACAGAGGCAAGGTCCTTTCTAGACTTCCTGGGTTTAAGAATGATGTTTCTTTTGGTGTGTTTCTCTGTGTTACATCAGAAGCAATGAGAATTTGTCTACCAGGCTGGAGATTTGCTTACACATAACTTCAGCTTACTGGGAGAGTGAAAACAAATGAAAGATTTCTAGGACAGGGGTTCTAAATGAGGAGAATAGTACAGTATGGTGGTTAAGTGTGCACATTTTGGATCCATAATCATAATCCAAAGTGCACACACTTTGGATCCAGTTAGTTATGAATTTGAATCATTACTACCTGTATGACCTTAACCAAGTTAGTTCAGTTAGTTCATTCTTCTTGGGCCTCCTTTCCTTTATCAAAATGGAGAAAATAATAGCCAGGTTTAGTAAAGTGTTTTGAGGAATAATAGAGAGACTAACAAATGTTTGCTTCCTTTGCCTGTCCTCATGAGAACTGCAAAGCAGACTGTGTATTCTGAGTGTTGTATTCACCATCAATTGTCAGTATCCATACCGAATGGAGAGAACACAGACAACGCTGCAGGAAATGCTGGGAATGAGAACACCTGTTTACCACTATTATGTAAATAATTATTTAGTTTCCTCCTTTCTCTTTTGTCTTATTTTCCACATAATGGAGTGATGAGTTTGCACTTGAGCAGTTGTTCTGTATGCGGATCCCATACTTGAGTATTTTAAAATCATCATAAGACTTTTTAAGTGAAGATGCTCCGGTGCTGTTCCTAGTCTGAGGAGCTCTAGGGTGTGGTCACAGCATCTTTTTTATATTGCTAGTCCCCCAGGTGAATCTGATGAGTGTGGGAGCCACTGATCCAAGCTGAGTTCTAAAGGATTTCCCTTCCTTTCTTCTGTCTTAGAAGAACTTCTTACTCTTATGCAATTGTCTCCCCATTAATCAGCACCCCCCCATTTCCTGTACCACTCAAACATGTTGATTTCCACACAGAAAAGATGAGGGCATTTACACTTTTTCTAGACAGCCAAAATAAGCTTTTTTCTCCATAGAAATTTTGTTTCTCCTTTCGTGGTTTGATGTAAGATTCCAGGGGTTATACAGAAGAGGGTGAGTTTTGAGGGCTCTCTTCCCTATTGGTTTCCCCAACTGATCTCTCAACATCACTTAATAAATGCATGTATTCTCTGTTGTGACTGAAGCCTAAGTAATCAAGCTTAACAATACATGTATTAGAGTAGAACTATTTTAGGGTAGATCATGGTAATGGCTATTGAGCATCTTCAAAGTGACACTTTTTACCTGTATATCTATAATCCTTATGGTAATCCTTGAGATAAGTATTATTTTTTAACTTTTATTTAATGAATATGAATATGAGATAAAACAAAAATGGAACTTGAATATGTGAAAATATTACTTTATTGTGAGCCTCACTTCTATCATCTGTATTATAGGTTTAAATGAATCCTGGAGTCACTGAGCACTTATTCCTCATGTAGGATCTCTGTCCTTAATGTATTGTGCAATGTGAATTAACAGTAAAATTACTACTCAAACAGTACTCTATACTTTGTGTGTCTGTGTGGGTGTAGTCTGTTGAAATCTTTACTTAATATATACTAAACTGATCTTCTGTATATAAAGATAATTGAAAATGAATCGATGTGAATGGAATGGGAGAGGGAGTGGAAGATGGGAGGGTTGCGGGTGGGAGGGAAGTTATTGGGAGGGGGAGCCACTATAATCCATAAGCTGTACTTTGGAAATTTATATTTGTCAAATAAAAGTTAAAAAAATGAATCCTGGAGAATGTCTTCTAAGTGTCTTGTGTAATATGATTACACTATTTGACACACAGTTGGCCCTCAGGAATGGTACTTACAGGTTAACCTCATACTTGTAGAGGCTTTTATAATTGCTTTTATATGCAACAGCAAACTAAGGTAGTATATTGAATTAAAAATGACTTTTATATTAAAAAAGTGAAGGATAGTTATTGGGTTTTAAATATTTTTGATGGATTTCTCCTCTACATTCTGGAATTTAATTCACAGAATCTATCTGATATGTGAGGTCATTTTCCAGATAGCTCACTGATTCAATGCATTTCTGAATCATAGAGGAAGATCCCTGGCTATCTGTCATGAATTGATGGAAACACACATTTGAATGACTCCATGTAATGGAGAATAATGTGGTATTTGATGCATACAGTTCCTCATTTAACATATTCCTGTTATGATGGGGAAAGAAGGGAGAGGATTAGGCACATAAATTGTTTCTGCTGCTACTGTGGCTGCTGTTTTCTGGGTTATTATACAGACCAAAGCATGAAAATCTGTCTACAGAGCATTCCACTTGCCTGTTAAAGGCATCAAAGACTTTAATCAAATTTATGGAAATACAATAGACTGAAGTTTTCCAATGGGAATCATTCTATGCAAATCATACTCAGATGTCACCCTACCTATAAACCCTTACGATTTTTCTGAGCACAGTAAATCATTTATTGTTTTCCAGATAATCCCCATGTTTTATAATGCATGCATCTTTATTCATACTGTTCGAACTTATCAACTTAATAATCCTTTCTTCTGGTATCTACCTGCTAAAAATATATATGAGTTGAATAATGCTCCCTCAATGGAATCTCAGAATGTTACTTTATTTGGAAATAAGACTTTTTGATGTAATTATTTAAGATGCAATCATGCTGGGTTAGAATGGGTCCTAATCTTGCTATCCTTATAGGTGGTCATGTGATATCACAAAGTCAAAGACACACCATCCCACTCCTTGGAATTTACCCAAAGGAAATTAAATTGGCATACAAAAAAAATGGTCTGCACCTTATTGTTTATTGCAGCTCAATTCACAATAGCTAAGACCTGGAATCAACCTAAATGCCCATCAACAGTAGAATGGATAAAGAATTTATGGGATATGTACTCTATAGAATACTATACAGCAGTAACAAACAATAAAATCCGGGCATTTGCAACAAAATGGAGGAATCTGGAAAACATTATGCTGAGTGAAATAAGCCAGTCCCAAAGGTACAGATACCATATGTTCTCCGTGATCGGTGACAACTAACCGAGCACCAAAAAGGAAACCTGTTAAAGTGAAATGAACACAATGAGAAACGGTGACTTGATCAGCCCTTACCCTGACTGTTGATGAACAACTTAATATATTATCCCTCTTAGTATTTTTTTTGTTTGTTCTACTTTAATACTTTAGTTGAATTTTGTAATTAATACACAGTTATTCGTAAGTGTTGAAACTGAACTGAAAAGTGATCCCTGTTAAATATAAGAGTGGGAATAAGAGAGGGAAAAGATGTACAGTTTGGGACATGCTCAAGCTGACTTGCCCCAAACGGTAGAGTTAGAAACATACCAGGGGATTCCAATTCAATCCCATCAAGATTGCATGTACCAATACCATCTCACTAGTCCAAGTGATCAATTTCTGTTCACAATTGATCATAATGATAGGACTAAGAACCAAAGGGATCACATAAACAAAAATAGTGTCTGCAAATACTAACTGATAGAATAAAAAAGGGAGAGAACGATCCAACATGGGAAGTGAGATACACAGCAGACCCATAGAATGACAGATGTCCTAAACAGCACTCTGGCCTCAGAATCAGCCCTTAAGGCATGCGGATCTGACTGAAAAGCCCATGAGAGTATTTCAGGCATGGAAAGCTAAGACACTCTGGGGGAAAAAAATGACCTAAATGAAAGATCTCTGCGAGTGAGATCCCAGTGGAAAGAATGGGTCATCAAAGAAGGAGGTACCTTTCTCTGAAGGGAGGAGAGAACTTCCACTTTGACCATGGCCTAGTCTAAATATGATCAGAGTCGGTGAACTCAAAAGGCTTCCATAGCCTTGGCAACTTATGACAAGAGCCTAGGGTGATTACTGATGCCATAAACAAGAGTGTCAAATTGTTAAGTCAACCACAGGAGTCACTGTGCACTTACTCCTCATGTAGGATCTCTGTCCTTAATGTGCTGTACGTTGTGATTTAATGCTATAACTAGTTGTGGGGAGCAACCCGGACTGGACTGAGTTACTGGAATTAAGACTTATTCTATGCATCTGCTCTCCCACAATATGGCGCTGGGAGAGAAGAAAACAGCTTCTACGCAGCTGCCTCCAGTTCAACCAATAAACTGTAGGACCTGCTCCTGATTGGAGGAGAGCAGCGTACTCGGCGTGTGGGTAGCAGAGTTGGTATTGGTGGAAGAGGACTATAAAGGAGGAGAGAGACAATATGCACCAGGAACATCTGAGGAACATCTATCTGAAGGAACACCTGTGCAGCCCCCGAGAGAGCCGGCCGGTGGTATGCCGCTCCCCCGCGGAAGTGGGGAATGTGGCAGGGGGAACCGCCCTTCCACGGAGGTGGAAGGGTCGGTAGCCAACCCGGGAAGAACCAGCAGCAAACCTGGGGAGGGCCGAGCAGACGAAAGAACAGCGCAGGGTCCTGTGTCGTTCCTCCATGAAGAGGGGGAGCGACATAATGGTGCCGTGACTCGGATATGAAGCCTATGCAGGGTCCAGTGTCACTCCTCCACGAAGAGGGGGAGCGACAACTAGTACTCAAACAGTATTTTTCACTTTATGTTTCTGTGTGAGTGCAAACTGTTGAAATCTTTACTTAATATATGCTAAACTGATCTTCTGTATATAAAGAGAATTGAAAATGAATCTTGATGTGAATGGAAGAGGAGAAGGAGCGGGAAAGGGGAGGGTTGCGGGTGGGAGGGAAGTTATGGGCGGGGGGAAGCCATTGTAATCCATAAGCTGTACTTTGGAAATTTATATTCATTAAATGAAAGTTAAAAAAAAGACTATGTGATGAAACAGGCAGCGATTAGAGTGATGCAGCTCCAAGACAAGGAGTACCAAAGGTTGTAGGCAATTCCTGGAAGTTAAGAGTAGGAAAGTAAAGATTCTTCTCCAGTGCTTTCAGAAGAAGAAAGTCCCTGTCAACATATTGATTTTGGACTTCTAGGCTCCAGAACCACACAAGAATAATTTTTAGGGTTTTTAATGGCCTAGTTTATGGTAATTTGTTATAGCAGCAGTAGGAAATTATTACACCCCTTTTCATGGTCAGGCTCAAATATGGTATCTTCCCAGTTTCCTTTAACTAGAAGTAATTTTTCGTTCTTGACCTATGAAGCTGTGCCAAAGTAGAAAGATCACAAACTTGCTTGCTAGGAAAAACTTGGCTCTGCTCCTGGCCCAGCCACTGACTGAATTTCGTCACCTGTACAACAGAAATAATAATGCCTACTTATAGGATTGTTAGGACAATACATATGACTTTCTTTACCTGTCTTGATTTACCTATTGTGTAATCTCATTGCAATAATTTTCTAATAGGAGTATTAGTTCTGTTGTTACAATTTCAGGGAGTAAATGCAGGGGTGGAGACCATCTGACCCACAGGCCATATAAGGCCCACAAAATCATCTGGTCTGCCCTAAAAAGGCAACTGCAGGCAGGACTCGAATTTCAATAAATATATAGCAGGCTATTTTTTAAATTGGCCCAAAATGATATTATAGGTACCCAAATGGCAATGGCAAATAAAAGGTTCCCCACTACTGATTTATGCACTATAAAACAGTATGGAGTACCTATCAATTGTAGAGAAACAGTGTGAAAATAGAGGGTATCAGAAATTCAGTTTTCTATGCTAGAAATTTTATCTATAAACTAGGAGACAGGGTTATAAAGAAGTGGGAAAGTCACAGTTTAGTTTCTGAACTCTAGAGTTGTAAGATCCTCATTTTACCTTAATTACTTCATTAAAGGTCCTAACTCCAAATACAGTCAACTTCTGAATTACTAAAGTTTAGGACTTCAATATTTGGATTTTGGGCCACCACAATTCAGTCTACAATAGCCCTTTTGGTAGCTTGTGATGAGGAAAAATGGCTTTGTCATTACTTTGAGGTGGATTTATTATTCTATTTTAGTCCTCCAAATATCATATCCTCTGAGGGTTGAGACTTTCACTTCATGTACATAGAAATTACTCAAACATAATTCACAGGTTTTCCTCATCATAGATCAGACAATGAATTAGTTAACATATGATGAACACCTACCATGTACCAGGCACTATAATAGGAATTTTAATTTATTCCTCTCAATCATTCAGCAAAATAAATACATTTACCTCAATTTTCCAGCTGAGGAAATTGAGATTCAGAGAGGCCAATGTGATTTGCTCAAAGTCCCAAAATAAGTAAGTACTGGATTTGGGAATTGAGTATAAGTCTCTCTCACCACAAACATATGACCTTTCCACATGCGCCATTAACTATAATTGAAAAAAAGTGTCTTTTTCTTATTTTAAGCTGTTTCATTAGAATGAAAAAAATATATGAGTGGTACATGTTAATGGTCATCATTTATTCATATTTCCATTTACCATGTACCGATACTATGCATGTTAAGCATGACCTCTCTTGCTGCATCTGTTTCAGAGATTGCCATACAACCTCACACTACTGAAGAATCCGAAATGGTAACAGCAAAGTGGTTCATTATAAATTGTGAAAAAAGAATTGTGGGTTTTTGGGGGCATGATGGGGCAGAGAGTCCTTTCAACCACATTTGTGTAATGAAGTGATTCAGATTTGTCCTGCGGCCTTTGCAATCAAGCTTCAGTTTGCTTTGTCATTACACATTATTTTGCAATGCCAAAAATGATCTGTTTATGTGTATTGTTTCTTTTGAAGTTTATTCCCAAACTCTGGCAATAGACACAAACTATATAGGAAAAGTCCAGTGCATCACAGTTCTCTAAACATTTTCTGTGGTTGTGACACATTTTCTGATACTCTTTCTACCTAGTGAATGATTTAGTTTCTAAGGCTTGATTCTTTGCAGATGAAGGGGGTGTTGGAAATTCTAGTGACAAACAGAATACATTACAGGGATTGGAGGGCCATTTAAAAATGATGGTAGTGTTCAAATAACAATACTTCCTACTGTTGAATTCTTTGGAGTTTACAGGCCTTTTTATATTGCATTAGATTTTTATAAAAACATATTGAAGTGATCAGTCAGGGATTGTTATATCTGTTTTCCAGATGGAGAAATTGAGGTTCAAAGAGCTTAAATGGAGATGGAGAAAACACCCAAGTCTTTTGATCACTGTTAACCCTCTTGGTAAATTATTCTTTGTTAGTACAACACATTGTGTTCATTCACTTTAAACTGTTGTGCATTTTTCCCTCCTGGAAAATTTTATGAGTAGAATAGGGGCCCTTAATAGTTGCTTATTAGTTTCAAATACGAGTATCACAGTGGATACCAATGAAGATACTGGGGCTCTTTTCTCCTAGGATCTTTGAAGCAGAACATCTAGTGAATTCAATCCATACCTCAGTCTTCTATCCCAGTGCTTTCTTCTTGCTGCCAATTCATAATAGCCATAATTTTTTGAACCATCCATATGACAAGTCTTTGTTATATACTATTTCTAATCTTCACAATAGCTCTGCAAGACAGATATTATCATATTCAACTTAAAAATGTGGAAATAGAATGAACCTATTAAATAATTTTCTCAAAGGATTTTACAGAAATAATAGTGGCAGAGTGACAACTTTAACTCATCCAGTCCTGCTCCAGATCATTACTTTAAACCACTGTACCTCTTTAAATCCAGTGTACTTTTGCCTCAGTTATTTAGAAGTTATAGCTTGGAGGAATCTATTCATTAGGAAAATAGATTGATAGGGTTGCTGTTGTGGTGTAGCAGGTAAAGCTGCTCCTGTGACACCAGCATCTCATATGGGTGCCAGTCTGTGTCCAGGCTGATCCTCTTCTGATCCAGCTCCCTGCTAATGTGCCTGGGAAAGAAGCAGAAAATGACCCAAGTGCTTGGGCCTCTGCACCCATGTGGGAAACCTGGAAAAAAGATCCTGGCTCCTGGCTTCAGTATAGCTCAGCCATGGCCTTTGTAACCATTTGCAGAATGAACCAGTGGATGGAAGATGTGTCTGTCTCTGTCTCTTTCCCTTCTATTACTCTCTCTCTCCCTCTTCCCCCTATAACTGTGCCTTTAAAATAAATGAAATAAATCTTACAAAATGAAACTATATTGACAAAAATAAATAATCTTCTAAAATTCAATGGAAAACAATACATATCTGGGAAAGCCAAATTGTCAATTTCTCCATATCATCTAATTTGGTAATAGTCTTCTATAGTTGATTGGAAAGCTTATGTTATAAAGCAAATTTCTCTGAGGATAACCCACAGGCACTGTAGGTACACAAAGTATGCCTCTTTTGCTCATTCCTCATATAAAACTGAGGGCCGGCATTGTGGTGTAGCAGGTAAAGCCACTGCTTGCAGTGCTGGCAACCCATATGGGCACCAGTTCAAGTCCCAGCTGCTCTACTTCTGATCCAGCTCTCTGCTATGTCCTGGGGAAGCAGTAGAAGATGACCCGATTCTTTGGGTCCTTGCATCTGCATGGGAGACCAAGAAGAAGCTCCTGGCTCCTGGCTTTGGATTGGCACACCTTCAGCCATTATAGCCATGTAGGGAGTGAACCAACAGCTGGAAGACTCTCTGCCTCTAAAATTCTGCCTTTCAAATAAATAAATAAATCATTAAAAAATACCTTCTCTCTAACTCACTGAATCTTTTTACCATATGCCTGTTGCTTTTAATTCATGCAAAATCATTTACTGGAAAATATACTTACCAAGATAAGTCTCAGCTGATACCTTTCTGCTGAAGGTTTACTAAGTCCTGTTGGCATGTCGTGCTAATAAACATCATAATATAGAGCCCTGTTCAACAGAGTTCTTCTATTAGAAATGGACCCCCTTATTCATTGGAGCAGACAGGAATGTTGAACTAAAATATCTTTCTTCAGATTCACTGCCTGAATGATCTGAAGACATTTGACTACTTTTGGTGCTACCCTGCCATTTACCCTCATCACACAAGATGGAGGAAGTTAGCATCTGTGTCTGAGCAGAGGAACAGCCCTTACACAAATCATCTTCAGGACTCCACACGCTTTCAGACTCAGAACTTTGCGTTGAAAGAGGCTGAGTGCAAATCCCATGGACTCTTCATCATGCAGAAGTAAATAACAGCATCTTGGATATCAAAATTTAGGAAGTGAATAAAACTCACAGGTTCTGACAATAGCATCTATCCTTTTATGAAGCTGTTCCTTGCCATTGCTCGCTGACATCTCCCTATTGCAGGCTGCCTCTGTGCACTCAATGTCATCTCAGGCCACCCCCACTGATAACAAAACTCTTAGAGCAATGCTTCCCAACAGCTTTCATGGAAGGTCAAACTGGGAAAACAAAACTATGTATAGAACATATAGTAGATAATACATAGGTCTATATTGGAAGGAAGGAATCATTGGTAGTTTTCAAAATTATAATGGTTTTATTAATCCCATGATGTTGGTGAGGTGGTGGGAAATATTTATTCTTTAAAGTTTAGATCATCTCTTTCCTGAATAGAAAAATATAAGTGAGGAAATTGCAACTGCTTTTTAGCCACTAAAAAAATTAATATCTAAACATATTTGAGGAACACAACACATACACTGCTTTTAAATCTTTCATCCTTAAATTAGCCTGCCTGGCTGTAAGATGCGGCCTGTGATCTATTGGTTACTCAGGATTGCTTTAGAGGATTTTGGAACTGGAAGGGACTTTAGAGATGATCTAGGCTGGTTGTTTATTTCCAAGGTCATCTTTAATTAATTCCCCCCATTCTATGTTTTGAAATATAAGGACTACTACAAGGACCGGCGTAGTGGTAGAGTATGTTAATCCTCTGACTGTGGCACTGGCATTCCGGATGGGTACTGGTTCTAGTCCCGGCTGCTCCTCTTCCAATCCAGCTCCCTGTTAATGTGCTGGGGAAAGCAATGAAGGATGGCACAAGTGATTGGGCCCCTGCGCCCCCGTGGAGACCAGGAGGAAGCTCCGGGCTCCTGGCTTTTAATTGGTCCAGATCTGGCCATTGCAGCCATTTGGGGAATGAACCAGCGGATGGAAGCCTTTCTCTCTGTCTCTTCCTCTCAATGTCTGTAACTCTCCCTATCATATAAATAAAATTCTTTAAAAAAAAAAAAAGAAGAATAGGGATTACTAAACAGTTTCTTTTCCTATTGTTTGCCACTTAGAGCCATTGATGGCTGCCCATTAGGGCATCTGGTCATTATGCAATAACCAGAGTGTCTATGATAAGCTGAAATAAATTCCTTCCCATAGTGAAGGTACTCGGTGATTGAGTTCTCCAGTAGTCAGCTTCATATTAGTGATCTTTAAAATTCATCTCCCTTCGACATATGGAAATCTTAAAACAGCTCATGGACTCCCAATACAACCTTCTTATAATCCTGTGGAGAGCCATTTGTCTTATATTTCTATAAGGAAAGATGAAGGGAATAAATTTAAAAGGTAAAATTTCAGGGACTGGTGCTGTGGCATAGCAGGTAAAGCCGCTGTCTGCAGTGCTGGCATCCCATAAGGGCACCAGTTTGAGTCCTGGCTGCTCCACTTCCGATCCAGCTCTCTGCTATTGCCTGGGAAAGCAGTAGAGTATGGCCCAAGTGTTTGGGCTCCTGCACCCACATGGGAGACCTAGAAGAAGCTCCTGGCTCCTGGCTTCAGATCAGTGCAGCTCCGGCCATTGCAGCCAACTGAGGAGTGAAGCAGTGGATGGAAGACCTCTCTCTCTCTCTCTCTCTCTCTCTCTCTCTCTCTCTCTCTGCCTCTCCTTCTCTCTCTCTCTCTAATTCTTTCAGATAAATAAATCTTTAAAATAATTTCAATGGTCCAAGGTCACAAACCAAGGCAATGCCAGGAAGGACCAAAGCTCCTGTTTCCTGGGTATCATTCCTCTTTGCCCATGACCCTAGTTTTCAAGCACCTAAAATCTAAGAGCTTATTAATATGTTTTACTCTTTGATGACAAGGGCTTTTTAATAATGAAACGAGAAGGAGGGATTTGCATATTATAATTGCAGATCTTTGAGAGTGGCAGGTTTTTTTTGTTTTGTTTTTTGTTTTTTTTTTGTTTTTTTTTTTTTTTTTTTTTTTTTTGCTTTCAAACTTTTATTTAATGAATATAAATTTCCAAAGTACAGCTTATGGATTACAATGGCTTCCCCCCCATAACGTACCTCCCACCTGCAACCCTCCCCTTTCCCACTCCCTCTCCCCTTCCATTCACATCAAGATTCATTTTCAATTATCTTTATATACAGAAGATCAGTTTAGCATACATTAAGTAAAGATTTCAACAGTTTGCTCCCACACAGAAACATAAAGTGAAAAATACTGTTTGAGTACTAGTTACAGCATTAGATCTCAGTGTACAGCACACTAAGGACAGAGATCCTACATGAGGAGTAAGTGCACAGTGACTCCTGTTGTTGACTTAACAAATTGACACTCTTGTTTATGGCCTCAGTAATCACCCTAGGCTCTTGTCATGAGCTGCCAAGGCTATGGAAGCCTTTTGAGTTCACTGACTCTGATCATATTTAGACTAGGCCATGGTCAAAGTGGAAGTTCTCTCCTCCCTTCAGAGAAAGGTACCTCCTTCTTTGATGACCCATTCTTTCCACTGGGATCTCACTCGCAGAGATCTTTCATTTAGGTCATTTTTTTTCCCCCATAGTGTCTCGGCTTTCCATGCCTGAAATACTCTCATGGGCTTTTCAGTCGGATCCGCATGCCTTAAGGGCTGATTCTGAGGCCAGAGTGCTGTTTAGGACATCTGTCATTCTATGGGTCTGCTGTGTATCTCACTTCCCATGTTGGATCGTTCTCTCCCTTTTTTATTCTATCAGCTAGTATTTGCAGACACTAGTCTTGTTTATGTGATCCCTTTGGTTCTTAGTCCTATCATTATGATCAATTGTGAACAGAAATTGATCACTGGGACTAGTGAGATGGCATTGGTACATGCCACCTTGATGGGATTGAATTGGAATCCCCTGGTATGTTTCTAACTCTACCGTTTGAGGTAAGTCAGCTTGAGCATGTCCCGAATTGCACATCTCTTCCCTCTCTTATTCCCACTCTTATATTTAACAGCGATCACTTTTCAGTTGAGTTTCAGCACTTAAGAAGAATTGTGTATTGATTACAGTATTCAACCAAAAGTATTAAGTAGAACAAACAAAAAAAATACTAAGAGGGATAACATATTAAGCTGCTCATCAACAGTCAGGGTGAGGGCTGATCAAGTCACCATTTCTCATAGTGTTCATTTCACTTTTTTTTTTTATCTTTTATTTAATGGATATAAATTTCCAAAGTACGACTCATGTGTTACAATGGCTTCCCCCCCATACCGTCCCTCCCACCCACAACCCTCCCCTTTCCCACTCCCTCTCCTCTTCCATTCACATTAAGATTCTTTTTCGATTATCTTAATATACAGAAGATCAGCTTAGTATACCTTAAGTAAGTATTTCAACAGTTTGCTCCCACACAGAAACATAAAGTGAAAAATAATAGATGATTTTTTTTTAAATGATGATGAAATCAGTTTAACAGGTTTCCTTTTTGGTGCTCAGTTAGTTGTCACCTATCAAGGAGAACAAGTGGTATTTGTCCCTTTGGGATTGGCTTATTTCACTCAGCATAATGTTTTCCAAATTCCTAACAGGGATCACTTTTCAGTTAAAATTTAAACACGTAAGAATAATTGTGTGTTAATTACAGAGTTCAACCAATGGTACTAGAACAAAAAAAAATACTAAAATGGATAAGGTATTACATTGTACATCAACCGTCAGGACAAGAGCTGAGAGTGGCAGTTTTCAGGCACAGATATTTTGGATAACAAAAGGCATCATGGAATATGAAATGGGAGTATGGTCCTATGAAAAGGATACAGGCTTAGGAGTCAAAAATACCAGGATTCAGTGTCTGATTTTGCTCACTAGTGGCTAAGTGACCCTGGTGAGTACATTATCACACTGAATGTGTCTGGCACATATTGCCATTTCTTATATATCTATTTGATGAGTTGGTAGAGTAGAAACAGTAATACCTTGTGGATTTACATAGGAGATAAAAAACAAATCTATGATCGATTCATTAAATAACCTGGAAACTAATTTGTATCAAGTCTCCTTCCTTCCTGTGAATGATTTCGGCATCTCCTTGTAGACTATATCCAGTGCTGTTTCTCTTGAAAAGATTGATTTAGGCAGTCAATTAGTATCCATGTTATCCGGTTATACTTTGTCATTGAGGGGTGAAAAAAGCAAAGGATTATATCCAGCAGTCAGATTTACTCTCCACTTCTGCTTTCATCTTTTTATACACTTATGATCTTTGCTAAAATGATTAGAAGTTGAATAAGAATACCCCCAGAATGGCTCATTCCTAGTCTTTCTAAATAGAGATATAGTGAAGATCCACTTAGTTTTTCCATTTTTTGCTTCTTTTAGCCTAATGCCTCCAACTATTACTGTTAAGATGCTTTTCAGGGGCCGGCACGGTGGCATAACAGGTGAAGCCATCACCTGCAGCACCAGTATCCCATATGGGTGCTGGTTCGAGTCCCGGCTGATCCACTTTCGATCCAACTCTCTGCTGTGGTCTAGAAAAGCAGTGGAAGATGGCCCAAGTCCTTGGGCCGCTGCACCTGTGTGGGAGACATGGAAGAAGCTCCTGTCTTCAGATCGGCACAGCTCCGGCCATTGTGGCCAACTGGGGCATGAACCAGCGGATGGAAGACCCCTCTATATATATGCCTCTCCTTCTCTCTCTGTGTAACTCTGACTTTCACCTTTATAAAAAAATTTTTAAAAATATGCTGTCGGCTAACCATGTGGAACTAAGATTGGTCAATCTTAGCATTACATTTTTGACAGACAGGTATACCTAATTTCCCAGTAGGTCAATAATAAAGATTCAACAGTGCATACTCATAAGGAATTCATATTTGGGAGCTCTGGCATGCACATACTCTTATAGCTTAGTGAACCATCGAGACACAGTTGTAGGTCTTTAGTTGCTATGTACTGTTCTGCATGCAGGGTGCCATTCATACCAGTCAGAGTGAATTGTGCAAAGACATGTCTACAAGACTAGATAGTGAGGCCCTAATACACAATCCATACTGAACTTTTCAGGGGCTTCTGCAGCCTTACCGTAGACTGTAGGCTGCATGAGTGAGCCAGCACCGTCCTTATGCACAGCTCTGGAACACATGTTAATGTCTAGGAGAAGAGACTGCTTAGTGATTGATTGTACCTTCCCATATCTCTTATGATGCCAAAAAGAATAGATTACACAATGTGATCCTTTTGGCGGGTTTATGAACAAAAGGAGAGAGCAGGTGCATTTGGGGGAGAATGGTAAAGGGAGTTTATATAAATTTCATGAGTAAAGTACAAAGTTGGATGGCCTAATGTTTGTAGAAACTGTTCATTGGGCTCACATAAAATTTCTCAGTCTTGTAAATGGCCTAGAGCAATCTCTAAGATGAAAAGTTATATGTTGAATGGCAAAACAAACAAGATACTTGAAGAGCACAATGTGCAAGGAGCAATATAATGAGAATTTCCCATTGTGTTTTTCTTGCAATATTGAGGTTTCTTTTTTCCCTTGTGAACTAAAGAGACAAAAAATACCTTTGAGTCTAGTTAAGAATGGATTCTTAATTAACTGCCCAGAGATTCAGTGTTTGAGGTAAAATTCTAAGAAAGGCTCTTTCTAAGGACATGAAGAATTGGCTCAGTAGGAAGAAAACGAAAGGGTACCTTTCTTCTTACTAGCTTTTCCAAGTAAGCTGAGGGAGGAGAGAAGTATGAAAGAGGACATTATCTCATTGCTAAAATAACCAGGCTTATTGGACCTGGAGCTGCGGCTAATTCACAGATGACCTAGTGTTAAAGCTTGTAGGCTGCCCTCAAGATATTCTTTTCTTTGCCGTGTTGTTATTTAGCCTTGGCTCTTTGGGTGTAGTGGTGGCATCCTTCCAAATGGGGATGACATTCTGTGCCTATTGACTAGGGCAGGCACTGTGCACCAGAGGAGCAGCATGCAGGAGTGGGAACAGGGGCTCTGTGGTCTAAGCTCTCATTTGTTACATATGTGCCCTGGGGTAAATGGCTCACCTCTGTCAGCTTCAGCTTGCTTGCTTATGAAATGGGGGAAATAGAAATTGATCACTGGGACTAGTGAGATGGCATTGGTACATGCCACCTTGATGGGATTGAATTGGAATCCCCTGGTATGTTTCTAACTCTACCGTTTGAGGTAAGTCAGCTTGAGCATGTCCCGAATTGCACATCTCTTCCCTATCTTATTCCCACTCTTATATTTAACAGCGATCACTTTTCAGTTGAGTTTCAGCACTTAAGAAGAATTGTGTATTGATTACAGTATTCAACCAAAAGTATTAAGTAGAACAAACAAAAAAAATACTGAGAGGGATAACATATCAAGTTGCTCATCAACAGTCAGGGTGAGGGCTGATCAAGTCACCGTTTCTCATAGTGTTCATTTCACTTTAACAGGTTTCCTTTTTGGTGCTCAGTTAGTTGTCACCTATCAAGGAGAACAAGTGGTATTTGTCCCTTTGGGATTGGCTTATTTCACTCAGCATAATGTTTTCCAAATTCCTAACAGGGATCACTTTTCAGTTAAAATTTAAACACCGAAGAATAATTGTGTGTTAATTACAGAGTTCAACCAATGGTCCTAGAACAAAAAAAATACTAAAATGGATAAAGTATTACATTGTACATCAACCGTCAGGACAAGAGCTGATCAAGTCACTGTTTCTCATAGTGTCCATTTCACTTCAACAAGTTTCCCCTTTGGTGCTCAGTTAGTTGTCGCCAATCAGGAAGAACATATGATATTTGTCCCTTTGGGACTGGCTTAATTCATTCAGCATGATGTTTTCCAAATTCCTCCATCTTGTTGCAAATGACCGGGTTTCGTTGTTTTTGACTGCTGTTCACAATTGATCATAATGATAGGACTAAGAACCAAAGGGATCACATAAACAAGACTAGTGTCTGCAAATACTAGCTGATAGAATGAAAAAGGGAGAGAATGATCCAACATGGGAAGTGAGATACACAGCAGACCCATAGAATGGCAAATGTCCTAACAGAATTCTGGCCTCATAATCAGCCCTTAAGGCATGCGGATCCGACTGAAAAGCCCATGAGACTATTTCAGGCATGGAAAGCTAAGACTCTCTGGGGGAAAAAAACCTAAATGAAAGATCTCTGCGAGTGAGATCCCAGTGGAAAGAATGGGTCATCAAAGAAGGAGGTACCTTTCTCTGAAGGGAGGAGAGAACTTCCACTTTGACCATGGCCTTGTCTAAATATGATCAGAGTCAGTGAACTCAAAAGGCTTCCATAGCCTTGGCAACTCATGACAAGAGCCTAGGGTGATTACTGAGGCCATAAACAAGAGTGTCAATTTGTTAAGTCAACCACAGGAGTCACTGTGCACTTACTCCTCATGTAGGATCTTTGTCCTTAGTGTGCTGTACATTGAGATCTAATGCTGTAACTAGTACTCAAACAGTATTTTTCACTTTATGTTTCTGTGTGGGAGCAAACTGTTGAAATCTTTACTTAATGTATGCTAAACTGATCTTCTGTATATAAAGAGAATCGAAAATGAATCTTGATGTGAATGGAAGGGGAGAGGGAGTGGATAAGGGGAGGGTTGCGGGTTGGAGGGATGTTATGGGGGGGGAAGCCATTGTAATCAATATTCTGTACTTTGGAAATTTATATTCATTAAATAAAAGTTAAAAAAAAGAAAAAAAAAGAAATGGGGGAAATAATAATACTAAATGCCAAAGCTCATTGTATGGATCAAATGAGATAATTCATGTAAAAAAAAAAAAAAACCTTTCTGACAATGCCAAACATATCACAAGTAATTGCTCTATAAAAAATTGATGATAATGATGCAGTTTCTAAGACAGGTCTGTGTGGTTTGTTAACTGATTGTTTGAACATGATGCTAATGAAAGGACCTCCCCTTTTGGGCCAGTGAGTCTCATTGAAGAAAAAAATTCTGACACAAGTCTTCAGACAGAAGATTTAAGCTCTGTCGGGTGCTACTTCAGATGTGTCCTTTGTTCCAACTTCAGATGAAAGAGCTTGAACACAGACAAATTAGTGGAAAGGGGGCATTTGATGCCTATGGATTAGCAGGTGTTCCACTTATTCAAAAGAATTAGGTACCATGAATACAACCCAAACTTTAGAAGCAGGGACTTTCCACTTGAATGTCATAGCATAGTGTTTGAAAACTTTCTATACATGACTGGAGATTTGCAATTTGTGAAATATAAAGCAACATCTGTGGTTTCTTTCTTTTAGCATATGAATAAAGGGAGACATCATTTGACTTAGGTCCTATCCTGGACCTCTTGACCATTGACCTGATTTCTATAAATAAATCCTCACTGCCAGTTTTGCCAGTTTGTCAGCAAGAGGCCAGACTAAGCCTAGTTCTTTACATCCCGGTATGATCACAATCAAGCATAAAAATCTTGGGACAAATCATATTTCAGATTTGTGTTGTTTGTTTTAGGAGATGGCCTTTGTTCCCCCCAAGCACTATAAAAGTAAAGTAAAATTAACATTACATTGAAAGCCAACCACCCCAACAATAGGGAGACCTTAGAAAATGCTTCTTGAGGCCTAATGGACAATCCCCTTTTCAGAACTTATGTAGTCCTATCCTTGTTCTGTACCCTAGCCCTGCAGTAGAAACTGTGTAGAAAAGACAACCATTGTGTTCTGCATAAGAAACTTACCTAAGCCTATAGGTTTAGGGCTTAATTTGTAATTAGACAGTTTCTTGGAAGTACATCAAGCTTAGCCTCAAATCAGAACATCTTTTGGGGAAAAAGTCTGCATTTATATTTTTCATCTAAAAATTCATCATTGAATAGTAAAGTGTTTTGTTGTAACTATTCCTTGATGTGATCCAAATTTTCTCTTTTGTTTGATTGCAGTGATGTCATTATTAGTGCATAGAATGGATAGGGCATGTGTGAAAATGTGTCAGGGGCCCAGTAGCAAACAGAGGGTAGCATAGGCTGGGGTTGCAGAAGCCAGTAAATCCTAAGCCAAGAACTTGCTGCTGTGGCCCCATTTTCAGTTATTTGTATCCTAGAACTACTATGATTTGGCCAGGAGAAATGTCTTTTCAGGTAAGTGGGCAGGAAATGAAGTACTAAGGGATGGGTAAACAGACTGTTTCCCTGAAGTTTGGATAAAGCACTTAGTCTTTATGTCCATTTTCCTATTCTTTTCTTAACCTACTCCAACCATCTATCTATCAAAATTGCTCTTATCAAGTCAGGGGCTTCCAACAAACAAGGCCATGGTTCTCTCTGGTGTGTGCTAGAAAGGGAAAAAAATTCAAGACTAAATTTCAGAATAGTTAGGCTGGATTAGAAGTTGCTACTAAGTTGTGTAAGGATATAAAATTATGGCGTTATTTACATATGTATTACTTGGAAAATAAACTGGTGGGAGAAAGTCTTTTTCTTTAAAAAAAAAAAAGGTTATTTATTTTAGAACCAGAATTACAGAGAGAAGGATAGACAGAGAGATAGAGAAAGAAGTTCTCTATCCTATGGTTCACTCCCCAAATGGCCGCAATGGCCAGAACTGGGCCAATCTGAAGCCAGGAACCAGGAGCTTTCTCCAGGTATCCTGTGTAAGTACAGGGTCCAAGTACTTGGGCCATCTTCCAGTGCTTTCCTAGGCCATTAGCAGGGAGCTGGATCAGAAGTGAAGCAGCTGGGACTCAAATTGGCACCCATATGGGAAGCCAGCACAACAGTCAGAGGCTTAACCTACTAAGCCACAGTGTCGGCCCCAGGAAGAATTCTTAAAGATCGCCAGTGTTGTCTAATAGAATGATATTATACTTTTATATCTCATTGGCTCCATTAGCAACAGCTACCAGCTGACTGTTCTCTTGTTTTACTTGACTTCATGTTCTCCTGATGATCTTTCCTCACTGGCCACTCCTCAAACACTCATACTGAATTCCCCTCCCCCTCTCTAAGCATACTCTGAATCATAGGGTTTCTTAAGGTTTGCTTCTCGGCTTTTTTCTCTCCATCTACATTCTACTTCCCACAGAGTTCATCTATTCTCTGTGTTTTAATTTTTATGTTGTTGTCTTCTATTTTTCTGTCTCCAATCCTTATCCTTTCTCTCTAATGTATTAAATGCAATACATATTAAATGTAGTAAATATTGTATCCTCTCTAAAGCAGAATACTGAAGTGATGGTAACTGTAGAGAGTTACTTTATCTTTTTCTCCTTGGTTTTCTACAACATTCAGAAGAGTTACTCTTCCTCTTTCTGTTAAAAAAAAAAAAACAAAAAACAAAAACAAAAAAAAACACTTTATTTTACAGGCAGAGGAGAGAGAGAGAGTGAATGAATGAATGAATGAGTATGAGAATGAACATGAATGAATATGATAATAAGAACGAACCCATCCACTGGTTCATTCCCTAGATGCCTGGTATAGCCAGATCCAGGCCAGGAAGAAGCCAGGAGCCAAGGGCTCAGTTTGAGTCTCCCACGTGGGAGATGGGAATCTGCCAACATGAACTATCATCTGCTGCCTCCTGGAGTATGCACTAACAAGAAACTAGAATTAGAAACACAGATGGAACTCAAACCTAGGTACTCCTATATGGGATTCAGGGTCCCAGGTAGTATCTTACTGCTGTGCCAAATTCCTACCCCAAGAGTTACTCTTTCAATAGATACTAACAGGTAATTTATTCTGTGTCAGACACAGTACTAGTTGCAGACACAGTGGTAGGTATTGGGGACAGAAAATTATAGTGCACTGAGATATGTGATTTCATGGGTAACTTAGAAATAGTCATTTACTCCCATATCATTAATGTGTTTATAGCCACAAGATATTCCTTCAGGAAATATTAATGGGCTACCTCCACACCATGGCAGACATTAGGGAATACCATGAGGACCTGGATACAGCTGTAGTCCACATGCAGCTTATAAAGTCAGTCAGCAGGCAATCACAAGACAGTGTTAAGTATCACAAAGGGTTGGTTTGACTACAGAAATGAGTATAGATGGGGATATCAAGTCCAACTTGTGTGTTTTTATGTGTTATTATGAGTTGTGTTAGAAATATTTGTATTTTCCAAGTCCTTGCCAACTTATTCCATGATATACATAAAAGAACACATTCTGGGGCTTTGATTCCCATCATAGCTGTGCAACCCTAACCTTCATCAAGTGAACTAGACTTGTGAGACCAGAAGGAATCATATTGTCTACTCGATCTCTCTGGGTTTCTCCTAAGCCCTATAAAGATTAACTTCAGGGAAGAAAAGACATTTTCTTATGAAGGGGGCCCTGGGTCTGCTGTTGTCATTTCAGTCATATAAAGGCACTGGTTGAGAGATATAAAGTCTGACTTTGCAGGGAGATGTTCTTTCAAGCAGAGGTAAAGAAAGCCAAAGTCACCTTTATGCTCAGTCACCATCCCATATAGGCACAGACCTGAAGTCCCTTGCCTCACTGAAGGAATATAATCTCTACTGTATAGAATGGGACTCCCTTCCCCCAACTGTGCCCTTGGAACTCCATGTGGATGGATGAAGGCCAGTAGTGAAACATTAAGACTTCTCCCTAGAAACCAGAATATGTGAGTTTTCATAGAAATACTAGGTGCTGAATATTTGTTGAATGAATGAATAATATGGTGAGTAATACATAGCCAGATCTATTCTGCTCACTATTATGATGGACATTGGGAATGTACAGATGGATGAGACCAGGTATCTTCTGTCAAGGAGCTCAATTTGTAGTCTTATCGAAGACTGAGGTGTTAATAAATAAGTTCCATTTGATGTTAACAATGATTACAATAACAGCTAATGCTTACTGCACCATTATTATGATTAGGCAATATTTCATGAGCCTTATCTCCTTTAATTGTTATGATAATTCTGTGATTTTTTTTAGTCCCCACACTTCAGATGAGGTTAAATAATTTTCTTAGTCTCACCTAGTTAGAAGAAACCCAGGATTCAAAGCAGGCAAATAGACTATAAAACATGGGACCTTATGCACCATTGAAGTTGCTTTTGGGTCTTGAAGTTGCTTGAGAGAGTTTTGGCAGGCATCAGTAACATCACTGAGGAGGATTCTTTAAGTGTCAGAAGAAGCAAGAACCCAGGGCTGGAGATATAGTAAGAAGCAGAAGAATGAAGTAAGCTCATTGTTCTGTCATAGTGCATCCTGTGTATACTATAGAGCCTTTTCTCCAAGAGATGATTGAGCCTTAGCAAGATTTTAAGATGATTCACTTTTTTCTCAAGTGCAACTTTGGCATCTTGGAATCACCCAGTATGAAATGTTTGTGGCTGTTCAGGTGCACAAGAGACCCTGGGGAAGCATGGTAGAGTCTGAGTCTTCATAAGAATGTCCTGACTTCTCCAGGGCAGTCAGGCTGTATGCTTATATAATTTCATTTATAAGCAAGAGGGTTGTAAGTGTGCCTTATGCACATCAAAATGAAGCACATATCACATAGCGTCTATTTTTCACATTTATGAAAATTCTTCAGAAATCCCATGGAAATGTGCTTTATGAAAAACTATGTGCAGAATCTTAAAAAAAGTTTTTGACTATAATTGTGGGGAGCAACCCGGACTGGACTAAGTTACTGGAATTAGGACTTATTCTATGCATCTGCTCTCCCACAATATGGCGCTGGGAGAGAAGAAAACAGCTTCTACACAGCTGCCTCCAGTTCAGCCAATAAACTGTAGGACTTGCTCCTGATTGGAGGAGAGCAGCGTACTCGGCGTGTGGGCAGCCGAGTTGGGATTGGCGGAGGAGGACTATAAAAGAGGAGAGAGACGGCATGCACCGGGAACATCTAAGGGGAACACCTGAGGAACATCTGAGCAGCCCCCGAGAGAGCCGGCCGGCGGTGTGCCGCTCCCCGGCGGAAGTGGGGAATGTGGCCAGGGGGAACCGCCCTTCCACGGAGGTGGAAGGGACAGTAGCCAACCCGGGAAGAACCAGCAGCAAACCCGGGGAGGGCCGAGCAGATGAAAGAACAGCGCAGGGTTTAGTGTCGCTCCTCCACGAAGAGGGGGAGCGACAATAATAAAACTTGTTATTACATTTTCCATAAAATTTTTGAAGTACCCTCTATATGACATTCTTGAAAGGACCCAACTGGGGCCAGCACTGGGGCGCAGTGGGTTAATGCCCTGGCCTGAAGTGCTGGCATCCCATAATGGGCACCAGTTTGAGTCCTGGCTGCTCCACTTCCTGTCCAGCTCTCTGCTATGGCCCGGGAAAGCAGTAGAAGATGGCCCAAGTCCTTGGGCCCCTGCACCCACGTGAGAGACCTGGAAGAAACTCCTGGCTCCTGGCTTCGGATCGGCACAGCTCAGGCTGTTGCGGCCATCTGGGGAGTGAACCATTAGATGGAAGACCTCTCTCTCTCTCTCTTTCTCTCTCTCTCTCTCTCTGCCTCTCCTCTCTCTGTGTAACTCTGACTTTCAAATAAATAAATAAATATTTTTAAAAAAGAAAGTACCCAACTATGGCAGTGGGTAACAAAGCAGTTATTATCAGGAGTTAGGGTAGGTGCTTGGTATAAAACTAAAATGGGACAGCTTAAGGGTATTTGTTTGAGTGGTAAGTAATGGTGATGGGGGCCAGTATTGTGGCATAAGTGGGTAAAGCCCCCACCTGCAAAGCCAGCATTCCATATGAGTGCCCGTTCAAGTCCCAGTTGCTTCACTGTTAATGCCGTTCCCTGCCAATGTTTCTGGAAAAAAGTGAAAGATGGATCAGGTGCTTGGGCCCTGCCACCCACATGGGAAATCTGAATGGAGATCCAGGCTCATGGCTTCAGCCTGGCTCAGTCCTGGCTGTTGCAGCCTTTTGGGGAATAAGCCAGCAGATGAAAGAAAGATAGATCTCTATCCCTCCATCTTGGTAACTCTGTTTTTGAAATAAATAAACTGTAACAAAAACTTTTGAAAAACAATAGTAGTGGTGGTTCCATGAATCTGTACATGTGTTGAAACTCACAGATCTATATACCAAGAAAGGGCAATTTTAGTGTTTGTTAAATTTAGAAAATAAAGAAGCAAGCATACCACCTTATGTGTTATATTTGTCACTTCTTAGCAACTGTCCAAAAGCAGGGACACTCAAACCCTTTGATGATTTGGCAGGATTGAAAGAAAGATAATAAGTGGGGAAATTGTTTGGACTTGGGCATGTGATTCTTTTTCAGAGCATGAGAACCTAATTTTTCCTCACATGTACCATCTCTGTTGTTAAGCTATTGAGTTCCCTGTAGCTCCCCCTCTTCATGGAGGAATGACACTAAACCCTGCGCTGTTCTTTTGTCTGCTCGGCCCTTCCCGGGTTTGCTGCTGGTCCTTCCCGGGTTGGCTGCCGATCCTTCCACCTCCGTGGAAGGGTGGCTCCCCCTGCCACTTTCCCCACTTCCGCGGGGGAGTGGCACACGGCCGGCCAGCTCTCTCGGGGGCTGCTCAGGTGTTCCTTCAGATGTTCCTGGTGCATGTTGTCTCTCTCCTCCTTTATAGTCCTCTTCCACCAATCCCAACTCTGCTACCCACACGCCGAGCATGCTGCTCTCCTCCAATCAGGAGCAGGATCAGCTCCTGCAGGTTATTGGTCGAACTGGAGGCAGCTGTGTAAAAGTTGTTTACTCCTCTCCCAGCGCCATATTGTGGGAGAGCAGATGCATAGAATAAGTCTTAATTCCAGTAACTTAGTCTAGTCCGAGTTGCTCCCCACAGTTCCCTAATTTGAAAAATGCCCTGTGAGCAGTAAGGGATAGTGCATGATCATAGTACACTCTCCAGGGAACTATTATAAAATTGGGTGAAAGAGTGTTTTTGCTCATGGTGTGGCTCACAATCCTCAAATGCTCAGTTTCTCAGCTTTTTATCAGAGTTTGAATAACTCCACTTGCAACACACAGAAGGCGGAACTTGACTTCTATAGGCCCTGACCCATTGAAGGGATCACCCACAAATATTTCTGTAAAGACTCTGGAACTTTAAGTTCTGATTCCAAGGGACAAAAGGATGAAACATTTACACCAAGAAAGTGTCTTCTCCCATCTCCCTCCTCCTCATTTCTCCTTCTGAAGTCTTGGGTATGCTACAATCCAGGGCAGGAGAAAAGGGAGGAAATGTATCACAAACAGCTGGGATTCCTTTGGTAATATGGTTAGTGAGTTTTTCCAAATTTCTCCTCTTACTGACCTTTGTCAAGATGCTTCACATTTCTTTGATTTGTTCTTCTTGGATATGTAGATAATGACCTCTGCCTTGCTTAACTCTAAAAACTTTTTAGATTAAGTGTTAATTTGCTGGTTCGTTTGTTTGATGAAGATGAGTTTAGTTTTATGATAGACTGGCTTGGGCACTCCCGTTTCTTCCCACTGGGACATCCCAATGACCATGCCAAAAAAAAAATCACACATACAGTTTTGCAATTCACAGTACATTTCATCCAGTTTATTTTCAAATCTGCGAGTGGACAGCTTTGCCCAGTTCACATTTACTGAGCAACAGGGAGCTATGGGATCTCTTATATGTGGAAGCAGTTGAGGAAAACAAAAGGCAACTCTCAATTTTATTGGCTGAGCTCCCAGGCTGCACTACAGAACCTAATCCTAGTGGACACATATTTGTCCCTCAAAATTTCAAGTCAGTTATTGAGTACTCATGTTAAGAAATACCTTGAAGAATCTTCCTCAACTCCATCACTGTTATGCTCAAAGAAATTTTGAGTTTCATAAAATTCAGTATGCCCCAGGTCAGCAAGGTCTAGGGCAAAAGATATTTCATGCTAGAAAAGATGTGGAGACTTCTTAATTTATAACTGGGGACAAGCAGACCTGGAGAATTCAGCATTGCCCTAGGTCTCACAAAGCATTCACAGAGCTGAGTGAGTCTCAAGTGAAGTCCCAACCATGAGCACTCTGGCCTCCCCATTAAACAAAATTGTTTCCAGGCTGGAGGAGGTGTTGGGACCTCTACATGCGAGGTCCTGCAGAGCAGGGAAACTGGCAATGAAACTTGAACTAAAATGGGTGGCTGTGGGTTCTAGGTGACAACTGTAGCAAGGTAAAAACAACCAAGAGGCAAATATGCTTACAGTGTAACAAACAAACACATTACACATCTGCCATTTTTTAAAGAAAGCTTTTATTTAATGAATACAAATTTCATAGGTACAGCTTTAGGAATATAGCCATTATTCCCCTCATACCTGCTCTCCCACCCCCACTCCCATCCCACCTACTACTCCCTCTCCCATCCCATTCTTCATTAAGATTCATTTTCAATTAATTTTATATACAGAGGACCAACTCTATGCTAAGTAAAGATGTCCACAATTTGCACCCACACAGATATACAAAGTATAAAGTACTGTTTGAAAATAAGTTTTACAGTTAATTCTCACAGTAAAACTCATTAAGGACAGAGGTCCTACATGGGAAGTAAGTGCACAGTGACTCCTGTTGTTGATTTAACAATTGACACTCTTATTTATGATGTCAGTGATCACCTGAGGCTCTTGTCAGGAGCTTCCAAGGCTATGGAAGTCTTTTTTGAGTCTACAAACTCCGTCAGTATTTAGACAGAGCCATAAGCAAAGTGAAAGTTCTCTCCTCCCTTCAGAGAAAAGTACATTGTTCTTTGATAGCCCCTTCTTTCCACTGGGGTCTCACTCACAGAGATCCTTTATGTAGATCATGTTTTGCCACAGTGTCTTGGCTTTCCATGCCTGAAATGCTCTCTGGGCTTTCAGCCAGATCCAAATGCCTTAGGGGCTGATTTTGGGGTCAGAGTGCTGTTTAGGGTGTTTGCCATTCTATGAATCTTTTTTGTTTTAACACTTTCTGTCTTTAGCTGGAGTTATCTTTCTTTTTTTAATATTTATTTATTTTATTTGAAAGGAAGAGTTACAGAGAGGAAGAGGCAGAGGCAGAGAGAGAAGTCTTCCATCTGCTGGTTCGCTACCCAAATGTCCGCAATGGCCAGAGCTGTGCCAATCCAAAGCCAGGAACCAGGAGCTTCCTCCAGGTCTCCAACAAAGGTGCAGGGGCCTAAGCACTTGTACTGCTTTCCCAGTCCATAGCAGAGAGCTGGATTGGAAGTGGAGCAGCCAGGTTTCTAACCAGTGCCCATATGGGATGTTGGCACTGTGAGCGGCAGCCTTACCAGCTATGCCACATTGCTGGCCCCTGGAGTTATCAGTTTAGTTTCAGTTTAGCTCCTGGGACAGATTTGTTCGTAATGGCTCAGAAAACTCTGATCCAGTATGGAAAGGCTGCATTAGTGGGTTGTTTCACTGCAAAAGACAGAAGTTCTTCTGCCTTTATGCCTCACACCTTTTATCTTTGTAGGGATATTTAGGCTTAAAAATATACCGTTGGGAGTGACAAACACCCTATTGGAATTTATGTTAGGAACAGCAAATGTTAGAAACATCAATTTTTCAAAGACTTATTTTTTTATTTATTTGAGAGGTAGAGTTACAGGGAGAGCGAGAGACAGAGAGAAAGTTCTACCATTACTGCTGCAATGGCTGGAGCTGGGCCGAATTGAAACCAGGAGCCAGAAGCTTCCTCCAGGTCTCTCCCATGCAGGATCAGGAACCCAAGCACTTGGGCCATCTTCTACTGCTTTCTCAGGCCATAGCAGAGAGCTGGGATTGGAAGAAAAGTAGCCAGGACATGAACCAGTGCCATATAATATGCTGGAGCTTAGGTGGAGGCTTATCCTACTGCTCCACAGTGCAGGCTCTGACCATCAATTTGTTTTTAGAGAGATTGCGCCACCAGCAATCTTTACAAGGAGGGAGCTATCTCAGACTCCATGGAGAACTAACATTTAAAATGGGGAAGTGGGAAAGTTTGCTACTGCCTTTTTGTTGTCTGTGACCAGATATCTATGCTTGGTGCTGCTGGGGACCGTACATGGGAAACACACTAACTTACAGAGTCCAAGTCCATTTCTTAAAAATAGAGCCTTGGTCATTCTTTCTTGTTTATATACTGCATTGTTTTTATTTGAGTACATAAATCTCTATTCTTTTTTTAACCTATAAATCTTTTATTTAAAGTAAATGTGTATACTGAGGCTTAATGCTATAACGAGTACTCAAACAGTATATTTCACTTTGTGTTTCTATGGGGGTGCAAACGATTGAAATCTTTACTTAATGTACACTAAACTGATCTTCTGTAAAAAAAAAAAAAAAAGAAGTTATCAATTCCCAACTTGACTCTCACTGGGATTAAACATGACAATAGGTCTGATCTGATTTCATCATCATTTAAAAAAAATCATCTATTATTTTTCACTTTATATTTCTGTGTGGGAGCAAACTGTTGAAATCCTTACTTAAGGTATACTAAGCTGATCTTCTGTATATTAAGATAATCGAAAATGAATCTTGATGTGAATGGAAGGGGAGAGGGAGTGGGAAAGGGGAGGGTTGTGGGTGGGAGGGACGGTATGGGGGGGGAAGCCATTGTAACCCATGAGTCGTACTTTGGAAATTTATATTCATTAAATAAAAGATAAAAAAAAAACAAAAAAACATACAAAAATGGAATAAAGAATTCTAGGAGCTAGCGTCAGGAAGGTGAGAACAAGTCTTCACAGATTAAATTTACTTGCTTTGAAAGAAATCAAAATCATTCTGCCTAGAATATTGAGGATGGTTGAGTTGAAGACAGCTAAAATGTCTGGGACTTTCCCTCTTTCCTCTGTTTGCCTTATGGCAAGACCTAAATCTTCCTCTCCAGGAGACAGCCGCTTATCAGTTCGGAGACTGGCACCAGCAGATGCTACAGTAATCTGAGAGCAGACTTTCTTCCATAAACTTACCTTCCCACTGTTCACCGCTTTCAGAAACTGGAATTGTTTGCTTCCTTTATCTTGTCGCCACTCTAAGATTTATGAATCTTCATTGAAATACTATCTGGACAAGGTCCTTAACTCACTTCTCGAGAGTTCCTTTCCACAGAGAATTTCTTTTTTCTCACATGGTGGGCATATCACATGTTAATAAACTCTTTTTTCTCTTAAAAAAAAATAAAGTAAATGTGTATATACATACACACAACTTTAGGAACATAGTGATACTTCCCATTCTACCCTCCCTCCCACCCGCACTCACCCTTCTTCCTCCTCCCTCTCCTATTCCCATTCTTATTTTTTACTAAGATCTATTTTCAATTAACTTTATATACATAAGATTAACCTTATACAAGTAAAGAGTACGAAAAAAAAAAAAACTGTTCAACGGTCGAGACAATGGCCGTTCAAACTCATCACATCTCAAGGTGTCAATTAACTTCTACAGCAATTATTACATTTTAGTGCTCTATTAGTTACCACAGATCAGAGTGAACATATGGCATTTGTCTTTTTGGCACTGGCTTATTTCACTAAGTATAATGTGTTCCAGTTGTATCCATTTTGTTGCAAATGACAGGATTTCTTTATTTTTTTAACACTATGTTGTATTCCATGGTATATGTATACCATGATTTCTTTATCCAGTTATTAGTTGATGGACATCTGGGTTGATTCCATATCTTAGCTATTGTGACTTGAGCTTCAATAAACAGGGGAGTATAGATAACACTTTCATATGCTGATTTCCTTTCTTTTGGTAAATTCCCAGGAGTGGGATGGCTGGATCATATGGTATGTCTATACTGAGATGTCTGAGGTATCTCCATCCTGTTTTCCACAATGGCTACAGCAGTTTCCATTCCTGCCAATAGTGGGGTAGGGTAGCTTTTCCCCATATCCTTGCCAGCCTTTTTTTGTTGATTTCTGCATGGGAGCCATTCTAACTGGGGTGAGGTGAAGCCTCATTGGGGGTAAACCTCTATTTGAATGCTGAAAATCACCATTTGTTAGGCTACCCTCATACTAGAATCCTATGTATTCAGTATATAGTTGAGGAGATTACATCTGAGTGTTTGCAAACAATAAATTCTACTATCTCCATATCTTGATTCAAACTAGAAACACAGGCTTTTGTGTACGAATTACAGAGGATAATGACCCTGTTCTTGTATAGATACAATATGTATGTTGGAGGCCTGCAGCAATATGGCTACCAAGAGTTGTTTTTAAGACTGGCAGAAAACTCAGCCCCAAAACTAGATAATGTGACATGTTCTATTTTTAATGAGTTTATTTTCCTGTTTTAGCTTAGAGGTGTTGGTTCATCATTTTGTTCTTGTAAAAAGGATTCTGCTTAGCCTCTCAGCTCCCTGGTGGGTTAGAGTTTCACAAAAACACCTGCACTAAAGCAAAAGAGATTCAAGCTATCCTAGACAGTGATCTCTCGAAAATTTCCCCTAAGCACCTGTAGATGGAAGAGTCCCTGTCAGTCTCTATTCTCTAACTGTTGATGGGCCTGTAAGTCCTCACTGCTGGCTAGGGACAAATTGACAGTTACAAAAAAAGAGGATCCTTTTTCTGTCATATTCCTTCAGTAAGTAAGGAACCAAATCAGACATTGCAAATAGCCTCTATATAGTGTCCAGGTATTGGAGTATCACCTCCAGCATGTACTCCCTATAGTTAAGCATTTTAGGTAGTTAAGAAGTAAATAGCCCCCTGGGGATGGCACCATAGCGCAATAGGTTAATCCTCCACCTGTGGTGCCAGCATCCCATATGGGTGCCAGTTCTAGTCCTGGATGCCCCCTTCCAGTTCAGCTCTGCTATGGCATGGGAAGGCAGTGAAAGATGGCCCAACTGCTTGAGCCCCTACATTCGAATGGGAGACCAGGAAGAAACACCTGGTTCCTGGCTTCAGATAGGCACAGCTCCGCCATTGGTTCCATTTGGGGAGTGAACCAGCGGAAGGAAGGCCTTTCTCTCTCTCTCTCCCTCTCACTGTCTGTAACTCTACCTCTCAGATAAATAAATAAAATCTTTTAAAAAAAACTTAAAAAAAAGGATAGCCCCAAAGATTGGTCATGAGGGGAAATAATGACTAGAATTCTGACTATTTAAGAAAATCTTTTTCAATTTTCAATTCCTAATGAATTTATTTCAAAAGAGAATTGATTTTAGTTACTTTTTCCTCTCATTTCAGCTGTCTTTTCATTCTTTGTTTCCTGCAGACAACCAATTATTAAATGGAGGCTGCATGTGTACCTTAGTGACCCAAGTTGCTAAGGATACGTAAAGTGCTTCAGCCCAGAGCAGCCAAGGGAGGTTTGGGGAGTCTCCACAGCTCTTGACTTTTCAACTTCAATTATAAATCCATTTGTTCAAGTTGTGGTTTGAGCTGTGTGTGGTCCCTGTGACAGGCTTTTGGTAAACAACTGCAGTACCAAAGCGGCTCTGGCTTATCTATTATCCTCTCCACTAAACTACTAAGATAACTGTGTGCAGATGATTATGTAGGAAGTAACAGTAGGTAGAGTTTTATAGCATAGATTTTTAGGTTCATGATAAAAAATAATGCTTGGCAAGTGAATACTTCTGACCTTAAAGAGAAAAGAGTAAAATATTTTCAGATCTGCTCTCCTAAGTGGCAGCAGAAAGTTTTGTTCATATATCTTCATTTTTGCCTTTTTTATGGATTTTGAGAAGTCATCTTTTGAGGGGAAAATTGTACGATCCAGAAAGCAGTGGGTCATATTTTCCACTGTATATGCATTTTACAGTCCATTTGCTTTGTTTCTTTGACGCCTAGAATAACAAAACCCTGTAACTTGCACTTTACTTTTATGAAATAAATGAACACAGTAGTTATTAGTTGAATTCAAGCAGATTTCAGATAGAAGCATTACTTTATTATGGGATAAACACAACAGAAAAAAAATCAAACACGCGAGCACAGCACATGTTTTACCAGGAGATTGGCAAATGTGTTGGCCTCAATATAAACAAGTTGTATTCTCTCAGAATTGATGAAGCTATACTCTTTCAGGCCGCTTACTGCTAGGTGCTCAATACCCTGCTGGTTCAAGTCTATGGCATAAAAATTTTCTGTTTCCTGCCAAAGACTGGCTTCGAAGCTGGAAAAGGAATGTTCAGAGTGTATGCTTCATTTGTTAGGCAAGCATTTATCAAGCACTTTCTCTGGACTAAGATCGTACTAGAGACCTGATAAAGATAAGGTATCCCCTGCCTTCAAATAGCATACATTCTTTGGAGAAGATCAAATATGTATAAGCACACATATAGAGAGATAAAGAGGGCTATTATTGGGGACCATAGTTGCTGTAGAATACTACAGGGAAAGGATATCATTGCTTTGGACTCATGCATTCAGGGAAAAGCTTTGCAAAAATGGAGCATGAACTAAACTAAGGAGAATTAGAAGGATATTGTTAGCACAGGGGACAGGGATTTATGGTGTTTTTCAATTAAAGCAAATAGTTGTTGTGGTGCCTCTTACTTGCTATGTGCTAAGGGTAAAGTGAAGAAGAAATGAGCCAGACATCATCTGAGCTATCATGGAGCATATTATCTAGTGCGAAAAAATATTTTAATTATTTTTCACTGACTGGCTAAATTTTGATGAATATAAAAAATTGTTCTAAAAAGTTGAGAATCCATTTCAATTGCTTAAATGAAAGAAGAGGGATTACATTGGAGGAGTTCATATTAACAGCCTGCTCCTGAATCCTGTGGCAGGATCCAACAACTAAAATTCAAGAACTCGATTATTTATCCTCATAAATCATATAGACATTGATTTGATTTCTAAGGCTGATTTAATCTTATTTTTTGTTTTTTTTTTTTTCTTCCCAACAGTAAACATCAACATGGATACACGCATACTCACTTGAATTCACATGCAAGCATGGAGAATCTTTTCTGTTTTCACACCCTTGTGGCCACTTCAGCCTTAAGTTTATTTTTTAAAAAAGATTTATTTATTTATTTATTTGAAAGAGTTACACACAGAGAGAGGGAGAGGGAGAGGGAGAGAGAGAGAGAGGGAGAGAGAGAGAGAGAGATCTTCCATCCTCTGATTAACTCCCCAAATGGCTGCAAGGACTGGAGCTGTCATCCTTAACTTTAAATTTACTTCCTATTTTAAAGATCTATACAACACAGATCAACTAAAATTCCTGTGTTCTAAAGCCAGAGTAGCCTAGCTTGGTCAATAATCTACTCTGTTCCAATCAGCAATGCTTAGTGGTCAAGTAATGTGACTCAGAAAATAGCAAGAGAAGTGATTGTCACTTCAAGTACAGTCATTTTTTTAAAAGATATTTATTTATTTATTTGAGAGGTAGAGTCACAGACAGTGAGAGGGAGAGACAGAGAGAAAGATCTTCCTTCCATTGGTTCACTCCCTAGATGGCTACAATGACTGGAGCTGTGCTTATCCAAAGCCAGGAGCCAGGTGCTTCTTCCCGGTCTCCTACGCAGGTGCAGGGGCCCAAGGACTTGGGCTATCTTCTTTTGCTTTCCCAGGCCATAGCAGAGAGTGGGATTGGAAGCGGGGCTGCTGGGACTAGAACTGGCACCGATATGGGATGCCAGCACCGCAGGCGGAGGATTAACCTACTGCGCCACACCGCTGGCCCCATCAAATACAGTCATTGTTGAGAGAAAAGTCTTAGAAGCCAATGTTCTAACCAACAAAGGATGTATTTGGTAAACAGTGGGGAGACTAGTGTCACTGAAAACCAAGCTCTCTATGATGGGAAGTGGTAAGAATGTAGAATGCAAAGATAAGTAGATTGGTCCATGTTTCAGAAAAACAGTGTAGCATGGATTAGGGAAGTACACAGGTCTCACTGTGTTCTGTCGCATTCTGACTGGCCAACTCATAGAGAAACAGTGGAAAATATGCCTGGTCTTGGTGGGGCACTGTTGGACCAGAGTAAACATTTTTGATTTCATGTTTCCTAGCATCAAGTTCTTTGATTTGAGGCTCCTTCAGATTCCTCCCATAGGTGAATTTTGTTGATTTCTCTTTCCCCATGAGGACTTTGCTGTCCTCCGGGTTTCAGGAGATTCCTGGGAGGTGAGGGCACCCTGGGGTCTGGCCTTCTAACTTCTGAGAACACTGTGAAAACATCTTTCTACAAGAAGACTGTGTCCTTAAAAGGTAGAAAATACAATTTCTCTGACTTCTTGCTGTCTAGCATGTAATGTAACATATGTGCCCCTTTGAGAAAATTCCAAAAGTTATGGGCATTTTAATGCCTATTTTAATGTTATCTAAATTTTAATTTATGCTTTTATAAATTATGCATTTATAAAAATCTGTATAAATTAAAATGTTTTTCTCATGAGGGATGCAGAAACCTACAGAAAATACTTGTAATTCAAACAATATCCAAAGAAGGATAGTTTGGCATTTTATTATATTTTTTCCAATGTTTTATGTGTTCTGTTATATAAAGTAAAATTTTAACAGTGCCACACATACATTTTTGCATCCTTTTTTTCCTTAGTCATATATGTTGAGCATTTCTCCATGTCATTAAATATTCCTGGTATCTATATAGTTGGACAATAATATATTTAAATGTTTACTTATCTTAAGAAATTTAATTTTCAGATTTTCCCTCCTAAGTAATGATTCAAATAAATAAATTTATAGGTAAATATTTGACCAGATATCTAAAGCTTTAGTCCAGATTTTAAGAATTGAAATGAGTAGAAAAAATATGATGGATTTTAATGTCTTAAATAATTCTAAATTGTTTGCCAATTTATATTTCTACCAGCAGCATATGGGAGTGGCAGACTACCCCATCCTTGTTGGTGCTAAGTAACAGCATGTTACGTAAGCTATGTCAGCTTGATAGGTGGAAAGTTTCTCTGTGGTAGGAACCATGAAATTTGCTTCTTTCATAGTGCTCAGCACATATTAGGCATACTCTGCATGTTTATTGAGTAGACCATAATGAAAGACAAGGAAGTAAGAGCTATTATAATGACATACGATTTTTTCAGGTTTGTAGGGAATTCAAGAAGAAGTTAAGCATGTGGAGAAATGGAAGCAGTAGAGAAAATGAAATTGATAAGTGAAGGGCAAGAGAGCAATGATGTTGTTAAATGCACTGGAACTTGATATAAGCAAACAGGGTCATGGAGAGAAACTTGTTAAAGTTACAGTGCATTCTAGTCCATGGAGCTGGAGCACAACGTAGGTAACTGCAGAATAGACTGTGTATTGTTTCCAGGAAAAAGTGTGTTGATCCTTAGAACCCAGTTGGACAGGACTAAGGATCCCAAGGCCAGGGACTAAGTGTGAACTGGATCGGGTGCACAGAAATCAGTTGGTATTAAAAAGATCTCAAGTTTTACATTCATTTGTTAGTTTTCATTCTTTTATTCATCCATTTAATAATTTGTTTTTGATTCAAGCTTGTTTTCATAGTGAGGATGCAGTTATGACCATAACATTGGTATTCCTGTTCAGGTAGCTTGTTCAAATGTGTTATTTAATAAAACTGGTTCAAGGTTTACCCCATAGAGTCTAAGTGAAACATCTTGGCCTTCTGAAGAGCAGAACAAGACTCATTCTGCTCTGGCCACAGAGGTATCACTGTTATTCTTCAATTATACTAGGCATGCTCTCACCTTAGGGACGTTGCACTCATTGTTCATTGGGCATGGAATGCCCAATGGATAAAATCATACAATTTTTTGTTCATCTCTTACAACATTGATGATGCTTACATTGACCACTGTTTTGAGTACCACCCACTCCCAACTTTGGCATTTTTAGTGTCCCTTCTCCTTCTCACATTTTCCTTTTAGTATGAAATTATGTTATATTTTTCAATACATTGCATGATTTATTTATTAATTATGTCAACTTCTTATTGTTGGTAATGCATCTTCATAAAAGCATGAATCTGTTTCAGTCATGCTGCATCCCTGAAGCCTGAAATTGTCATACACAGAGTAATGGCTCATTATATGTTTGTGAAATCCATAACTAATCATGTGATTGGTAGGTAGCATTAAAGAGGGTCTTTGTATCGTCAGAAGAAAAAGGGAGAACACCTCCCATGTGGATTCCAGATTAAAGATGAAGAATCACCATTTTCCACTTCTTGGGAATAAGGATAAAATCCACAGGAGATACAGGACAAAAGGATGGGAAGAATTTGGGTTTAGAGTTTCCTGGGAGGCTCTATTTCAGTGACAGTAATAAAGGACAGCATCTCAGAACTTTTTAAGCGAAGGACATCATCTGAAAGTTGAGACCAGATTTCCATGACTGTTGCTACTGATGCTGCTATTCCAATCTGAGCACTTTCTTGCCCATCTCTCCCTTTGCGCATAAGTCCCATAAAATAGATGCTCATTACCACTATTTGCCATGGTTGTAGGATGTGTCCCATAGCCCAACTCATCCCTGCCTTTAATTCCAAGACAAGAGAGGATTATGAGAAAATTCATTGGGGTAGACTCTGGAAAGTGGTGCAAAAGCCTCACTATGGGAAACTGGAGGGATGGAGGACTTGAGGGCTTTCTGAGCATGTTTTCTGTTATTTAGTGAATCTGGGAACTGTTACTCACCCTTTTGGGATGTGGGTAATGGGGTGGAGGGAGAGCCACAGCTGGTTTGTGCTGAGTCATATTCTTGTGTTTGTACTTTGCCTTGCATGGCAGAATCCAAGGTTGCTTCATAATGACTTGGTTAAAATTAGCACTGTCAGAGAGCTCCTTAAAGAGTCTTGTGAAGTCTTCCAAAATAAATCAACCTTCCAGTTGGGATTTAGTCATCCCCTTTGCTTCTTTCTCCAACTGGAAATTATTTTAATGGGAAGGGAAGCTGGTAAGATATTTGTGGTTGCCTGTTTTGAAGGTGTAGGTTGTGGTGAGCCAAAGTGATGTCTGGTAGAAAGTATCCAATAGTGGTATAGGGCCAAATACGTGCTATGTCATTAACCTGCTGTGTCACCGTGTGTGAGTTTTGTAACTACCCTGAGTTTCATGTGCCCCATAAATAAAAAGGGTTGCTAAAAATATCTTCTTTAAGAGTCACTATATGTGTAATTAAATGGAATAATGTATATGAAACTTAATTCTTGGAGCATATAGGCCTTCAAGAAATTGTCACAGAAAATGAAAGTGTTCACTTATTTCCATACATCCTTTAGATCAACATATCCAAAAGCAAGCTTATTACTCCTTACCTATTTCCATTGAGAGCTGCTACTTTTTGACTTCCTTATACCTCTCAGGAAGCTACCATTCAACCAGACTTCTAAATGGCTGATCCTTTCTTTCATTTGCCATGCCCACTAGTTCTGCCTTTCATCACTTCATATATGGACTTTTCAAGAAATATATTTTTCTCAACTTTCCCCTTGCCTCAACCATTTGGTCCACAGCCCTTGCTTAGGATGTCACTTATGGTTTCCATCCTATTCTGCTTACTAGGGTGGTTAGTTGAGTTATCTGAATATAGTATAGAACTGTGTGTCTGCCCTTCAAAGGCAGGGACTCAGTTGTTCAATAGTGCACCCCCAATCTTTAAGTATAGGCAAATATAGAACATGTGTTTTATAAAGACTGGCTAGAATTGAAATGTTTGGGATGTTGTGGCCAAGATGTCCTCAAGGTGTTTTAAATAGTACATGCCACCATCTGTAATTACACCATTTCTTTATTTGCACACGTATACATGCTTGCTTCTTGCATTATTCCCATTTTACTCTCATTTTGTGTCAGACAAGGATGGATGCACAGACAGCTCATCATCCCCCATTTTGCCTCCAAGAAAGCAAGGGCCATGTCTTTCTTATTCATGGATAAGTCTCTGGCACAGAGCCACTGCCTCTTGTGACCATCTTTTCCAAATGTGGCAAAAGTCTGTCTAAAAATGAAAACACAGAGAGAAGCAAAGCCGAGAAATGGACAAGAGGCAGAGTACTGCTGGTCTTTTTCAAAATACTTGGGTCCTATTATGCCTAAAGTCATCATATGCCCTTGGACATCCCATTTATAAGCCAATACACTTCCATTGTTACTAAAACAAATTGGAATGGGGTTTCTGCCATTTTTAGTTAAAAAAAAAAAAGTTATGTGTGAAGGCGTCTAACATTCTCTCTCCACTACCCAAATCTCCAGGAAAATCAAAAGAAACTTTTCATTAGCAAAAGGTTAGAAATTCTAGTATCAAAGTTTCAACAGGATAATCTTTTCCTGCCTTGATAAATTCAGGAGTGCATGGATAATGATGCCACTGGACAAAGAATGTCTTGATAATGTACTAAAGAGCACCTGAGGGCCGGCGCCACGGCTCACTAGGCTAATCCTCCACCTAGCAGCGCCGGCACACCAGGTTCTAGTCCCGGTCGGGGCGCCGGATTCTGTCCCGGTTGCCCCTCTTCCAGGCCAGCTCTCTGCTGTGGCCCGGGAGTACAGTGGAGGATGGCCCAAGTGCTTGGGCCCTGCACCCCATGGGAGACCAGGAGAAGTACCTGGCTCCTGCCATCGGATCAGCGCGATGCACCAGCCGCAGCACGCTGGCCGCAGTGGCCATTGGAGGGTGAACCAATGGCAAAGGAAGACCTTGCTCTCTGTCTCTCTCTCTCACTGTCCACTCTGCCTGTCAAAAAAAAAAAAAAAAAGAGCACCTGAGGTGGTAATGAGGGCTGCTCCTTTAAATAAAGGAAGTGACATTTGAGATGAAAACTGAATGATGAGAAGCAGCCAGATACATGCTTATCAAGAGAAAGAGCTTTTCAGGTACAGGAGGATACAAGTATAAAGGCCCATAGACAGCAAAGAGCTCAATGCTGTTTTATAAACTCTACAGAGTGTTCTTGTGGCCAGAGCTTTGAGAAAAAGAAGAAGATGGATAGAAAGGAGAAATGGGCAAGGGTCATCTGTATTTTCCAGGAGAAGGCATGACTTGAAGAAAAAGTAGCAGTCTGGGCATCTATTCTTTTCTGACATGGGACAGGGTAAAAATGAGTAATAAAGGCAGCAAAAAGGTCTTCATTTACGCAATAACCTTACAATGTGGCTTGCCTGTCACTGTGTATGTCAGTATAGCTGAATAAGATGGTGTTTGCAAGGTTGTATCAGCAAATCAATTGCTGTACTACCAACCTAGAAAAGTCAATGAATCATCCTTCTGTTTTGATCATATAGTTAAATGTATTCTGTTTGATCCCTTAGTAAGTTAGCAGAGCTTAAAATAAATGGCTCAATTCTGGGAAATACATTAACCTCTCACAATCACTAGGGCTTAATTTCATGATTCTCTTCCTCTTGTCCCAGATGAGACAGTTGTATACATTATCTCCAAGCAAGTACCTTATTCTCAGAAACTTTTATTGTTTTCCAAAGGGTGGTGCTACAAATAGAAGTTTACAATATTGATAAACAAGTGTTATGTAGCTCATGTTTATCATATTGCAAACATGCTGATGATTTAAAAGAATGTGAATATAATAGATAGAAGTAGATTTTTCTTTTCAAGTTGTAGGACATTTTGCCTGAAAAATATCTTGAAACCAAATTTATTCTCCAGCACATGATACATCCATAAATTGCTAATATGTACATGTTCCAGATAGGGAAACTGACATATAGAAAGATATGGTAATATAACTCAATTCATTGCAGTTCAATAAATACAGCATTTGATATGGACTTGCAATGTATAAAGAAGGCTCCGCTTCTTCTGTGGGAACAAGAGACAATGCAGGACATCCTACAAAGAAACATTTTTAGTACTGTGAATGAATGAAAATATTAGCATGAGCTATGAAAAGTGATCATGGAAATAAGGAGTAAATTTTAGGGACTCGGTGACAAATGAGATGTGAGGAAACATGGAGAAACAGGAGCCCAGTGTGAATCTATGGACTCAACAGTTGGTAGCTGGGAAAATTATGACACTTTTTTTTTAAAGATTTATTTATTTATTTGAAAGGGAGAGTTACAGAGAGGCAGAGAGAGAGAGAGAGAAAGAAAGAGAGAGAATCTTCCATTCACTGGTTACTGGTTCACTCTCTAAATAGCTGCAATGGCCAGAGCTAGGCCCATCCAAAGCCTGGAGCCTGGAGCTTCTTCCAGTTCTCCCATGTGGGTGCAGAAGTCCAAGGACTTGGGCCATCCTCTACTGCTTTTCCAAGGACTTGGGCCATCCTCTATTGCTATTGCATAGCAGAGAGCTGGATCAGAAGAGAAGCAGCTGGAACTCGAACAGATGCTCATATGGCATGCTAGCAGTGTAGGGCAGCTTTACCCGCTATACCACAGTGCTGGACCCAATTATGGCACTCTTGATAAAATTGGGAATACTATAGGAAATCTAGTTTGAGAAGCTAATGAATATCTATAAGGCAGGTCTAGAGTTGAGCATCACGTTAACTCTTGAAGATTAAGATTCAGCTTTGAATTTTCAACCCAAAGATGATTGCTAAAGCCATGAAAATGACTGAACTCATCCAGGAAGGGAATGTAGACAGAGAAGAGAATCCTCCCTGACTAAGGCTTACAGAGCACCATGCAGGCCACACTGCAGTACCCCACCATGACTTTCCTTGTGAGTGTGATTTGATCCATTGGGTCCCTCTGGGTTTGGGACTCAAGACCTATTCTGTGAAAGAAAGAACATTCAAATTCTGCTATTGGGAGTCTATTTGAATTCTGGATGATGGAACTGATATGTTTATAATAAAAAATGCATCCACTCAGGATATTATTTAGGAATCCCTAATTTAAGTTCATTTTATATGAGAAAATATGGCAATAAAGATATTTTCAGAAATGAGAAGTATTTTATTTTAGAGATTTATTTAGGCATGGTCAATAGCAAAATCAGTTATTGATACCCTGAATGGTAGACTTAAGATGAAGAACAGTGATATGGAGATCTTGTTTAATTTTTGAATTTTTTGAGAAAAATCTGGCTAGGTGATTCCTCTAGTTGTTTCATGTATGGAAATTTTCCCTCCTCAATGAATTTTCAGCTCTGTTGAAGTATGGGTTCTACCTCATAATTTTTCAATGTCCCTCAATGCTCAGTGCAGAACTAACATAGCATACACTCAAATATCTTTTGTTGATAAAACTACATCACAACAATTAGAATTATGAGGCTAGATAGATACTTGAAACACCATCAAGGGGGCTGGTGCTGTGGCATAGTGGGTAAAGCTACTGCCTGCAGTGCTGGCATCCCATATGGGTGCCGGTTCGAGTCCTGTTTGTTCCACTTCCAATATAGCTCTCTGCTATGGCCTGGGAAAACAGTAGAAGATGACCCAACTCCAGACAGAGTTACAGATAATTAGAGGGGGAGACAGATAGAAGGGTCTTCCATCCTCTGGTTCACTCCACAAATGGCCACAATGGCTAGAGCTGAGCCCATCTGAAGCCAGGAGCTTCTTCCAGGTCCCCCACGCAGGTACAGGGGACCAAGCACTTGGACCATCTTCCACTGCTTTCCCAGGCCATAGCAGAGAGCTGGATCAGAAGAAGAGCAGCCGGAACTAGAACCAGTGCCCATATGGGGTGCCGGCACCGCAGGCGGAGAATTAACCTACTGTGCCACAGTGCCAGACCCTAGAGCTAGTTCCTTAACACAGGGCTAAATCTAAGATTTGTGCTTTTCAGAACAAACTTACACAGTTTGTAGAATAGAGGAACTTCATTAAAATCCATCCCAGTTCTTTTGTGCATAGTTGGCTGAGGTCATAGAGGCGTGCCAAGAACAGCTGGAGCCTTAATCTATGGTTTTGAGATAGAGGATAGGAAAGGCCAAGAGAATATTGAGTGTTGTTCCCAGGAGTTGCTCTCCTCCAATCCTACTTTCTTCTTTTGATGAGCCATTCAACAATAGTCCTGCCACTCTATGGTAAAGTTGATAACACATCAGTTATCACCATTTGCCTTTTGTGTGTAACATTTTATGGCATTCTATGAAATTATCTATAGGATGAAATGATTTGATGCTGCTCAAGTGAGGAAATCCACCAAAGGTAGACTTGTTCTCATTTAAGAAAGAACCTCTATAGGCTAACTTGATTAATCTTTAGCTTGTTTTATGGAGACATATCAAATTAATTTCATCTAAGACTATATAAAAAGGAACTCCCTTTATCACCATCATTACCATCATTTCATGCAAGCCATTTATCACATCTATAGTATATGTCAGGCATGTTATATCCATTATTTTAATTAATCTTACAAAAAGAATTATAAGACATGGGTTATTAATCTGACTTTAAAAAGAGGAAATTGATATTCTGGTAGATTAAGTGATTTTCCAGTGACCATACAACTAATAAGTCACAGAGATGAGATTTAAAATAGGAATACTTGACTTTAAACGTATTAAATTATTACTTATTATTATCAAAACAATCTAAGTGTGCAATATTGGTTCAGAAAATAATATGAAGGGACTTCAAAATATTCATGGAAAATTCAAATCATTTTTGAATTCCACTTTTCAATAAACTTTTCAAAAGCCCCTTCATAGTACCTGCTCTTATATGACTGCTGACAAAATAAAGCAAAAGTGAATATTTTGTCTATTTTTCCTCAGATCTACCCTCCCCTTTTAATTTTTGAAGCTTTTTATTTTGAGGTAATTATAAATTCACAGAAAATTACAAAAGAGAAATTCCCCAGTTTCCTCAAGTATCAATATATTACACAACTATAGTGCAATTAGCAAAACTATTTGTAAGATTCTTAGAGCTTTTACGGATTTCAGCAGCTCAATAGTTATATATGCATTCTTTGATGTCAGTGTGTGTGTGTGTGTGTGTAGTTATGTTTAGTGTTGTGTTACCACCACCACAGTCAACATACTGTGTTACTCCTTTGTAGCCACACTCATTTCATTTCTTCTTCCCTCAGCCCTAGTAACTAATTTGTCCTTCATCACATTATAAGTTATTTCCTTTATGGTTTGTGGGTTTTATGATATTGTAGAAGAAATCCTCTTACAATTTTTTCCTAGATAAGCCCCCACCAGTATCTTTATTCTTGATTAATATACAATACTAATATTCCTGATGATTGAATCTGGAAGCACATGACACATTAGAAGAAGTATGTTGGAAGGAATAGGGAAATTCTATAGATAGATATTGTGAGAAAAATAAACAATGATGATTTTTGATCCATCTCAATTAAGCATACTATCTGCCAGCCAGTTATCTACTTTTAATTATCTTTCAGGACTCAAATATTATTTCTGGGAAACTTTTCTTGCTATTTCCAAAAACATTTTCTGAGCTCCTTATGTTTAAGTATCACCCTATGCTCTCTTCGTTATGGCACTTGTCACACTGCAGTGTAATTTCATGTCTACTTGCCTGTGTTCCTTACTCAGCTCTATGAGAGAAGAGTATGTGCCTGTAGGTTAACATTTGCACTCCCAGTGTAATACATGATCTATATTAAGTTATCAGTGACTCTACTGGTGTAAGGATGAAGAGATGAAATTAAAATAAGCAGACATAAGATCTCACAGAGCATTAGCAGACTTAGTGTACTTGGTTTGAAGGAAATATCATGGTTCATAACTTCCTTCCTTAGGGAAGAAACAGGACTGGACAGAGCTATGTAGGCTAAACTGCTTAGAGAATAGCATCTGGGAACCACAGACTACAGTGTGTGTGTTACACCCCAAGATACTGGGGTCTTGGTACTGAAAGGATTCAGCTAAGTATGTGAGAGTGAAGGAAAGTCCAAGTCCACTTCCAAGAGACAGCATGTATGAACAGCAAGCCTCAGTGTAAAGAATCAGGCACTACATGAAAATAATACTGAAACACAAGTACACAGGGAGTCATATTTTTGTTGTTCCCTATTTAAGGTCATGTGGATTCCTTTCAGACTTATCATAATTCAGGAAAATTGTTCTGATGGTGAGTGAAGAGAAAATAGGGCCTCATTTCCAGTCAGTTACTGCTGCTCCTGAACCTGACTACTATTGTGAAGTGACATGGGTGTTTTTAATTAGAGAGCTGAAAGCCTAATCTTGTGTCATGGTAACCTGTGGGATCTGGAATACCTACTCCCAGATGCTGCCTATAGTAAAATATACTCATAGCAAGGCAATCTTAAAGAAAAAGGAAAATAAGGAGCAAACTCAAAAAAAGAATGAGATATGGTGAACACACATAGGTATTCTTCAGTTGTCCACTAGTAAACTAACATTTGTAATTGATTGTAAATTATGGGAAAGTAAACTCCTTTGGGTGAGACTAGATATTCAAAAAATAAAGTGGTAGTAATCATTTGGACTAGCAGTGAAGTCATCGCTTACTTGCATCCCATATCTGAGTGATTGGATTCAATACTTGCCCCTGGCTTCTGACCCCAGCTTCCTGCTAGTGCAGATCCTGGGAGGCAGTAATGATGGCTCAAGTGGTTGTATTCCTGCCACCAATGTGAGAGACCAGGATTGAGTTCTGAGCTCCCAGCTTCAGATTCCCTGGCCATTATGGATATTTGGGGAGAACACTATGGTGTGGAAACTTTCTGTCCATCTCTCTGTCTCTGTGGTCTCTCAAATTTTTTTTCCATAAAGTGAAGTTCGAATTTCTTAACGGGGGCTGATGTAGCAAAATGGCATTGAGTGGGTGACTTAAACAGTAGATATTTATGTTTCACAATTCTGAAGACAAAATTCAAAGGAATAGGGCCAGCTTGGTCAGATTCATGTGAGTGCTGTCTTTCTTACTGCAAATGGCTGCCTTCTTGCTATACCTTCATATGCCAGAAGAAAGGAAGATTTGATATCTTTTATTGGAACAGCCATGACATTATGGCAATTTCACCCTCATGAACCCAGTTAAACCTAGCTAACTCCCTATGGCCTCACCTACTGTTACCATCACTTTGTGGGGGAGGGGTTGTACTTCAACATGTGAATTGAGGGCAGGGGGCACAGACATCCAGTCCATAACAGTGGAGGAGGCTCAATCTAAACATGCATTTACATAAGTCTTCAGCTGAATGGTTATTTAATATAGTGCTCATTTTCTTTATTTCTTGTTATTCTTCCATAATTAATAGTGTTCTTTGAAGCTACTATGTAGTTGAAGTCAGGATAGCTTAAAATTCTTCATGTTTTATACTCTCTTGCTGTTTCGTCTTTCTCTATCTCTCCTTCAGTCTTATTCCTCCCTTTTTGTTTTGTTTTGTGTTGGTAATTTAAGGATAATTTGGTTTACTAATGAGCCTTGGTCCAGAAGCCAGGATATATTAGCTGTGTTCAAGACTCTTAATAATTCACTGTACAAACTTAGGCAAGTTCCTTTTCATTTACAGAAATCAGTTTTCTTATCTATGTACAGAGAGTTGAACAACTTCATTTCTAAAGTTCCTTCTTCTGCAGCTCATATTATTCTCACTGAAATATGATTACTAATCAATTGGCCATAGATGTGATAGCTGAGCAGCAAGCAAAATGTAATCATTTTCCTAACTGAAGCTGCTTTTTCAAACATTCAATTTGTCATAAAGGAGTTAATTTGGTCAGCCTGCTTCATATTTATATTTCTCTTAATGATATCTCTGGCAACAACAGAAATTGGGATTTATAATCAATGCCATGCACTAAAAGTTAGTCCTTCTCTGGCTCATTGCTGCCCCCTTCTGATGGTGTTCTGTCAGAATGCAGAACCTTCCTTTGCATGGTCATCCACACATACCTGCAAGCTTCCCTATGTTAGGAAGCCTGTGACTTCCATTATCTAGTTTAACCAAATCAGAGATTACAAATAGATTCATTTCACCTTGTCAACTCCAGTCAATTGGGGAGAGACCAAGGGTCCGTGTTCTGAACATTGTTAGGACTGTTTGACCCCCATGGATTAGCAGTGTCATGGTGGCCCAAATATGCGATTTTTAAGTCATCTTCTGTCAAAGAATTAATACAGCAAGGACCAGGGTGTAGATGTTGTTATATGATCAATAGGCCTCCAAGTGCTCTAGAGCACATTTATGCAATATCACCAGGACCAGTTGAAGAAAATTACCCAAACAAAATTGAGTTGCTTGATGTTGACATCTTGTATCCTCTTACAATCCAGAGCAAAGATATATTGACCAAAGTGTTTGCTGTGACACGGGTAAAAAATATTATCAGTGAAGTTGCTAGGACCAGGAAGAACTTGAAGAGGCCAAGATACTTCAACTTAAATTTATCTACCATGTGTTCTATGCAATAAAACAAATACCAGGTATTTTAAAATCCAGGTATTTTAAAACAGCACTTTACTTCATATTTAATCCTCACAAAAACCTAGGAGAGAGATTCAGAGAGATTTCAACATATTTGCAAAGTTCACATAGCAAAAAAAAAAATGAGTATCTTCACCACTCTGAAGAGTCTATATGGAAATCTGTGACAATGTAGAGAAGAGCATGGACCCAGCAGGTTGAACCTTGAGGATTTGAGGTTCCTCATCTGTACAGCCCTTCTGTCAATGGATGATGACAAGAAACAAGCTTCTATTGAGGCTTTGATAAATAACACTCCTTTATCCTGGTATATGAATCCTGATGAAAATGAGATTCAGTAGAGAGCTATATGGAGATGAAAATATAAGGCTACTTCAAAAGTTTCTGGAAAAATGTGCATTATATTTAAAATTCAGTTTTCTATGAACTTTTTGAAGTACCCCCATATTGTCTCAACTTCTAATTTCTGACAAAGCTGTTTGGAGATTATGTCTTAGGACTGAGCCAAGCAAATAAGGATACATGTTCCTTCAAGCAATCACATCCCAAGATAGCTGAAAGAACTGTGCTAAACATACTCGCATCCTTTTTCTAAACTTATTTGGTCTAATGATCATGATAAGTCCTTCCATTGGTTTCTCCTTGAAGGCGGGATTTGAGTTCAAGTGGTTTATTTGGGAGGTGGCTCCAGGAAGCACCATAAATGGTGCCAAGGGTGGGAGAAAGGAATGTAAACCAATACAGAGTATATAAATGAGCAGGTTATGACTGTGGGCAACTGGGACTCAGTCATCCTGGGGACTTTAGGAATCATCCTGAAAATGCTTCAGATTTGAAAAAAAATTGGAGTATTTATTAGCTAACTCCTATCTTGTGTTGGCTAGGGGCTACTCCTGGGAACATCAACTCGCTGGGAATCACTGACAGTCCAGCTTACCCTATGCTCAGGCTGAACAAACTCCTGGGGCCATAAGTTGCAGATATTTGCAGTAGAAAGCTTTTCATGTCTACATAATCAAACAGAACCAAAAGGTTATGAGTAGGGTATAGATAATTCAGCATTGGCTATAGGACCAGAAACCATTCAGTGAATTTTCTATGGCTTAGTAAGTCCGCAGAGCAGCTTTCCAATTGCTTACTTTTCACCATAGGGAATTGTCACCTGGATTCTCCGTACATAAGGATGAGTTTTTTTTTGTCCAAATAAAAATTTTAAGGCTACTTTTGTTCTTTATTTTTTATAATGCAAAAAAGGTCCAAGAGAAGATCAGAAAGAATAATAGTGAAGTCTTGGTTTACAAAGCTTTGGAAACCAGTCATGGACATGAATGTTGTCAATGTGCTGTCACGTGGATTGTCATTAAAGAAAAAGGAAGAACGAAGTATATCCTGTGCCATGTGTGGTCCCAGCCCTCCTGTCTAGGGAAACTAACAAGAAATGCAGTGTAGGGAGAGGGGTTGGACTAGTTTTTTTTGTCTTTTGGGAATGGGAGACAGGGTAGGTTCAGGACAGGAAGTTGGCTTGCAGTACCTTATGGGGTAATTGCAAAATAATTGGGGGAGGAGGATTCCAAGACAAGGGATGTGGCTTAAAGAAGTAGAATATTTTTATGAAAGGCAATGGCTGCTCTGTGGGCATCAGTGAGTAGAATCATCTGATCTACTGCCCTTTTTCTTGGATCTCAATAATTACTTGGCTGTTTGCTGTTTGCTGTTTGCTCTCCAGGGGAGTAGTAGGAGATGCAGGTGGGAGCTTTACCAGAAGAGGCCCTAAAAGTAGCATCTCTGAGAGGACTGATGATTGATTGGTAATTAGTCAATGAAGTTTGTCTAAGGCAGAGGAAAATTTTCCATTGCTTTTTGTATTTATTTCTAGGGCCCGGAAAGGGAAGAATTATCTCAGTGGTGGCCTTACTCTCATTAATGAGACATTAGCTCACCTGGCACAATCACAGTACAAATATTGCTAACAGGATAGCAGTGAGAGACTTCCCTCCGGGTTGGTCTGGTATTAATCCTGGAGTAGAGACATGTTGTTTCCATTATTTCTTCCTGAAGTCTTATCTTTTCACCAGAAACCAAAAGTAAGCTTTTAAATTCCTCCCATCGTTAAGTTGGCAAAACTGGTCAAATCATATTATTATTTTTAAAGCTAATTTACTTTTAAGATTTATTTATTTGAAAGCCAGAGTTACAGAGCGGCAGAGAGGCAGAGAGAGAGAGAGAGAGAGAGGTCTTCCGTCTACTGGTTCACTCCCAAAATGGCTGCAACAGCCAGATCTGGGCCAAACCAAAGCCAGGAGCCAAGTGCTTCTTCTGGGTCTCCCACGTGGGTGCAGGAGCCCAAGGACTTGGACCATCTTCTACTGCTTTCCTAGGCAATAGCAGAGGTCTGGGTCAGAAGAGTAGCAGCTGAGACTAGAACTGGCACCCATGTGGGATGCCAGCACTGCAGGCATTGCCTTTACCTGCTACACCGCAGCGCTGGACCCTAAAGCTCATTTTAAAATGTTCTTTGTACAACATGGTAGTTTCTTTCTGTTTCTTGTCTGATTCATTGCAATTCTGAGTAATTTAACTCATCAGATTTTTCCGGGTATAACAGTAACCCAACTATAATTGAGATTTCTAAATGGTAGAGGTTTATTCTGCCCAGGTACAAGAGAAGAAAATCCTAAGAAGGTCTTGCCCTTAAAAGAGGAATTATGTTGTCTGATTGCAAATGGGTTTGGATGTAGTAAGACTATATTTGCAGTTTATTACTGTAGAATTGTATCCTGGGTCTGAATGAGTTGTCTTTGATAGGGAATTGTTTTCACTCCATAATAAGACAGCACAAGAGTGAAAAGCTGGCTCTGAGTAAATGTCAGGGTCAAACATTGGGTAAAATCAGAGGAAAGGTTAGGATGCTCTCTTCCAGAGACCTGCTCTGTACTTTTTAAGGAGTTTATGGTTGCTGGATGCAGCTTGAGAACTATACATGCCCTTACCTAATCCCTACTGCCATTTTCAGTGGATAATTAAAGGAAAGGCAAAACAGAATGGAGGAGTGAGAATTCAAATCTAACCTATTTGCAGTAACATAAACTCATGGTCTTACACTTAGTTATATAACAGAATTTTTCAGGAGTCTATTAAAATGCAGATCCCTGGGCAGAGTTGCAAAGATGTTCACTCAGTGAGTGTTGGATAGAGCTTGTGAATATGTTCTTTTACTTGCTTCTTGAGTTTTTTGGTCAATTTTTGCCAACCCATTATCATACCTCAACTAAACAATGGTATACTGATAGAAGGAATTTCTAATTCTAATTCAATTCTGTTTTTCTTTCATTACTACATATGGACAGCTTGCTTGTTGATTAATATGCCTTCAGAGTCCAGGTTTGAGATCAGTGTTCTCTTCTCAGATAGTCCTCTGATTTGAAGGGTGACCTTTAACATCTCTTTAGTTGAGTCTTTCTCAGTCTCTTGTATGGACCACTCTTATTTAGCATGCTGAAGACAAAATGATAATTATTGTGAAAAGTTCAAAATGTAAAGCCATGGAGACATTATGGTATCAGTAAAACATGTATACTCAGCAGGTGAAGGGGAAGACAGATTAGGGGGATGAAACTATCCATCCATCAACCTTGGATTAATCAATCTCTGCTTGCCATCTTAAGTAGAATGATTTAAAAAGAATTATAGATTTATGGTCAGAATTTGTCTGAGTTAGTATTTTTTATGTCAACCCAAACCTTTTTCTAAAATGGACCATGTTACTTTTCCTCAAACATAAGCAAAAATCAGTCCCCAAGAAGGTATATGAAGATGTTTGCTTAGAGACTTAGGGCATCACTCCCCTTTATTCCTTTTTCTGCAAAGCTAGAAGGAACTTTTCTGTCAGGATATGTGTTGGTCATTTATATATCAGCTTGTGTCAAGGAATTGTTCCAAGTTACTTCTGGAACAAGGTATGATTTCTGGGTGTTTCCAGGCATACAGGTGTGAGGAATATACAATTCCTTGTTTGATAGTTTATGACAATGGTTTTGAAGTGCAGGGTAGAGGCAAATTATTAGTTGCCTGTGAAACAAGGTAAAATATTTGTAATGGAAAAATCAGAGAAGTGCAGGACTCTGCATGCTAGGAGAATGAGCAGATACTTCTGAGTGGAAAACAAGAATTGAGAGACTTTGACAAAGGCACAGGATTTCATCTGCCTCAGGCATTCCCAATATAGAAAATAGCTGGAAAAGTACATTGTCTGGGGTTACAAAGCTAGTGAGTCAGTATTGAAACCCCAACAGCCTAGTTCAAAAGCCTATAACTTATCAGTGCAATTTTGAAAAATACAATTCTCTCACATTGAATTCTTCTTAAAATATGCACTGAAATTTCATATATAGTCTCGATAACAGTTCTTAGTAAACAATTCACTCCTATTTAAAAAAAAAATCTGGAGCAATGGCTTGGTGGTCTGCACAGGGAAGGTATGTTGGAAATTGTGTTCAAAATATTTTGAAAGACTTTCAAATTGTCTTGTAAGAAGTGTAATTTCCTCTTTTGTAACATAAGCTGAGAGTTAATGATTTGTTAGATATCCAAGTATCCCAATATTTCCCTTTCATAAAAAAAGCCAGAAATATTGGAACCTGTGTGATGTGTAAATGAATAAATGGCAGAAGTCCTTCAGGCATGGGGAGCCAGTTGTGGGATGTTGGTAAGGATCTAACACTGGAACATGTTACTGAAACACAAAGGCTAAGAGATTAAGGAAGCCCAAACAACTTGCTCACTTCATATTATTCATGAAAAGGATTGGGTGTTGGAATCAGATCAACCTGGATTTCAATTCTGACCCATGGCATTAGTGTTATCTTAAGCACATTAGGCACATTGTGTAATCATTAAATGTAATATATGCAGTATCACTGGTACATTGTAAATGTTTAATAAATTAACTAGTTGGGTCATGATTGTGGAGGCCAATTCAAAGAGAGATGGAAGATGCTCACCTGGATTTCCAGAGAATGAAAGTGTATTTTTTTTTTGACAGGCAGAGTGGATAGTAAGAGAGAGAGACAGAGAGAAAGGTCTTCCTTTGCCATTGGTTCACCCTCCAATGTCCGCTGCGGCCGGCGTACCACGCTGATCCGAAGGCAGAAGCCAGGTACTTCTCCTGGTCTCCCATGGGGTGCAGGGCCCAAGCACTTGGGCCATCCTCCACTGCACTCCTTGGCCATAGCAGAGAGCTGGCCTGGAAGTGGGGCAACCAGGACAGAATCCAGCGCCCCGACCGGAACTAGAACCCGGTGTGCCGGCGCCGCAAGGTGGAGGATTAGCCTGTTGAGCCACGACGCCGGCCTAAAAAGTGTATTTCTCTTGCTTTTTAATAACATACTATGTCTCCTTCAAATCTCACCGCTTAGCTTGACTTTAGCGAGTATCATCTTGAGATGACCCTTTAAATGTTCTTCATGTAGCAGAAACAAAGACCATCTCTGTTAAAGTTAAAACTTATTTGAGGCTTTAAGCTGTCATTCCCAACTTTTTGTGCTTTGGCTCCTACTTGATTAAACTTTTTAATCTTGCTGGTTTTATCCTGTCTTACTGAAAGCTTGACAACAATGGTACCCGGATATCATTGTTGCCTTTAGATTAATCTACCTTATGCCTTCTTAAATGTACTCTGGTATTTGGATATGGCAAATCTTTCTGCCAAATTTTGTGGGCTGCTATCAGTGGTCAGAAGTGACCAGCTTTATCTGTGGGCCTTGGGTACTGACTTGGGGCCAGCTGGAGTACTTGTTTGACTTGAACTGGACTCATGAACCCCAAAGACTGCTGATAAATGAAGCCCTTTATGCAAAGGCAGGAGGAGCTGTGCTTCATGGCTTGACATTGCCTCTACACATTCAGAACAAGCAGATAGTCAAGGATATCTCACCCAGGCCAGCCTGATACTATACTCTTGTTTGCCTTGAGCTTCCAAGGGGACTTCTGAGCCGCTTCTAGACTCCATAATAGGCCAGGGAGTTGGTGGTATAAGAGCTACAGATAAAATTACTCAAATTGGGGCTGACACTGTGGCACAGCAGGTTAAAGCCCTGGCCTGCAGTGCCAGCATCCCATATGGGTGCTGATTCTAGTCCCGGCTGTTCCTCTTCTGATACAGCTCTCTGCTTTGGCTTGGGATAGCAGTAGAGGATGGCCCAGGTCCTTGGACCCCTGCACCCACATGGGAGACCTGGAGGAATCTCCTGGCTCCTGGCTTCAGATCGGCACAGTTCCAGCTGTTGCAGCCATCTAGGGAGTGAACCAGCAGATGAAAGACTTCTCTCGCTGTTTCTACCTGTCTCTGTAACTCTGTCTTTCAAATAAATAAATCTTTAAAAAAAATTACTCAACTTGGTTTAACGTAGTGTTTCTAAGACTCATTAAAGCATGATAATATCCTTGTTCATATGCATGCTAATTCATATACATGCCCACCAAATGCCCATTAACATACCTATTTTCCCCTTGCTTTAAGAAAATGACCTAATTTGATCCTCTTAAACACACCATCGGATAGAGTTATCATCTCCACTTTACTGATAAAAAATGAACTTCAAAGAGGTTGCAGGACTTTTCTTTTTTTTAAAATGTTATTTATTTGACAGGTAGAGTTATAGACAGTGCGAGAGAGACAGAGAAAGGTCTTCCTTCCATTGGTTCACTCCTCAAATGGCCGCCACAGCTGTTGCTGCGCTTATCTGAAGCCAGAAGCCAGGTGCTTCTCCCTGGTCTCCCATGTGGGTGCAGGGGCCCAAACACTTAGACCATCCTCCACTGCCCTCCCGGGCCACAGCAGAGAGCTGGACTGGAAGAGGAGCAACCGGGACTAGAACCAGCGCCCATATAGGATGCCGGTGCCGCAGGTGTTCCTGTGCCAAGTGAGGCATGGCACCGGCCCTCTGCAGGAATTTTCAAGCATCACATAGCTAAAAAGTTGCAGAGTAGCACACACCAGCTGGAAGGCTTGCTGCTCTTCTGCCACAATTACTATACCTGTATGTAAAAGCCCCTCCATTGACCTTTGAGGTAAAAGTGGCATCTTAACATAAACTTGGGAAAAATGCCTTAACATAGGATGCCCATACCAATCAGAAACTGATGTTGACTCCCTGAATCTTGAACATGGATGCATTCTACACTGGGGTCAAATTGAACTGAGAGTATTAAGTAATATCAGGAAGTCTCTACCAGTATGTCATTCAGTCCCACACCCAAGAGCTTAGCCATAGATCTGCTGCCATCTTTACTTTTCTCTGAGTTCAGAAGAATTTTCACATGGGAGGAGCATGGATCACAGCATAATTAGCACTTATTCTACTAGGGGACTCTGTTAGCTTCCTCTACACCCACACCCATTCCTAAGACCCTCACTCTGTGTGGGAGTGGTAGTAGAAACTTGCGTAGTGATTATTGTCATCTCCAGACTCCAGGGACCAGGGACGTAGCACTCAACACAATATATGTTGTTTGAGAATTCAATATCCCTAAGTCACAAATGAAAACTGCATAGAGACAACTAGAAGCTCCTCCCTCCCAGAAAACCTAGTCACCTATGTTTTACTTCATTCAAACTCCTAAGCAGCATTTCCCATGGTTGAAAAGACATGAATTCAAATTCTGGTACCTATCTGTGTTTCTCTGAGCCTCAGTTAATATTATTGATAAACTGGAGATAATAATATGTATCCTTGTTTCTTAGTATAGTTATAATCATTAAATGAGAAAATTAATTGATGAACTCTGTTATTTATGTGTCTGATGAACACTCCAAGGTAGAATTTGAAATAAAGAAATTGCTTTAGCTGAAGACAGAGGTTATGAATAGTTTGCTGTTAGTCCTACACTTCAACAGCTATGGCACTTGAAGATACAATATCAGGCTGACTGTGGCTCACAAGTGAATTCAGAATAATAACAATACCTGCAAGCTCTTGGATTGAGAGAACCCTGAAGAAAGAATTGGCTCTCCATGGATCCACTGGTCATGGTACTTGAAGTTGTGGTAATGTCTCTACTCTTTGAATTGCCAGTTAAAATAATACAATAAAAGTATGATAGCAACACAGAACATTGAAACTGAAGTCTCCTTCTCCAATTTCCCTACCTCTTCTTTTATAGATGGAAAAACTAAGGAGAGACGGAAGGGACTGTACCTGGCTTCAAAGTAGCACAGGAATACATGGTAAAAATCACCATATAAGCCTGATGCCACTGTTTTGATTTGACCTGCTCATTAAATAAATTCCTTTTAAACATTAAAAAAGATAAGAAAAGGAACACCCATAATCTCACTCCATAGGAGATATCCAGCATTACTATTTTGATATATTTGGTACACCAAATAGCATATACCTTACATTCTGTCTTTGTTTTTTTACCTACTTGGAAACATATTAAGCCCAGATCTTCTGACCTCACATTAAGTATTTCATCTATCTTATAAGACTGCATTCATAATCAGCATCTTTTTTTCCATTTTATAAGAAAGGAGAGGATGGGTAGAGAGAGAGGAGTCCCATTTACCGATTTGCTTCCTAAATGCCTGCAACAATCAGAGCTAGGCCAGGCTGAAGCCAGGAACCTGGAGCTCAGTCTGGGTCTTCCATGTGGATGTGCAGAGACCCAACCACTTGAGCCATCACCTACCTTCAGGATGCCCATCAGTAGGAATCTGGATTGGAATTGGAGGAGTTGGGACTCTAATCAGATATTCCAGTTTGGGATGTGAGCATACTAACCTGCAAGTTAACTACTGCACCAAAACCTACCCCAAGTCAGCATCTTTATTTGAGATTTGATAAACAATAGTTAGGTTTTACATTCTCAAAAATGTAAAGGGGCCAATGAGCCCTCAAACACATATGGCTCACTAAGAACACTGGAGTAATAATGAAATCATGAATGGATCAGTTTACCAGGATGGCCTAGATCAGAGAGCCAAGTACAATACTAGATTCCCAGAGCAATTTCAAAATGCTCAATTCCAACCCTGCCCTCAAGAAGCATGCTCAGTGGCATGAACTCTATTTTGAACGTAGCCTCTATGTTCCCTGAAACAGAGCAGAAAATTAAAAAGCCACATGGGATGCTTCCTGTAGTCTTATTAATGTCAGAAATTCAATGCCTAAGCCCTAGGCGTTTTTGACTCAGCTTCAGTTTTCTCTCCTAAGCCTGATTTACTAGAACTCCAGCTGCAGCCTGCACTTTCACTCTCTGTTATCTTCCCAACCCACAATCTCATTCTTAGTCTGATTTTTTGGGTCTCTTAGGGAGAGGGAAGAGGGGGCTACCAGAAATGTAGCTGAGGGCAAGTGAGATAAGTCAGAATGTCCTTCTAATAGATTGTTTCTTAGTGGAGGTTATGCTATATCATCCTGTGCACAGGGGAGAGAGTAAGAGAACCACCCCTTCTTGTTCTCCACTCCTTTAGTTAAACAGTGTTAAGAAGTTTCCCCAAGATTTTTCCTAACAGGACACCCACATTTCTGTGTCTCTCTGCCTGAACACAATTCCTTGTGAACGTAGAAACTCACTCTACTGTCCTAGCCAGCTTGAATAATAGAAAATAAATGGGATGGAAAGGCAGGCAGCCTCTTTGTTACACAGCACCTTAGTGAAACAGCCATCTATTTTTAGAAGAGGAAAGAAAAGATAGCAGCTTACTCTTTAGGGATCGGCAGGTGGAATAACGATCTGCCAAACTTTAACATTCAATATTTTTAGCTGGGCTGCAAATGAGACTTTTGCCTACCTTGGTGCAATGCTGTCCGCATAATCACACATCCCTGGGCAACCAAAACTGGATCACTGGGAAAGGGAGACACAGGACTGTGTCACAGAACTGAGGGCTGAGGAAGGATGCTATACCAGTTTCATGAGTGACTGAATTTTAAAGAATAGGTGGCCTAATCATCAGCATTATTGAAACCTCAGGTCTCTAAAACACATCACCTTCAGTGAGGTCTTCTTTGGCATTCTATTTAAAGTAATCTCTGCCATTGCCTTTCCATTTAGCCTGCATTACTGTTTTTTTTTTTTTTTCCTGCACTGCATATAGTATTACTGGCATCATGTTTTTTTGTGGGGTAAATGACTTGCCTCTGTGATCTTGGGGTCACAGCATGAATAAATGACAGAACTAGTGTTTGATCATGGATTTGGGCACAATGATTTAAGACATACTAAATTGAAGATTAATTTAATGGTATTTTGCTTTGGGTTTTCACTTTTAATTTTTTTAAAAAAATTATTTCTATGATTCTTAGCCAATTCTGTAACACTTGCACTAAAATGAATTCAGAAAGTGGATTCTTCTTTTTATGTCTACTTAACCTGTAGCATCCATTCGCTTGTCATCATAAACCTAAAATAGCAGAGAAGAATATGCCTCATTGCTCTTTGGCAGCAAGTGCCCATTATGCATTCTTTGGCTCACATGTGGCTCAATGGTGAAGGCTGATCAGAAAGATGGTACTTCATTTTCTTGTAAGTTTAGAAATTAGAATTAGTGGTCAATCTGACATGCTCTCATGTAAACTTCCTCCTGCTGGAGACATGGTCTAAACAAGCACTATTTACCAATTTAACTGCTTGTCGTGTTTCACAAAGCTAGAACATGTAAGGGTTTCCTGTTCACCTTTTTCATTCATGAAACTGCAATTTGTAAATATCCCTTCCTTCCAAATAAAGTGCAACAAAACCAAATCAGACCACAAAAACACACCGAATAAAGAGCAGCCCACTGAGATCCCCAAGGGCAGTGCATGTTTGTATGTGCATGCTAAAGTCGCCAAGGTCCCTGCAGAAGCTCATTTTCTTCTGGGGGCTGTCAGGCCCCTGGGTTGCAGAGTGTATGGAGTTTTTGTGTCATCTTGAGCTTGCATGGTTTATCCACAGGGCAGCACCTGGGGCCATCCATTGTCAGAGTAGTCACATTATTATCTTGGGTTTATTAAATGTTAAAGTATGTATCATGGATTTGTATGATAATTAGCCAATTAAATAAATTTTATTATTCCTTTTAGAGGCCTACATTTGAGCAAGTGAGTGAGGAAGAGAGGGGTTGTTTATACATGAAAGAGTCAAGGGGCCACTACCTTGTTTCCAAAGAACTGGCAAGCTCCCACATCACATACTTTGGATGCTGTCAGTTCTGTCCCAACAGTCCCAGATTTCATGTGAATTCCGTGCCACTCAACCTGATCTAAACCTAGGCTCCTTCTCAGTTTTCAACCCATTGCCAGATTCCCTGAGTCATTCTTTCTTCTTTCTGAATGGGTTTGATTTGTATTACATCTATTATAAATTCACTGAGATTTCAAATTTCTTTTCAGCATTTTGTATTGATTTGCAGATAATGAATAAGTCCCTAATAGAATGAGCATCAGTTCCTAATATTTGGATTCCTGTCATGCTAGGGAAAAGTCTGTTTTCTTTTTTACAAAGTTTCACTTTTCAACATATTCTATCCATTCAAGTCATAAATCATTAAAAATAAAAGTAGCCCATATGAATTCTTCTGCTGCATTTGTCTCTTCTCCCAGCTAACTCGGTTCTCACCATGGCTGCATTTTAAAATCACTTGGGATGGCTTCTAAAATTATCCATGTCCAGGCTCCACCACAGGCAAAGTAAATCAGAATGTTGGGGGTTTCAGCCATAGGTTATTTTAATGTACCTAAGAGCAGGAACAACTGAAATATGGAATTGCCAGTTCTCTCCACTCTAGCCTTAGAGGGTTTGTTTTTTTTTTTTTTTTTTTTTTTATGGAGTCAGTGCTGACTGAGAACCACTAATGTGGGATGGAAGTGAATCCATTTGCTTTCTAAGTGCCTAGCAAAGGGCCTGGAATCTGCTATTTACTCAGCACATGCATGTTGAGGATAATAGATGTTCCAAACAATTCAGTTTGCACCAGTCATCTCGTGACACTGTGTCCAGAAATTTCAATGAAGTTCCAACAATATTTCATTAGAACCTCTTCCCGCAGTGTACAAATACTAACTCATATCTTCCTGGAAACTGCAAAGTGCTTCTTTGAAATCTTATTTGAACTGCTTCTCTAACCATATTTAAAGTGTCCTGACACATGCCTGTGTCCTTTTGAATTACTCCTTTTTGAGTTTGGTGACTTCTTATTTGGAAGGAGCAATGATCGTGATGTAGCCCAAGGTCCACGCACACTAAAATGTAATGTATATGAGCGAATTTCACATCTCAAGATTTGATTATTGTTTATAGCCCTTGTTTATACTCCTGTGGAATGCTCTACTTATTGAATTATTTAGTAGAAGACGAAGTCTGTGACTATAAAGTAAATTAAAAGTATGTTATAAAGCTTAAAAGGAAAAAAAGAAAGGTAAGGAAAGGAGTGGGAGAGGGTGGGAAGTATCATTATTGGCTTAAAGTTGTATATATGAGATATGTTCTCTTTATATAAATTTTAAAAAATAAATACACAAACCCAGTATGAAAATAAGGTGCTGGGGCCGGTGCTGTGGTGCAGCAGGTTAACACCCTGGCCTGAAGTGCTGGCATCCCATATGGGCACCGGTTCTAGTCCCGGCTGCTCCACTTCCAATCCACTCTCTGCTATGGCCTGAGATAGCAATAGAAGATAGCCCAAGTGCTTAAGTCCCTGCACCCACGAGGGAGACCTGGAAGAAGCTCCTGGCTCCTGGCTTTGGACTGGCACAGCTCCGGCCATTGCTGCCATCTGGGGAGTGAACCAGCGAATGGAAGACTCTCTGTCTCTACCTCTATCTATAGCTCTGTCTTTCAAATAAATAAAATAAATCTAAAAAAAAAAAAAGAAAAGAAGGTGCTTTATGTGAGAAAAACCCATTCTCCACCTGACCTGCAATGTGATTGAGCCTCCAGACAACTTCATTAACACTTTGCAGTGCTGGATTATGCCCTATTAAGTAGCCATTGACGTGGCTGTACTACTAGTAGAAATCACTTCCCTGGACTAGGGTGATTGCTTTCGCTCTAATGATGTATAGTTTTATTGGACCCTACTTTTGTTTTTTCATTTTAATGTTTTATAGACTTGTCAGTTTTCATGTTATCTTTTCTACAATAACATATTCTGGAAATACATCAACCTTAAAATTTGACTGTTGGCATATTTTGTAATGGGGATTTGGAGAGCTGCTTTTTATGGCCATCTAAGAGGCTTGTATGCAGGAGTCAGTCATCAAGCTTATCCCTTGATGATTGACGATATCTGGTAATTAGTATATTTATTTCTGTTTTTCATTGTCAAGCTGATTTTATACTGTGTGGACCTGAAATTCTTTCACTAGGATCTAGATATTTTTTTCTTCTTATTCTTTTTACCATTTCTAGAAATAATAGCAGATCTCAGGATACGTGAAACTGAACTTTATTTAAACCTGTTTCTTAACAAAGCAAATAATGAAAAGTTGACTCTATCCCCAATTCAGTTGTCTACACTCAAATTTAATCACCCAGTGCTTCTCTTTCCCATGTAAGAGCCAAAACCTCTTTTTATTTATCAGTTCTTTTCAAGATTTGCCTAAATGTGTTTTATTTTTTTAAAGTTTTTATTTAATGAAAGCATTTTTTCATAGATACAACTCTAGGAATATAGTGGTTCTTTCTCCCATACCCACCCTCCCATCCCGACTCCCATCCCACCTCCCTCTCCCTCTCCCATCTTCTTCTTCATTATGGTTCATTTTTAGTTTGATTTTATATACAGAGGACCAATTCCATATTAAGCATAGATTTCAACAGTTTGAACCCCCCCATACACAACATATAAAGTGCAGTTTGAGAATAAGATTTGAAGTCGATTCTCATATGGTCACAAAAGGCTTCCATAGCCTTGGCAGCCCATAGCAAGAGCGTTGGGTGATCACTGACGTCATAAATAACAGTGTTAATTGTTAAAGGAACAACAGAAGTCACTGCACACTTACTTCCCATGTAGGACTTCTGTCCTTAATGAGTTGTACTAAACGTATTTTCAAACTAGGAGTATTTAGTCAAATATGTTGATGGGTCTCTTATGGGCACTTATAAGTGATTTCATTGTTTTATTTAGGAGTTGAGGTGAGGCTACATTTAATTTGTGCTTTGTTTTAAATGTAGAGATGATTAGCAAATGTATTCAGTATTCTTTCATATATTTCAAAGAGCCATTGGAAGAATATGTATTTTTGGTATTTAAGTATCTATCAAGATGTTCCTTAGGCTAGTTTTCAAAGATTTATTTATTTATTTGAAAGAGTAGGAGAGAGAGGGAGATCTTCCATCTGCTGTTTCACTTACAAAATGACTGAGGCAACCTGGGCTGGATCAGGTTGATGCCAGGAGCCAGGAACTCCATCCACTCTCCAACATGTGTGGCAGAAGCCTGAGTCCTTGATCCATCACTTGCTGCCTTCCCATGCACATTAGCAGGGAGCTAGAAAAGAAGTAGAGCAGCCAGGACTCGAATCAGTGCTCCAATATGGGATGCTGACTTTTCAGGAGGTGGCTTAACCCTCTGTGCAACAATGCTAGCCCCTTATGCTAGGTTTTAATCACTATAATTTTCTATTCCTTCTCTTTTGTATTTACTACTTATTGTTATCACACTGATAGAAGCATGGGGAAGAAATAAAACTCAAATTTAGGTATTTTTCCCATTTTCAGTAGAGAGAAAGATGAGATTGTTAGTTAGAATGAGACTAGAACAGTGTCTGTCTAAAGAAAAGAAAGGTTCCAGGGTGATTAAATCTTATTCCAAAAGGAGAGAGGGTTTCCTTCTGAGAACAGGATTAGATGATAATAAGATTGAGTAAGATAATAAGATAATAAGATTTAGTAACTAAAATAAGTGAAACATTCTCTCAGCTCATTTCTCAGTGGGTAGGCAACATCAAGAACATTTGTGTAAAGCACAAAATAGGTTCCACATTGACATTTTGGTATAACTATCAATATAACAACTATTGAATGCTCTGCTCCAGCAGTCTACCAGAATATTTCACATCACTGAATGTGTAACCCAGCAGGTTATGTTGTTGTAAAGTAGATTTCAGTGTCACCATTCAGTTGAGCACATGAAGAGCAAATCTCTCTAGGACCTGTTACTGTCATCTGGTTGGTCTTTCTTAAAATGCTAAGTATGATTAACTTCACAAATCTAAAACTATTCAGCTTATCTATTCTCCTCCCAATGATTGTAATAAACTTAGAATGCTTAACCTGTGATCTCCCAACTACCACATGCCAAATTATTGTCTACAATTATTTTGCTCCTCCGTTTTTCCACAGAACACCATCCTTTAGGCATTATTTTCCTATTCACTTTGACTTCTTGTCTTGCCATTATCCCTACTCCTTTTCATTTGTAGTTCCGTTTGAACTACAGTGTATCCCTTCAGTGAATTTTTATAAGCCATCAACTCAATTGTACTTCGTCTGAAGAGACTGAAATTTTACTTACACTCTTTTACTCATGGGTTACCTGGGTTGAGATGTTCTTATCCACACTGACAACCTCAGCACTTTTAAAAGACTACTTGTTTGTTGCTGGTGAGAAGTCTATTAATCTCATTTTCTGTCATTATAGGCAATCTTCTGTGCTTCTTCAATCATTTGAAATATTTTCTTGTTTCTTCAATGTCCCACAGTTTCATGACAATGTCTCCATGATGGATTTGGAAAATAGCATGTTTCTTAAATCTGAGGATTCATGTCTTTTTATTCAATTCTTGTAATTTTTTGTCATTATTTCTTGAAATATTTCCTCATGCCAATTCTATTATCTACCTTTATAAATCCTGTTAGACTTTGGTTGGCATTCTTCATTTTTGCCTTCCATATGTTATTAACCTTGTTTTTATAATGTCCATCTGTTTATTTCTCCATGCAGTCTGAGAATTTTTTTCTCAGAAAACATGAAGTTTATTGATTGTACAGATATGTGTGGATTCAAAACACAAAATAATTTTAATCATCTAATTTTCATGAATCCTGGATAACTTCTAAGTAACTGGAGGACTGTTGTTATGGCATAGCCTGAGATGCCTGCATCACATATGGGTGCCAGTTCAGATCCTGGATGCTCCACTTCTGATCCAGTTCCCTGGTAATGGCCTGGGAAAAGCAGTGGAAGATGACCCAAGTTTTTTCCCTGCACACATATGGGAGACTGGGATGAAGCTCCTGGCTTTGGCCTGTCCATTGAGGCCATCTGGGGAGTGAACCAGCAAATGAAAGATGAATCTCTCTCTCTCTCTCTCTCTCTCTCTCTCTCTTTTTCTCTCCTTCTCTCTCTGTAATGCTGCCTTTCAAATAAATAATCTTTTTAAAAAAAACTACCTGGAAATTCAAGTGGTGTTAGGAATATGGTCATGATGTCATCATTAGTAATTGTAAAGTGAATTGTGGGGGCCAGTGCTGTGGTGTAGCAGGTAAAGCCTTGTAGCAGCCCCACCTTTAGCATCATTGAAATTGGTGAGGAAAGATGCATCACCATCTTAAAAATATAAAAATATTTCCTGACTTATAGCATATGCTTACTGATTATGTGCCAGGTAAAGCCACTGCCTACAGTACCAGCAACCCATATGGGAACCAGTTCAAGTTCCGGCTGCTCCACTTCTGATCCAGCTCTTTGCTATGGCCTGGGAAAGCAGTGGAAGATGGTCTAAGTACTTGGGCCCCTGTACCCACATAGGAGACCCGGAAGAAATTCCTGGCTCCTGGCTTTGGATCGGCCTTCTGGCTTTGCAGCCATCTGGAGAGTGAACCAGCAGATAGAAGACCTTTCTGTCTCTCTGCCTCTGCCTCTTTGTAATTCTGCCTTTCAAACAAATAAATAAATCTTTAAAAAAATAAAGTGAATTGTGGTGGAAAGAGCACTGACCTTGGATTCCTTTCCTGATGACAAGTGCTAAATGAGTGTTTAATGAATGAATGGCCAATTCCCTTATGTACAAGTACTGTATTAGTTGCTAGGGAAACAGTAACATGACAAACCCAGTCCTTGACCTCATAGTGCTTACGCATTGGACAAGAAGTCATCAAAATGGTGGGCCAGAGGAAGGAGTTAGAATCAGAAATATTTGCAGAGGGACAGTGCTTGAACTTAGTTTTGTAGGATCATTAGGAGTTTGCCAAGAGGAAAAGGTATAGAAGAGAAAAAGGAAATATTATGTTATCCAAAGGCTCAAAGATTCATGGGGCCTAGCATACCTTGGGCTGGCATATTGATGGCTCTTAACAAGAGGAATGCTTTGGGCCAAAAGGGATTATATAATATTCTGTCCTGGCTGTGCCCTCAGAACACTGAGCTCCCAGCTCTTCCAGGAAGGTTACCTCGTGATGTAAGACAGACAGATACAAGATAGCCAATGGACTTAAGGAATAAAAATCTTTTAAATGCATCCAAAGTTATAATTTATTTATTTTTATTTTATTATTATTATTTATTTGAAAGACAGAGTTACAGAGAGAGAGGTAGAGCCAGAGAGACAGGTCTTCTATTTTGCTGGTTCAGTCCCCAATTGACCACAATGGCTGGAGCTGTGCCGATCCAAAGAGAGGAGCCAGGAGCTTCTTCTTGGTCTCCCAGATGGGTGCAGGGGCCCAAGGACTTGGGCCATCTTCTACTGCTTTCCCAGGCCATAGCAAAGAGCTGGATCAGAAGAGGAACAGCTGGGATATGAACCGGCGCCCATATGGGATGCTGGCGCTGCAGGTCAGGGCTTTAACCCGCTGCGCCACAGCGACAGCGTCCAATGTTATTTTTAATACACACTTTTATGAACTTTGTGAAGACCCTAATTATGCTAAGGATACAAGGCGGACAATGTCCCTATGCATGTAGCACTTATCAAAGTGAGGAGATGCACTGTAAATATATAAAGCAATACAGAACTAAAGTTAGAAATGAGAAATATTCTAAAGAAAAGCAGCATGAGTGGACAGAGAGTAATCAGGGACTATTCTTTAGCTAGCAGGGGATCTGAGTTGTTATTAAGAATGGAACCTAAAAGATGAGAAGTGGCTAGCCTACATGAGGAAAGAGGTGAATCAGTGTTTCATACCTAGGGGGAAGGAGATGCAATGCCTCTAAGGAATGGGCACATTGGCAATCTCCAAAGGAGAGTCAGGAATCATGAACTACAGAGAGAGGGCATAGGAAGAGATAATGCCAGGGAAATGGGTGGAAGACACTTCATGTAAGGTAATGTAGGTTATTGCTAAGAAGTTCTGACTTTCTTTTAAGGAAAATGGGAAGCCAATGGAGAGCTTAAAAATTTTAAAAATGTTTATTTCTTTATTTGAAAGACCACACGTCAGAGATAGACCATCTATCCACTGGTATACTCCCCAAATGCCTGCAAATCCAAGGCAGGGCCAGGATGAAGGCGGGAGAAAGGAACTCCATCCTGTTGTCCCACATGGGTGGCAGAGGCCCAAGGAGTTGGGCCATCTTCTGTTGCTTCTCACATGTATTAACAAGTAGCAGGGCCAGCATTGTGGCACAGTGGGTTAACGCCCTGGCTTGAAGTGGGCTTCCCGTATGGGCGCAGGTTCAAGACCCAGCTGCTCCACTTCCCATCCAGCTCTCTGATATGTCCTGGGAAAGCAGTAGAAGATGACCCAACTCCTTGGGCCCCTGCATCCATCTGGGAGACTCAGAAGAAGCTCTTGGCTCCTGGCTTCAGATTGGCACAGCTCCAGCTGTTGCGGCCAATTGGGGAGTGAACCATTGGATGGAAGACCTCTCTCTCTCTCTCTCTGTCTCTCTCTGCCTCTCCTCTCTCTGTGTAACTCTTTCAAATAAATAAATAAAATTAAAAAAAAAAAAAAACAAAAAACAAGTAGCTTAGTTGGAAGTGGAACAGCTGGGATTTGAACCGGTGCTCTGATATGAGATGCCTATGTTTAAGGGGCAGCTTAATCCATGTCACCACAAAGCTTGCCACCACTGGACAGTTTTGAGCAGAGAGGCATAACAATAAGATTTTAGCTTTTTAATAAATTCATTAATTTTAATTTGTATTAATATAAAGAACATATTTCATGTACTTCATAGGTACAATTCTTCTTTTCTTTTATTTATTTATTTAACTTTTATTTAATGAATATAAGTTTCCAAAGTACGGCTTATGGATTACAATGGCTTCCCCCCCATAATGTCCCTCCCACCCGCAACCCTCCCCTTTCCCATTCCCTCTCCCCTTCCATTCACATGAGGATTCATTTTCGATTCTCTTTATATACAGAAGATCAGTTTAGCATACATTTAGCAAAGATTTCAACAGTTTGCTCCCACACAGAAACATAAAGTGGAAAATAATAGATGATTTTTTAAATGATGATGAAATCAGATCAGACCTATTGTCATGTTTAATCCCAGTGAGAGTCCAGTTGGGAATTGATAATTTCTTCTTTTTTTTTTTTTTTTTTACAGAAGATCAGTTTAGTATACATTAAGTAAAGATTTCAACAGTTTGCACCCCCATAGAAACACAAAGTGAAACATACTGTTTGAGTACTCGTTATAGCATTAAGCCTCAATGTACAGCACGTTAAGGACAGAGATCCTACATGAGGAGTAAGTGCACAGTGACTCCTGTTGTTGACTTTACAAATTGACACTCCTGTTTATGGCATCAGTAATCTCCCTATGCACCAGTCATGAGTTTCCAAGGCTATGGAAGCCCCTTGAGTTCTCCGACTCTTATCTTGTTTAGACAAGGTCATAGTCAAAGTGGAGGTTCTCTCCTCCCTTCAGAGAAAGGTACCTCCTTCTTGAAGACCTGTTCTTTCCACTGGGATCTCACTCACAGAGATCTTTCATTTAGGTTTGGTTTTGTTTTTGTTTGTTTGTTTTTTTTTTTTTTTTTTTTTTTTTTTGCCAGAGTGTCTTGGCTTTCCATGCCTGAAATACTCTCATGGGCTTTTCAGCCAGATCAGAATGCCTTTAGGCCTGATTCTGAGGCCAGAGTGCTGTTTAGGGCATCCGCCATTCTATGAGTCTGCTGAGTATCTCGCTTCCCATGTTGGATCACTCTCCCCTTTATTTATTCTATCGGTTAGTATTAGCAGGTACTAGACTTGTTTATGTGCTCCCTTTGGCACTTAGTCCTTTCATTATGATCAATTGTGAACTGAAATTGATCACTTGGACTAGTGAGATGGCATTGGTACATGCCACCTTGATGGGATTAAATTGGAGTCCCCTGGTATGTTTCTAACTCTACTATTTGGGGCAAGTCAGCTTGAGCATGTCCCAAATTGTACATCTCTTCCCTCTCTTATTCCCACTCTTATGTTTAACAGGGATCACATTTCAGTTAAATTTCAACACTTAAGAATAACTGTGTATTAATTACAGAATTAAACCAGTCATATTAAGTAGAACAGACAAAAAAACTACTAAGAGGGATAATGTATTAAGTTGTTCATTAACAGTCAGGGCTATGCTGATCAAGTCACCGTTTCTCATAGTGTCGATTTCACTTCAACAGGTTTCCTTTTTGGTGTTCAGTCAGTTGTACTTCCCTCCTTCCATCTCTCCCTCCTTTCTTTCTTGTTTTTATTTAACTTTTGCAAAAACATAATTTCACTCTAATTTATAATAACAGGCTTAATGTACCACTAACCATTACGTTCAAGAGGTAAAAAGTAGAAAGAAAAGCAGGTAAACAGAGACTTCCCATCTGTTGATTCACTCCCCAAATATCCACAACAGTTGGAGCTGTTCCAGGCCAAAAGTAGGAGCTGGGGATTCAATACAAGTCTCCCACATGTGTGGTATGGACTAATATTTGATCCATTACCTCCCAGGCTGCACTTTAGGGAGAAGCTGGAGTTGGAAGCAGAGCTGGGACTTGATCTGAAGCACTCTGATGTGGTATAGTGGGCATCCCAAGCATCATCTTAACTGCTACACCAAATTCCCACCCCAGATCGCAGTTTTTAAAGTGTTTCTTAGAATATTGTATAAACAATTGATTGCAAAAATGGCAAAAATGCAATTGGAATGATAAGCTAGGACCCTATTAGTGGAGTCCAGCAGAGGAGTAGTGGTAATTTGGACTAGGGTAGTAGTATTGAGGATGACGAGAGTGGTTGGATTTAGTACCATTTTTTTATGTAGAGCCCATAGAATGTGCTAATATGTTGCAGCTGAGTGTATAGAAAGAGTACAACCAAGTTTCTGTATTGCTTTACTTGGTGGTGACTTTTAGTGCCATGAGGAAGATTCAGAGGAAGAACAGAGGTGAGGAAACTAGTATCCAGAATTGCCAATGGATAGAGGATTAATGTGCAGATGATGTGTAATGATGTGTTTTTAAGAAGTTTGTATGTAATCTTGTATGTAACCTTACGTTAGTCGAAGTTTGTATGCTCATAAGTAACATGGTCAGCTTATGGTATTTAGAATGTGACAGAGAGTCCAGTAGGAGCCCCAAAATGTTGCTTGGTGTAAAGTAAAAATGGTTTTGAGTTTCACAAATAAATCAAAAATCCTGGTTGACTTCAAAGGCCTCATAAGACATATCCAATATATTTAAAGGTTCACGAAGGGGTGAGGTGTTTTTGTGCATGGTGTTTAAACCCTAACTTGGGATACCTGCTTTCCATATGAGAGTGCCAGTTTGAGTCCCACCTACACTGTGAACCAGCTTCTTGATAATGAATCTGGAAAGGCAGAAAATTATGGACCAAATACTCGAGTCTCTGCCACCTACAAGGGAGACCCAGGTGGAGTTTGAGGCTCCTGGTTTTGGCCTGGCCTAGCCCCAGCCATTGTGGCCATTTTAGGAGTGAACCAAAGGATCAGGGATCAATCTCTCTCTCTCTCTCTCTCTCTCTCTCTCTCTCTGCCTGTTAAATAGGTAAGTAAACAAAAACATAAATCTTTAATAAAGTTTTTGAAAATGGAATTAAAAGATAGTTTATTTTGGTGCAGAAAGGTTTGAAATCTATGCATAGGTTTTCTGTAATACGAATTTCTGTTAACTTTTTAAGACCCTTCATTTGATAATTTACAACTTAAATTCTTATTCTTTTTCTCTTTTCTCATTTTCCCTCTCCAAGGACACACACACATGTATACTCATACACATAGACAATGATGTATTTATACACATATATTATTATGCTATTTTCAATTTTCTTACCACAATCAAGTGACCTCACGTAAGGATCTAGCCTGAATGTCTGCTTTGTGCTTTTAACTTGCAGGCAGTTGCCTGGTAGATATGTGCATAAGTTATTCATCTATTAGTTACTTATGAAAAGCTAAAAATAGACTTTTGGAAGTAGATACACTACATGGAAATTTATTCTTTGGATAAATCCAAGGTAAATGATGGCTACCTCATTGTTATATTGGCCCATTACATATGTAGATTTGAAACTTTCTAATTCTGGTTGCTTTCTGGTTAGAAATCCAGAAGGATTCTCTCTGCATATGTCACTTAAAGCAAGCAGTCCCAGTTTCTTTTCTTTTTTTTTTTTTTTTTTTTTTTACAGGCATAGTGGACAGTGAGAGAGAGAGACAGAGAGAAAGGTCTTCCTTTGCCATTGGTTCACCTTCCAATGGCCGCCACGGCCGGCGCACCGTGTTGATCAGAAGGCAGGAGCCAGGTGCTTCTCCTGGTCTCCCATGGGGTGCAGGGCCCAAGCACTTGGGCCATCCTTCACTGCACTCCCAGGCCACAGCAGAGAGCTGGCCTGGAAGAGGGGCAACCGGGACAGAATCTGGCGCCCCAACCGGGACTAGAACCCTGTGTGCTGGTGCCACTAGGCGGAGGATTAATCTATTGAGCCGCGGCACCGGCCTAGTCCCAGTTTCTTATAAAACCTTTCCAAGCTTTTCTAGAATGTCATCTTTGGCAACAATACCATCTCAAAATGGAGAGAACTGTGTAGGCATAACTGTTTTTTTGCACTAAGGAAAAGACTGAAAAGATAACCTTCCCCAGCCTGGAAGTCTGCTCCATGGGATGTGAGTACAATGAAGAGCCTGGGCAGGATTCTGTGCTGCACATGGCAGTGGGGAGAGAGAGGCTATAGCAGTCTACTTAATCATGACATTGAAAATTATATTTAAATATAGGCTTCCATTTCCCCATGTTTCTCCTACTCATACATATCAACCTCAGCCTACAGCTAGAGAGTGTTCAATTTCTCCAAGTTATGTTAACCCACACCCGCCCTCACAAGCTTTTTCTTATTTATCTCATCTACACCCTTCCAATATGCCAGCCACAGTGACAACCAACTTAGCCTAAAAAAAGAACTAAAGGCTAGAGAACCTGAGAGACAACACAAGGGAACATTGAATCTAGGTTGAGTCAGTGATCTGATTATTTGCATTGTGGTGGAGCAAGGATAGAAAACCAGTCCCACCAGCTTGAAAGCAAATGCCAGAAATATCTCTACTCAGTGAGAGAAATGGTCCCAGCAATTTTAATGTGGAAGTTTCCTTCTGAGCCACTGCAATGTGCCTGAGAGAGAGAGTAGGAGAAAAGAGAAAGAAGACAACACTAAATCACCAAACAGCCTTTCTCAGTAATTTCTTCTTCAAACTATCCATTGACTACGGAAGGCAGATGATGCAATCTTCATTTTTCATGCATAAAATTTATCTGATATTTTATGAAGAAGTGAAAAGAACTGATTCCCTTTTTGAGTATCTGTTTCGAAAAATCTTCCCATTCCCAACAAACTTGGTCATTCAAATCATCCCTCAATGATTTTTGACCTTTCTATTTAAAACCCATGAATGCTTTAAAGTAATGAGAGGATACAGAGGAAAGGGGGATTCTAGAAAAGCTGAATTATGGTGAAATAATCCCTCATGATTCTTCCTCAAAGAACTGATGTATAAAGTGGGTGTTCAGCCCTTCAGAGTCTTTGCACTTAAATGTCTGCCTCATTTGACTGAGTAGAAGTAAACATGGGAACACCCTAAGTTCAATTCACCATACATTTACGAAGCACCTGCTGTAGTGCCTAGTCAAATGTCTGGCCTGACAGTGGATGTTCAAGAAATATATGTGAACCAACTACTCTGAGTTTTTATTTAAAAAAAAAACTTATTTATTTTATTTGAGAGGTAGAGTTATACACAGTGAGAGGGAGAGACAGACAGAAAGGTCTTCCGTCTGTTGGTTCACTCCCCAAATGGCCGCAACGGCTGGAGCTGGGCCGATCCGAAGGCAGGCACCAGGAGCTTCTTCCAGGTCTCCCACGTGGGTGCAGGGTCCCAAGGACTTGGGCCATCTTCTGCTTTTCCAGGCCATAGCAGAGAGCTGGATTGGAAAAGGAGCGGCTGGGACTAGAACCAGTGCCATATGGGATGCTGGCACTGTAGGCAGAGGGTTAACCTACTGTGTCACTGCACCGGCCCCTGCTCTTAGCTTTGACCCTGATTTAGACTCTGATGATACAGGGGTGAAAAATTTAGGTAGTGCTTGCCATCAGACAACCCTCAGACTGTATATAGTTAAAGGATCTGCAGTGAAATGAAGTAATTCTCATACTCCCTCCTTTTTGCTCGTCTCTATCTCTACTAGGAAATCTTAATTCACGTTGTTATTGTTAATATCAGAGGAAGCATTCTAAATAGAAGAACAAATATGCCTCTTGTAACTGGAGAAGGATCTCTTGGCATTTACTTAGGCAACTGGGATTTAACTTCAGAGGCAGTTGATGTTATATCTAAGCTTTATACATGTGGTGTAATTTGTCAGCAGTCTATCAAAAGCCCAAGTGGGTGTTTCCTGATCTGTCAGTTGTTTGTGAGAGCACAGTGAATGTTTGGCCTCATCAAGGAAAAACAAAACCCTGGAATTTGTGTTCCTTCTTCACAGAGAAAATAAGCCAGATACAGACCTGAATATGGACCTGTGCCCTAAATCTGTCTATAATACATTCTTATAACAAACTGCCAGGGCTACTCATGCAGGCCCTAGATATAGTGTGAGGGCTGAAACTCACCAGTGGTGGTTTGGTAGAGTGAGTTCTTTGGGTCTATGTCTGCTGTGCCCAGTTTTAACAGAAAGCATGTTCAACATTTAGCAGCTCACTCAATGTCTTCTGGCCCCAGCACAATGGAAATAGTACTATCCCAGCAGACAGAGATGTGGCACTTCTGCATCATCAGCTTGACTCACTCTCCTACTTAACTGCTAAGTTTCCCTTCTAGATTTTCAAAAACTATGCCTGATGCTTTGGAGCTTACTCCAAAATGTTGTCTAAAATTTCTTCAATCCAGTGGGCTATTGCTACTACAGCACTGTCTTGAATGATAAGTAGGAGCCATTCATATATAAATGGCAGAGGAAGGGTTGGGGAAAGGAGTCCAGGAAGAGGAGATAACCTATAAAATTCTCATATGTGGAGAAGCAATTGTTTCCTCATTTAATGAGTGAAGGACACTGTGGCTTAGAGAAGTGAAGCATTTTGCTTAAGTTGACATAACTGGTACGTAGCAGAACCTAGATTCAAACCCATGTCTGTCTAACAAAAAAGCCTGTGTACTCGTGGGCATTCTATGTATAGGTTGCCTTATCACCTTATGGCAATGCTGAGGAGTTTCCATGTATCTTTTAAAGAAGTGTGGGGGGGGGGCATTGAAAGGGAAGGGAACTTTGATAATAAAAGAAATGATTTAGATTAATCTGGTAGCTGTGCAGAATGGGTTAACAAAGAGGGGCTAGAAATAGACAAGTTTGAATGTTTGTAAAAGAATAGGTATAGGACAGCACTGTGGCTCAATAGGCTAATCCTCCGCCTGCAGCGCAGGCACACCGGCACACCGGGTTCTAGTCCCTGTCGGGGCACCAGATTCTGTGATTCTGTCCCGGTTGCTCATCTTCCACTCCAGCTCTCTGCTGCGGCCTGGGAGTGCAGTGGAGTATGGCCCAAGTCCTTGGGCCCTGCACCCACATGGGAGAACAGTAGAAGCACCTGGCTCCTGGCTTCAGAGCAGCATGGTGCGCTGGCCGCAGCACGCTGGCCGCAGCGGCCATTGGGGAGTGAACCAACGGTAAAAGGAAGACCTTTCTCTCTGTTTCCCTCTCTCACTGTTCACTCTGCCTGTCACAAAAAGAGAGAGAGAGAGAGAAACAGTGACTTGATCAGCCCTTGTCCTGACTGTTGATGTACAATTTAATACTTTATCCCTTTTAGTATTTTTTTGTTCTAGTACTATTGGTTGAACTCTGTAATTAACACACAATTATTCTTAGGTGTTTAAATTTTAACTGAAAAGTGATCCCTGTTAAATATAAGATTGGGAATAAGAGAGGGAGGAGATGTACAATTTGGGCCATGCTCAATCGGACTTGCCCCAAATGGTGGAGTTAGAAACGTGCCAGGGGATTCCAATACAATCCCATCAAGGTTGCATGTACCAACGCCATCTCACTAGTCCAAGTGATCAATTTCAGGTCACAATTGATCAAACTGATAGGATTAAGAGTCAAAGGGATCACACAAACAAGACTAGTGTCTGCTAATACTAACTGACAGAATAAAAAAGGGAGAAAATGATCCAACATGGGAAAAAAAAGAATAGGTATAAATGACTAGAACTCATGACTGTATATTGAACTAATGATATTTAATATCCTTATCAAATATTTATCACAAGTGCATTTTTAATTTTTAACTGACAAATAACAATTGTATATATTTGTGAGTATAATGTTCTACTTTGATTTATGTATACACTGTGGAACAATTAAGCTAATAAGCATACCGGTCATGCATATTTATAATTATTTGTGTTCAAAACTTTTGACATTTATTCATTTAGCAATCTTGAGATATAAATTAGTATTGACTGCAGTCACCATGTTGTACAATAGATCCCAGAAAGTTGTTCCTCCTGTTTAGCTGAAACTTTGAATACTTTGATTAGCGTTTTTCCCCATCCTTCCCTAGCCTTTGGTAGCTACCATTCTAGTCTCTACTTCTGTGACTTTGGCTTTGTTAAGCTTATCCGTATGAGTGAGAACAGTCAGTGCTTGACTGTCTGTGTCTGGATTTATTTCACTTAAGATGAAGATACCTCATGTTCATCCTACAGTTATCACAAATGACAGAATGTGTTTCCTTTTTTAAGGCCACATTGTATTCCATTGTTTTTATATACTATGCTTTCTTTATCCAAATGCCTATTGATGGACAACATACCTTGGCTATTGTGAGTAGTGCTATAATAAACACGGGAGTACAAATATCCTTTCAAAAATAATGATGCCATTTCTTTGGATATATACTATGAAGTAGGATTATAGATCATATTATATTTCGTTTTTTATTTTTGAGGACTCTCCATATTATTTTCCCTAATTACTGTACCAGTTTACATCCCCACTACCAGTGTAAAGGGGAAAATGTCCTTTGCTCCATATCTTTGTCAATATTTACCTCCTGTCTTTTTGATAGTGTCCACCCTAGATGTGAGGTAGAATGTCATTATGGGGTTTTTACATTTGTTTGTTTATTTTGGAAGACAGACAGGCATTGAGAGAGCTTCCGACCACAGGTTCACTCCTCAAATGTTTGCAACAATGTGGGTTAGGCCAGGCTGAATCTGATAACTGAGAACTCAATCCAAGTCTCTCACGTGGATGGCATTGACCAGACTACTTGAGCCATCACCTACTACCTCCCAGGATATTCATTAGTAGGAAGCTGGAATCCAGAGCAGAGCTGGGATGGGAACCCAGGCACTCTGATATAGACTGTGGGTTTCTTAAGCAGTGTCTTAATTGCTGAGCCAAATGACTGCCCCTCATTGGTGTTTTTATTTGAATTTCTCTGATGATTAGTGATGTTGAACGCCTTTCAATATGCTTGTTGTCATTTGTATATCTGTGGAAAAATGTGTATTCAGCTTATTTGCTCATTTTTTCAATTGAGTTATTTGGTTTCTTGATGTGTACTCCCTATTATTTCAGATATTAACCCCATATCAGGTGTAAGTGTTCTCATCTTCCAACACACATATGACTAAATGAAAACTATAGATGATGATGGTTGTGTTACTTAAATTGGTTGTGGTAATCATTACATAATTTATATGTATATCAGATCATTTAAGTTGTACATCTTGAACTTATAGATTTTATTTGTCAATTATACCTCAATAAAGCTAAAAAAAAGAGTTTGTCAAACAAGAAGTGCCCAGGAGAATTATAAAGCATGCATGCACAGCCAAATTGAGTCTTCTGCATTCTGAGACAGAATACATAAGCATGACCGTATTGGCGCCATTTCAGGGCCAAGACAGAAAGTGTGACCCTGGGAGCTGAGGGACTAGGGAGTCAGAAGAAAGAACAAACAATTATTAGTGGGTGTTTTGTTTTGTTTTGTTTTGCTGCCGAGAGGTCATGTGGCCACAATGCATACTGGCAAAAGCCCTGAGGACACAGACTAATTAATTGTCCTTGCCACCAACAGGCATGAATGAACACCCTGATGGTATTGCTGCCCAGAGGATTATATTGCTCTGAGGTCTTGGCACTGGCACTCTCCAAAATGATCTTTTAGCCTGCAGGCTGTATACCTTTACTTTGATCATGAATATGAGGGCAAAAAGGGCATTTCCCACGATAGTTGCATAAGCAATGAGAGCAAGAATGATGACCATCCCCATCCTGACTGCCTGTGTAATCTGGCCCTGAAAGCTCATTCCCTGCTTGAGGGTAAATTGACTATATTGCATTTTGATTGACTCTTGGATTTGGATCCTCATAATTCTATTAACCATAAGGTATCCCTAGCATAATTTTTTTATCCTATCTCCTCCAACTGACTTAGGAAAAAATAAAGGGAATACAAGAAGCTGAGAGTCACGCTAGCTCGACAATTACATTCCATAGACTGAGGCAGAAATAGGTTATTTCATTTTAGTATCTGATAGTCTCAAACAGCCAATCGAAACTTTGAGAAAGTGGTTTACTTCATTCCCTAATAATGAAGGAAATCCAAATTACTATATAAGGTATCTATTTTATATCTATCAAATTGACAAATGGTGGTTTCAGCTCATTGTTGAAGAGCATTAAGATTGGTATTTCAGAACATGCGATTGGAAAGGAACATTGAAACACTCTCACAGGAAATTGTGTTGACAAGACATATGTAAAACCTTAAAATGTGCATAACCTTTGACATTGTCATCCCAGATTTAGAGCCTAAATTAAGAAATTTAATTGTCATTGTCTGCAAATATGATCTGGATGTTCATTACTGCTTTGTGATTAATGTTGAGTTGTGGGAAATTATTTGGTAGTGTATTATGTGGCCTTTTAAAATTGACATTCACAATGAATTTTTGTAACATGAATAATGCCTTTTATATAAGTTTAGGTGAAAAGATTGGATTAGAAGTTTGACTCTAATTGTATGGGAGAAAATGTAACAATATGTAGAGAAAGAGAATTGGAAGAAAAAAAATTGTCAAGATATCAGTAGAGGATTACCTCTATTTGGTAGGTTTATGTGTAATTGTTAGTCTCTTCATGACTTTTCTAATTTCCAAATTTTCCATAATAAATGTGTACAACATTAATAACAAAAATGAGTTAATTTACACATACCTATGGCACAAATTTGAGTCAAAAATAGATACAAAGTCCTTTTGAATTACATTTCAGTAATTTGAGGTTGGATGGTTATCATAGATTTCATTTGACATAATATGATCAATTCTGTGCCCACTAGTTCATGTCAATATAACATTATCTAAAAAGGAAGTGGGCTAGTACTTGTTTTTCCCTCTTGAGTACATCCTATTACTGGTCTCATACTGATCTCATACATGCCATTCCCAATGGGAAGGTGGTTAGAATGGAGCAGCTACTTGGGCAGTAGCAGTAGATCAGCATCTATTTATTTTAATTTACAGTGTATACATATAAATTAAATTGGATTGACCATAATGTTTTAGTAAGGCTTCAGGAAACTTTGCAAATAAATGTTGCTCTTGTGTTTCATTTGTTTTCTGAATGTGCCATTTCCATTCTACTCCCTTGAGTTACTCATTGTTTGTGAGACTCATAGAATTGCTGAATTGAATCTCTCAAGTGGTATTTATGGATATAGTACAGATGCAATAATATTCTTATGGGGTCATTCTGGCAGGAAAAACTTGGTTTTTCAATGAATGTGTTGCAACTAAAAGTATTGTTTAAATTAAAAACCACAAAAACCATACTAATTCTGTTTGGAGACTGATCCTAAAATTTTTAATCATTGTTATAGACTACATTTAAAATATATTGATTGTGGCTGTATGCAGCACAACTTTACAAATTCTCAGGAAAATTGGAATGAGTTGCTGCAAGTAACTGGATTTGGTACACTAGAGATTTAGCCAAGCAAACAGGCTGCAGAGAATGTGTCATACCATGTACTTGTTTCATTTCTTTTGAAAAAGGGAGTTAGGTTATAATTATTTGTGAAACTATCACTTCATCTTTGGTCATAATAGCATAGTATTCAAAATTAGATACCTCTTTGAGTCTGTGTTGTGAACACAGAGATGATAAGTAGAGTGTAGTAACTCAGATGCTGTTTCACTTATTGTTATTATTTTTCAAATGAAGTATTGAGTCTGAGGATTTAGTCAGAGGAGACTGAAGACTCTTCCAAATCAAAAATATGTGAAAATATAAAGAAACTTCTTTGTCACAGGATTAATTCAAATTATCAATTATTAATTCAAAATTATCAAATTATCAATATCTAAATTATTTAATGATATTATTAAATTGCCACAGGCTAAATTGTAAGAGAATTTAGAGGCTAAGGAGAACCAACCTTTGATGCATACCCATTGTCAGACTATGGTGGAGAATCAACTACAGCCAACAGAACCCTTGTATGGGAAAGTAAAAATCATAGTCCATGTAAAACCTTTTTGATCACTTACACAGAATTAGTGGCTTTCCAGCCTTCATGGTGGATTGAACTTTTAGTCTTGTTTTTCAGTGATGCTATAATCATTGCAACCACACAGATTAAAGATATAATGCAAGTTCCTTCCCATAGATGCAATTCCAAATTGTATGCTAATCACTTTGATTTTCACAGAGCCCTTTCCCCCATGAACTCTTAGGATATTAGAAATGATTTAAATGTTTTCCTTGGAAGAATTGAGTAGGATCATCAGGGAAGGCACTACAGGTCCTTCAGTCTTTCCTTCAACCGTGCCAGGGACCAACGTGTTTTGGGATACAAAGTATTTTTGTGTTTTAGAATGATAATACTGTGGGATAAATAAAGACAATAAATAGCTTCATGGAAGCTCAGGTTGAATTTTGCTGCCAAACACTTCTATTTCCACACACTATTATATTTATTATATATGACTATGTACTTAACATATATTTACATTTTACATATATATATATATATAAAGTCTTTTAAAGTTTTTTAAAGATTTATTTGAGTGGCAGAGTTACAGGGAGAGAGAGCGATGAGACAGAGAGAGAGGTCTTCCATCTGTTGGATCACTCCACAAATGGAGCTGCTTCTGGGTCTTCTACATGGGTGCAGGGATCCAAGCACTTGGGCCATATTCCACTGCTTTCCCAGGCCATTGGCAGGGAGCTGGATTGGAAGTGGAGCGGCCAGGACTTGAACCGGTGCCCATATGGGATGCCAGTGCCAGAGGTAGAGGCTTAACCTACTATGCCACAGTGCCAGCCCTGACTTTTGGTCTTTAAAGAGTTTTGGAGTTTGTAATTGCTGATAAGGTGATAAAGTATGACAAACCAGTGTTATTCTAAGATAACAAATATAATTACAAATAGAAGAGAACCAGCATGCTGGACCCTCTGTTTGGCTCATTCAGATTATGGCTGTGTCTGAAGAGAGTACTAAAGAAACTTTGTGGACAAGGTGCAATTAGTGTTACCACTGTTGTTCTGCTTACTACAGTAGCTCCTATTTTCTCAGCAAAATTGGGGTAACTCAGATGGGTACTACGCCAAGTGTCTCAACTGCATGTTAGGTGACCTATTCAAACTTTCACAAATTTTTCCACATAGGAAGAACTTGAATAATTCAGGCCTCAGGTGGAGCTTTGTTCTAAGATCTGATACTGAACAGATGAAATCATCCTGAAGCAGGAAGCTCGGCTCATTGCAAAAAAAAAAAGGGGGGGGGCAGCATAGTAGGATAAAGAGAGCATTTTGGTGGTGGTCATACTGGATTTCTCACTTTATTTAGCAGACTGATGTATGCCTTTAAGCGAGGTAAGCCTCCTTACCTATAGAATGGGAGTGATGGGAGTGATAATCCTTTTCCAACATCTGACAATAAAGTTGTGGAGATCTTGATGGATAATAAATATGAGGACACTTTGTGAGCTTCAAAGTACCAATGCAACATAAGGAGGGAAAATAAACAAAAGGACAACTCTTGTGTATCAACTTACTGTGATTCCCATTTGGGAGACAAATGGGCAAAATGGAATTGGAGGGATATCTCAAACAGCAAAGGGTCTTCAGAGGGTTGGTGGATAGCTCTCACCACAGTAAGGCCAATTTAACAATACCATCTGACTTGCCCATCCCACACAGTTACCTCTAAGATCATCCTCATTCTCCTTGAAGTCTCTTGGTTAGTTGTGTTCTCTTCTATGTCCTGACCTTCAAGTATTTCATGAACATGTTGAGCTGCCTCAGTGGTTGTCCCTTGTAGCCTGTTTTCTAGCTTTCTGCCACATCACCTCACTTTCTCTTCATTCCCTCCCTCCTATTTTTCTTCCTTTGCTTCCTTCCCACATTTATCTATGAATTCCTGTGTCCTGGTACATGTTCAGTAAGTATTAAATGGGTGTCTTCTAAGGCACTTTAAACTTGAGAAGAGACAAACTCTCAGCTACCTAAGGATATTTACCATCCACATATGTTCTTCCTTAATTGTCTGCCAGAGTCTGTAGAACCAACTGATAGATGAGCCCTCAACTCCTCTTTCTGGCATTCAGTGGCTCATCTAAAGCAATCAAGCTTATAATTGGAGGCTCCATGCTAAGTTCTTGCCAGGAGTGAGGACTGGGCCAGGCCAAAGTCAGGACCTAGGAACTCCAACCAGGTCTCCTATGTGGGTGCTCTGGGCCAAGCACTTGGGCCATCCTCCTCTACTTACCCAGCCACATTTGTAGGGAGCTGGATTGGAAATGGAACAGCCAGAACTCAAACTAATGCTCATATGGGATGTTGGCATTGCCAATGGTGGCTTAATCTGCTCTACCACAATGCTGGTCTCTTATGCATTATCTTTTAATTAATTTTTCATGAATTTTTTTGAATTCGTCATCTCTTACAACTTAATTACTGCCATTCAGTATTATCATTTTGCTGTTTTATAATGTTAAGAGAGTTTGAGTATCCTGCTCAAGGTCACATCATTCATAAGTGGTAAAACTAGGATTTTAATTGTCCTCATAGGAATTTAGAACCTTTATTCTTAACTACATGATTATGAATCTATGAATTAAAACAATCTAGCTGAGGATATGAATTCGAGTTGATGTCCAAATCTTATCACCACGTATGGACTGAATGAATGTGTCTTTCCTCCAGTTTGTATGTGGAAGAACTAACTTTCAATGTGGTGGTATTAGGAAGTAGAGCTTTTTGGGAATTATTAAATTTAGATGATATGAGCAATGAAGTCCCCGTGATTGGATTAGAGTATTTATAAAAAGAGGAAGAGATACCAGAGCTTTCTCTCCCCACCATGTGAGAAGAACCCTCTCCATAACCTAAATATGCTGATACCCTGGCCTCAGGAATTTATACTCTAGTACTGTTGAGAAATAAATATATCTTGTTTAATCCACTCAATCTATAGTATTTTGCTACAACAAAGTTTTGAAGAGAGTACTAAGGAGTACTGAGGGTCCAAGGACAAGAAAGTCCCTTTGTTACCAAAATGAGGCAGATGGTACCTAGAAAAACTCTGGTACAGTGTTGGCTTTCTCAGTATTTTGGAGTATTTATGGTGCATCTTTCCTGTTAAATAATATGACTTATAAGGTGGTATTACTAAAAATATTAGAATGTAATAAAATGGAGATAGCCTTAAACTAACATCCAACAGCCATTTATTAAAATGTTCATGTGGGCTAGCAATTGGTCAAATCACAAGAAATATAATGGTGAGCAAGATAGTCAGGGCCCTACCCTGATGATATTTTAGTCTTGAAAAGTATATTATATCATCATACAGATAAAATATAATTTATGTTCCACAGGGTGTGTGTGGGAAAAGGCTATATAACAGCAGGAAGAGCTGCTAAGAATTAGAGAAAGGAATTCTTATGTTGAGAATTGCTGGATGAAAAGGCATCAGACTAAAATGGAGTAGAAATAGGAGAGAAATCATAAGAGCCACTCTACTAAGTAGAGGAGACCAACGTAAAAAGGCAGTCACAATTCAATGGGATAAATGCTTTGGGAGGAGAGTGAGTGGTTACTGCAGGAGCCGGTGCTCAGTCTCCAAACGGCCTTGAGAGGGCAAGTACAAGGGGCTTCAAAATCTTCGTGGAAAAATGGAATTCAAATATGTGAATTTTCCATGAACATTACTGAAGCTAACTGGTATTGTTGCCACCTTTGAATGTATAAAGAAATTGAGACTCTGACAGATTTGTATCTATAATTCATTCAACAAACCATTATCAAGTACTTCCTGAATTTGATTCACTGTGTGCAGGAACTGATTGCGTGCATTTAGGGATGGTCTCTCCCCTTCAAGAACTTACATTCTACTGTGGAAGTTGAAGGAGTTAGCCTACATCATAGAGCTAGTATTTAGGAGGGCAGAAATTTCAAGTATTTTGACTTGGTGCCTCAACAAGGATTAGGCTTGGTCAGTCACAGCCATGATGACGTAGCCAGGTGAGGCAGCTTAACTTTTGTTCTAATAGTTACTGAGGGCTTCCTTAAATGCTGATTAAGCACAGTGGGAACCTGAAAATACAAAATGTAAAGTTGAAATAAAAATAGAATTTGAGTACAGCTGCATCTTTTTAAGTTTTCTCTGAGCTTGATGTTTTATATATTAGTCATGTATTTAATCCTGTATCTGAGGTAAATACACACTCTTAACTGCCCATTCTCTAAATGAGAATGTTGAGGCTGAGGAATATTAACTGCATTATTAAGTTTGCTTGGTTCATAATTCAGAGCTGTAGGATTCAAGCTCATGTAGTCCAATTCCATAGACCAAGCCTTAATCATCTTGCTGTTCTTAATCACCATGCTATTCTACCTCTTCTTACCAGGCTAAAGTGAAGTAGGTTATACCAGTCTGGAGACAAAGGAACATTCTGGGATAAAGGCCAAAGATTGTTCTTCCTGGCAGGACTCCCAGTTATAGTTGTTTAACAGGTACAAAAGCACAGGACTGGACTTAGAGGAACAGATTGACCACATCTGCTAATTTTCTGACAAGAAATGACTGTTTAATCCCAGTTTCCTGCCATCACATCCAAAACACTTTGTAGTCATAATTTATAAGCCCTTTGTATCCTCCTAGATTTTTTTTTCCTGAGTAATTAAAGCTATAAAACTTAACACTTACATAAGCTGAATTTTAAAATCCTGTTGAGAGGCCAGATTTACCAACCTGTGTCTGTGTCAGGCTTTACAGAGTTCTTTCATATCCATGACAAGATGGTATTCTTACAACAACCCAACAGAGGGCCTTTCTCATTTCATAGTTCAGGAAATGGAAGTGTAAAAGAGCCCAAGATCATGAAGCTAGAGCTCTGGGTGCCTTTGCTATTTGACATGAGTGAAAGCAAACCCATTCTTTGGGAAGCCTACCAGAGCTTGTGTTTCTGTTTTTATGCTCCTCATGAAATAAACTAACTAGTAAAACATTAGGCTGTTCAAAATATTTACTGAGTATGGAGGAATACAATGGAATGCTAGGGTTTTATTCTTCATTCCATATCCAGAAAACTCATTCAATAAATATTAATTATGTCCATAAACAATGTACTATACATTATACAATGAATACAAAAAAGTAGTATGAATTATTTTCTAGGTTCCCTAAAATAAGTAGTATATTACAGAGATCTTTCATTGATAAAACTACATGAATTTCTGCTTAAGGTACAGCTTAATGGGATGTGGAGGAATGCTTCGGTCCCTTTTAGAATACATAATACACCTTCATTCCATTTTATCTGTCCACTTGACAAGTGACAGTTTATTCTTTCTTGTGTTTTGTCCCTCATGGCTGGCAGAATTGGTAGCTTTAAGCAGTTTTACTTTCAAAATAAACATGACTCATAATCCATGTGGATGCAATGACTGTAGTTGATTTGGTGAACATTTGAAAATATGAATTGGGAATAAACAAGACCATTACTGTAAATGTTTTTAAAGGGCATCTAAGGCACTGGAAATGTGTAGATGAACTAGAAGGGAAATATGAACATTGGAAATATTTTTTAGTTAGTTCAAACATAGGGGAGAGGGTATTAAAAATCCGGAGCTATTCACTTATACAACATATTTTTTTAATGAGCCGAGTATTGTTTTAGGCACTGGAGATACATCAGTGAATTTGAGAAACAAAAAAATGGCAAATGGCTGCCCATTAGGACTTGGCATTTCAGAGAGGAAGGAGAGACAATAGACATTAGAAAGGTAACTTTTGGAACTGGCATGGTGGTGCAGTGGGTTATGCCGCGATCTGCAATACTGGCATCCCATATGGGTGTCAGTTCAACTCCTGGCTGCTCCGCTTGTACTCCAACTCCATGCTAATGTGCCTGAGAAAGTAGCAGAAGATGGTCTAAGTACCTGGTCCCCTACCATCTACCTGGGAGACATAGATGAAGCTCCCAGCTTTGGCCTTTGGCAGCCATTTGGGGAGGGAACCAGTGGATGGAAGATAATGTCTGTCTGTCTGTCTCTCCCTCTCTGTGTGTGTGTCCCCCTCTCTTTCTCTAACTCTGCCTTTCAATTAAAATAAATAAATCTTTAAAAGCAAAGAGAAAAACTTATTCTATGTGAGATGGTGGTTAAGTATATAGAGAAACTTCAAGAAAGGAAAAGTACCAGTGTTGGGGGTGATTTAGCAAAGGTTACATTGACATAATGGCATTTGAATAATGACCCAAAAGAGAGGAGAGGGGAGGTGATGCAGACATATGTGTGATGAGAATACCAAGCAGAGGGAACAAAAAGTGCAGAGCCTTAAAATGGTGGTAAACACTGATGTGGCTCTAGTGGAGTTAGCAAGGGAGAGAACAGTAGAAGATAAAGTCTAAGAGGTGGCCAGGGAGCTTGTCATCCCATGGTAGAAAGTTTGGCTTACAAAGTACCTGGTGATATTCAACTACTGTAGTAGATACTGTTGGTGTCTTGCGCAGATTCCCTTTACCAGGCAGGTGTATCAATCCCTCAGCTTCTGGGAATATTGGTTGCTGAGGCCCATATCCTCCTCTTTGTAACAGGAGCAACCTTGGCTGGAAGATTTTCCTTCTGGATCTCTGGTGGTAGCATCACAGTCTTGTATTGTTAGTTCCTTGCCCTGCCCTCTCGAGCTTACTCTTCTCCCCCAGGGAATCCCTGTCTCTGGATATGCTTCTAGGTAACCTGACCTAAGAAAACAACTTTTCAGCAACATAATTTTGGAATGTTTAGTGTACTCAGGTTTTTTTTTTTCTCTTCAGATATTGATTTAGGTTATAGTCTGGTGCCCTATGGTGAGGCAGATCATTCAATTAAGTTTCTGCTACCTTCCATTGTCTTAAGGAGATAGAAAGATATTATGAGCTAGGCAACACTGAATGCTCCATTGTGAACACCTGTGAATGTGACTCTAATTCTGCTGTGCAGTGGATGAGGGCATTTTAACTAGGGCTTGATGGCATTGTGTTACAGTACTTGATTCATTTTCACATTGGTAAGTGAATCCACAGGAGGGCCCTTTTAGATGCCTCATTTTAGTTACTTGAAATCCTATAGTCAATACATATTGATTCTTTCTTAAAATCTTGAAATTGTGAGTCAATATAATATCTGTCCTTTTATGAAACCTCAGTGTTTTATATTTCTTTTGTCTAACTGCAGCTTTTGATTCTTGCTTTCTGCTTTGGAAAGGGGAAATAAGCTGTACCTGGAAAATCTGAACCCACCTAAATAATAAGTGATGAAATTGCCTTTTCCTTACTTCTCCCCAGGGTGGAAAAACTTAGTTACCAGGGGTGCAGTTTAGAGAAAAAGTGCTTTGGATAGCAAGAGTCTAGTTGTAAATTGAAACTTTGGCAAGTAATTAAGAAAACTCCAACTGAAGTCCTTCTCCTTTGCATTGGCTGTAGTGAGCCTGAAGGGCCTCTTCAACTGTCTAAGGTTCTCCACTATTTACCATTGGCATAGAATTTGGCCATGATCCTGAGAACATTTTATTCCCCTGTCACAAAGCCTCTTTGTCCAGGGCAACACATAAGATATCCCTGTTATCCTTTTCTCTCTTCCTCCTATACATTCTTCTAGAATAGTCCAGAGGGTGTCAATTGCCCTCTGACCTTAATTAATACTACTCAGTTAAGTAGCCATGGGAGGCACAATTGTCCTCACTTTGCAGAAATAATAATTGGAAATCTGAGTGGCTTACCCAAGATCATATACTAGTAAGTGGCAGAATAAGATATTCAAGGGATATTTCAAAAAGTTCTGGGAAAATGCATATTATGAAAAAACTGTACATGGATTTCAGATTTTCCATACCAAAATAAACTTATTTTTAATTTAATTTTTCACAAACTTTTCAAAGTACCCTGAAACATCCCATATAGTTTTACTGCTATGCCCTTTCATAGAACAGTGTTAGGAAAAGGCAATGACTTATCTTTGGTTTTATGAGTGTGGTCATCCCACTTCCTCTTGGTTTGGGGATGCCAATACAACCTCAATTATTCCAGCAAAATTATTGTTTACTTCAAGTAATTTTCTAAGATATTGCTTTCCTCATTGAAGCCTTCTGGTGTTTGGTTGTGATTCCCATAAAGTGATTATGTGAGCCCCGAGTTTCTGGATTGTTTCTGTATTATTCCTGGCCTCAATTTGCATTACTTTTCATCAGTTGCCTAGCCACTTGTTTCTTTGTCCATCTCTGTCACTTGGCAGCATATTTGCCATTTCCTGTTTATTGTTTCGGCTTCTGATTGGTTATTATTGAAAAATATCATCAATTAATGCCATATTGTCATATATAGCATGTGGTTATAGACTCCTGAGATCTGATCTCAGTGCCACCCATGCCTATATACTCAAGCTCCAATGACTACCCCAGGATTTGCTAATAGCAAATAAACAGAGAGCGGGTAACCTACCAACTCAACTCAGTTTGTTGGGATAATCTTTCTTCCATTTATTTCTTTTTGTTTCTTTCATTTTTTTTTTTATTTTTAAGGGTCTATCACATATTAGATCTTGGTTTCTTTTTTTTTTTAAAAAAAAGATTATTTACTTGAAAGGCAGAATTACAGAGAGAGAGACAGATGGACAGAGAGACAGAAACAGACAGATCTTCCATCCACTGGTTCACTCCCCACATGGCCGCAATAGCCAGGGCTGAGCTAGACTGAAGCCAGGAGCCAGGAGTTTCTTTCAGCTCTGCTACATGGAGGCAGGGGCCCAAATACGTAGGCCATTTCCACTGTTTTCCCAGGCCATAGCAGAGAGCTGGATCAGAAGTGGAGCAGCTAGAACTGGGACTTGAACCAGTGCACATATGAAATGCTAGTGCCATAAGCAGTGGTTTTACCAGCTATGCCACAGTGCCAGCCCCTAGCTTGCTTCCATTCAACTTAATGGTCAAAGTTTTACAGAGAAAGGAGTAGGTTGTAAGATGGTGGAGAGGAAGTAATGGATGAATAAGTACTGGGCCCCCTATGGAGAAACTAGTAGCTATTTTTTTTTTTATATTTTCTTTTGCAGAAGAGAGTAGTACTCTCTTAGTGATTAAGAGCATCAGAGTAGGCAGGGACCTCCCCTGCTGGCCATTATTTTAAAAATGGACAAAGGAAAGCAATTCAATGAAAAAATATTGATTGAGCCCCTTTTCTGGGTCTCAAAGGAAACTTTCTAGGAGCCTCATTCTGTAGAAATTTGATGAGCTCTTTGTGGTTTGTCATATTTTAGATATGACAGCTCCCAGAATTTGATGATTTGGACAATAGCTAGGTCTTTGGAGATGCTGTTCAGCCTCTATTTCTGATAGTGGGACTGGTTTGTCTGGAGTCACTCCTACTTTCTTTATTATGTTATGTCCAGGAGTATGCATTAGTGAGATGATTGATCAAGGCACAAGGCATATATCTGAAACTGTGATCGTAAATTCATTCATGCTATGTATGTAATGGACAAGTTGAGTTACCAGAGAAGCCTACCACACCTCTCTGTAGATGCCTAGACACCCAATAGGCTGGCACCATGCCCCACCCAACCGAAAAGAATAAATCTGGCCAAGATAAAAACTGCTTCAAATAGCAATCACCTGAGCTAGGGCAGCTCCTTTAGGGCATCCGGCTAAGGAAAGCTCTTACTGTTTCCTCCTACTCCAGTAGTACACCTGCCATAAATGACAGCATTCACAAATGGTGGTTATATACACCCGCCTGTATTTAGATTCATGCCAAACCCAGGGGGCACAACTTACTTATAATTTTCTTGACAAAACATGGAAACAATTAGGGGTTTGTTGCCTTTTAATTCAATGAAAAACAGCACTGCCATCTACTCCAGCAGCTAAGTATGTGGAGGTGCTGATTAAATCCTTATATTTTACTTTGGAAGTACAGTTCTTCAGCCTGTTCCAGGGGACCCCCTTCAACTGTTTTGTTGTTGTTGTTGTAGTAGTACTTAAATTCAAAAAGGAAAACAAAAAGTTGTCTGGAGTAATTTTCTCTGAAGAGGCAATGCTGACAGACCTTAATTGAATAATCCATGTCTAATGGTGTTTTCCTTCCGAGGGTTGCTTTTAAGTTTTCCAGTAGCTCCCAATTTGCCTAGCCAAGCTTTTAAGGTTGCACACTTTGTGCATGGTGTCTAAAATGGTTCCTGCGGGAAAAAAGTCTGTTACCATATCAACATAATACATACAAGGATATTTCAGAACTTCATGGAAAATTGAATTAAAATCTAACTATTTTAATTCATTTTTTAGAATTCATACATAACATTTTATTTTCTTTTTTTAAAGATTTATTTATTTATTTGAAAGTCAGATTTACACAGAGAGAGAAGGACAGGCAGAGAGAGAGAGAGAGGTCTTCCATCTGCTGGTTTACTCCCCAGATGACCACAGTGGCCGGAGCTGGGCTGATCTGAAGCCGGGAGCCAGGAGCTTCCTCCAGGTCTTCTCACGCAGGTGCAGGGGCCGAAAGACTTGGGCCATCTTCTACTGCTTTCTCAGGCCATAGAAGAGACCTGAATCATGAGCTTTTCAGCCAAACCTGAATGCCTTAAGGGCTGATTCTGAGGTCAGAGTGCTGTTTAGGTCATTTGTCATAAAAAAGATTTATTTTATTTATTTGAAAGAGTTACAGAGCAAGGCAGAGCCAGTGAGAGAGAGAGAGAGAGAGAGAGAGAGAGAGAGAGAGAGAGAGGGAGAGAGAGGTCTTCCATCCACTAGTTCACTCCCCAAATAACCACAATGGCCAGAGCTGAGCTGAGCTGATCTGAAGCCAGGAGCCAGGAGCTTCTTCTGAGTCTCCCATGTGGGTTCTGGGGCCCAAGGATTTGAGCCATCTTCCACTGCTTTCCCAGGCTATAGCAGAAAGTTGGATTGGAAGTGGAGCAGCTGGGACTTGAACCAGCGCCCATATGGGATGCTGGCACTGCAGGCCAGGGCTTTAACCCACTGCACTACAGCACTGGTACCTAGGTAATTTTTCATTCTATGTGTCTGCTGTGTGGCCTGCTTCCCATGTTGGGATCATTCTCTCCTTTTTAATTCTATCTACTGTTATTACCAGACACATCGTATTCTTTATATGTTTCCTTTAACAGTTAATCCTATCTATATGATCAATGTAACACTTAATATGATCACTTTAACACTTAAGATGACATTATTACCACCCAGTTGATGGAATTTTGAGTTCCATGGCAAGATTTTAGTTGCACCCTTAGAAGTAAGTCCATAGTCCTGCTGTATGCAGGACATACAGCTTTACAGATACAAACTTCCTCCTCCCACTCTTATTCCCCCTTATTTTTTACTGGGATCTAATTTCAATCGACTTTATACACGTATGATTAATTCTGTTAGGTAAAGAGTTCAACCGATGATATTAAGAAGGAAAAAAAAAATTGTTCCTCAACAGTCAAGCAAGGCTGTTCAAGTCATTGCTTCTCAAAGTGTCAATTTCACTTCTACAGGTTTTTTAGGTGTTCTGTTAGTTCTCACAGAACAGGGAGAACATATGGCATTTGTCCCTATGAGACTGGCTTATTTCACTAAGTATGATGTTTTCTAGTTTTATCCATTTTATTGCAAAGGACCAGATTTACTATTTTTTCTGCTGTGTAATATTCCATAGAGTACGTATCCCATGAGTACATATCCCATTCACATGAGACATTTCATAAAGAATACATAATATTTTTTATTTACTAAATTGATTATAAGGAGATCAAGTGTTGTTGTTACATGATCTTCTGACTGGAGCAGATAGTTGGAAATACATGCTTTCTGCTGTTGATGATATAGTACTTAATACCCCAGAATACCCACAAAACATTGATCTCTATTCAGCCTTTAAAATCTTAAAAAAAAAAAAAAACTGCCGCAACATTATCAGGGGAGTTGAAAGATTATTTTTAACTAATTTGATTAAAATTGTTTATGATAACTATAATTTCAAAAGAGAATGATCAAGAAGGAAAAAGCAGAGGTAGTAGATTCGCTTCTCAGTGCAGTTCAGGAAACATGCATGTGTCAATCAGTGTGTGATGTTACCGTTTGCATGTGGTCCCCTACATGTTCATGTGTTAGAAGCTTGGTCCCCAATGTAGTGACATACCAAATGATGAAACCTTTAACAGGCAGGGCATAGTAGGAGGTGCTTAAGTCATCAGAAACCCTGCCCTTGGAAGAGAATACTGGTCCTGGGGAGTAGAGTTGTTGTAAACTCCTGGGCCTGATCCTTGCTCTACTGTCTGGCTTCCTGTCTGGCCATGTGATTTCTCCCTCTCACAAGTGCTTGCCACCATTTCGGTGCCCTTTGCCGTGAGGTGACACAGTGAAAGAGGTCCATGCTGTAGCCAACACTATGTTGTTTGAACTTCCAGCTACCAAAACCGTGAACTGGATAAAATTTTCCTTACAAATATTTGAGTAACAGGAAATTCCAAGGTACCAGTTGAATGTAAAAGCTTAGGATTTTATAGTTTCTTTTATTAAGAACTCAAATTTGCATTAAGATATATATTTTATATTTTCTATAATTTCATGTCATTTACCAATAGCTAATAATATTTTTTAATATTTATTTATTTTTAAATCAGAGTTACACAGAGAGAAGAGAGGCAGAGAGAGAGAGAGAGAGAGAGAGAGAGAGAGAGGTCTTTCATCCACTGGTTCACTCCCCAGTTGGCCACAACAGCTGGAGCTGCACCAATATGAAGCCAGCATACAGAAGTTTCTTCTAGGTCTCCTACGTGGTTGCAGGGGCTCAAGGACTTGGCCATCTTCTACTGCTTTCCCAGGCCATAGAAGACAGCTGGATTGGAAGTGGAGCAGCTGGGATCCAAATTGGCGCCCATATGTGATGCCAGCACTGCAGGCCAGGGCCTTACCCACTATGCCACAGTGCCAGCCCCAATGATATTTTCTTACCATAAATCCTCTTTAATTATCTGACAGACAAGTTTCTAAAAATGAAATGTACTAAATGTATTATAGGAATTATCCTTTCCTTTCAGTCGGGGTATAGAAAACATGACAGTTTGCATTAAAACCACGTGTCACAAAAAGATAGTCAACATCTTTAGTCATTAGGGAAATGCAAATTAAAACCATAAATATGTGTGTGTGTTTGTATGTGTGTGTGTGTGTGTGTGTATGAGTGTGTGTGAATAACCATACCAGGTAGTTTTGCCAAAGTTGGGGAGGAAATTGAACTCTAGTAGATTGCTGGTAGGAAGGTAAAATGGTACAATCAACTTAGGAAAAAAGTCTGGCAGATTCTTACAAAGTTGAATATACTCCTACATATCACCCAGCCATTCTACTTCTAGGTATTTACTCAAAAGAAAAGAAATCTGTGTTCATATGAAGATCTATACATGCATGTTAAAAGCTTTATTTGTAATAGTCAAGAAATGGGAACAAACCAATGTCTATTCACAGGTGAAGGAATAAAAACTTGTGGTTAGCTACACAATTGAATATTAGTCAAAAATAGACAAGAATTAACTATTGATATATACAACAACACAGATAAATCTCAATTATGTTGAAAGAACCAGATAAAAAGTATGTATTATTTCATTTATAGTATTCTAGAATATACAAAGTAATCCAGTTACAGAAAATAGATCAGTGGTTGCCTCAAGATGGAAAAGTGAGGAAGGGAGGAGGATTAAAATTGAGCCACAAGGGGCCTGTGTTATGGCACAGCAGTTAAGCTACAGATTATGACACTGACATCCTTTATCAGATTGTTGGTCCCAGCTACTCTACTTCCAATCTGGCTCCCTGTTAACATGCTTGGAAAAGCAGCAGCAAATGAACCAAGTATTTGCATTCCTTCCACTCACATGGTAGAACCCAAAGGAGTTTTGGGCTCCTAACTTCAGCCTGCTCCAGCCCTGGCCATTGTGGTTACTCGAGCAGAGAACCAATAGATGCAGGATCTCTTTCAGTCTGTCTATCTGACTATTCTGTCATTCTGCCTTTCAAATAAATAAATAAATCTTTAAAAAATATTTGAGGCACAAGAAGTAAGCTTTTGGCCTATTGATTAAGATGTTAAGAAATCCATGTCCCATGATTAAGTGCTGGCTCCTGGTTCCAAACCCAGTGCTGGCTCCTGACTACAGCTGCCTGCTTATGCAGATTATTAGAGGTAGTAGTAACTGCTCAAGTGCTTAAGTTCCTGCAACCTACATGGGAGACCTGGATTGAGTTCCTGGTTCCTGGCTTCAGCTCTGGTTGTTGAAGAATTTGGGGAGGGGGCCAAAGAAGCAGATATGAGCTCTCCCTCTCCATTCATTTTTCTCTCTTTGCTTCTAAAATAAAAATTAAAAATAATAAATTGTGGCACAAGCAGAGGGTTGGGGGTGATGAATATATTCCTTATGTCAATTGTAATGATGACTTCATGGGTGTGTGTGTTCATATACTTGTCAAATTGTATACTTTAAATATGTGTCACTTTTGTATGTCAATTTTACTTCAATAAAGCTGGTGTTTTAAATTAAAAATGTTTTGAATAGGTTGAAAAGAATTGTAATTCGTTCTTCAAAATTTGGTAGAATTCATCAGTGAAGCTATCTGGTCCTGGGCTTTCCTTTGTTGGGAGGGTCTTTATTGCTGATTCAATCTCAATCTTGATTATTGGTTTATTTGTGTTTTCTATGTCTTCATGACTCAATTCTGCTAGATTGCACGTGGCAAGAAATCTATCCATGTCTTCTAGATTTTCCAATTTTTTGAAATATAGTTGTTTGTAGTAACTCTTGAAGATTTCTGTATTTATGTGGTATGCATTGTTGTATCTCATTTCAATAAAATCTCTGATCTTACTTAGCCTTATCTTTTTTTTTTGGTTAGTTGGGCAAATGATGTATCAATTTTGTTTATTTTTTTCAATAAATTAGCTTTTAATTTCATTGATATTTTTTATTTTTGTTTCAATTTTGTTTATTTCTTCTCTAATTTTAATTAATTCTTTCCTCGTACTAATTTTGGGTTTAGGTTTGTTGTTTTTCTAGGTCCTTGGCATTCATTGATAGCTCATTTATTTGATGTCTTTCCAATTTCTTGATGTGGATAGTAATTTCTTTAAAATTCCCTCTTAACACTTCTTTTGCTGTATCCCATATATTTTGATATGTTGTACTGTCATTGTCATTCATTTCCAGGAAATTTTTGATTTCCCTTTTGATTTCTTCTGTTGTCCACTGTTCATTCAGGTGTGTGTTGTTCATTTTCAATTTGTTTGAATATTTTCTAGAATTTCTTAAGTTGTTAAATTCTAGCTTCATTCCATGTGGTCAGAAAAGGTACATGGTGTGATTTTTATTTTTTTTTTTGAATTTGCTGAAACTTGCCTTATTGTCTAGCATATGGTCTATCCTAGAGAAATTTCCATGCACTGATGAAAAGAATATGTACTCTGCAACTGTGGGATTAAATGTTATATGGTTACCATATTCATTTGGTCCATATTAGTTTTCTGTCTAGTTGATCTGTCCATTGGTGAAAGTAGGATGTTGAAGTCTCACATTAGTATTGTATTGGAGTCTGTGTCTCACTTTAGAAGCATTAAAAATTGTCATAAATAGCCAGATGGCCTTGTATGGTGTGTGTACAGTTACTATAGTTAGATCTTCCTGTTGAATTGATCCCTTAATCATTATATAACATCCTTCTTTCTCTTTTAACAGTTTTGTGTTCAAGTCTATTTTGTCTAATATTAAAATGGCTACATCTGCCAGCTTTTGCTTTCTGTTCACATGAAATAACTTTTTCCATCCTTTCACTTTCAATCTGTGTGTATCTTTGTTGGTGAGATGTGCTTTTGCTATGAGATTTTCTGCTTTCACATTCTTTCATAAAGATGACTATTGTTCTCTGTTTCTGTGTGTAGCACATCCTGAAGAATGATTTGTAAAGCTGGACAAGTGGTGATAAATTCTCTCAAATTATGTTTGTTATGGAGTATCTTTATTTCACTTTAATTTATAAATGAGAGCTTTGGTGGTTGCAGTATTCTGGGTTGACAAGCTTTTTATTTTTTCTTTTAGAAATTTGACCATATCGCTCCATTCTTTCCTAGCCTGTAGGGTTTCTGGTGAGAAACCAGCTGTTAGTCTAATTGAAAATCCTCTGAAGTTAATCTGGCATTTCTGTAATGCACATTTTAGAATTTTTTTTCATGTCTTACTGTTGAAAGTTTAACTACAATGTGTCATGGTGAAGTTCTTTTCTGCTTATGTGTATTAGGAGTTCAACGTGTTTTCTTTACTTGAATGTCCATTTATTTCTCCAAATTAGGGAAGTTTTCTGCTTTGATTTCTCTGAATAGGCCTTAGAATCGACTCTGTCTTTTCACACCTTCAGGAACTCTCAAGACATGTATGTTTAGTTGTTTAATAGGATCCCATAAATCTTAAACACTATTTTCAGTTTTTCTTTTTTTGTCTGAGATATTTCTAAAGATTTGTCTTCTAGCTTTGATATTCTTTCTTGTGCCTCACCAAGGCTGTTGCTGAGGCTGTCCACTGTCCTTTTTGACATATTGATTTTATCATTTCTAATATTTCTGTTTGATTTCTCTCTAACATCCCTATTTATATTAGCAAAGTCTTTCACCTATATCATGTATGGCTTTCTTTATATCACGAATTTGTTTCTCTGTGTTTTTGAGTAATACTATGATCATTTTTTTAATTCCTTTTTCAGGCATTTCATCAATCTCTTTGACTTCACATTATAATAAAGTGTTGTTGTGTTTCTTTGGGGGAGTCATATTGTTTTCCTTGTTCATGTTTCTTGTATTTCTGCATTTATTTTTAGTAATTTGTAGAACCATTTGTTGGTTTCCTCCTCTGATGGCTTTTATCTTTGAACTGTGCCTCTGTGTCTTAGTGTATTGTCTGCTCCTTCAGTGGATATCCAGAGGTATATGATGGGTGTGGCCAGGGAGCTCTGGTGAGTGCTTGAGAGTGGGCAGGAGTCCAGTGTGACACCCCACTTTGGCTTGGTAGATGTCCTCTCTTGTCAGCAGGGTGTCTTCTGGTGTAATCACTATCTCATCTCCTTTCTTCCAAGGTAATCAATGCCTGGGATGGGATTAACCCATATTGGCCACAACCTCCCCGCCATACACAGATGCATGAACCACACAATGAATCTGCAGTCCTCAATGTGAGCATGGAACACTCTGCAATGACCCACCCCAGGCAATCAGGGAACTCTGAGCATTTGAAGGCAGATACAGTGGTTGCCCAGAGACCCAGCTACAATCCATTGTCTATCATGCAGTCAAATAATTCCCACAGTCATAGCACACAATTCTCTCATAGTCACAGGGTACAGGGAATCTACTCTCAGCTCCAGAAGCCTGCCTTGTCTATGCAGAGAGCAGAGGTGTTCCCAGAGCAAGCTGCCTGTTGGTGGTCCATCTTGGCAATTTGAGCCTGGGAGTCTGTGATAGAGCGGGAGGATGGGAATGCCTCATAGTCCTGTGTGAGTGCCCAGCCCTCTGCCAACCCTCCTGGTCAGTCTTAAAGTCAGTGAGGAATACGGATTTATCCTTTTGATAAAAATCCCTGGTCACATGCATATGTAAGCTACTAAAGATTGTACTTGCATTAATATGGCACACATTCTCCCTGCTAAGTGCCCTTATTGAGGTGATGGGGAGAAATAATCATGCTCTGCCTTCACAGGGTTAGATGGGCACCCTTCCTCCCACTTGTACTCCAGGCTGTACTGAAAGTCAGTATGGTCAGGGTTTTCCCCTAGGAAATATCACCAGTGACACAGGCTGCCACAGTGTGCTCTCACCTGGCTCCCAGAAGATGGCATCTCCTCCAGCCACTGCCTGCAGGAGTCAGGGGTAGTGTCCCCATTCCCTGCTCTGAGTTTGTCCTGCCCCTGCTCCATGGTGTTTCTTTTCTTTCTGTAGAATTTCCACTGCAAACTTATAACTGTCCCCTGGGAAAACACTTCTGCTTTTCTTCTGTTATCTTCTACTGGTCAAAATAAGTACATCTTTCCCTTTTCAACCATCTAGGATCTGTCGCATTACTTGAGACATGCTACTTAATCTCTTTGGCATCCAGCTTTTTTGTGTCACGTGGGAATAATATTAGGTACTTTGTATATTGCTGTGAATATTGAAAATGATATGTGAAAGTGTTTGGTACATACCAGGAATGATATTTTAGTATATTTTTAAAAATAATTTGAGAATTCCTAATGGTCTATATCTAAGTGCCAAAGCCATATTAGCACTTACATTGGAAGACCTTACCTTTAATAGAATAAAGACCAATTGCTTTTTTACTAAAACCTCACATCAACAGATTGGTTTATAAGGAATGAGGGGAAAGTTAAATTTAAATGTTTATGATTCACTAACACCTAAATCATTAAATGCTATTTTAAAGACATTGGATAGCTTGAGGCTTTTAAAAATAATCATAATGCCTTTTTCTTAAACAGAAATCCTGCCAAGAGTAAACAAACTCAAATACCATTTGCTTAGAAAATTTTCTCAAACAAATGTGGAGTGGGTTCTAACCTGGCACAATGTATTCTTCCATTTGTAATCCCTGAAAGGACAAGCTCTTCTGAGAAGAAATGTTAGTTTTCTTCACTGAATAGACAGTTAGATACTGTGGCAGGCATGCTTGCAAATAAAAGCACCCAATTAATTGGAATGTATATTTCTTTTTCAAATTATTTTCTAGGTTTAAGCTACTGTAATCTGGATTAATGTTCTAGGGCTTTACATTAGCTAAAAATGTACTTCTTTTTAACTACATAAGGGGGACACATTCCTCCATAGTGTACAGGCAGAGAACTGCATTTTTTGGAGTTGTTGAAGATCACTTGGACTTGCAAATTGATGAATATGATGTTGAGACCAAATTGAATGAACTGCCTTTTGATGAGCTTCAGTGAAGCTGGTGCCTAATTGGAAGAAAAGCATTTTTTTTTGACAGGCAGAGTTAGACAGTGAGAGAGAGACAGAGAAAGGTCTTCCTTCCATTGGTTCACTCCCCAAATGGCTGCTGCGGCCGGCGAGCCACGCCGATCTGAAGCCAGGAGCCAGGTGCTTCCCCCTGGTCTCCCATGTGGGTACAGGGCCCAAGGACTTGGGCCATCCTCCACTGCCTTCCGGGGCCACAGCAGAGAGCTGGACTGGAAGAGGAGCAACTGGGACAGAATCTGGCGCCCCAACCGGGACTAAAACTTGGGATGCCGATGCCGGCGCCACAGGCGGAGGATTAACCAAGTGAGCCGCAGCGCTAGTCCTAAGAAAAGCATTTAACCAATGCATATTTTATTTTTAACATTCAATTTCAGAATAGATTTAAATTTACACAGCAAAGAATGTAGAGTTGTACACAGCTCCCGTATATTCACACTCAGCTTACCCTATTAATATATGTCACAATCCGTGACAACCAATACCCCACTTTTTTAAACCAGAATTCTCTCTATTCCTCCTAACCCTCCCATCCTCTAGTTATCCACATTCTGTGTTCATATTAATATTTTCTATTAGCTCCCACATATGAGGGAAAAATATGGAATCTTTCTGTGACTTATTTCACTTAATATGGAATCCTCTAGTTCCATGCATTTCTTTGGTTTGCTGCAAATGACATAATTTACTTGTTTTTTTTTTATGGTTGAATAGCATTCCAGTGTGTGTGTGTGTGTGTGTGTGTGTCACATTTTCTTTATCCATTATCTGATAATAGACCCCGTTGATTCCATATCTGGCTACTGTGAACAGTGCTGCAATAAACATGGTTGAACAGGTATCCCTGATACAAGGATTTCATGTTTTTTGGATATATACCCAATAGTGAAATTGGTAGATCATATAGGGATTTGATTTCCGGTTTTCAAAGATATCTCCATACTGTTTTCCATAGGGACTGTACTAATTTATATTCTCACAAACAGTGTATAAGAGTTCACCTTTCTCCACATCATTCCCAGCATTTGTTACTTTCTCTCTTTTAAATAATAGCCATTCTAACAGGAGTGAGTTGATACCTCATCATGGTTTTGATTTGAATTTCCCTAATGGCTAGTGATGCTGAATATATTTTCATACATCTGTTGGCTGTTTGTATTTCTTTAGCTGAGAACTGTCTATTTAGGTCCTGTGACCATTACTTTATTGGATTTACTTGTTTGTTGTTTTGTTGTTGTTGAGGTTTTCTAATTGCTTTATATATTCTGGATATTAACCTTTGTCAGCTAAATAACTTGCAAATATTTTCTCCCATTCTGCTGGATATCTCTTGACTCTTGTGTTTTTTTTTTCTTTTTCTGTACAGAAGCTTCAGAGATTGATACAGTTCTATTTGTCTAGTTTTGCTTTTGTTGCCTGCTCTTTTGAAACCTTATCCAAAATATATTGCCTATACCAATGACCTAAAGTGTTTTCTATATATTTTCTTCTAGCAGTTTCATAGTTTAGCCTTATAATTAGTTCTTTGCTCCATCATGAGTTGATTTTTGATATGGTAAGAGATGGGGATCTAGTATCATTGTCCTACATATTTATATCCAGTTTTGGTAGCACCATTTATTGGAAACACTCTCATTTCTCTGATGTATTTTCTTGGCACCTTTGTCAAAAATCATTTGGCTCCATGTGTGTGGATTAATTTCTGGATTTTCTGCACCTTTGTAATAAGCTTTGAGTTATTATGATGCTTCCAGAATGACTTTTTCCCTCATGTTCCCTTTGCTTAATCTGGGACTATTGTGATTCCATATGAATTTTAAGTTTTCTTCTAATTAATCTTTAAAAGATTTTATTTATTTATTTATTTGAGAGTTAGAGTTACAGACAGAGGTAGAGACAGAGAGAAAGGTCTTCCATCCACTGATTCACTCCCCAAATGGCTGCAATGGCTGGAGCTGAGCACTTCAGGAGCCAGGAGCTTCTTCCATGTCTCCCACATGGGTGCAGGGGCTCAAACACTTGGGCAAACTTCCACCACTTTCCCAGGCTATAGAAGAGAGCTGGATTGGATGTGGAGCAGCTGGAACTTGAACCTGCACCCAAATGGGATGCTGGGCCACAGGCAAAAGCTTAGCCCACCACATCACAGTGCCAGCTCCACTGGCGTTTTGATAGGTATTGAATTAAATCTGTAGACTGTTTTGGATAGTATGGACATTTTAATGATATTAATTCTTCTAATCCATGTAGATAGAATATCTTTCCATTTATCTATTTTTGTGTGTCTTTGATGTTTTCTGTCATTAGTGTTTCATAATTTTCATTGTGGAGATCTTTCAGTTCGTTAGTTAAGTTTATTCCTAAATATTAATATTTGTATAGTTATTGTGAATGGGATTTCTTGATCTCTTTTTCTGCAAGGTCATAATTAGTGCATAAAATGCTACTGTTTTTGAATGTTGGTTTTGTATTCTGCAACTTTACTTAATCAGTTTATCAGTTCCAACAGTTTTTGATGGAAGATGTAGTTTTTCCCATGTACAAAATTATATTATCTGCAAATATGGATATTTTGACTTCTTCCCTTACAATTTTAATACCCTTATTTCTTTTTTCTTTCCTAATTCTTCTTTCTAATGCTTCCAGTACTATATTGAATTGAGTAAGAGTGGTGAAAGCAAACATTCTTATCTTGCTCCATATCTGAAGAAAAATGCTGATAGCATTTTCCCACTCAGTATGATATTGGCTTTTGGTTTATCATGTATGGCCTTTATAATTCTGAGGTTATGTGCCTTCTATACATAATTTTTTGAGGGTTTTATCTTGAAGCAATGTTCAATTTTGTCAAATGCTTTCTCTGCATCTATTGAGATACGGTTTTTGTTTTTCATTCTGTTGATGTGATTTATGGCATTTATTGATTTGTTAATTTTGAACCATCTTGCATTACAGGGATAAATCCCAATTGATTATGACATGTGATCATTTTGAGATAGTATTGGTTTCAATTTGCCAACATTCTGTTGAGGATTTTAATCTGTAGTTTTCTTTTCGTTTGTTTTTATCTTTGGGTATCTACATAGGGCTTGTCTCACATAAATAATTTGGCTGAGTTCCATTCCTTACAATATTGTGGAATACATTGAAGAGTATTGGAGTTAGTTCCTTTTTAAATGTTTTATAGAATTTAGGTGTAAAGCCCTAAAGTCCTGGACTTCTCTCTGATGGGAGAGTTAATTAATGCTTCAGTCTCATTATTTGCTGTGGGTCTATTTAGATTTTCTATATATTTTTGTTTAATCTTTACAGGTTGTATTTATCTATGGATTTGTTTCTTCAAGGTTTTCCAGTTTGTTTGCATATAGCTTTTTACAGTAGTTTCTTATGATCCTCTGTATTTCAGTGATGTTGATTGCAATGTCTCCTTTCTCAATTCTAATTTTATTTATTATTTGTGTCTTTATTAGTCTGGCTAAAGGTTTGTCTATTTTGTTTATCTTTTCAAAAAGCCATATCTTCATTTTGTTGGCCTTTTGTAATCTTTTGTTAGTTTTAATTTCCTTTATTTCTGCTGTGATTTTTATTATTTCTTGCCTCTTGCTGATCTTGGGTTTGGGTTGTTCTGATTTTTCTAAGTCCCTGACATGGATCGTGAGATTGTTTACTTTCTTTTATTTAGTTCAAGCACTTACTGCTATAAGCTTCCCTCATAATACTGTTTTTGCTGTATCCACAGATTTTGAAAACTGTTTTCATTTTCATTCATTTCAATACAATTTTTCATTTCTTTTTTTTCTTAATCTCTTCAATGAGTCATTTGTCACTATGGAGCATGTTGTTTAATTTCTATGAATTAGTAGATTTTCTGTTATTCTTCTTGATTTTTATTTGGATTTTTAAAATTTTTTAGAGTGTCAATTTGTTAAGTCAACCACAGGAGTCACTGTGCACTTACTCCTCATGTAGGATCTTTGTCCTTAGTGTGCTGTACATTGAGATTTAATGCTATAACTAGTACTCAAACAGTATTTTTCACTTTATGTTTCTGTGTGGGAGCAAACTGTTGAAATCTTTCCTTAATGTATGCTAAACTGATCTTCTGTATATAAAGAGAATCGAAAATGAATCTTGATGTGAATGGAAGGGGAGAGGGAGTGGGAAAGGGGAGGGTTGCGGGTTGGAGGGACGTTATGGGGGGGAAGCCATTGTAATCCATAAGCTGTACTTTGGAAATTTATATTCATTAAATAAAAGTTAAAAAAAGATTTATTTATTGATATGAAATGCAGAGTTACAAAAAGAGAGATCTTCGGTCCACTGATTCACTCTTCAAATTGCCACACAACTGGGGCTGGGCCAGCCAAAGCTGGGACTTGAACTGACATTCATGTGGCATGCTACTGTGACAGGTGTTTGCTTAACTTTCAGCTCCACATGGCCGGCCTCTGTTCTTCTTGTTTTTTTTTTTTTTTTCTCAAAGATTTATTTTATTTATTTGAAAGACAGAGTTACAGAGAGAGGTAGAGATGGAGAGAGAGATCTTCCATCTGCTGATTGACTGCCCAGATGGCCTCAATGGCCAGAGCTGTGCCTATCCGAAGCCAGGAGCCAGGAGCTCCTTGCAGGTCTCCTATGTGGGTGCAGGAGCCCTAGGACTTGGGCCATCTTCCACCACTTTCCCAGGCCATAGCAGAGAGCTGGGTCGGAAGTGGAGTAGCTGGGACTAGAACCGGTGCCAATATGGGATGCCGGAGCATCAGGCCAGAGCTTTAACACACTGTGCCACAGCGCTGGCCCCTGTTCTTCTTGTTTTTGATTTATAATTTTATTCCTTTGTTATCTGAAAATATTCATGTATCATTCCTATTTTTTAAAATTTATTGAGATTTGACTTGTAGTCTAATGTATGGTCTATCCTTTAAAATGTTTCATGTGCTGATGAGAAGAATGCGTACTCTGTAACTGTTGGTTGTAAAGTTCTGTAAATTTCTGTAAGGTCTATTTTCTCTATAATATCTTTCAATTCTGTTGTATGTTTGTCATCTGATACTGTTTGCTTTATACAACTTGGTGGTCTTGTGCTGAATGTGTATGGGTGTATATATTTATGACTGTTATATCTCATTGCTGAACCTATCCTCTAATAAGTATATAAGGCCCTTCTTTGTGTCTTTTTTTACGGTTTTTGACTTAAAGTCAGTTTTATCTGACATGAGTATAGCTTCTCTCACTCGGTTTTGGTTTCCATTTGCACAGTATATCTTTACCTTTGGAGTGAGTTTCTTGTAGGCAATATATAGTTGGATCTTCTTTTGTGTATCCATTCAGCCAATCCTCATCTTTTGACTGGGGAGTTTAATCTATTTACATTCAAACTTAGTGTTGATAGATAAGATAGATAAGAACTAACTCTTTACATTTTGTTGATTTGTTATTGAATGTATCTGCTCTGTTAATGAATTTGTTGTGCATTTTTTTTGTTGGTTACTTTTAATATAGGACCTACTTTGGAATTTTTTTTTTTTTTTTGTAAAGGTCTGGTGTTGATGAATTCTCTCAGTTTTGCTTGTCTTGGAAATACTTTATTTTTCCTTCACTTTTAAAGCATAGCTTTGCTGGATATAATATTCTTGGCTGGAAGTCTTTCTCTTTCAAAATCTTGAGTATATTATGCCATTGTCTTCTGGCCAGTGAAGTATCTGCTGAGAAGGCTTCTATTAATCTAATTGATTTTCCTTTATTTATAACAACATTTTTCTCTCACTACCTTTAGTATTCTCCCCTTGTCCGTAAGTTTTGACAATTTGACCATAGTATGCCTGTTCAAAATTTTCAAAAGTCTTGACTACCAGAGATTCTTTGCTTTGATTGGTCTCTTCTGCTGTTACATCTCTCAGTTATATTATTTATATTTTATTGAAGTTTTCAGCTTTAACATTTCTGTTAGATTCTTTTTAATTTCTATATCTTTATTGAGTTACTCATTTCTTTTTTTTTAATTTGACAGAGTTACAGAAAGAGAGAGAGAGAGAGAAAAAGGTCTTCCCTCCGTTGGTTCACCCCCCAAATGGCCGCCACGGCCAGCGCCACGCTGATCGAAAGCCTGGAGCCAGGTGCTCCCCCCACCCCAGTCTCCCATGTGGGCACAGGGGCCCAAGCACCCGGGCCATCTTCCACTGCCCTCCCAGGCCACAGCAGAGAGCTGGACTGGAAGAGGAGCAACCAGGACCAGAACCCGGCGCCCACATGGGATGCTGGCGCTGCAGGCAGAGGACTAGCCAAGTGATCCATGGCGCTGGGCCCGAGTTTCTCATTTCTTTAAACTTTCTAGCTGTATTCTCTTACATCTCATTGATTTTCATTAGGATCATTTTTTAATTTTTTTATTTATTTGAAAGAGTTAGAGTTAGAGACAGAGACAGAGGTCTTCCATCCGCTGGTTTACTCCCCAGATGGCCGCAATGGCCGGAGCTGCGTCGATACAAATCCAGGAGCCAGGAGCTTCCTCTGGATCTCCCACGTGGGTGCAGGGGCCCAAGGACTTGGGCCATCTTCTACTGCTTTCCCAGGCCATAGCAGAGAGCTGGATCAGAACAGGAGCAGCCAGGACAAGAACCAGTGCCCATATAGGATGCCGGCGCTTTAGGCCAAGCTTTTAACCTACGGTGCCACAGTACTGGTGCTAGGATCGTTACTTTTTAAACTATTTTATTTATTTATTTATTTGAGAGGTAGAGTTATAGAGAGAGAGGGAAAGAGGGCGAGACAGAGAGAGAGGTGTTCCATCCACTGGTTCACTCCCCAAATGGCCACAACAGCTGGAGCTGGGCCAATCCAAAGCCAGGAGGCAGGAGCTTCTTCCATGTCTCCCACACAGGTGTAGGGACCAAAATGCTTGGGCCATCTTCCACTGCTTTCACAGGCCATAACAGAGAGCTGGATCAGAAGAGGAGTAGCCTGGACTGGAACCGGCCCCCATATGATGCTGGTGCCATAGACTTAGGATTAATCTACTGTACTACAGAGACGGCCCCCAGAAACATTATTTTTAATTCTTTTTCAGATGTTTCATAGTTTTCCTTCAGATCAGGATCTATTTCTGTATAATTCTTGTGTTCTGTTGGAGGTACTAATGCATCCTTGTTTGTTCATGTTTCTTGTGTCCCTCTGTGGATATCTGCACATCTGCTGTAATAATTCCTTCTTCTTTATGGAGTAGGTTGCGCTATAAAAGTCTTTTTTTGTTTAGATGGAATGTGGCATTTAATTTGGATTGTTCCTTTTATCTTTGTTCTAGGTGATCATAGAAATGTAACCCCTCAGTGATTTATTTAGCTGTAGTCAATGTTAGCATTACCTACAAGTGCCACAGTTGTCTAGTCTGTAGAAGTTTGTGGAGGTAGAATTATGACCTTGAAGTGGATATGGGCTTCCTAGGTTGTGTATCCTCCATTCCCAGAGAGTTGACTATCATTCACACTACGGTTTGTGGTGACTGGATCCTATTTCTCAGTGCTGAGGGACAAGACAGGGGATGTTCCCTTATCCGGCCTGGCAAACCTGAGTGCTGCTGGGGCTTGTGGCACCATAGCTTTGGCTCTAGGACTATGTGATATGGAAGAGGCATTTCCTAGTTCCTGCCAGGAAAGGCTCACAAGTGTTGAGGCTTTAACACCAAAAGCCCTAGGCCCAGTGTGAGAGGGATGTGATGAGGCACTTTCCCCAGTCCTACAGGGTGACTACAAGACATACTGAGGATTTTGTACTGGCAGCTGTGAGTCTGGAGTAGTGAAATATAGATAAGTTCTTCTCTAAGTCCCATGAGATCTGGTGACTCTGAGGAATCTAGTACTAATAGTCACAGCTCTGGAGCTTGAGGATGCAGTGGGGTTATTACCCAGGTCTCACAGGGTAAGAGCCAGTTTTGTTAGGGGCTGTAGATTGGCAGCCAGCAGCATGCACCATAAGTATGCAAATAGGGCTCTCCAGATACTTCAGCTAATGAGTTTCTCCAAGGATTATAGCACCAATATTGATATTCCCAGATCTACAGGACACAAAGGGGACTGTCTCCAGTCCCTAACACAATACAAGGGTGATGCTGGAGTCTATACACTGAGTACCCACTGAGATGCAGAGGGGTCTTTCTCAGGTCTGGTCTTCTCAGATTCTTTACAGGCTGTATTGGTGCTGAGCCCCAAGAGGCTGAAAGGAACTTCCCTGGATCACTGGATTATACAGAGCATGTGATCAAGCATGGCTGTGGGGCTTGTGCTCAGAGTTTCCATAGCTATAAGGTACAGGGGGATCTGTTCTCTACCATGAAAAGTGTCCTCTCTGTGACGCTGGAAGCTTCTGGTAGCAGTGTTGCTCATTGTTGTCCCTTAAGTTAGAATAGAGTTGAGCAGTGACACAACCCAGCAGCTTGGAGCCTCATGCTTTTTTTTTGGGGGGGGAGGCAATGTGGGTTCCTTTTTTGTAGCAAGTCACTGGAAGCTCAGTCAACTCTCTAGTATAAATTTAAAGTTAGTGAGGATTGTGGAATTTCCCCATATTTAGGGCTGCTGGCTGTGGTGGTGGCAGGGCCAGGGACCTTTTTCCAGGAAGATAGCACACACACCCCAGGCTATGGAGCCAGTACAGAAGCAGTAGTGGCTGTGGCATATTTAGTTCCTCTCTTTCTGCTGGCTTTTGGAGTCTCTGTGCTGTTTGTTGTTCCTGTGACTCCTTTACTAAAAATTTCCCTTAGTCACCTGGAAATATGGCCCTTCCTTTGTTGTAGTGGCATTTTTCTGCATTTGAGATGAGTGAGGCTTCTCTCTATTTAGTCATCTTGGTCCCAGTATCCCAGTACATATTATAAATGAAGCAAGAGAAGCCAGAACTCAAGGCTTGATCAATTAGAAGAGCCATCTCCTGCCTCCCTTCCACATTTTCCTGCCACTATGCCTGACACAAACATATGATAGAATTCCAGGGAATACAAAGTCACAATGGCATACACATAACTTCACAGTTTTTCATCGATGGGTTTTATAGATCAACTCATTTATTAGTATTTGTTTCATGGTTCCCAGCAAAGGGTCAGTTGAGATGGAGAGGTTGCTGATGTACTTGAATGAATATTCTTTAATATCATGGGGGTTGGATGGAGGCAATACTAGGTGTCAGAAGATATGGTCATGGAACACTGGCAGAAATGAGAAAGATGAAAAATATGTTTATTTGAAAATAAGAATAGTATTTACTAATAAAGTAAAATGAGTTTGCTACTTAGATATTTATTTTTTGTTGGTGTTATGAAGAGGTGTGAGTGATCTTGATGGCATTGATCACTTTCCCCCAAACATAGTGTTTTAAAGCAACACTGCATATAATTGTTCAGCAATTAGCACTAAGAACAAAGAATTTCTAGCTGCCAACAGAGCCCATGGAGTGTGGGTTTTTGAGCTCCCAAGACATCCCAGGAGGCTTGAGACAATCACAAGAACCAAACTTCCCCCTTAGCCCATGAGATTTGGACGAGAGATTAACTTTCAAAACATAAAATAAAAGTCTGAAGGGGATCATGCTGCCAAGTAGTACAGGGCTCTTGTAGCATGCCATGAGAGGAGGTGTGGTGTTAAAAGACACATTTTCTAGGAAGACACAGGTGTAAAGCTGGAGAGTACACTCTAGAGTATATTGTCATGAAACCCTCTGAGATTTAATGCTCTAAAAATGGAAAAGATTGAGAGGAGAAAATAGGCTTTCTCTAGCAATTTAGAGTGTGATGTTACCTGAAAAAGGTATTAAGACCAAAGGTCGAGAAGATTTCAGGTAAGAAAATTTCTGTGAGTAGCCATGATACCATTCTGTGATCCTAACCAAAGCTTCTGTACTATAGTACAAAAGGCATGTGTACAAACACACACACACACACACTGGGTAGAGCTAGTTGGTAAAGTAACCATGGGCAATGAATTACCTGGGAATCTTCACCGTGAAATACACTAGAGACCCTCTTAATTATGCATGGAGGAAAAGTCAGAATTTATTACAAAAGCAAAGCCTGGGATCAATATTTAAGTAATCTTTTTCCTCAGAAACCTTTTATTTAAAGAATACAAACTTCATACACTTCATAATTTCAACTTTAGGAACATGGTGATTCTTCCCACCATACCCACCCTCCCACCTATTTTCTCACCCCTCTTCCTCCTCCCTCTCTTATTCCCATAGTTATTTTTTACTAAGATCAATTTTCAATTAACTTTATACACACATGATTAACTTCTATGTTAAGTAAAGAGTTCAAGAAATAGTATGGGGAAAAAAAACTTCCTCAACAGTAAAGAAAAGGGCTGGTCAAAGTCATTGCTTCTCAAAGTGTCAATATCACTTCTATAGATTACCTTTTAGGTAACTATTAGTTATCACAGGTCAGGGAAAACATATGGTATTTGACCTTTTGGGACTTAACTTATTTCATTAACTATGATGTTTTCCAGTTTCATCAATTTTGTTTCAAATGACTGGATTTTTTTTTTACCATTGTGTAGTATTCCATGGTATACATATCCCATAATTTCTTTTTTTTAACTTTTATTTAATGAATATAAATTTCCAAAGTACGATTTATGGATTACAATGGCTTCCCCCCCATACCGTCCCTCCCACCCACAACCCTCCCCTTTCCCACTCCCTCTCCCCTTCAATTCACATCAAGATTCATTTTCGATTATCTTAATATACAGAAGATCAGCTTAGTATACATTAAGTAAGGATTTCAACAGTTTGCTCCCACACAGAAACATAAAGTGAAAAATAATAGATGATTTTTTTAAATGATGATGAAATCAGATCAGACCTATTGTCATGTTTAATCCCAGTGAGAGTCAAGTTGGGAGTTGATAATTTCTTTTTTTTTTTTACAGAGGATCAGTTTAGTATGCATTAAGTAAAGATTTCAACAGTTTGCACCCCCATAGAAACACAAAGTGAAATATATTGTTTGAGTACTCGTTATAGCATTAAATCTCAATGCACAGCACATTAAGGACAGAGATCCTACATGAGGAGTAAGTGCACAGTGACTCCTGTTGTTGAATTTACCAATTGACACTCCTGTCTATGGCATCAGTAATCTCCCTATGCTCCAGTCATGAGTTTCCAAGGCTACGGAAGCCCTCTGAGTTCTGCGATTCTTATCTTGTTTAGACAAGGTCATAGTCAAAGTGGAGGTTCTCTCCTCCCTTCAGAGAAAGGTACCTCCTTCTTTGAAGACCTGTTCTTTCCACTGGGATCTCACTCACAGAGATCTTTTGCCAGAGTGTCTTGGCTTTCCATGCCTGAAATACTCTCATGGGCTTTTCAGCCAGATCTGAATGCCTTTAGGGCTGATTCTGAGGCCAGAGTGCTATTTAGGACATCTGCCATTCTATGAGTCTGCTGAGTATCTCACTTCCCATGTTGGATCACTCTCCCCTTTATTTATTCTATCGGTTAGTGTTAGCAGATACTAGACTTGTTTATGTGCTCCCTTTGACTCTTAGTCCTTTCATTATGATCAATTGTGAACTGAAATTGATCACTTGGAATAGTGAGATGGCATTGGTACATGCCACCTTGATGGGATTGAATTGGAGTCCCCTGGTATGTTTCTAACTCTACCATTTGGGGCAAGTCAGCTTGAGCATGTCCCAAATTATACATCTCTTCCCTCTCTTATTCCCACTCTTATGTTTAACAGGGATCACATTTCAGTTAATTTTCAACACTTAAGAATAACAGTGTATTAATTACAGAATTAAACCAGTCATATTAAGTAGAACAGACAAAAAAAAAACTACTAAGAGGGATAATGTATTAAGTTGTTCATTAACAGGGCTATGCTGATCAAGTCACCGTTTCCCATAGTGTCCATTTCACTTCAACAGGTTTCCTTTTTGGTGTTCAGTCAGTTGTCACTGATCAGGGAGAATATATGATATTTGTCCCTTTGGGACTGGCTTATTTCACTCAGCATGATGTGTTCCAGATTCCTCCATTTTGTTGCAAATGACTGGATTTCGTTGTTTCTTACTGCGGTATAGTATTCTAAAGAGTACATATCCCATAATTTCTTTATCCAGTCTACCGTTGATGGGCATTTAGGTTGGTTCCAGGTCTTAGCTATTGTGAATTGAGCTGCAATAAACATTAGGGTGCAGACCGCTTTTTTGTTTGCCAATTTAATTTCCTTTGGGTAAATTCCAAGGAGTGGGATGGCTGGGTCGAACGGTAGGGTTATCTTCAGGTTTCTGAGGACTCTCCAGACTGACTTCCATAGTGGCTTGACCAGTTTGCATTCCCACCAACAGTGGGTTAGTGTGCCTTTTTCCCCACATCCTCGCCAGCATCTGTTGTTGGTAGATTTCTGCATGTGAGCCATTCTAACCGGGGTGAGGTGAAACCTCATTGTGGTTTTGATTTGCATTTCCCTGATTGCTAATGACCTTGAACATTTTTTCATGTGCCTGTTGGCCATTTGGATTTCCTCTTTTGAAAAATGTCTATTGAGGTCCTTGGCCCATCTCTTAAGTGGGTTGTTGGTTTTGTTTTTGTGGAGTTTCTTGATCTCTTTGTAGATTCTGGTTATTAACCCTTTATCTGTTGCATAGTTTGCAAATATTTTTTCCCATTCTGTCGGTTGTCTCTTCACTCTCCTGACTGTTTCTTTTGCAGTACAGAAACTTCTCAATTTGATGCAATCCCAATAGTTGATTTTGGCTTTGACTGCCTGTGCCTCCCGGGTCTTTTCCAGAAACTCTTTGCCTGTGCCTATATCTTGAAGGGTTTCTCCAATGTTCTCTAGTAACTTGATGGTGTCAGGTCGTAGATTTAGGTCTTTAATCCATGTTGAGTGGATTTTTGTGTAAGGTGTAAGGTAGGGGTCTTGTTTCATGATTCTGCACGTGGAAATCCAATTTTCCCAGCACCATTTATTCAATAGACTGTCCTTGCTCCAGGAATTAGTTTTAGATCCTTGATCAAATATAAGCTGGCTGTAGATGTTTGGGTTGATTTCTGGTGTTTCAATTCTGTTCCATTGGTCTATCCATCTGTTTCTGTACCAGTACCATGCTGTTTTGATTACAACTGCCCTGTAGTATGTCCTGAAATCTGGTATTGTGATGCCTCCGGCTTTGTTTTTGTTGTACAAGATTGCTTTAGCTATTCGAGGTCTCTTGTGCCTCCATATGAATTTCAGCACCATTTTGTCCGGATCTGAGAAGAAGGTCTTTGGTATCTTGATTGGGATTGCATTGAATCTATAAATTGCTTTTGGGAGAATGGACATTTTGATGATATTGATTCTTCCAATCCATGAGCATGGAAGATTTTTCCATTTCTTGGTATCCTCTTCTATTTCTTTCTTTAAGGTTTTGTAATTTTCATCGTAGAGATCTTTAACGTCCTTGGTTAAGTTTATTCCAAGGTATTTGATTGTTTTTGTAGCTATTGTGAATGGGATTGATCTTAGAAGTTCTTCCTCAGCCATGGCATTGTCTGTGTATACAAAGGCTGTTGATTTTTGTGCATTGATTTTATATCCTGCCACTTTGCCAAACTCCTCTATGAGTTTCAATAGTCTCTTAGTAGAGTTCTTTGGGTCCCCTAAATAAAGAATCATGTCATCTGCAAAGAGGGATAGTTTGAGTTCTTCCTTCCCAATTTGTATCCCTTTAATTTCTTTTTCTTGCCTAATAGCTCTGGCTAGAACCTCCAGAACTATATTGAATAGCAGTGGTGAGAGTGGACATCCCTGTCTGGTACCAGATCTCATTGGAAATGCTTCCAACTTTTCCCCATTCAATAGGATGTTGGCTGTGGGTTTTTCATAGATTGCTTTGATTGTATTGAGGAATGTTCCTTCCAAACCCAGTTTGCTTAGAGTTTTCATCATGAACGGGTGTTGTATTTTATCAAATGCTTTCTCGGCATCTATTGAGATAATCATATGGTTTCTCTTCTGCAGTCTGTTAATGTGGTGTATCACATTGATTGTCTTGCACACATTAAACCATCCCTGCATACCAGGGATAAATCCCACTTGGTCCTGGTGGATGATCTTTCTGATGTGTTGTTGCATTCTATTGGCGAGAATTTTATTGAGGATTTTTGCATCTATGTTCATCAGGGATATTAGTCTGTAATTCTCTTTCAGTGCTGCATCTTTTTCCAGCTTAGGAATTAAGGTGATGCTGGCTTCATAGAAAGAATTTGGGAGGATTCCGTCTTCTTCGATTGTTCTGAATAGTTTGAGAAGAATTGGAGTTAGTTCTTCTTTAAATGTCTGGTAGAATTCAGCAGTGAATCCATCTGGTCCTGGGCTTTTCTTTGTTGGGAGGGCCTTTATTACTGTTTCAATTTCTGTCTCAGTTATGGGTCTGTTTAGGTTTTCGATGTCTTCCTGGTTCAATTTAGGTAGGTTGCATGTGTCCAGGAATCTATCCATTTCTGATAGGTTTCCCTGTTTGCTGGCATACAAGTCCTTGTAGTAATTTCTAATGATTCTTTTTATTTCTGTGGTGTCTGTTGTTACATTTCCTTTTTCATCTCTGATTTTATTGATTTGGGTCTTTTCTCTTCTTTTTTTAGTTAGTTGGGCCAATGGGGTGTCAATTTTGTTTATTTTTTCAAAAAACCAGCTCCTCATTTGGCTGATTTTTTGGAATGTTTTTCTTGATTCAATCCTGTTGATTTCTTCTCTAATTTTAGTTATTTCTCTTCTCCTACTAGATTTGGGTCTTGTTTGCTGTAGGTTTTCTAGATCCTTGAGGTGAATTGAAAGCTCATCTATTTGGTGCCTTTCCAATTTCTTGATGTAGGCACCTATTGATATAAACTTTCCTCTTAACACTGCTTTTGCTGCGTCCCATAAGTTTTGGTACGTTGTGCTGTTATCCTCATTTACTTCCAGAAAGTTTTTGATTTCTCTTTTGATTTCTTCTATGACCCATTGTTCATTCAGGAGCATGTTGTTCAATCTCCATGTGTTTGCGTATGCTCTAGGGATTCCTGAGTTGCTAATTTCCAACTTCATTGCTTTATGGTCTGAGAAGCTGCATGGTATGATTCTAATTCTTTTGAATTTGCTGAGACTTGCTTTATGGCCTAGTATGTGGTCAATCCTACAGAAGGTTCCATGTACTGCTGAGAAGAATGTAAAATCTTTAGCTGTAGGATTGAAAGTTCTGTAGATATCTGTTAGATCCATTTGGGCTATAGTGTCGTTTAAATCTACTGTATCCTTGTTGATCTTCTGTCCTATTGATCTGTCTATTTCTGAGAGTGGAGTATTGAAGTCCCCCAGTACTATTGTATTGGGGTCTAAGTCTCCCTTTAAGTCCGTTAACAAATCTTTTAGATAAACCGGTGCCCTGTAGTTAGGTGCATATACATTGATAATTGTTATATCTTCCTGTTGAATTGATCCCTTAATGATTATGTAGTGTCCCTCTTTGTCTCGCTTAACGGTTTTTGTGGTAAAGTTTATGTTGTCTGATATTAAGATGGCTACGCCCGCTCTTTTTTCATTTCTGTTGGCATGGTATATCTTTTTCCAGCCTTTCACTTTCAGTCTGTATGGATCTTTGTTGGAAAGATGTGTTTCTTGTAAGCAGCAAATAGATGGGTTTTGTTCATTAACCCAATCAGCCAATCAGTGTCTTTTAACTGGACAGTTCAGGCCATTCACGTTCAATGTGACTAATGATAAGTGGTAACTTTGCCCTGCCATTTGCCAAAGATAAGTTCTAATATATGCTTTGAATTCCTTGTGATCTTTTGCTGTGAGGTTTCCTTCCGTGGTTTCCTTCCTTTACCTTCTTTCATATTGATGACCGTGTTTCTGTGTTTCTGTGTGTAACACATCTTTAAGCATCTTTTGCAGGGCTGGACGAGTGGCAACAAATTCTTTCAATTTCTGTTTGCTATGAAAAGTCTTTATTTCACCTTCATTCACAAATGATAGCTTTGCAGGATATAATATTCTGGGCTGGCAGTTTTTTTCTCTTAGTACCTGGGCTATATCTCGCCATTCCCTCCTAGCTTGTAGTGTTTCTGATGAGAAGTCAGCTGTGAGTCTGATTGGAGATCCTCTGAGAGTAATCTGACATTTCTCTCTTGCACATTTCAGGATCTTTTCTTTATGTTTCACTGTGGAGAGTTTAATTACAATGTGTCGTGGTGAGGATCTCTCTTGGTCGTGTTTATTAGGGGTTCTGTGAGCTTCCTGTACTAGGATTTCTCTGTCCTTCTCCAACCCTGGGAAATTTTCTGCTAATATCTCACTAAAAAGGCCTTCTAATCCTTTCTCCCTCTCCATGCCTTCAGGAACTCCTAGAACCCGGATGTTGGATTTTTTAATAGTATCCTGAAGATTCCCTGTCGCTCCCCCTCTTCGTGGAGGAACGACACAGGACCCTGCGCTGTTCTCTCGTCTGCTCGGCCCTCCCCGGGTTTGCTGCTGGTTCTTCCCGGGTTGGCTACTGTCCCTTCCACCTCCGTGGAAGGGCGGTTCCCCCTGGCCGCTTTCCCCACTTCCGCAGGGGAGTGGCACACCGCCGGCCGGCTTTCTCGGGGGCTGCACAGGCGTTCCCCTTAGATGTTCCCCTTAGATGTTCCTGGTGAATGCCGTCTCTCTCCTCCTTTATAGTCCTCCTCCGCCAATCCCAACTCGGCTGCCCACACGCCGAGTACGCTGCTCTCCAATCAGGAGCAAGTCCTACAGTTTATTGGTTGAACTGGAGGCAGCTGTGCGGAAGCTGTTTACTTCTCTCCCAGCGCCATATTGTGGGAGAGCAGATGCATAGAATAAGTCTTAATTCCAGTAACTCAGTCTAGTCCGGTTTGCTCCCCACAATTCCCGACAATATGTTTTAGATTTCTAATTTCCTCTTCTTTTCTTTGGTCTGACTGTATCCTTTCCTGTTCTCTGTCTTCTAAGTCCAATATTCTCTCTTCTGCTTCACCCATTCTGTTTGTAAGGCTCTCTATTGTGTTTTTCATTTGATCTATTTTTTTTTATTTTTTTATTTTTTTTTTTATTTTTTGACAGGCAGAGTGGACAGTGAGAGATAGAGACAGAGAGAAAGGTCTTCCTTTGCCGTTGGTTCACCCTCCAATGGCCGCCGCGGCCGGCGCGCTGCGGCCGGTGCACCGCGCTGATCCGATGGCAGGAGCCAGGAGCCAGGTGCTTTTCCTGGTCTCCCATGGGGTGCAGGGCCCAAGCACCTGGGCCATCCTCCACTGCACTCCCTGGCCACAGCAGAGGGCTGGCCTGGAAGAGGGGCAACCAGGACAGAATCTGGCGCCCCGACCATTTGATCTATTGAATTCTTCACTTCAGTCACTATCACAGTTTCCTGTTGTACTAGTTGTTTCGTTTCATTTTGATTCCTCCTTAATATTTCATTTTCACGAGAGAGATGTTCTATCTTGTCCATTAAGGATTTCTGTAGTTCAAGAATTTGTTTTTGAGAACTTCTTAATGTTCTTATCAATTTTTTGAGATCTGCTTCTTGCATTTCTTCTATGTCATCATCTTCATAATCTTGAATTGGGGTGTCTTTTTCATTTGAGGGCGTCATGGTGGCTTCCTTGTTTTTATTACCTTGGTTTTTGCGTTTGTTATTTGGCATATTGGAGATATTTGGTTTCTTCACTGTGGTGCTTTTTCTTGTTATACTATGACTCTAGATTAAGTGGACTATCTGTTTTTGATGGAGCCTTAGGGCTTGAGATGGGTGTGGCCTGAGAGCTCTGTTTGGTGTGCCAAAGGTGACACTCCCAGGTTAGGCGTGGTAAACCTCTCTCTCTCTCTATCTTTTTTTTTGATTCAAAATGAAAGTAATTCTGCACAGCTGAACGAAGTTGGAGGTAGTTAGCAGGCAAATGATATACCCACAGGAGCCAGAGATCAGAAGCTCTTTCCCAAGGACCACACAGGGAATCTGTTCGGCCCTCAGAGTGGGCTCAAATTCTCCTTCAGTCTCCCACTGGGTTGCCAGATTTACGGAATTGTAGCATCTCTGGAGAGTGCTCACGTGAATTCCGTGAGTTCTCTCCCCCACCGTCTCTTTTTTCACAGTCTCAGTTCAGTAGCACCACAAATTTACTAGGTCCTAATCTCCTGTTAATTCACCCCGCCCAGAGTCAGGTTTTTCTGCTAGGCTCAGGGCCGGTGCAGACCTGAGGTCACTCTGCTTATGACGTATGTCCAAGATGGCACCTGCTCTTTGTCTTGCTCGCCCTTGAGAGGTGAGCGGAGAGAGAGAAACCCGTGTCCGTATCAGTCACCTTTTTTTTTTTCTCTCTCTCTTCCAGTTAGCCTGGTGAACTCCCCCCCCCCCCCGGGGGTAGTTCCCTCTAGTTTCCTCTCTCCGCTTGCCTGCCGGTGTCTCGGGCTATTGAGGTTCGGCTCACCTCACGTTCCAGCGCTGGTGTGTTGAGTCTGCCGCTGGTGTCCCGAACTGTGGGCTCCCACGCTCTCCACGCAGGTCCGCTGTGAATCACGCGTTCCGGAAGAGTTTCTTCTGCTGTTTTCTCCCCTACTCTTCCTTGAACCTGCAGTATCTCCACTTTTATTAAACTGTCTCTCCCCGGACTATCAGTGTGCTCCCTTCCTATTCCGCCATCTTGCCTCCTCCCACCCATAATTTCTTTATAGTCTTCAGTTGACAGGCATTTGAGTTGATTCCATATCTTAGCTATTGTGAATGGAGCTGCAATAAACATGGGGGTACAGATAACACTTTCATACACTGATTTTATTTCCCTTGAGTAAATTCCCAGGGGTGGGATGGCTGGGTCATATGCCAGGTCTATATTCAGATTTCTGACATATCTCCATACTGTCTTCCATAGTGGCTGTACAAATTTACATTCCCACCAACAATGGATTAGGGTACCTTTTCCCCTATATCCTTTCCAGCATATCCCCATTCTATGGGTGAGAAAACTAAGCCTCAAAGAAGAAACATGACTTTCCCAAGGTCACACTGAGGGTGAGTGGTGGGGTAACCATAATTGATACCAGAGCAGGTTGGTTTTAAGCTTTTTGCTTGTGTGTAGTACTGCACTGTCTGTGGCATTTGTAACTTGCTCTGTAAGAGATCCATTTGTAGTCTTTGCTTGTTCAAGGGGGATGCAACTTTAAAGTCCTAGTTTCTTCCATAGCTCTTCCCTTTTTGCTAAGGAAAACATTTCTTTGCAGTTAATTGTGTTTACACTTGTGGGTTTTTTTTTTTTCTTGCTCCTTCAGTTAGACACATTGGTTTGCCAACCTTGCCACATCTTATAACTACCTGGAAAACTCTTTAGAGCATAAAGTCCTAAACCCCACTCATATACCAATTAAACCAATATCTCTGGGGGTGGGATCCAGGCGTGGGCAATTTATAAAAGTTCCCCAGGTGATTCTGATGTGCAGTGATCGTGGAGAACCACTGAATTACAGCATTCAAGGGAATAATTTCTAGAAAATATAACCCTAATATTCTCTCTGTGATGTCATAAAAGAAAGTCCAATGTATTTAAGTAGCCAGTTACCAACAGTGTTTCCAGTGAGTTCTTGGTACTATTTTCTTTATGATTGTGAGAGAAAGGTCCAGTGTATTTAGTCAGTCACCAACAAGGTTCCCAATTAATCCTTAGCACCATTTTGTGACTGTAAGCTTGAATAGCTTGGAGGTTGTAGCTGCTATAAAGTCTGAAATGGTTCTATATGGACCCTGTGGCTGAGGTGCTAACATGAGGAGCTGATGAGGAAGGGCCAGGGTGCAAGAATGCATCATCATAGATCTGCTTCAGTACAAAGTCTCGCTTTCTAGATTGTGATTTGGTTGCCAGCCTAAACTCCTGAGAGGTGTTAAGACTCAAGTTTGCTTTTATTCAACTCAACAAAACTGGTTAAAGAGGAGACAGTAATTTTGAAGAAATAAGAACACAGAAAATGGCTGAATTAATTCTATAGTAGAGTCATTAGCAAAACCCCATGTTTATTTGGAATGTAATGGGACTGCTTGTGTAGAAATTAGTGTTGCTGTGTAATTTTACAGGGAGATTCGGCAAGCATTCGGCGCAGCAGTTTAGACATAACTTGGGATGCCCATTTCCTATATTGGAGCGTCTGAATTTGAGTTCTAGTTTTGCTCCTGATTCTCACTTCCCACTAATGCACACCCTGTGAATCAGCAGTGATGGCTCAATTAGTTGTTCCCCTGCAACCCACATGGTAAATATGGATTGAGTTCCCAACTCCTGACCTCAGCTTTTCCCACTCTATGCAGTTGCAGACATTTGGGGAGTTAATCAGCAGATGAAAGAGCTCTGTCTCTCTGCCTTTCAGATAAGATAAATACATTAATGAAAAAAATTTTTAAAAATTACACAATAATTAGCAACACTGCACAAGGGTACATGGTATTTGCATGCTGAGGTGTAGGGAGAAATGGACGAGACAATCAGGGAGCAGAGTGTGCTCTCCGAACAGAGAAGAATTTCCACTGTAGAGTTACCAAAGGCTTTTATTTGAGCAGTAATTCTTAAACATGGTGTGCAGTCAAATCACCTGTGGAATTCTGAAACCTTATGGTACTTAGATCTCAGCCAAGTGATTTCTGGCTTAATTGGTCTGGTATGGTACCATGGGTATTGCAGGTTTTAAAAGTTCCACAGGTGATTCTAATTCTAAACTATAGCTGAAAACCACTGATTTAGATTATGTTTGCCCTAGGCAGAGGGGAACACAGGAAGATATGGCTGGGAGAAACAAAATTAAGAAATTGAAGTAGTCGCTCTTCAAATATGATCCCTGATCAGCAGCATGGTATGAATGGGGAACTGTTAGATATGCCACTTCTCAGGCCTCCCCAAACCACTTCAATCCAGGAATGTTTCTTAATAAGCCTTCTCGGTGAGTGTGATCCACACTTACGTTTGATTTGTACTTTAACAGCTCTTATCAGAGGGTTATGCAATAAAGTAAGTCTGGAAAACCCATCCCTTTTCTTTCTTCAACAGAGGGATGATACATCTTCCCCAGACACAGAACCCTTTAGATCATGGGAAGTCCAGGCTTTGAAGAAGTCGTTTACATGAGATGGAGGAATTCCTCGTCCTCCCCCTTCTTGCTGCTCATTCACACCTGAGCCAGGACTTTGGTTGGATAAGTTCCAACTGTTATTCATAGCATGTCCCTGAGGGTATTCACAGAGTACCAAGCAATGCCACTCTGTGGAGAAAATCTTTTCCCTAGGCTGAGTAATACTACATCGATATGTAGCAGTGATTATTTACACTGCTAGAGGCTTTCTGGTACCTGGGTGTCTTCTGCATACTCACCAGTGCATTTTCTTCTCTTTCCGTTCTGGAATATATAGGCCAATCTCCCTTGAATGGAATAGCTGAGCCTTTATGGAATGCCAAGCTTCTCTAAGGGTCACCAAAAGGGCTTCTAGGATGGGTGTAAATTCTTCACAGAGAGACTGGTAGCCTCAGAGGGGTTTTAATTATCATCAAGTCCAGTGATAATCACTATGGTGAGTTTTGCCTTCAGTAGGCCAGGATCAAAGGAAGGACATTTGGTAATGTCTGGAGACATTTCCAGTTGTCACAACTTGGGAGTTTGTTACTGGCATCTAGTGGGAGAGAGGCCAGGGATGTGTCTCAATATCGTACAATATATAGAACACCTTCCAACAATAAATAATTATTTGGCCACAAATGTCAAAGGTGCCAATGTTTAGAAACTCATTCATTTGAAATAAGAGAATTAAGGCTCAGAGGTGAAGGGAATTCCAAAGTTAACATAGAAGGCAGCAACTCAAGGTGAGGATCCTGGTTTCCCAAACACCAGAATACAGTGCTCAATAGCACTATCTCTAGCACACAGAATTGCATCTGCTACAGCTACCCATTACTTTGTGTTGGCTAGGTGCCAGAAAGTGTGCTGAACTTGTTGCAATTGTTACCTCTACTTCCTAACACACACCTTCAAGGTAAGCATGACATTACTAGAAGGTGCTCATTTTGTGCACGCACAACTTGACCTGCAGAGTGTTCTGGGCCACTGGGAAAGAGAAAATAATCCCAAAAGATGTTGAGACTTGGTTCTTGCCTTGTGGACGTGGTTCTTGTCCTGTGGGAGCTTACAGTCACATTGTGGTGGAAAGGCAGTCATATTAAAATAATTATTAACCCACCGTTTCAGTAAAAGCCCATGATATTAGTTGAAAATCTTCCCAAGGCATCGCAAATAAATTTCTTTAAAAGTTACAAGAACTTTAGTAGTTAGGGGAGTGCGCTAACCATTTCATTAGTGTTCTGGGAAAGCTGCATGAAGGAGAGAATCCCACTTGGTGAATGAGAACTCTTTGACTATTATGAACAACATACTATTTTGGCTGTGTCAGGGAGCTTGTGTTCTTGTGGGAAGAGGTAGACAAAAGGCAAATATGTACATATATAAACAAAATAGTTGCAGATCATGACAAGTGCATACCTAGCTGATGTGGCTGCAAAAGCTTGTTGTGGGAGGTGGCATTTTAGTGGAAACATAAAGCAAATAAAAGGGTAGTCAGAGGGAATAGCAAGTACAAGACCTTGAGGCAGGAAAAAGCCTGACATATTCTAGAACTAACAGAAAGCTGATGTGAACAAGAATAAGTGAGGCATAAGTGGGAATTGAGGAGGTAGGGGGCCACCATGGTATGGAGTTTGTGTTTCATTCTACCACATGATGGCAAAAACAGCTCAAAGGAAGATAGGATGGAGGAGGACCATCCTTGGTAACTCTGCTTGGAGGAATAACTGAAGGATTGGGAAAGTTTCAGGGTAGAAGGTAATTTGAAGTATCTGGAAATATTCTAAAGTTGTTTCAATATTGGTGAAATAAATGATCATTAGAATTGATCTATTCCTTTCACTGCTGAAGTTATTCATGCACAGTTAAACCTATCATTTTGATAGTGACTACTGTGGCAATAGAGCTAAAATATCACGTATAGAGAAGTAGATAGTTAGCTGGGGAGCAAAATGGAGGTCTTGAGCTAACACAATCTGCAGTTAAGTACCCTTTCCAGCCTGACATATACTGAGTGATATGAAAGAGTTATTGCCCTAATTCCTCCATTTTGTTCTCTTCTTTTATAATAATGTGAGGGCACTTAGGGATTTACCATATTTTATGTTTCATACATCCTTTAAGTATTTCCTTGTTGGAGTCATTATTATGTGTTTAAAAACTTTGGTAGTCTCATTACTGTTTTCATTTCTGTTGCCCTGGTAATCTCAGATTTACTTTGATTTAAAATCATGTATCACTAAGTATGTTGAGTAAACTTTGTGAAGAATTCATTTAAAAGCTAAAAAGAAAAAAAATGGTCATCAAATAATAGTTTGTTAACTTCTTCCAGCTTGAAACCTGCAAACTTTTGAATTAGAGTGACCTGGTGAGGAGTCACTTTTTGGCAATGTCTAATTAGTTTTCTAGACTGTCTCTGCTTTCTTTCTTTGAAGAAATGAAGAAAAATTCTTTGGAGAGAAAGGTAATCCTAGTACCAAAAATACTGATGAATGATATTGAAATTGAAAGTATCAGTGCTTTTACAAAGTAGTCTTTACTTAGACTTGCCACCAAACATGGAAATTTTGACTTCTAGGTTGTTTTTTTTTTTTTTTCAAATAACATACTGTGTGACTTTATCAAGTCATTCTCCCTTTCTCAGATTTACTTCCCATATATTTTAAGACAAAGACGTTACATTCACTTACCTCTAAAGAAATTTTCTTTAGAATAGCATGGAGTATTATTATATCATAGTGTTTGTCATATAGCTCAATATTTGGGAAGCTACTTTATGAGGCTCATATTTATTAATACCACTTTGTAGAGTAAACCAATTATTGGGCTTTCTAAATATAGGAAAGATAATTTCTTTAATTACAAAATAAATTTAAAAGATGGATTACATTAGATTATTTTATTTTACCAAAGGATAAAATTTGTTATATATTGGTGCTTTCTTTATCACTAATTTGAGATGGGAATATTTCTAGGAACATGATAACCTTAAGCCAAGTCAATAGGCTTAGGCACTATCAAACTCACCTCTTTTTTTTTTTTTTTTTTTTTTTTTTTTTTTTTTTTTTTTTTTTGACAGGCAGAGTGGACAGTGAGAGAGAGACAGAAAGGTCTTCCTTTGCCGTTGGTTCTCTCTCCAATGGCCTCCGCGGCCGGCGCGCTGCGGCCGGCGCACCGCGCTGATCCGATGGCAGGAGCCAGGAGCCAGGTGCTTTTCCTGGTCTCCCATGGGGTGCAGGGCCCAAGCACTTGGGCCATCCTCCACTGCACTCCCTGGCCACAGCAGAGAGCTGGCCTGGAAGAGGGGCAACCGGGACAGAATCCGGCGCCCCAACTGGGACTAGAACCCGGTGTGCCGGCGCCGCTAGGCGGAGGATTAGCCTAGTGAGCCGCGGCGCCGGCCAAAACTCTCCTCTCTTAGCATGACTTTTTCCTGATCTTAGTGATTACTGAGAGACCTAGAGAAGAGTGGAGATGATCCAGTGTCAGACCAAATCTGGAAGCAGGTTTGCCTTCCTATTGGTTAGACTGTAGAATTTCTTCTGTAGTGGGTACTAACTCTTTCATAAATGGTACTCATAACTATCATCTTGGCAATAAGGTCATTTATCCTTATCACTTCTGTGTCTGAGTATGCCACCTGTCCTTGTCTATGTGAGTATGGATGTGTGGATTTGCATCTGTGCACTTTTCTCCTCCAAATCTGTACTACACCTGTGGGACTTTGGAATCTTGATTGGGTGGGCTGTATGGTCAAGTTTGGGGGGCAATACTATATTGGTGACATTTCCATGCAGAAGCCTATATTCCTTGGCACCTGTTCTCATGGAGCTCAGCAGCTTTTCAAGAATTGGTCTTGTGAATGCAGAAATCAGCCATGAGCTGCTTTTACCCCTTACCTATCCTGAAGAGTTAAGTTGAATCTCTGAAATAGGAAGCTTTGTGCAAATCAAGTGCCTGTCTATTGGTACTGGAATTATTTCCACCTCTAATGTTTAATAAATGCATTGCTGTGAAGGACAGCGGGAGTTACTAAGAAGAATGTGAACAAATTCTGCAAATGAACAAAGGGAGGGTTGGTTGTCAGAGCATAGAGGTCATGTACAAGGAGGAAATTTAGTAGAAGGGAGGAAATTAGTAGAAAATGTTAGACTAAGCTTGGAAAAGAATTCCATTTTTTTTTCCTGTTTTGATGAGCTGACTTGTTTGCAAGCCTTTCTTCCCCTGATACCCCTTAGAAATATTTTATCCTCATCCCTTTCTCTATGCAAATATAAAACAAAGGCACTCACCTGCTGTAGTTCTTGGATCATATGGGAAGTGCTATTTCTCTCTCCTGCTGCTGTCAATTGCACAGTTACTCTCCTACTTAAGGGAGTCCTGGGAATCAGTGAATTTGAAATAATCTTTTAATTTTTCATCACAAATACTCAAGTTCAGATATCTTATAGATTTCAGTGAGGTGTTGTCTACACAGAGCCATTTCTTTTTAAGAAAAAATCCAAAATATTCCTAGCTCTTGTGTCAACGTAACACCAAGCAACTGTTTGATTGACTATTCATTATTTTCCCAGTATACCTGAATTGACTGATATTCAAGGCATTGAGACAGCCCGAGACCAAAAATTGAACTATTAACTCCCAGATGTTCACAATTTCTAAGGAAATAGCCAAGCCTGTGGTTATTACTCAGATGGTTTCTTAAATGCTTTTATTTTGGCCCCTTTTATGCTTGCTAAATTCAATTTGAAGAAAGAACAGGAGAGTGTGACAATTTTGTAGAAAGCAATTATCCTGCACTTTTGTGACCTTCATGCTTTACCCACCATGATGAATTTTGGGGTTAACTCTTGTATCAAGTCAGCATGTCACTTTCATTAGAATTTTGTTTTATGTTATAGACAACAGTTGTGTATAATTAAACAATAATGATGGCAATGCAAGACATTTTCTGGAAATTAATGACCAGCTGGGAATGTTCGAAGGCTGAAGAGTAAGCCAAAGGCTATTCAGTCTACCGTTAATCTCCAGACATGCCCATTGGTGATGTCATTATTGGTTTTGAACAATGAAAATGAAAGAAAATTTATTCATATTTATCATGTAATTCTGGATAAAATTTTACTGTGCATTATCCAAATGTCACTTTTTTAATCCTCCAATTGCACTTAAATCTAAAAATGTTTTTCTCATATAGTAGTGCATGAAAATGGAAGTTGTACTTTGGCATATAATTTTGGGTGCTTTTGAAAAAAAGTTCCAATTTTGATAGTTTTCTTTAGTATTTTGGATGCTAGAATCAGAATTTGTCTTCAACTGTGATCCTAGAATTTGATAAGAGTCTGTATAATCATCAGTATCTGCTCATGGCAAGAAATGGCTGTACATGTTTTGAATAGCAGCTGCTTCTAGCGAAGATGTGAATGCAGCAACTAGATTATAAGAAGCTATTTTCACTAACCTGATAGAAGTTAACTTTCTGCCAGGAAAAGCTGGTGGTGTGGATAGGTAATATTTTTGGTTACCACTGCTGAATGCTAGAGGAAAATAGAGAACTGACTAAAATATTTATCACATTCTGGAATAATTTAATATATTATAAAGGAAGACAATAAATACACATACAGGCAACCTAAAAAGAACTTGTTCAAAACTCATAATACTAAAGACTTATGTAGATTTTTATGCCTTTTTTCCCCTGCAACATGAAAAAAGTTCTTAAAGTCCATTAAGATCTCAGCCAATGAACTAGAAGTGCTTTAACAAACACAGAAGCTTCAGATCCCATCTAAATTCAGCCATAAATTGTTTATTCAGCCATAAGTTGTTTATTTAAAAAAATGGCAGCATTATTCTCCCCATAAAAAAGTTTGCTGGTGTTATCAGTCCTCCTAAATACATGTTAAGTGTATGCATTTGGGGGTGTAGAATGAGTCAGCACATCATTAATCACAGCTTTTGAGGCACTGACTCACTCCTGTTGAAGTGAAATGGCCTCATTGGGTCGGGTGTGAAAGAAAAAAGTCCATTCTGGGGTCAATTCTGTTTCTGCAAATACAGTTCAAATTTGCACCTACTTAATGGGTGGTTTTCAGACTAAAGTATATCGCAGTGGAAGTGTAGAGATAGAAATCTGTTTTTTTTTCAGGGGAAAAATAGTAAGAAAATGTGGACTGAGAGGAGCCTAGTATATATATAAGGCCAAAATTAGGAAACCAAGCCCAGCTCTTCCAGAATCTAATGAGGTAGGTCTATGATCCAGCGATGGTCCTTAGGCTACAATCTCTTGTCTTCATTAAGAGGTTTTGAACATCTTAAGAATATTTGCAACAGCCCCAATTCTATTAGGAAATAGAAGAGTGAAGAGCAGTGCTTTTATTTCTTCTGTCAGACTCAGTATATACTGCTTGGAAGTCAAGCTCTCACCAGGAACAGACCAAGAAAATAAACATAAGCAAATTCAGTTATAATTGGTGGATATTTAGCCAATTTCATCTGTAAGTATTTATATTACCCCTTAAATTTAAAAATGTGAGCTTTTCATGGTGTTTATTTAGGTACAGCATGGGTATTGATATTAAAATATTTTATGGCACTTCGGGTACAATTTAACACTGTTGAATTTTCAATGTACTAGCAATAGAGGTATATGCAAGTATAACTGAGTAGCTATCCCCAGGGCTTTAATATTTTAAACTGAGCCCCTGAAAATAAAATGGCCAAGCTACTAGATGTTCATCTTTGAAGTCTTTCTTAAGAATGTTGTTTCTTTAGTCTTCCCTGGGAGTAGATTTGATTTAAGAAGTTCTCTGCTTTCGTGAAGCTCTAACTTAAGTTCATTTTGTTATGTGGTGACCACAGTTCTGGATGACGCCCCCCCTGGCACACAGGAATACATTATGTTACGGCAAGATTCCATCCAATCTGCGGAATTAAAGAAAAAAGAGTCCCCCTTTCGTGCTAAGTGTCACGAAATCTTCTGCTGCCCGCTGAAGCAAGTACACCACAAAGAGAACACAGAGCCCGAAGGTTTGTGCACGACAGACGCGTGTTTTGCTTGTTTTCTTTCATTCTTTCTTTCTCTTTCTTTCGGATTGTGCGTTGCCCTTTGGTGTGCTGTGTGTTGTTCAGCCCCTGCAATAGCTAGGGGACCCACTGTCTCGATGGTGAATGTGTTATGCAGTCTCAGTTGTGACATTGTATAATACAGTCATCCTTGGCACAGTGTGCAGTGTGCTCCTGCTTTTTGCAGCTGAAACATTTTCAGTTGGTGTCATCACACTGCCCTGTTTTGGCTGTCGAAATTGCTTGCTCCTGTAGCCAACATCCGGCCAAGTCTTTTCCCATCACCTTGCATTCCTGAAGCATCAGTCGGCTGAGGAATGACACTTCTAAAACGAAATAATGAGAGAAGACTGTTTCAAATTTTCCAACTCCTCTCCTCTACTCATAAAGCTTCTGCATTGCTCTGGAAGAATGTTCATGATCTACTTAGTTCGCTGAAGCCGGTCCGGACTTCCCATGTAATGCACGTCCACTTGCACTTTGCCATAGTGAAATGCATGCCTCAAGGGAATTATGAGTAGTTTCATTTTCTTTTCAGCTCAAGTACAGTTTTGGACAACGCTACTCGCTGTTACTTAAATTGAGGTTAATAAGGTATTCATGTCACAAATCTCTAAAGTACTTCATCTGGCTGAAAGAGTATTTATTTATTTTTCCAACTCTTTTGCATATATCAAACAGGAATATTTTTCACAATATAAATGAAATGTAATAAATTTACTGCATTCTATGCACATTTCAACTTTCAAAGTGACACTTCAGAATGATAAACATGTATACTAATTTAAAACTTATGAAACAACCCATTTTCCTCCTCATATCAAATACCATCGATGCAGTTTACCAATGACTGACATTGGAAGGGACAACATTCACTTGTCTTTTGGCAGCTGTATTCACTTTTGCATGAATGGTTGTCATAGAACTGCTAAGGGTTCTGGTATGATTTCAAGTTGGCCTTTTATAACATATGGGAGTCTCTCTGATCTGGAAAAGATTCCCACATGATTCTGTTTAAAATTTGATGTGTAAAGAAATTACTCCAGATGGACTCTAGTCCATCCATTGGGAAGAAAGGATTTACATTTCAAAATTCCCCTTTCTATTTCTTGCAACTGTTCTTTGGCATAAAATGAGACACCTACTTCTGTCTATGTTTAATTCTATTTCAGTGAGAGCATTTACATTTATTTTCGACCCAGACTTTTGGTATACAAAGCTATTGATTTTGGGTGTGAGTTCTAGTGCCAACATTTGTTCATCTGGAGGTGTAAATGGTGATCTTTACAGTGAATAAAATCAATCTTTTAGTGGTTTAGTAGAGAAGATAGTAATTTGATATTCTTTAATGAAACAAAAATTTTTAGCCAGTGAAAATTACTATATAAAATGCATTCCAGTATTTTGTTTTCTTCTGTATAAAATTATAGAAATAGTGAAAGATGATAGCTGATATATAGAGACTGCAATACTATTTACAATCTTACTGAACCTCTTCACCTTAAAATGAAAACACTTGATCTCTGTACAAATGACCACGATCCAGAAGACCTTATATGGGGGCTAAAGAAAACATGCTGTGGAACAGACCTTGAATAAACAAGGAAACAATGCCAAGAAATTAGCATGTTTACCTCATGTAGGATATTGAAGCTCGTCGATTCCAAGAGGTGAAGTAACTGTGGGATTGGAAGGGTTCAGTGGTGAATCTGGAAACCTGAAAGATATTTTTGCAAGACCGATTTTTAAATGCTGTAAGGTAGTCTATGGTTTACAAAGTTGCTGCAACATTTTATTACAATTAGTGGAAATAAAAGTCCTCTTTATTGCAGATGGATACTATCTTTTGCCCAAACTATACCCATGCATTGAAATATTTAATTCTCATGTGATGCATTTTGAAAAGATACTCCAACTAATGGTCTCTGTGCCAAAGCATGAGACCTTAATTGATGTTGGCTGTGAATGCCCTCTAATTTCACAGCAGGCAAAGGGAATGAACAGGATGGTTAAGCCATTTATTGGTCTAAGCCATTCCAGCCTGCCAAAATGACCTCTTCTAATGAGATTGCATTCATATAGTCTCAAAAAAATCTTAAAGTATAAAACTTATTTTAAATTTGGAGAAAATAAGTTTCAGTTGTCTGTTTTAGAAATGATTAAGTCAGAGAACTTCAATGTGTGATAAGTTATAGCAGAAATTAATTGGATTTTTCCTCATTAATAAAATCAACTAGATATTTTTGTTTTAATATAGGTAAACTCTTGGTGTTTCTTCTGTATGCAGTAGTTTGTTAGGACCAGATTATTTCCATGGATTATTATAATTTGAGATTTGGTACAAATGACTTATTTAAGAGAATTTACAATCATCTATAATTTGAAGTTGTTTTTGTGTTATGTCCAGAGCCCTCAGAATCCATATAAAGCAATGCATAGACAAACTGAAATATCTCACTGGCTTTTCAAAATACAAGGCCAAATTATACTTCACAAAATCAGGTTTCTATTTATGAACAGCCAGTTTCTAAACAAATTCTTTTAATCTGTTTCAAATACTTGTGATTTTCAGTTATGTGATTATTTCCATAAAAACCACTTATGAATATAAGTGAGTACTTATGTGAATACTGGAATTTGGCTGAGGAAGCACATACAAGTATGAGAGTGTCTAATTTGGCCCAGTACCAGCAACATTCTTTGTTATAAAAAAGCCACATAGAGAGTGGAGATCATTACCAAAATCTTTTCTTACTGTTCCAAAAGCCTTTTGGCAAGAGAAAGTATAATCTTCATAGCTTTACTCTTTTGTTCACTTTTTCTTTCTATGTCATATATGCCAAAATGAAATCACTGATTTAGAGTAAATCCTGGAAGCCAATCTATTATCAGCATAGTAGCTGCATCCTAGATGTCATTCATTGGGCTTTTACTAATGTTTGAAGATTGTTAAGAGGAATCACACCAAGATATGCATGCTTGCAGGAGATAGAATTGAAAAAATACAGAGAAAAATAGTGTTTGGTTTTAGGATTAATAGTTCTGATTACAGTAGTAAATTTGAAGGACTTAACATAATGTAGCAAAATATTACAGAGCTCAGCAACTTATCTTTTAATCAGGCATTTGGCCTCTTTCCTATTTGGTCCTGTTTTCATGTGATTACACACACCCTAGTACTTCAAAAATTTCTTGGAAATGCATATTATGAAAAAAATTATGCATGGGTTTCAAAAAGAATTTGTACCAAAATAAATTTACCCTTCAATTTCATTTTCCATGAACTTAAAAGTATTTTCATACACACACATGCACACACATACACACATGCACACATGCATTCCATCTCCCTCAGGTCATCAGTAACCTTTTTATTCAGACAAGCAATGCTTTGTTTGAAGGAGATAATCTGTGCTCAAGACTGTGATGAAATACAGCAGTTTCCACAAACCAAAGAAAGCAAAATTATGTTCTAAATGTCACGGAGGTATATTTATTTGCAACTAGTAAAATTACTATTACTTTGATAATTCCTTGATTTCTCTATTCCAGAAAGAGCATATGTCAACATGAATATCAGTGTTGTTTAAATGGTAGGAGAGAAAAAAGGTAAAAGCTTTTTAAGAAGCATGCTAAGGGAAATATTTTTCATTTCATATTAATTTTTAAAAAATGTTGTTGTCTCCTGCTGTTGTGTCTGCCTCATTTTAATACTAATTTTCCTTTTGAGAAAAAAAAAAGAGCCAGTACCATGTTGATTTAATCATAGGTTCAATGAAATTAAACTGTTGTGCAATCATTTTGTCACTAATTTAAAATTGGGTATAGCAACCTGTAATGCTGGATGCCTGCAAATGTCTTGATTTCCAGGAAAGGTTTGACTGGGTTCCAAGTATATTCTCTTGCATAACGTGAAGGAGATTCTACTAGAAAACATGAAGTCATGAGTTTGGGTGATTCTGAAGAAACAGACAACTTTGTTCTTAATCTTCTGATGTCAGAGTATATATGGCTTAGGGTCACTGTCTATGAGTTACGACCCAAAATATGACAAAATGACAACAGAGGGTTTTCTTTGCTCATTGAAGCAAAGGGCAGCATAATTACAGAGTCACAAGGAAGATAACAAGTATTAAAACCAGAAATCTGAAAACAGTGGTGATTAGCAATGATTAAACACTATCCTCTTCCCACAAAGTGTTCAATGTGTTCCTATTAGTTGCATATCAATTATTTCTTAGAAAACAACTTGTTATACTCTGATAACATTAGAACACCGGCAATGGCACTGAAAATAAATTCTTTCTTCTCTCCTATTTCCCCCACTGAATAGAGGCAAACATGAAATTGAGTCATATTTGGGGGATAGCTTCCACTCTCTGTAAAACTCATAATCTAATCAAGGAAGTATACTTAGCAGCCAATAATTCAGTTTCAGAACAGGATGGGCATTTATTATTCTCTTATTGAATATATGCATCTCAATTCAGTCTCCAGGCTGGCTTTTACTGTAGAAACTAATAACCATTCATTCTTTGAAAATATGATTCACTTATTAAAGCAACAGGCCTCTTTCCTCCCTTGTGCTTGGGTGTTTCCATCATGGTGTTGATGTTATTTTCCCGAGCTGAAGAAATCTCTCCTGTGCAATTTCCTTTTTTTCTCTCTTGTCTTTTTTATTTTTTAAAGATTTATTTATTTATTTGAAAGGAAGTGTTAGAGGGAAAGATGGAGAGAGAGAGAGATCTTTCATCTGCTGGTTCACTCCCCAAATGGTCACAAATTTCACACCACTCTTAGAGATGTCTGCTGAACTAAATAAAAATGTGCTCAATGACACAGTTCACAGTCCAGTGCTAGCTCTGTGGGTCATACTTCTAGTAACACTGGTTTAAATCAGTGATCTCAAACTTGTCCACACATTAGAGTCACCTGAGGACCTTTCTGATCTCTAAGCCCAACATCAGACCAAAAACAACCAAACTAAAATAAAACTGCAAAATCTCTTGTGGTACAGGTTCAATTCAGGTACCTTTTGAACATCTCTCAAGGTGATTCTCATGTGCTAACAGGGTTGAAATTGCTCTCAGAAAAAAATCACCTTGGCATAAGGCCTGTTGAGTGATGTCAGCTGTCAGTTTAGAAATGTTATCATGCTGCTTGCATAGTGCTCTTGAGGAGGTACCCTGTGATTCAAAGGCAAACTGGACAGGCAGTACTTACATGACCTTTAGAACCATCTCCATATAAGGTATCCCTCTTTCTTGCCCCCCACAGTGTGCACACACATGTGTGTGCACATATACACAAACACACATACATGTGAGCACACCTTTCTGAAGTTTGTCTTTTTGTCACTTTGTGCTTTTCGAAAAATAATCAGGTGGCTTCTTCACAGGAGTGTGGTAATCTGCCACCTTGTGACCAACATCTTTGTTGCAAGCAGTTGTTACAATGCTCTACTCTCAAACTCTGATTCAGTTTGCAAATCTGGGCGGAAGAGTTTGTCAGCACTCATGTAAGAATGCGCTTAAAGAAGAAGATGGAGAAGGAGAAAAGGGTGTTTCAATACGCCAGAAAGGTACTGCTCCTTCTTGATTCCTACTGCTGTAGAGAGAGATGCAAAACTTAACTCAATCTGCTCATGGCCTGGGTGTCTGTTTCTGAATTATACTAGAGGATGTCATTATCCAGGCCTTGCCTTCTTCTCATACAGACATAATCAGCTACTGCATCATACAATTATTATAGAGGCATTTATGTGGAATTGACTTTGACATGACTGGATTGCTATCTGTATTTATAAATTATTCTAAGCACTGTAAATTACACTAATTCAAGTATCTATTTGTTATACTCTTCAGCATTTCTTAGTATGCTTAAAAATGAGCAGCTTGAATAATGCCTAGGGGAAAGTTTGAACAAGAGGCATTACATTCTTCATTTTATCAGCACTTCCTCTTGCCTTGTGGCCAATATCCACACTCCAACACATGAAAATCACATGTTTACTTTCCCCCAGGTGCTGGCAGATGTCTACTTATAAGCCTCAGCTATTTTAAGATATATATTCTCAGAACAGCTCCAGGGCAACCTTTGAGCATGTCCAACATTAGAAGCAACAAGTGGACACTGGCTTACAGACCAGAATTACAAGGGCAAAAGGCAGAGAGCACCATACTGCCTGGCCACTTCTCCATACAGGGCCAGCATTGTGCAAAGCCCCTTAGAGATAGGTCCACCAAAACCCTTACAGTTGGAGGCTGCTACTACCATTGCACAGATGAGCAATGTAAGATACAGAGAAGTTAAGTCACCTCCCCGACAAATGGCAAGACTGGATTTGAACTCAGTCTGGCCTCCAAAGCCTATAACTTTTCCCTTCCATGACTTATCCAGAGGCTCAGTTCCCACTACCCATTTGCCCCATATATGCACTTATTACCTAAAAACAATTTTTACATAGAAAATATATCTTTAATATTAAAATGCTGTGCACAGTCCATTCTCAGTCTTGTGAGAGTAGGAGATTGTCATAAGCAGATTTCATGGGCCTAGGCATAGGCTATACCACTCAGAAAGAGTTAATAAAAAAGGTTTGTACCTTCAACGAGGTGATGACTTTGTCAGGGCGTACAACAAAATAGTACAATACTTAGTGAACAGTTAATTTTAACTTGCAATTCAGTTTCTAGACCTGTAATAAATAGATCATTTGCCTACTCTCTAAGCTAGAGGATGCTCCTTTCTACCTATAATAGTAGCAATGAGAAAAGGGCATTTCTAATTATTAAAAAGCTGATCCTGTTGCTGAATTTCCTTTGGTGCAATAGAATGAACACCACTGATGGAAGTGTTATTAAGACTTGCCCTGATTTCTTTCCCAGCTCCATAAGGTTAGATATCACCCGGACATCTGGATATTAGCAACAGATTATCTTTCACGACTTGTGGGAGCCCTGACCACTTGTCTAAGATAATTAATAATGAAAACAATAACTGAGAATTATTCAGAACTTAATGTGTGTTACAGACTTTATCTAACATTATCCTAATTCTCACAAGAGTCCTTGAAGCTACGTAAATATTTTCATTTCTCCACTTTAGGGAGGACACTCAGAAAACTGAAATCACTTGCCCAAGGTCATCTGACTGGGAAATGGTGGAGGTGATACTCAAATGAAACTTATCTCACTCCAAAGTCTGTGATCTTTCAGTTACACAAGAATGTGTCTCATACCTTGAGTGGTCCTAGAAGGAGCTCCCGTTTTGCTATTTGTTCTGGTGACATTTTATTTAGACATCTTGCTTAATCTAACTAATCAGAGGAGGAGAGGGTCCGGTGCCGTGGCTTACTTGGTTAATCCTCCGCCTGCGGCTCCAGCATCCTATATGGGAACCAGGTTCTAGTCCCGGTTGCTCCTCTTCCAGTCCAGCTCTCTGCTGTGGCCCAGGAAGGCAGTGGAGGATGGCCCAAGTGCTTGGGTGCCTGCACACGCATGGGAGACCAGGAGGAGGTATCTGGTTCCTGGCTTCCGATCGGCGTATCTCCGGCTGTGTCGGCCATTTGGGGGTGACCCAACGGAAGGAAGACCTTTCTATCTGTCTCCCTCACTGTATAACTCTATCTGTCATATAAAAAAACTAATCAGAGGTGGAGAAACCTTTTGCCTGCTGTCAGAAAAACAATAGGCTAAAAGATAGCCTGTTCATGACAGAAAAAGAGAAACAACCAGATTTTAACTCTCAAATGTTTTCAGGGCAAATTCTCACCAAATTTGACATGGTCAAAAATACTTTAGTGTCTGCAATGTCAGAGTCAGAATTTATTCATTCTGCTGGTGTATGTTTCTCCACTGCAGGCCAGTTCTTGATCAGTTCAGGCAAACAGACCTTCTGACATTCTACATTAAAATCTGGTCTCACACAATATTATCTGATGATTTAAGTCCCTGCCTGACCAAACTTCCCTTATCTAGTAATAAGTAAAGTAAGGTACATCAGGCAAAAATCCTGCAAAGACAGAGTGGGCCACTGTCAAAGTATCGTTTGTGATTTTCATAAACAATGCGATTGTATGCAATGGCCTATTTCCCTCCACAGGCATGAAGAAAGTGCTCCCACGAAATTTCATGACATATTCTGTGCAGGACATTCTGTATTATGCTTTGACTCAATACCCAGCTATCAGTTTTTTGCATGTTTTATGTGCCAGGCACTTCAAGTTTATTATCAGTAATCTGCCCAACTCCCCCATGACATATGCACCATCAATCTTGAAGGGCATGAGGGGAAACTGCAACATAGAGATGTGAACTAACTTGTTCAAAGTCATGCAACTAATCAGTGTCTTGACAGGGATTTGAAACCAAGTCTTCTCTACCATACATACTTTGTAACCTCAGTTCCTGCTATGTCCTGACTCCTCCTTTCAGGTGCAAAAGCTGAATGCCTGTGAGAGCTACTGTTTAGAAGAAAACCATAGAATTCTCTTTAGTCTCTCAGTAGAGTGTACTTACCCAATGTACCCAATGAGGGCTTTCCTTTGTGTGTTCTCCACAACTTGGGTTTCAATATTCAGATAAGCAGTGGGCAAGGGGCTAATCAAATTAGCATCCCAAAGTTCTTCACGTGTTCTTTCACTTCATTCTCCATGTAAGCATACTCACTGCAGATTATGTTTCCTCATTATGTTTGTTTGATTGGAGGAATACTTCAAACCCATAATTTACCTCATGGAACCAGTAAACCTTAGAGAAACCGTAACATATTCTACATGATCTGTCTTCCCCAAAAAAAGGAAGGAAACTGCTAGGTTTCTGAGCTGGGGGTTCATGTACGTAGAGAGGTCTCTCTTTTTTTTAAGTTATTTATTTATTTATTTGAGAGGTAGAGTTACAGACAGTGAGAGGGAGAGACAAAGAGAAAGGTCTTCCTTCCAATGGTTCACTCCCTAAATGGCTGCAATGACCAGAGCTGCACTGATGTGAAGCCAGGAGCCAGGTGCTTCTTCCTGGTCTCCCATGTGCATGCAGGGGCCCAATCACCTAGGCCATCTTCCATTGCTTTCCCAGGCTACAGCAGACAGCTGGGTTGGAAGAGGAGAAGCTGGGACTAGAACCGGCACCCAAATGGGATGCGGCACTGCAGGCGGAGGATTCACCTACTGCACCATGGCGCTGGCCCCTGAGAGGTCTCTTTTTAAATCATTTGGATTTCAGCACTCTCAGAGGTCACAGGTCCCATTCTTGCTCTAGTTTTTTGTGGTCATCTTTTATTTTAGGGATGTTTTGCACAGAGAGGGGCAGCCCCATTTTTAGGAGAGTCTACTCACAATACAGGGAATTTATAGGCCTCATATATTAATATTATGACTATTTGCTCATTCTCTCTCTCTCTATGTAAACACAGATGACTATCCCTGAATTAAGTGCAGATACTTTACCAAGGACCTCAATCTCGAGCTATTTTGGTTGAACTCTACTATGGATCTGCCATTGCCTCCATTATGGCACAGTCAATTCTTCCCTTTCATAAAAAATGAGACAAGGGAAATGTACCCCTCTATGGTTGCTAGTTGCAAGAAAATGTGGATACATAAACCCTACCCACACATGGACTCACACCACTATTTAAAGAGTTTATTGGGGGAAAAACACTTAACAAGGAGAAAAGTAGTAGAGCTTACACAGTCCTTCTACTGGAGTACTTTCTAAGATAAATGCAGCCCAACAAGGCCCAGACTAATCACAGCCCTCAATGGGATAATATGGGCTCAAGCAAGCCGTTCACACAGAGAGTTTATTTGTCTATCAGGCTGCCTCAGACTGTGAATAAAAATTTGGTTCTTTTCATGCAACAAGGAAGGAACAAAGGGCATTTCAAAAAATAGGGATTATAGAAGCTACCAGCCAGTAAGTTTTCATTCTTTTTCCTCCTTTAGCCATTTTTCTCTCTGTACTCACTTGATTTATCTCGAGAAAGTAGCATTTTGGATCCATGCTCAAATATTCGTGAACTGATTCAGTAATTCTCCAATTGGCACGCATGTTTAGTTGTTTACTTAGTGGATATTGGTTAAATATACCCAGAATATTTATTGTGAAAAATAAAAATCTCCAAAGAAAATCAGAATAGTCTAGGAACTTTTCTTCCTCTAGTACAGCTTTTACTTGGGGAATAGCTCCTGGTGTTTTAAAAAAGATCTGTATCTGTTCCCGGCCAGGACTCCAGCTGAATATACAACCTTTGTTTTATTTATACTAAATAGAATTTTATTAAATAATACCATAAACACAGTACAATGTTTGGCAATAATTAGTGCTTAATTAATGGTTATCATTATAAATCATTCATATAACAAATTTTTATATTCTGAGTTCAATGAGCCATTTGTCCTAATTCTAGGCAACAAGTGACTGAATGGTTTTAAACTCCATTAAAAGATTTGGTATATTTTTTCAACTTTTATTTAATATAAATTTCCAAAGTACAACTTTTGGATTACAGCAGATTTCCCCCCCATAACCTCCCTCCCACCTGCAACCATCCCATCTCCCACTCGCTCTCCCATTCCATTCTTCATCAAGATTTAGGCATTATGCTGGGCACTAGGAACAGCATAAGAGAGATGCTGTCTCTCCTCTTTTCTTAGTCCATTTTCTGCTACTATAATCAAATGCCAGAGACTGGATAATTTATAAATAACTGAGATTTATTTGGCTCATAGTCCTGGAGGCTGGGAAGTCCAAGAAAGCACAGTGCTGGTATCTGGTGAGAGCCTTCATGTTCTGTCATACTATGGAAGAAGACCAAAAGGTAAGAGAGATATAGGTGAGAGCACATGAACTTGAGTCTCTCTTCCTTTTCTTATAATACCACTAATCCCATCATAGGGACCTCACACTCGGTCTTCATGTAACTTTAGTTACTTTCCAAAGGTCATACCTCAAACATCATCAACATGAAAATTGTAGGATTAAGTTTCCAATACATTTACTTTGGTAGACACATTCAGACCATAGCAACTCTCAGGGAAGAATTAGACTAAAAGAGAAAGGTGGGATTCAAACTAGTCTATTAACTGGATTGCATTGCATTTTAAATTATTCTGAAACATAGTTTAAAACAGAAAAATACTCTATTTCTCTTAGGCTATAGTTTGGCAGGGTGGATCTGCTTGTCTTGTCTGGGCGCCAAGTATAAGAATGCCACAAGCACTTTACACCCTGAAAGTATATCACTAAACTGGTTAGGCAGGGTGGCTGTGACTGTTATAGGATGGGTTTATATAAGGCAACTTGGTTCTCCTCCATGTGTCTCTTCATTCAAGTTCCATGAATCCATTTTCTATTTCATTCATTCATTTGTTCATTCAACACTTAGGGAGCAACTTTTCCATGTTCAGGCACTGCATGGACTTACTTTCATATTTATGAATAATGAGTTCTTGGCTGATAGCAGACATTTAAGACCCATCATCCTGTGGCCAGTATTAAATGTGTGAGAATAAAGCAAATACCTGGGGAAAAAGAGTTGATAGAGAAGCAAGCCCTGGGGCAGTCTGCATTTAAGTTAATATAGAAGAGAAGGAGCTCCTCAGGAGTGAAAGAAGGAAAATGAAGAGAATTAAGTGCTTCAGATGCCTAGAATAGGGTTCAGGAATGGTGTAGAGAAGAGTACTGTGAAGTAAGGAGCTGCTAATTTAATGTAAGCCTTTCATATTTACCTCTTACCATCTAGAGTTTGTAGTGCTGTTAATTTCAAGGAAGAACAACTGTCTATCCCTCATGCCTTTGGAAATAACTGGCATAAATCATTGAAGTGGATTGAATTAGAATATCCTTGATAGATGAGGTGATGAGGAACACATACTGCCTAACTGCTAAAAAAAGAATAAGTCATTGTAAAGGTATCATTGATTTTGCTTCTGCACAAGGCATCTGAAGTTTAAGTCATACCAATTTGTTTTTTGTTGCTTGTTCTTTATAATGTAGTTAAGGTTGCTCAATCTTTTTCAACAGACTAAAAATAATGGATCACTGGGAATTAAAAATTTAAAAATGGGGCCAGAATTGTGAGATAGCGAATAAAGACAATGCCCGCTACACCTGCATCCCATCTGGGGTTTGATTTGAGTCCCAGCTGTTCCACTTCTGATCCAGCTCCCTGCTAATGCACCTGAGAAAAGCAGCATAAGATGGCGCAGGTGCTTGGATCCATGCCACCTGTGTGAGAGACTATGTGGAGAAGCCCTGGCCTCCTGGCTTCTGCCTGGCCCAGCCCTGGCCATTGCAGCCATCTGGGGAGTGAGCCATTGGATAGAAGAGCACTCTCTTCCTTGCTCTCTTTCTCCCTGTCTTGCTGTAACTCTGCATTTCAAATAAATAAATATATCTTATAAAAATCTTAAATTGACATACATTGGAGTTGTATTAATATGCTATAATCAAGGATGAGCTTCCAATTAAGCAAGTTTTCTGACAACTTTACAAACATCCCCATGGAAATTGATTCTACAAGTGAAAGTTTCTTGCTGAATCAAAGAACTAATGTTTAAAAAGAATAAATACACAGTTTTGTAATGAAGAAATGTTGACTTGACAGTATAATATAGAGCCTATGGGATTTAGCTGAGTTATCATTTGGCACTTGAAATTTTGGGTGCCAAAGAAGTGTTAACTTCCCATGCATAATTGGATTTACATGTTCTGTGTATTGTATGCTCTTTGTCCAAGGTCAAACAACTCTTCCTTAGTGGCCTCATGTGAGGAGAGAAGCTTTATGTCTTCAGGATTAGAAACTAGGAAATCAATTTACTTTCATAGTGTGAAGTAGAGTGTTTGGGGCCAATTTGTTTTTCCAAAGGAAGTATTATACTTGGCATACCCTTTAATTCCACAGACTAGAGCTACTACACACTTTTTTACTGAGTGCCCTCCCTTTTTCTCAAGACAGGAAAATTGCGTGGTGGAAAATATCATATTCATGTACCTATTCCCAATTACAATCCATTTTTTTCCTTAGCACATCCACTACTACTTTCTTTTTTAAAAAGATTTATTTATTCATTTGAAAGTCAGAGATATACAGAGGCAGAGAGAGAGTCTTCTATCCACTAGTTTACTCCCCAAATGGCTGCAACAGCCAGGGCTGAGCCAGGGTGAATCCAGGAGCCAGGAGATTTTTCCGGGTCTCACACATGGGTGCAGGGGCCCAAGTACTTGGGCCACCTTCCACTGCTTTCTCAGGCACATTACATTATCAGGGAACTGGATTGGAAGTGGAGCAGCCTGGACTTGACCTGGCACTCATATGGAATGCTGGTACTATAGGCGATGGCTTTACCTGCTGTGCCACAATGCCTGTCCGATCCAATACTAATTTCATTCCTGAATTCATCTTAAATTAATTTGGACTGAAATAGGGTCTTATACTTTAAATTTAGGTTGGGTCTCAGTAGTGGAACATGTAAGTTAACTAGAGAGGCTGTATATTCTTGCACCTTGAGAAGAATATCTAGTTATTCTTTTCTCACTCATTTGCTAGCCTTGAGAAAGGGTACTGAAGGGGGAGGTGAAAGATCCCTGCAGATATAGGGAAAAAGGTTAGATTTGACACACAAACTCAATTTTCTCTTCTCTCTTGCTGGGAAGGCAAGGAGTAGACACAAAAAAGTCACAAACTTATCTGTGCCCCCAGAGTACTTTGGGCCTTTAATACTTCTAATCTTTATGCAATGGTGCCTAAATTTTGTCTACTTGACTTGCTTGGAAAAATCAACCAATACATTCTGATTCTTGATAATGAGCAACATTAGGTTAAAAATTACACCAAGTTAACTTGAGAAGCACAAGTTAGACCTAAAACCCTGTGACCATACTTGTAAAATACTTCCTTCCTGCTGTAAATAGTTGATATACTTATTTGCCTTCAAACAGTAGTAGCAGGCCCTGTGTTGAGCTACCATCCATCTATTCTCACGTTTGCCTATTTCTGTTGGAAGCTGAATAACAATCCACATCGTCCCTATGTGTAAACTGCTTCCTAGGTGAGTGTTAGGTACAATAGGGGGATATTTATTCCTCTAATAAAAAGTATAGAGCTTTCTAAAGGACCTGGCTTTCTTTTAGGTGTCAGCCTGTCTTCCACAGAATCAGGACAACTTCTCTGTGAGCACCAGAGCTGTTCTAATCCCTAATATCCCTAAAACTACTCCTGATTTTGATGTTTAGGTGATGGAATAGTTTAAGGAATACTTAGGAACACAAAATGATATTCCAGTTTTAATGGAAAAATGTGAAACTGTAGAATTATACTTCAAGGTAGGTCTGTATATCATCTCTCCTCACCCCAGTTTCTAACATCTGGGATTAGATTGGAGTAGCAATAAATGTAATCACAATTTGTTTGAAGACTCTATCAGTGCCACATACTACCTATACACTCTCTAATCTCTACAGAAATACTATTAGTCAAGGAATCCAGTAGATTTGAAAAATAGATGTGATTTAAATTTTAAACTATACATGATCAAAACCACTTGGGTATCACCTAGGTTGGTGACTTGAAATGTTATTTACAATGTGACTAAATTTAAATTTATATTCTTTATTTTTAAAATATTTTATTCTAGAGTAATAGCTATATTGAACACTTAAAGCCTCATAGTGGTAAATCTCTTGTTACCTATAAAAATGGTAGCTGCATATATAGATATACATTCAAGTCTCTTGGCACATAAGTAGAAGGTGTATCTATTGAATATCTTTATATCTGAACTTTTTAATAACTTGAGGTCTTTTACTGCAGACATCATAGTTCATCCCTGTAAGTTCAAAATTGATCAAGTTGAAGAAACTGCCTTTCTTGAAGTCAACCTTGTCCTTTACCTTCCAATATCTATTCCCAACATGCTCATCCTGAGGTACACCTGGAATCAATCACTTGCTTCTGATTTCCTGGCACTTTGCTAAGCTTCTCGATTTTGGTTCATATCACTGCCTGCCTATAATTAAAAGGTTTTGACTTCCCACAGAGGTCAAGTCCTGTGTCTTCTTCCTGTTGTTTTGTAGGTGTCCAATATATGCTTCTCTATTGAAGACTACAATTCTGCTGTTTTAGGAAGCAGGCAAGGTGGCATGCCAGCAAAACAGAACCCTCTATTACTTCTTAATGCACAAAAGAATACCTTTCAAAATTGTAAAATACTGTGTGTTTTAAGTCAATGTTAAGGACATGTTTTTCTTATTGGCAAGTAACTTTCACAGAATGTGTCACACAGTAAGGTCTGTCTCATGAGTGCTGTTTTACCTTAATAGAAATTTTAAAATGCAGAGTGAACAATAGAGTCATTACTTTATCAAGGCAATTAGCCTCCACATAGAAATTTCTTGTAGGTTACTTCAGGTTAAAAAACATTTGGGTTGCTGTTCATATTTTTCTGTATTTTAAATTCTGAGCTGTGAGAATCAATTCATATATATAATTTTCTCCTAGTACCTTCCCCTGGGTGCAATTAACTGTAGCACAAACCACTATACATGATATCATGGAGGTCTTTCAGAGTTTATCTCCACCAGTATGTCCATAAGAGACAGTTCAGGTAGAATGAAAGAACATAGGGCCAGTTGAACAAACCTGGGTTTCAACCTTACCTGTGCCACTGATTTCTTAGGTGATAGGGGGCAAATGAGGATAAAATACAGGTTAATAATAGAAATCAAACTTATATGCTTATCTTGGGGATTTATTGAGCATAGTGCCTATAATATCACAAGTGATCAATAGGGGAAATGTTGTTGTTAATGATTGTGATGATTAAATTCTAGGTGAGCCTTTGAACTCATCATGTCATCCTTAAACCTAAATAACCATTGACATGCATAAATAAATGGACATTTAGCATTCTCATCAGATATGATCCACTCTCTCAAACTACTCACTGGGACCTCTCTTGCATTCTGTAGATTATTCTTCAGTTTCACATCTTTCTCTGGGACTTAATAAATACCAGTTATTCTAGATGTTGTTAAAAAAATATCTTTAGATCAGCACTTCCCAATATGTTACTCAAAAGAAATGCTCACTTAGGAATGTCTCAAAATTAAAAACTCTTTGGGAAACAGCTGCTTGTCATATCTCTGCCCTGAAGATTTGCACTGAACACTAGAATATTAATGACTCTATAAAGCCCTATAGTTATTTGTATGTTTATTAAATTATTTTTGCAATAACAAAACACTCTTCCCATGAGAGCTCTTCTGTTCCTGATGTGTTTATTTCTATGTTCAAGATCCTTAACATTCTTCTACTCTCACTGCAATACAGGGGAGTCCTTCAATGGTCAGGGGCTTTAGAGTTGTAACCACTGTGATCAGGCCACCAGGACCATAGAACATTCTGATTTGTTCATTACAAGTGTCTCAGTGACATTTTCCACCTTGTATAGAAATTATTCCAGAATTGCAACATGCTTCAGTAACTGGAAGACTTTTCCTTTGATGCTAGTTGAATTTTGAAGTGTGGACAGTGAATAGAGAGTGCAATCTCTTAAATAAGAGGCTATTTGCCATATGTGCACCCATCATGCTACAGTTTTTGATGTCACAAGCTTTATGACATGTTTTTCCATTTACTGTGCATTAATACACCATGCACCAGTGTAGTGCCATTAGGTTTATCTTTGAATAAAATTTGCTTAAGGTGTATACCTATTGGGGTAGGGTCTCTTGGGTCATGCATAAATCCCACTGTAAGTATTAGTATTTGGACATTTGAATTTATAAGAGGCAAATGGGAACAGTTATTCACTTTACTAATGGACCCACTGCAAGATTGCTTTGTAATGCCATTCCATAGTATATTTAAATAAGTATTGATTTATGTGCAACTTTCTAATATCAAACCACTTTATTAGATAAAGTAAAGGATAGCTGCCTTGGGCTATGTGGTTTGATTCCATCTCTTAGCAGTATTCTTTGGATCTAATTTTTTTCTTTCTGCATAGTCAGCAGATCATGAAGAAACTGTCATGACTAGAATATTTATTACATATTACCATCCGGATCATTCCTTTTGCCATTGAAAAATGTGTACTTCAGACCCAGGGTTTTTTTTTCAACTTTTATTTAATAAATATAAATTTCAAAAGTACAACTTTTGGATTATAGAAGCTTCCCCCCCATAACCTCCCTCCCACTCACAACCATCCCATCTCCCACTCCCTCTCCCATCCCATTCTTCATCAAGATTCATTTTCAATTATCTTTATATACAGAAGATCAACTTAGTATATACTAAGTAAAGATTTCAGCAGTTTTATGTTTCATATTTCTGTGGAAAGGTATCATTCTTTGATTTTGTTCTGGATAGAAATTTACTTGAATACTATAAATGACTTGAAGGGAAATGAGTTCGACATTTAAGGGGTATGCCAATATTACATCACCTGGGACCTATTAGTTCCTTGTAGATATATATTTTCTAATGGTATTCATTTAGCCTAAAAGAGTTAAGAGCTTCCCAGAAATAGCAAACCCATCCCCAAGAGTACCTAATGCAAGGGGTGAATCATCCTAAAATTGGAGACTTATAATACTAAGGTCCAATGGGAAATAGCACAGCCAAATATTTAAGGAGAGATATAATGATTTTCTTAAAAAAATTATAAATCAGAATGCTGAGCTGGTAGTGACTGGGGATTACTTTCTTTTCATTCAAGACTGCTATTTGATGCTATTTCTGTAAATGCCCTTGCTCACATTATGAGAACCATAATCACAGTTCTAGAAGTCTTTACAAGTTGGCTCAGCATAACCAAATTATTTCTTCATTGCCTGAAGAGTTAAAAATCTCCATGTTTAAGAAGCCAAGCAATAAAATTTCCTGATGTAGGTTTGGCTGCTACAATGGAACCAAGTATAGTTCAGAACTGTGCACACTACTGCTAGGGAGCCTAGAATTCAGTTTTTATCAGACTACATCTGGAAAAAAAAATCTCAGCTTGTCTTAATGAGCTAAGAGTGAATCTACCCAATAAAAGTTTCAATAGCTTATATTGCTGGGTTTATCAGTGCTAATCACTTTACTTTACATACATGACTTCATTTACTTTCCATTTTGCAAATGAGAAAACTGGGGCTTAGAAAAACAACTTGCCTAAGTTCACAGCTTGTAAATAATAGAACTGTGTCTCAAATCTAGGCAATCAGGAGTACAGAGGTCAAATTCTTAACCTTAGTGGATTTTGATGAAGTTTTCTTATCATGGACATCCTGAATCTATATATAAGAAACACATGAAATTTGTATACTTTAAATAATATTAAAAAGAATAAAAAATAAGATGTATAAGTTAGTGATAGACACACACACATAAAAGATAAAAGAGTTGTTTTTCCTTTTGAAACAAAGGCAAGAGAAACACTGAATTATATTTAGCTGCATATTACATCGCACCACTAAATGTCAGGTGTTATACTAAAGCTTTACATGCATTATCTTTTATAATGCTCATAAAAATATTGTAAGTCTGATTTCATTATTTGCCTCCAACTTGGAGATGAGAAAATGGAGAATTTGAATTTAAATGCCAAAGGTCACATTGTCGCTCCCCGTCTTCGTGGGGGAACGACACTGAATCCTGCCTAGGCTTCATATCCGAGTCACGGCACCATTATGTCGCTCCCCCTCTTCGTGGAGGAACGACACTAAGCCCTGCCTAGGCTTCATATCCGAGTCACGGCACCATTATGTCGCTCCCCCTCTTCGTGGAGGAACGACACAGGACCCTGCGCTGTTCTTTCTGTCTGCTCGGCCCTCCCCGGGTTTGCTGCTGGTTCTTCCTGGGTTGGCTACTATCCCTTCCACCTCCGTGGAAGGGCAGTTCCCCCTGGCCACATTCCCCACTTCCGCAGGGGAGCGGCACACCGCCGGCCGGCTCTCTCGGGGGCTGCACAGGTGTTCCTTCAGCTAGATGTTCCCCATAGATGTTCCTGGTGCATGCCGTCTCTCTCCTCCTTTATAGTCCTCCTCCGCCAATCCTAACTCGGCTGCCCACACGCCAAGTACGCTGCTCTCCAATCAGGAGCAAGTCCTACAGTTTATTGGTTGAACTGGAGGCAGCTGTGTAAAAGCTGTTTTCTTCTCTCCCAGCGCCATATTGTGGGAGAGCAGATGCATAGAATAAGTCTTAATTCCAGTAACTCAGTCTAGTCCGAATTGCTCCCCACATCACATAGCTAGTGAATTGTGGAGCTGAGATTTGAACCTTAATCTGCCTGACTCCAAAAATACTATGTCCTTTAACCATTATGTACATATTGCCCCAATTAAAAACATTGTAACGTTCACAACCTTTATGTGGCTTTCTCAGAAGCATAATGATATATTGATGCATAAGAGGGAAGGGGAGATGAGTGAAAAGACAGTTCAACCTTACCATGGTCTTATTTAGTGATCCTAGAGTCACCCTCTTTAAAGGAATGCTTTCCTCAAGTCCTCAGCCTAGTGGTTCTACATGCTTAAGCAATGTGGTGGGAGCTACTTGAGTTGTAGAGGAAATGCCCAAAGGAGAAAATGTTTGAGCACAAATATCGTTCTTAAGCACAAATGGAGTAGGGTGTATAATTCCCTTGCAGCAAGATGTAATAGTCTGCTTACTGAAGCAGAGAGACATCATTCCTTTTCCTTAGGGGCCATGAAGCTGCAGCCAAGTGAAGAGAGAGATGTAAGTTAGAGACATTTTAACATAGAAAATTCTAAACATGCCCAATCTCTTTTCTTTACAGCCAAATAGTATGGGCTCTTTGTATATGCTTAGAAGGAATTTAGACATAACTGAAATTTGGCTGTATTTGTGGTGAAGATCATTACCATAGCTCCACTTAAGACATAATTTTATTACTAAAAAATATGATGTTGCTGTTATTATTTTTCTTCAGTTATTCTTCAACTTTTTAAAGCATTGTGTTTATTCATTTGAAAGGTAGACAGACAAGAGATCTCTAATCTGCTGGTTTACCCCCAAATGTTCACAACAGCTAGGAGTGGGCCAGAAAGAAGCCATGACTTAGTAACTCAATCTGTGTCTACCACATGGGTGGCAGGCTTCCAAGTATTGAGCTGTCACCGGATGCCTCCCAGAGAGCACAGTAGCAGGAAACTGGAATGGAAAACAGAGCCAGAACTTAAACCAAGGCACTCTAACAAGCAATACAGTCATCCCAAGCAGCAACATAACAGCTGCTCCAAAGGCCTCCCCATATCCCTTAACTTTTGACCTACCAAAAGTCAGTTTCTATTCAGTGGATAAATTTCCAACTTTGCATAAGAAAGGCCATATGAACTCCTTCACTTTCCTTCTTTTGGGCCCTCAAACTTACCAGCATGTGCAGTTACTTTCCACCTTATTTCCCATCTGACAGGAAATATATCTCTTCCTATTCAAAATTAATCCTATCTTTCCTTTCCACAGGTGCTCTGAATCACATTCTTCCTGCCCCATCAATGACCTTGATTTCAATCAGCCCTCCTCTTACATTTCTAGCTTCTTCCTTTTCACTTCACTGGCTGTGCTGTCTTTCAGCATATAAATATGCTCAGGTAAAAGGGCTCTGGAGACTGGATGTCTTAGATAGTAATTGGCAGGAATAGAAAATATAGGAAAATGAGATACAGATTCACTCCCATGCTTCAACTCTTCCCCTGTATAAAAATAGCCCATCAGTAAAAGGTTCTTGTCTTTTAAATGGATATTTTATATGGACACAGTGTGATTCTTTTGAAGATCAAATGAAACAATGCATATAATCTCATTTAACAATGTGTATCACAAAATATAGAAACTGGCAACTAGTAAGTTCTAAAAAATGATGACAATTATGATTTTGGTGTTATTGATAGTAGTTGTAATAGCAGTACCAACAGCAATTTTATGGAAGAACGGAACTGGAATACCTTCACAATGCCTTTACTTCTGCAAGTACAAAGTTGGATCCGTAGTCTACTGCTAAAGCTTTTGTCACAGTGTGTAATATACTATAATTTGAATTATCCAATTTTCGCCCCAGTCACATTTACACTCAACATCTCCCTTGTTCCAGGCATATTAGATCATTTGCCACACCCCAGTCTTGGACTATTCATGCTGTTCACTCTGACTCCTCTGCCTTGCCTCCTCCCCACAAGACCTAGGAAGATGTTTAGTGATCAGTGCTGTTTACCTGGTCCCCACACTATTCTGGGAAGAGTTGGTTACCTCTATTTGTACTGCACCACCATTGTGTATTCATACTTGACTCTGATTCTCCATCTACTGCCAGAGGACTAGAGTAATTTCACTTTGGTACCTCCAATGCCTGGGTACTAGATAAAAATTTAATGACTGAGATAATGAACAACTATTGTATCCCCATTACACTGCACACCAGGGTACAGAACTACATGATCACAAAATCTTGATCACATTAAGTTCTTAAATTTTTATTTTTAATTTTTAAATTTCATTTGAATTTGTTTGAAAGAGAGACAGAGACATCTTCCATCAAATGCCTGCAATAGGCAGGACTGAGCCAAGCTAAAGCTGGGAGCCTGGAAATCAATCCAGGTCTCCAGTATGGGTGGCAGTGACCCAAGTACTTGAACTATCATATATTTACTCCCAGAATGCACATTAGCAGGAATCTGGAATTGGAAGCAGAGTTAGAACTTAAACAAGTCACTCCAATATAGTATGCAAGTGTCCCAAGTCATGTCTTAACTGCTGGTCCAAATGCCCAGACTTATTTTTCAAATTTTAAAGCAAGTATTCTATAGATTGGAAGTTAATGCAGTATTTGATTCCCTTATTTATGTTCCAATGGATGCTGAAAAATTGAGACTTTTAACTTCTTCACTATAGGAGGCAAGTAGCCTCTTAAAAATAATTGATTCCAATAAGAAAAATCCCCTTTCAGCCACTCTTCCTTCACCTCTCTCTGAGGGTCTGGGTGATTTTAGTGGCTGCTCAACAATTGAAACACAACACTGCCATTATCCCTCTTCAGTGTGTATGACTATGCATAGTGAATTTTGGGGCAGTAATTATCATAAACTTGCACTTTGATACAAGGGGCAAGGTACAGTTTAGATTTTGGAGAGAATTGCAGACAAGAGATTCCAATCAGCTCAGGTTCAGTCTTGTTGACAGGGTCAAAGGTAGGATTCTGGAAGGCAAGAAATTGAAGAAGGACCGCATGGCTCCTATAGCCAAGGGATTGGGATTTTTGCTTACTTTTGAGGTTGGCAACCTTAGGACAGCTCATGCTTTAGTGGCATCTTAGTCATTATCTGCAGATGTTTTTTTAAAAAAATAATTTGTTTTTCATATTAGGAGATCAGATCTTTTCATTCAGAAGTGAATTTTCTACATAGTTCTCTAATGGTTGGCAAGATCAAGTTGAAAATTGACCTAAAAAGTCAATTTATTCAAACATCCATTTTTATCCTTGCTCTAATCATTTCAATACACCCAAACATCTCTGCTCATAGATCTTGTTAAACATGTTATATCTAGTTGATATGAATTTGTTTTGATAAGAAATGGAATCCAGTTAGTTTTTCTTAGTAATAATTTGTCATGAACTTTTTCAGGATCCTTTGTATCTTGAGCATAATCAGTATCATTAAAAATGTCTATACTACCGGCTGGCACTGCGGCTCACTAGGCTAATCCTCCACCTGCGGTGCCGGCACCCCCAGTTCTAGTCCCAGTCGGGGTGCTGGTTCTGTCCCGGTTGCTCCTCTTCCAGTCCAGCTCTCTGCTGTGGCCCGGGAAGGCAGTGGAGGATGGCCCACGTGCTTGGGCCCTGCACCCGCATGGGAAACCAGGAGAAGCACCTGGTTCCTGACATCGGATTGACGCAGCGTGCCGGCTGTAGCGGCCCTTTGGGGGATGAACCAATGGAAGGAAGACCTTTCTCTCTCTCTCTCTCTCTCTCTCTCACTCTCTCTCACTGTCTAACTCTTCCTGTCAAAAAAAAAATTTAAAAATAAAAAGCAAATGTCTATACTACCTAAAGCAATTTACAGATTAAATGACTATCCCTATCAAAATATCAATGGCATTCTTTACAGAGTTAAACAAAAAGGATCCTAAAATTCATATGGAATCACAAAATATCTCAAATAGCCAAAACAATCCTGAGGAAGAAAAAATAAACTGCAGGCACCACAATACCTGATTTCAAAGCATACTACAAAGCTATGGAAATTAAAACAGCTGGGGGGCTGGAGCTGAAGCTTAGCCAGTAAGGCCAATGCCTGCAGTGCAAGCATCCCATATGGGTACTGGTTGGAACCCCAGCTGCTCCACTTCTTTTTTTTTAACTTTTATTTAATGAATATAAATTTCCAAAGTACAGAATATTGATTACAATGGCTTCCCCCCCCCCATAACGTCCCTCCAACCCGCAACCCTCCCCTTATCCACTCCCTCTCCCCTTCCATTCACATCAAGTGCTCCACTTCTGACCCAGCTCTCTGCTATGTCCTGGGAAGGCAGTGGAAGATGGCCCAGTCCTTGGGTCCCTGTACTCATATAGGAGACCTATAGGAAGCTCTAGGCTCCTAGCTTCAGATTGGCCATTTAGGGAGTGAACCAATGAATGGAAGACCTCTCTCTCTCTCTCTCTCTCTCTCTGCCTCTGCCTCTCTGTAACTCTGCCTTTCAAATAAATAAATCTTTAAAAAATATATAAATAAATGAATAAAATGGCTTGGCACTGGCATAAAAACCGATACATAGATCAGTGGAACAGCACAGAGAACCCAGAATTTAATCCATGTACATACACCAATGGATTTTTGACAAAAGTGCTCAGACCATAAAGTGGAGTAAGGATAATGTCTTCAATAAATTGTCTGGCAAAACTGGATATACCTATGTAGAAGAATGATATCAGATCTGTACCTCTCACCATATACAAAAATCAACTCAAGATGTATTGAAGACCTAAATTTAAGACCTGAGACTATGAAGTTGCAGGAAAAAATATAGGGGAAACACACCAAGAAATTGGTGTAGAGGACAACTTCTTGGACAAGACCCCCAAAGTACAGGCAACAAAAACAAAACTAAACAGATGAGACAGTATCAAACTCAGAAGTTTTTGCACAGCAAAAGAAACAATTAATAGAGCAAAAACACATCCAACAAAATGGGAAAAAATATTTGCAAACCACCTATCTGACAAAGGATTAATATCCTGAATATATAAACAAATTAAAAAACACAAAAGCAACAACAAAAAATCAACTAGTACAGTTGAGAAATGGGCAAAGGACTCCAAAAGGTAGTTCTCAAAAAAAAAAAAGTACAAATGGCCAACAGATATATGAAAAAATGTTCAACATCACTAGCAAGCAGGGAAATGCAAATCAAAACCACAATGAAATATCACCTTACCCCTATCAGAATGGTTAAAATCCAAAACAGAGAATAACAAATGCTGGCAAGGATGTGAACAGAAGGGAATAGTTATACACTGTTGGTGCAAATTTAAATTATTGCAGCCACTGTGGACAGCAGTGTAGAGATTTCTAAAGAAGCTAAAAACAGACTTGCCATATTATCCATCAATCCCACTACTGGGTGTATACTCAAAAGACTTGAGCACAGTGTATCAAAGAGATACCTGCACCAACATTTTTTTAGCAGCACTGTTGACAATAGCCAAAATTTGGAACCAATCAAGGTGTCCACCATAAAATGAATGAAGAAATATATATATATGTGTGTGTGTGTGTGTATGTGTGTATGCAATGGAATATTGTTCAGCTATAAAAATGAAATTCTACCATTTGCAGCAAAATTGATGCAATTGCAAGACATAATGTTAAATAAAATAAGCCAGACCCAGAAAGACTAATATCACATGTTCTTCCTTTTATGTGGGAACTAAAATTAAAAAAAAAAAAAAACTAAAAATAAAGAAGAAAGAAATATCTGTGTATAGGTATTGCTGAAAATATAGTTTTGTAAACTTTTATATACCTCTGTCAAATCAATGTTTAAGAAAACTGTAGTTGTTTAAAAAGATTTATTTATTTGAAATTCGGAGTTACACAGAGGAGAGGCAGAGAGAGAGAGAGAGAGAGAGAGAAAGAGAGAAAGGGAAGTCTTCCTTCCATTGGTTCACTCCCCAGATGGCCGCACCAGCCAGAGCTGCGCTGATCCGAAGCCAGGAGCCAGGGGCTTTTTCCAGGTCTCCCACCTCCCACGCGGGTGCAGGGGCCCAAGGACTTGGGTCATCTTCTACTGCTATCCCAGGCCATAGCAGAGAGCTGGATCAGAAGAGGAGCAGCCAGGACTAGAACCGGCGCCCATATGGGATGCACTTCAGGCCAGGGCGTTAACCCACTGCGTCACAGTGCCAGCTCCAAGAAAACTACTGTAGTTTTAATGATCTATGGTTACTTTAAAGTTTATTGTATATGGGTGTAATGGTCATTTTCCATTCAATTGTTGTTTATAGCTGTTATCTATATTCCCACTAAACTAAGGTCTTTTTGCTTTTTATTGGTTAAACTTCTTATTCATTGGAGTATTAAGCCATTTCAACACTTAATCATTATGAAAACTTTTAGCAAATTAGTGTGCTTCTGAAAGAAAAAGTCTTTAAAACCTGTTGTATCTTTTACTTTATACTGTATCTCAATAGATACACCAGATATTCTGTAGAAATGTTTGGTCTGTATTTTGATTTCATCAAATTTACAGTTGACAAAGTAGATCCATATTACCCAAGTTCTTCCAAATAAACTTGAAGGTTTTCAGATAATTGAATCCAGAACTGGTTTTTACATTTAAATTGAAATTGACTTAAAATTTAAACAAATGAAATATTTAGTTGCTCAGTCACATTAACTACATTTTGAAGGCTCCAGACTTCTGTCATAATAGTATATAGTATCTTGGTACACATAACTGTAAATTATTTCCATAATGCATCTCCTTTTTCCACTTCACTAATAAAGCATAAGATAAAGCCTTCTCCAGTGGTTGTTTGCACTATTACTACATTCTGCTATCCAGCTTCTTTGTACTTCACTCAATCCTAACATTCTCGCTGATTCCTGAAGGAGTTTGGTAAAACACATATCTAGTCACATCAGTTTACTGATTCAGACTTATTTGAATAAGTAAACCTTGCACAGTGGCTTAAAACTTTGCTTGTGCTGCCTACACACCATGTTGAAGTGCTGGTTTGAGTCCCAGCACTTTGAGTTGGATCTACTTCTGATCCAACTCCATGCTAATGATCCTGGGAAGGCATTTGATGATGACTCAGGTTCTTGGGCCCCTGCCACCCATGTGGGAGACCTGGCTGCAGTTCCTAGCTTTGGCTTGGACTAGTCCTTTCTATTGAAGACATTTATAACTGAGCCAGCAGATGAAAGATCACTCTCTCTCTCTCTTGTTCTATCTTTCATATAGATAATAAATAAGTAAGTAAGTAAATAAATAAACAGACATTTAAAAATTCTGCAGTGCCCACTGCTGTCTCTAGGGTAAAGCCCAATTTCCTCAACATGGCCTATTCGGCCCTCCTTGACCTAGTCTCTGTCAACCTGCAAAGCCTCTTATTCTGCCATTTCTTATCTGTTTTCCTGTGGTGTAAATGTACTAGTAGTCTCTGTGCCATGCACAAAGGACCATACAAAATTTCATTCACACTTCTCCCAAATTCTATTCTTTCTTCAGGGCCCAGAGAAAATGCCATTTTTAATCTTTTTTTTTTTTTTTACTTTTAAGGAATTTATTAATACATGAGATTCTCAGGGTCACAGCAAATACATGACAATTATTGCCACACAATTTTCATCAATTCTCATGTTAATGTGATATTCACACAAAAAGAATAGATTCAGTGTAGTTCATAGATAAAATTCTAAGAATATAATACTTCCTTCCTCAAATGCTATTTTTAATAAGAAGCTTTGCAGTAGCTCTTTTGCTAGGTAGAATTGATTTTCCCCATTCATATTTCAGTACAATTTTTTCATCATATTATCTTCAGGTATGAGTTGATTGCCTAATGAACTAGTTTGGAAGCTGAAGGCAGGAATCAGCAAATAAACGCCCACAAGCCAAATTGCATGGTTTAGAAAATTTAAGTTTTCTTAAGACCAGCCTTGTGGTGCAGTGACACGAGCATCCCAGATGAGCATCCATTCAAATTCTGGGTGCTCTGCTTTTGATCCAACTCCCTGGAATGCATCTGGGAAGCAATGGATGATGGCCCAGTTACGTAGGTCATTGCCACACACATGAGAGGACTAGATGGAGTTTTTCAGCTCCTTGATACAACCAGGCATAGACCTGGCTTTTGTGGCCATGTGGGTAAGGAACTAACAGGTGGAAGATGTCTCTCTCCCTCCCCTTTCCCTCTTTTTATCACTCTTTCTTTCAAATAAATAGTTTTAAAAAATAAAATTTATTAGAACACAGCCACACTGATTCATTTACATATTGTCTGTAGCTGATTACATGCTCCAGTGTCAGAGCTGAACAGTGGTAGCAGAGACTTAATGACTCACAAAGCCTAAAATATGTATTTGGGCTTTTACAGAAAAAGTTTACCTATCTTTGTCTTAGAGGATGAGAGCTCTCTTGTGAATCCTCAAAAGTGCATTGCACAGCACCAAGCTCATGGAAAGATCTTAGGAAATGTTTGTGGAATTGAAAGAGATATACTGAATTAAATTCAGTGTATAAGTTAAATGAAAGTTGATGTTTCTGTCTATCATCAATAAGACTTTAGAGCACAGGAATCCTTTCTACCACCTTTTTAGAATTCTTTATGATCTTGAACATATTGTGTTCTCTTGAAGAAAACAACTTTTGTTCTACTTTTAGACTTTTTATTTAATACTATGTACCATCTACCATGTGTACTATCATTTCTATTTTATTTTACTTATTTCCTAAGGATAAAAATTGATTAAATCCAGAGAAGCTGAGTGTCTCTAAGGTATAATTAAATGCCAGGAGCTGTGAATTCAAGTCTTGACTTGATCTTTGGCCTAATTGGTTACTTTGGATAAGACACTTGACCTAACTTGTCAGTGCTATTTTCTGATTCTTTAGTGCAAATTATAATATCTCATTTTCAAGTTACTACTTGAAGTGTATGTGAATGCAATATGCAGTTTTATAGTGAGTATTATGAACATAACATAGATATTCTGAAAACAAACCAAAAACAACTATTGTTCTTTCACAGAGAATGGAGAAATATGCAATGTATGCACAGATTATTTTTAAAAATTTATTTATTTATAAAGGCAGAGTTAGAGAGAGAGAGAGAAAGAAGTCTTCCACCCACTGTTTTACTCCCCAGGTGGCCGCAATGGCTGAAGCTGTGCTGATCCGAAGTCAGGAGCTTCCTCCGTCTCTCACATGGGTGCAGGGACCCAAGGCCTTGGGCCATCTTCTGCTTTCCCAGGCCATAGCAGAGAGCTGGATCAGAAGTGGAGCAGCCAGGATTCGGACTGGCACTCATGTGGGATGCTGACACTGCAGGCAGACCTGCTATGCCACAGTTCCAGCCCATGCACTGATTTTAATGTTGCTTAGAGTCACACATTATTGAAAGTTTCCTTTATGGGGTAGAAAATTGGTGGTCATTGATACTTCTATACTAATTAGGTAACAACACGCAAAGGTCACTTGGCCATAACTTTTAATGTTGTATTTTAAACCCTGAATTCTGAAAGAAAATCTTGGAAATGGACCCTATGTTTGAGCTTTACCTTCATGAAAGAAACACTTGAAGGACAAAACAAGGCTTAGAGGCTTTATGGTTATGAGGGCAAAAGGTAGAAGAGCTATCATCAAAGAGTTCCATTTCTAGGAGGGCTTTCTGTTTGATAGTGACATTCATTATCCACCTGCACTCCCACCATTAGGCTTAGAGTTTAGGTTTCTACCTTGCTTTCTTAGCATTCTCAAGTTATTGACAGTATGTGAACTACTATACAAAATTTATAGATGGTGTTTATATAATTGGTTTCTTATTCTCATAATAAGCCCAAGACATAGGTGCTAGTAGCTTCCATTGATAGATAAGGATACTGAAACTCAAAGACGTTAAGTGCCCTGCTTCCACATTATATAGCAAATGGCATTGCTGGAATTTGAAACCAAGTCTCAGGAACCCATGAGCCCATGCTGTTAATCACTAATAAGTTCTGAGATGAAAGCAATGGGACTTCTGGAAAAAAAAATACCCATACTGTGCTTTTAAGTAGTTTGTCTTTTTTACTTGAATGATTAAATAATAGGGCAATATGGAGCCAAAAAGTCATGATTTAACTATAAGTGGTTGAACAACTTGCCTAAGTTAACTCAGCTAAGTTAGTGGGACATCCAGTACTTTAACTTCCTGAGTTCTGATCTGTTACTCCCTATACTATATCCCAATTCACATTTCTTATTGACTATAACCAAGTGTACACCCATTTTATTTTAAAATTCACTTTCAGAAAAGTAAGCAAAACTCTAAAAGTAAACCAAAGATGATTTATTCTTACCCAATCTGCAAGAATAGGGACACCAACACACACTACATTGTCTATTTATGAGTTCTGCTGATAATATAGTCTGGTATACTGTTTGTATATCTCTAGATCTCTCTGAACCTTAACTTCTTAACTTTTAAAAAGAGAAACTTGAGCTAGATGAAATCTAAGGCCCTATTAGTTGTGTGTGCATGTGTGTGTGTATGTGTGAGAGAGAGAGAGAGAGAGCGAGAGAGAGAGAGAAAGAGAGACAGAAAAAGAGGAACTTGAGCTAGATGAAATCTAAGGTCCTATTAGTTGTGTGTGTGTGTGTGTGTGTGTGTGTGTATGTGTGTAAGACAGAGAGAGACAGAGAGAGAGAGAGAGAGAGAGGGAGAGAGGGAGGGAGGGAGAGAGAAAAAGACTTCTTGTATGAGTGTGATTAGGAGTTTCCATGGAACAAATAAAGGAGAGAGAATTTTATCTCAAATAAAAAATTCCTTCACACAGGCTATACTTCCAAATTATTTGAGGTAACTTACATCATGTTGATGTAATAATAATTCAGGTTAATGATAATCAAGCAGAAATGGACAGTTACTTGGTAGGAATGCCTTAGAAGTTATTTAGATATTAAATTAATTTTTGGATTATGATTAAGTTTTTTGCACACTTCTCACTCTGTGAGATATGTAGAAATCTCTAGACTTAGCCACACAATTGGCCTCATGATCAACTGTACACTCATTCAACAACTGTTTATTGAGTACCTTTGAGAATTCTAGGTGCTGAACTGGAATTGCCGGTTCTTAGGACCTGTTATCTGTCTTGGACATCATAGATGAATGGTGAGAAAACTGTTACCAAAAGTAAACATCCCACCACCATGTGTTTTTGTGAATAAAGTTTTATTTTATTGAAACACAACCATATCTACTCACTTTTATATTGTCTGTGACTACTTTTTATTAAAACAGCAGAATTGAGTAGTTGCAGCAGAGTCTATATGCTAAACAGAACCCCAAATATTTACTCTTTTTTATAACAAAAGTTTGCCAACCCTTGTTATAGTCAAATATGTAATTCTATAACTTCAAAAACCCAACAACCAAAAAACAACCAATCTATTTAAGGAATGGAAAAAGAATTTACCAGTTCTCAAGAAACACAAATTATCAATAAATTTATGAAAAAATGCTCAATATCAATAGCCATCAGGGAAATGCAAACCCAAAGCACAATGAGATATTACCTCACCCCTGTCAGAATGGCTAAAATCCAAAACGCAGAGAGTTACAAATGGTGGTGAGGATGTGGAGAAAGGGGGACACTTATACTCTGTTGGTGGGAATGCAAATTAGTTCACCGCTGTGGAAAACAGTGTGGAGACTTCTTAAAAAACAAAACAACAACAAAAATACTAGGAATAGACTTGCTATATGATCCAGCAATCCCACTACTGGGTATATAGCCAATAGACATGAACATGTCATATCAAAGAGATATTATATCAGCACTGTCCATAATAGCCAAAATTTTGTGGAATCAACCAAGGTGTCCATTATCAGACTAATGGATAAAGAAAATGTGGTATATATACACAATGGAGTATTATTAAGCTATAAAAAGGAATGAAATTCTTCCATTTGCAACAAAATAAATGCAACTAGAGGACATCATATTGAGTGAAATAAGCCAGACACAGTAATGTACCATATGTTCTCCCTTATGTGTGGGAGCTAAAATTTAAAACAAAACAAAACAAAACAAATTAAATAAAGAAATGCCTGTGTATATCAGTATTGTTGTAAAATATAGTTTTGTGAAACTTTGTTTTATACCTGTGTTGAATCAATGGTTAGGAATGTTATACTATTATAGTTTTAATGGCCTGTGATTACTTTAAATTTGCTGTATGTAGGTGAAATGGTCATTTCTCCATTCAATTATTGTTTGTAGCCCTTTCCTATATTCCCAATAAACTGGGGTGTTTTTGATTTTTAGTTGTTAAAGTTCTTATTTGATAAATTATTAAGCCTTTTTACTGTAATATAAATTTAAAATATGTTATCTCAAAAACTAAAAAAAGGAAGAAATGGAAAGTGAAGGAGGATTGGAGGGAGTGAGGGAAGAAGGGAATAACAGCACATTCTTAGAATTGCATCTGTGATCTATATTGAATCTTTTAAAACCTAATTAAAATTAAAATTTAAAAAATTAAAAAGCCTAACTGCAAAAAAAAAAAAAAAAAGGAAGGAGAAACAGAGCACAGATAATTCCTTCTTGAGCAGGGACCAGAACATTTACAGAGGAATTAAACAAGATTATCATGCTATTTGAGTGGGAAGACATCTTAGATGCTGTAATTGTCCTAATTTCCCTTCCATTACTCTACATATTACCTGCACAGCATAATGATATAGTACTGACATCTCTTTAAAAGGTGAAAACACATACTCCCCACAGAGAAGTGGCAAAGTTGTGTACAATTTAGCCTACAGAGAGAGCAGAAGTATTTCCAGAGACCACTGGGTTTTCCATCTTTTCAGTTTGAGCCCAGAAGCCTGTGATACAGTGGGGGATGGGACTGACTCACAATCTTAAGTAGGTGCTCAGTCCACTGCTTATCCTCCAGGCCAGACTCAAAGTCACTGTGGCATGCATATTTATTCTTCTGATCAAATCCCCTAGTCATATGCATTCATGAACTGCCTCAGCCTCTACCCGCGTTAAGATGGCACTTTCTCACTGATGGTTGCCCGGGTGCCCTTGTTAAAGAATGAGGAAAAAGAAGTGTGCTGTTCCACCATGGGATGAGCTGGGTACTCTGCCCTTGGTTAGCACTCCAGGACAGCCTCAAAATCAGTGTTGTATGCAAGGTTTTCCCTCCTGAAATAATATCAGTGGCATGGGCTGCCTCATTTTGCTCTTGCTTCACTCTCAGAAGATGGTGTCTTCTCCAGTCCTCTCTTGCAGGATTCATGGGTGGTGGCCCTGCTTGCTGTTGCATATTTGTACTGTCCATGCTGCTCTATGATGTCTCTCTTCTTTCTGTAGAATTTCCACTGCAAATTTCTCTCCAACTGTCCCCTGGGAATGTACTTCCTCTGTTTTTCTTCTGTTATATTCCCCTGGTCAAAATCAACACATCTTTTCCCTATTCAGCCACATTGGAATAACAAATAACTTTTCTGAGTTTTTTAAATCTCAATTGATTCATGATACCATTTAATAATATTAGCAACCTTTGTGCAATATTAATATTATATTTCACTATTTATTTAAAAGTTTAGTGGAATCTTTTAGAACTCACATTTTGAAGTGAAGCAGTAAGACTATAAAGAATCTGTTTGTAAGGTTAAAATTATTTGAATGTATTTCAGTAAAAATGGGAGTCTGAGAAATTGAATATTCATCTGTTTCAAAACCTACCACAGTATAGCACAAGGCAAGATTGAACTGTTTCTTTTGACATAAGTAAATTATTCAACATAGGTTGGAATTGTAAGAAATCTTTAAAAATATAATGTGCATATTTATACAAGTAGAACCTAAGTCAAATGGACAAATCTGAAAAGTGCATGAAGCACATCAAATGATCTATCATGTTAATGATTCTCCTTTTATGAACCAGAAAGTATTTTCATAAAAGGCACCATTGATCAAAGCATTTTTTTAAAGATTTCTTTATTTATTTGAAAATTGGAGTTACACAGAGAAGGAGAGACAGAGGAAGAGAGGTCTTGCATCTGCTGGTTCACTTCCCAAATGGCTGCAACTGCCAAAGCTTCACGGATCTGAAGCCAGGAGCCGGGAGCTTCCTCCAGGTCTCCCACACAGGCACAGGTGCCCAAGGATTTGGGCCATCTTCCACTGTTGTCCCAGCCCATAGCAGAGAGCTGGATTGGAAGTGGAGTAGCCGGGACCCGAACTGGAGCCCATGTTGGATGCCAACACTGCAGACCTCGGCTTTACCTGCTATGCCACAGCACTGGTCCTGATCAAAGTATTATTGACTCCAGATTATGAATGTGTCCATATACCCTGGGGAATTTGTGTACAGTGAATTGCGCAGTCAAATACAAGTGATGTATGGCAGGTAGTGATGGTGGCCAGGGGATTTGTGACAATGAAACAGAATATTTTGTGACAAAGTATAATGTCACATTTGAAGAATCTAGCTGCCCATGAGAGTAAAGTGAATGGTACTAACAAGCTCAGGATGGGTGTTAAGGGATAAATTAGAATCTGAGTGCTTGTCATTTACCTTCAACACTTTTTCCTTGTTAGGGAGCTAAGGATATTTTAAGTGAATGAAGAAGAAAATTTGAACTCTGGGGGAGCGAAGTATGTTACATTTTCTAAAACACATTAAATCAAAATGTGGTAATGTATGTTTCTGCTTGAAAGGGTCACCTAGAGAACTGCTTCCTTTCTAGAACTTGGGCATTAATGGTGGCACTATTGTTTGGAGTATGTTTTCTTTTTTAAATTTCCTTTTTTAGTCCCAAATCAAACAGATCCAACCACATCTGGCATCAGATCCAATGAACTCTGCCAAGAATGAAGCAAAAGTAGTTACAAATGTGTGCTTTTATGAAAGCTATGCTATTGCTATTTTTCTGAAACATTGTGGAATTGTGTGGAAGACAGGAAGGCTTCAGCAGGACTCTAGGCCCCAACACTATCAGCCATTCCAAGAAAGGCATGCAAATTGATTGCTACAGTAGCCAGGGGAATCCCTACTCAGATAATGGAGGCACTATCTTTTCCAGTTTCACAAACTGGAAAGTTAAAAATCACATCCTGAGACTCAGGTACCATGTGTAAATTTGGCCTCTAAAATAGATTCTATGGGAAGTACTCATTTTAGTCTCATCCATGAGGCTGTGGATGTGAATACCCTGACTATTCTGTCTGATCTGCCAAGTCCCCACCAAGCTCAACAAGTATGTGAGAAAGACTAGCCCAAGGAGAGATAAGTGACACAGAGTGGACCTCAATAAATATGAGATTATACCCCTGATCAGTACTCTCAACCTGATCCAATTCTAGACCCCTATCTCCTATCTGCACCACTAAATGTTTGCAGGGCTCCTAGAGATTTCTACTCAAATTCTTGATTTGGTGATTGTAGTGCCTCATAATCACTCCCACTTACTTTCATAAGTAGCAATCATGCACCTAATATAGGTCATGTCTTGACATCCAAATAGAGGAAACTTCAAATCCTAGTGAGCTGAATTGTGAGACTAGAAATGGAGGTAGAAAGGCTACTTAGAAGAAAGGTACACTATAGCAAAGAAGAGATGATGGGCCTAAACCAAGGAAACTGCCATTAGAGTTGGGAAAATGCAGAAGTAATTGGCTTAAATAGTCCAGGAGAAGTTGGTATATTCCTAAATATGTGGCTCACCGAGAGAAAAGAAAAAAAAATGATGAGCTTAGATATTCAAATCTAGGCTAGGTTCCTTTACAAATAGAGATACCGCTCATATAAAGACATCAGAAGGAAGAGTAGATTGAGTATGTTGAGTTCTGTTTCAAATACTATGATCCCAAAGTACTGATCAACATAGCATTACATAATTGATACTTTGGAGAGAAGCCAAAATTTGAGAATTGTGTGATTTGATGAGACCACTGCATTAAGGGAGAGGATATAGATCGAAAGAGAGCAAAATGAAGCAGGGATGGGACACCTGCAAAAACCTGATTTAATGCAGAGGGAGGAAAAGATCAAGAGAAACTAGAAAAAGGGGCTATCCAGTAAGTGGTAGTCAGAAAGGTAAGCAGAGAACCAGGGCAGCATAATGTGGAAGTCAAGATAACATCAGCATTTTTCGATAAAAACACATACACCAAAAGATCAAGGAGGGTGTGTGAGTAAAAACAAAGCCTTTTGGTTTGGTGATTAGAATAACATCTTCTCCAACATGGGAAGTGTGATACACAGCAGACCCATAGAATGGCAAATGTCCTAACAGCATTCTGGCCTCAGAATCAGCCCTTAAGGCATGCAGATCCAGCTGAAATGCCCATGAGAGTATTTCAGGCATGGAAAGCCAAGACACTCTGGGGGAAAAAAAAAACCTAAATGAAAGATCTCCACGAGTGAGATCCTAGTGGAAAGAATGGGTCATCAAAGAAGGAGGTACCTTTCTCTGAAGGGAGGAGAGAACTTCCACTTTGACCATGGCCTTGTCTAAATATGATCAGAGTTGGTGAACTCAGGGGGCTTCCATAGCTTTGGCAACTCATGACAAGAGCCTAGGGTGATTACTGATGCCATAAACAAGAGTGTCAATTTGTTAAGTCAACAACAGGAGGCACTGTGCACTTACTCCTCATGTAGGATCTTTGTCCTTAGTGTGCTGTACATTGAGATTTAATGCTATAACTAGTACTCAAACAGTATTTTTCACTTTATGTTTCTGTGTGGGAGCAAACTGTTGAAATCTTTACTTAATGTATGCTAAACTGATCTTCTGTATATAAAGAGAATCAAAAATGAATCTTGATGTGAATTTAAGGGGAGAGGGAGTGGGAAAGGGGAGGGTTGCGGGTGGGAGGGACGTTATGGGGGGGAAACCACTGTAGTCCATATTCTGTACTTTGGAAATTTATATTCATTAAATAAAAGTTAAAAAGATTTAAAAAAAATAACATCTTCTCCCCACAAGTAAATCAAGACCACCAACATCAGTGATTTGTGCCTGAAAGATATTGGAGAAGTAAAATGATACAGTTTTAGTTTATTCATTCAGCAAACCTTTATTGATCTCTACTATGTATCAGATATTGTACAAGGCATTAGCTGTCTGTTGCAAATGAAGTATAAAATTAGCTGTGCCTGCCCCCTGCCTTGTAGTTACTTCTTGGTATCATTATTCATAGCTCCCATTATATCCTCAAAAATGTCGTGAAATGGACAATAAATTATATTTATTATTTGTGGCCCACTTCTCCATACTCATGTGGCCTAGTACAATCCCAAATTTCTCTTAGCATGAACTTGACTGGAATGGGACTTCTATATGGGGCATGTGCTCTATGAAAATAATTATTGTCAGCATCAGTGTCTTATCAGCGTTGGCTACATTCCTGAAAACTCACCTACCCCAGAACTACTATTCATGTGTTATGTGCCAAGTGTCCATGGGAGCCATTCAATTTGGATTGATCTTGATGATTCAGAGTGAGCCTATAATACATGATAATAACTAGCCTGAATGCTTTGTGTTCATTTTAGGACTTTTGGGTCATTTTGGTTATTTTTAATATTTTTTCTGAACCATCTTATGTGAAGAGCATGTTCAGCTGGAAGAACCAATGTGGGCAAACTAAATTTTCTCCAGTATAGAACTGAGAGTCAAGATATTTTAGCTGGTCACTAAAGAGTTAAGTGTGTTAGCCAGAGGCACTTGGAAATTCAGGCTGTGCTTATTTCTCTAGTTTATAAATAACTTAAGCCCATGTAGGACTTAATTAATTTGGCTCCATTCCACCTACAATTTAGCTTCTTGAGAGAATAGCTTGACCCTTCTTATACCCCATGTTCATAGTTGTAAAGAGAACTCCCAATAGAATAAATATAACCTCACTTGGACTGAGTTTGACTTCTTGGTATTTCCATAGAGAAATTCTAGGATGTCAGGCGCAGCACAAAATGTCAAAATACCTCTTCAGTTAAGTATGAACACATGCAATGTACTATTCCTGGCTGGAGTTATTTATGATTCTGGGTTTTTTTTTCCTCTCTTAAATCATTCTCATTCAGAAGAGAGAGTTAACCTGTGGGTTTATAACAGTAATAGAAACTGTTAAAAGCACACGGGATTTAGTTAACTCTATCCTGGCTTCTCCTTTCCTAAAGAATATTTTAAAAGTATTACCTTTAGGATAATAGGTTACTCTGACAAAACAAGTTACAAGAATATTCTTGGTTGTCAGAATCCCAAAGTACAGGAACACTGAACAATAAGAATAGAGACAGACCACCCATCATGAGAACAGCCCTTTACTGCAACACCTTTAAAAAGTTCTGACTGCTGGTAAGATCTGGGAACTAAGCATAACAGATGAAAATGAATTGAGTCATTTTAAATCGCAATGCAAATGAAATGCAACTTCCTAGAAAGTACTCATTTCAAATGCCATGTCCCTTGCATTTTCTAAACTCTCCCAAGTGCCCACCATCACTGAGTGTCATGACAGTGTCTAATCCATTAGCTGTGATGGTCGCTTATATGGTTTTGTTGACTTCATTTCTTAAATGTAACTCCTATGTGTCATTCATTTAATAAATGTGATTAAATTTTACACTAAGTTGCAAAAAATAGTGATTGGGGAAAATTATATCATTGGCCCAAGCAATTTCACTGTAAGACCTGAGAAATAATTAGCATATGAAATGAGAAGTTATCACTTCTTTTTAATCTTATAAAATACACTGGATTTCACCCCTTCCCTCCTTTGAGAATTGGGTATAGGATGGAGGGAAGGCTATTGTTCTAATCCATCTTCCACTTAGGTTATAGCATTGTGCATCAGAACAGAGCCTCTGCTCCACACTCCCAAACCACCTCAAGAAGTAGTGCCATTTAGTAAGCATTTATTCTGTGTCAAAGATATTACAGAAGTGAACTTGTAATATTTAACTTAATCCTGACATTTCAATGAAACAGCCTTGGGTGATTACTGACGCCATAAATAAGAGTGTCAGTTGTTAAATCAACAACAGGAGTCACTGTGCACTTACTCCCCATGTAGGACCTCTGTCCTTAATGTGTTGTACTATGAGAATTAATGGTATAACTAGTATTCAAACATTACTTTATACTTTGTGTGTCTCTGTGGGTGCAATCTGTTGAAATCTTTACTTAGTACATACAAAGTTGATCTTCTGTATATAAAAATAATTAAAAATGAATCTTAATGAAAAATGGGATGGGAGAGGAAGTAGGAGATGGGATGGTTTGCAGGTGGGAGAGTGGTTATGGGGTGAAAAACCGCTATAATCCAAGAATTGTACTTTTGAAATTTATATTTATTAAATAAATGTTTTTAAAAAAGAAACAAGTATAGTTGTTATCTAAATGTTGCATATAAGAAAACAGGAATATCTGGTCATATCAGCTCAATAACTATTTGGCCATGCTCATTTCACCACATCCTGAAGCTACAGATGAATTTTTTTTAATTTTTTTATTTGAAAGAGTTACAGAGACAGGGATAAGGAGAGGAATAAGGTGAGGGAGAGAGAAATCTTCCATCCATTGGTTCACTCTCCAAGTGGCCACATGTCCAGGGTAGAGCCAGGCTGAAAACACAAACTTCTTTTTTTTCCAACAGGAATGGCAGGGGCCCAAGCACTAGGTTCCTCATCCACTGCTTTTCTCAGGTCATTAGCAAGGAGCTGTATCAGAAATGAAGCAACTGGGACTCAAACAAGCACCTATAGGGGATGCTGGTGTCACAGGCAGAGGTTTTACCCACTACGCCACATTACTGGCCCCTAAAGTTGAAGTTTAAAGGCAGGGCAAACTGTTCTGTTTGAAGCCTAGCTGAAACCCTTGTGTTTATAAGTTAATAGATCTTATGTGTTACTAACTTCTTCTTTTGTAGAATCCTTACTTTCACAACTATCCAAAATTTCTTACCACACATATTAGAACGGGAGATGTTTTCCATCACAGAGCTTTGCTAAGCCGTGACTGCCCCCCACTATCTCCCTGTGCCTTTCAATCCAAGAAGTTTGGTCTACTCCCTGGACACTTAGCATTCTGGATCCCCTGGCTGGGGTATTTGTTAGAATCAAAATAGTCACTTCTAAACCTCTTGTGTGCCTACAGCCAGAGGTACTGCAAGCCATGCAGGTTATATATTTCCTGTGGCTGCTGTAATAATTGACCATACTCTTGATGACTTAATGCAACATAATTTTATTTTCTTCCATTTTTGAAGGCCAGAAATCCAAAATTATGTTGGTAGTAGGCTGTACTCCCTCTGCAAGCTCTGTGTGAAAATTTGCTTCTTGCCTCTTCTAGCTTTTAGTGGTATTCCTTATATTGTGTCTACAGCATTCCAATGTTTGTCTTCACGCCATCTCCTCTTTAGTATCTACTCCTCTGTCTGAATCATCTCTCTGGCTTTCTCTTGTAAAGTCACATGTCATTGGATTTAGATCCCACTCAGATAATCCAGGAGGATTACGAATTTAGGAATCTGACAGAACTGAGTTAAAAACTCCTCCAATATTTCTTGGTGATGTGAACTTGTACAAGTTACTTTAACCTCTCTAGGATTCAGATTATTTACCTGCAGAATATGATTGTACATCAAATAGTTCTTAGAAGATGAAATTAAAAGATAAATGTTTTGGTGCAATTTTTTTAAAAATTCATGCATTTTTTTCCATACAATGGATTTTCTACAAACTTTCTGAAGACCCTTTTTAGAAAGGATATGAGGAAATTCACTTTGGTCAGGGGCTTTGATGGGAAAAAAACACATAGACTAGGGAGTCAGAGGGACATGGATTTGTTTCCTGGATTTGCCACCCACTAAGCATGTTATTTTCAGCAGACACAGGAACTCCTTAAATCCCAGTTTTCTCACCTGAAGAATACTGACAATATTTCAGTTTGCAGTGATATTGGGATTTAATAATAAAATGTACAGGGAATAGTTGATGTTAGTACATGTTTATTAAATTTATTATTGTTATTATCACCATCACTGTTGTTAGCTACAAGTCACAGTGTCTAATTTATGCCAGACCTTCTGCTGTGTGCTGTGGAACAATACACCTATGCATCTCAGTCCTGTAGAGAAGGTTGAACTTAGAAGTGGAAAGATAATATTATTGTGAAAAATTAGCAGCTCCTCTCCATGTATGGACCCCCAAAATATTTCCTGAGGATACAATTAACTCATCTTCACTCTTGGGTGAATTGCATAAATTTGAGGAGTCTAGAAAGGAATGAAAAAGCTATGGGAGAATTAAGTTTCAATGAACAAACATTTTAGCTATGGTGAGCATTTAGCTATCAAGATCACAGATCAAAGCTAATGTCTTTTCTGTCAAAATTCACAGATTTTAAATATGTCCTGGGGATAAGTTGAGAAGTGCAGATGACTAATGTATGAACCCTTTTTAATTGCATTTCACTTTTATAGTTAAATGCTTATGCAGTTTCCCTTCTTGTTTTACTGGCAACTCCCAGTTAGGGTCAATAGAGTGAAAAAAACAGCTTGACTGTTCATAAAGATCTTGGTTTGTACAGAAATTAGAATTTTGCTACAGATGTCAAGATGTTGCATTGCAGACCACCGAGGGAGCCTTCCAGGACAGCAATCTAAGAATACACATTAACCTTGTTACTACCTCCATTAATTACAGCTAAATGCAACACAGCAGCTAAGTTGATCAGTTCAAATGCAGCAATACAACCAATGGCAGAAGAAAAGCACTTCCTAAATAACTCATTCCATCAACAGTTTGAAATAAAAGCTAGGGAGGCTTAGCTGTCATAGTGATTACAAAAAGGAAATGTAACATTTTGTTCTCTGAATGGGAAAATGAGTTTTGGAGTATCCATTCTTATGCTCATTTATTCAGTAGATAAAAACTACATTCAGTCAATCCTCAGTATCCAAGGGTTCCACATCTATGGGTTCGGGTTCAGTCAACTGGAGATATTATGTATATATATATATATATATATATATACACACACACACATATATATAATTACAAATATACATATAATTACATCTGTGCTGAACATATACACTATTTTACTTGCTATTATTCCCTAAACAATACAGTATAACAACTATTTATAAAATATTTACACATAATATAAAGATGACTTGAAATATATAGGAGGGCCTGTATAGGTTTTATTTAAGAGGTCTGAGCATCTGTGGATTTTATTATCTGTGGTAGAGGTGGTGGGTGTGGTTTTGAAACCAATACTCTCTGGACTCCAGGGTTGATTGTACTTCAAATACACCTTGTGCCAAGGCCAAGTGCTAGCAATACAGAGGTAAAGAAGAACCAGCTTAACAGGAAAACTCAGTAAGTAACTGTGATTCACTTGAGCACATTTGGGAAAAAGTATGAGCAAACAGTCAGGAGAATACAAAGAGAGAGAAGAAGGCCTATGACTGGTAGAGTCCAAGGGGACTTTGTAGAGGACGATGCTCAGCTGCATCCAAGAGTATGAATGAGAACAAACCAGGAATATTAGACCAGAGGTTTTATTAAAGGCAGGAGACAAAAACATAGAGGGGGAGGAAACACAAACAGTATATACTAGGTCAAAGTTGACTATTTAGTTCTAGACTTATCTGGGAAATATTTTCAGGAACAGATGATAGATATGATATAGGGAAGAAAAAGATAACAGAGGCAGGAAGGCTGTGAGGCTAATTGTTGGCTGTTGGATTCTGGGTGGGCAGTTCAAGTTTGCCCAAGCACAATGGAGAGGATGTTTTTGCACACACTCCAAATTCCCTTGTTGAAACTGAATCCCAATGTGATGGAATTAAGTTGTGGGACTTTTGGGAAGTAATTAGGTTATAAAGGCAGAGCCTTCATTATGTGCTTGGTGCCCTCATAAGAATAGGACAGAGTGATAAGTTCTTTTTTTGTGATGTGAGGATGCAATGAGAACTTGACTTTCTGCACCCTCAAGAAGGCCCTCATAAAAACCCAACCATGCCAGCACCCTGATATCAGACTTCAAGGCTCTAGAACTTGATGTGATAAATCAGTGTTATTGTTTAAGCCACCCAGAGTGGGATCATTTGTTATAGCAGCCAGGCAATTCAGACACCCAGTGCTTGGGAAGCAGTGTTCTGTATCTCTGCAGCAAAATCTGGGCCACCAGAGACTATGTTTCCCTGAAGTTTCCACAGCCCCAGCTGGCTGATTAACAGCTAATTCAAATATCAATTAATCTTTCCTCATTTAATTTCTTTTCAAACATGTTCACAGTGAAGATAATGAGTAAAAATCTTCTCCTTTGAAAACTCAAGCAAGACCCATCACAAAAAAAGAAAGAAATTAGTCTAAAACAGTTTCAAATTGTGAGCTGGTAAACTGGGCAGATATTAGCAATTTGGTTCAGAGCTTAAGATTTCTCTATCTCACAAAAGAAATATAATAGCATTGGTTAACTATACAGACTTTCCAAGAAAAAATAGAAATGACCAGTGATTTTTCCAAAATTATTTTCATTTCTCCTTTATAACTTAGGGCTAGTAGAGTTGCTGATGTGCTGTGAATTGCAAAATGTATGTTTATTGTGGGATTTTAGTGTTAATAGGGACCATTTCAACCATATTAAGGCATAGAAAAGTTATGTGGCTTGCCTAGCATTACAGAGCTACTTAGATGAAGATCTAGTTGGAGCAGAGGACAAGAGGTCAGAAGTATTGATTGGCTTGTCTTTGGTCAATGTTATCCCCTGGACTTGATTGTGAATGATGGTTGTTTGGATAGACGGGAAGAAAATAATAGGCAAATAAGGCAATGAGTGGGGGGAATACTAACAAGCTCTTACAGGCAGGGAGTTCTCTGACTCACTGTGACACTTTGAAGGAATATGCCCACCTGAAACAGGGACTTTAGAGAAATCTGGAAATCACTCCCCAGGGACGGCCCTGGAAGTGGCAAGACTGAGTAACCCACACTTGGGAAACAACTTTCTTGGCCTTTTGGCTTCCTGAAAATATAGAAACTTTCTCCTTCTCAGGTGTAGATACACAGTGGCTGTTTATATTTTAATTCTCTTCCTATCTCCTTGAGTTTTTTCCACCCTGGAAAGTGGAAACTTAATCTCCTTCTGGATTTTCTCATGACTGGTTGGGAAAATAGGTTAAAAATAATTTGGGGTTTTATTATGTCTGAAGTAGTCCCTGGAAGATTTTAAAGAACCATCTGAATTACTTGATTTGTTTTTCAATATAAGGATACTTCAAAAATTTTTAGAAGATGAAATTAAAAGTTTATGCACATTTCCCATGAACTTTTTCAAGGACCTTAGTATTACTATGGTGTTGAATGGAGAATTTATGCTATGTAGTTAAAGAAGCCAAGAATAAAAAACAGCAGAAGCAATTGCTTTGTACAAAATGAGTATTCTGGATGACATTAGATGGAATAAATAAATGGAATTGGGATAAAGTTTTGGAGGTAGACTCAAGTGGACTTGTGAAAAAAGTGGGCATAAGGTGAAAGAATGATTAGAATCAATCCTAGGTCCTTTGTGAGCATCAGGGAATGGCTAAGGAAGATAATGCGAAGGAAAAAATCATGAATTTGAATCTGGCCATGGTATCTTTGAGGTGCATATTAGATATCAAAATGTGCATGTCAGGTAGTAAGTTGAACATATGAGTAGAAACATAGACTTGGAAATCAGCAACAAATAGATGGTATTTAAATCTAAAGGTCTGAATGAGGTTACTTATGTTGAGGAGAGGCTGAAAAACAAATTGAAAAAGAATGGCCATGGAGACAAAAATAGAACCAGGTCAGCGCAGTATCCTAGAAGCCCAGGATAAATAGGTTTTATTTTTTTTAACTTTTATTTAATAAATATAAAATTCCAAAGTACAGCTTTTGGATTACAGTGGCTTTTTCCCCCCATAACTTCCCTCCCACCCACAACCATCCCATCTCTCACTCCCTCTCCCATCCCATTCACATAAAGATTTATTTTTAATTATCTTTATATACAGAAGATGAGTTTAGTATATACTAAGTAAGGATTTCAACAGTTTGCACCCACGCAGAAACACAAAGTGTAAAGTATCGTTTGAGTACTAGTTATACTGTTAATTCACATAGTACAACACATTAAGGACAGAGATCCTACATGGGGAGTAAGTGCACAGTGACTACCTTTGTTGATTTAACAATGGACACTCCTATTCATGGCGTCAGTAATCTCCCTAGGCTCTTGTCATGAGTTGCCAAGGCTATGGAAGCCTTTTGAGCTCACCAAGTCTGATGTTATTTAGACAAGATCATAGTCAAAGTGGAAGTTCTCCCTTTGGAGAAAGGACCTCCTTCTTTGATGGCCTGTTCTTTGTGCTGGGTTCTCACTCGCAGAGATTATTCATTTAGGTCTTTTTTTAAATTTTTTTCCAGAGTGTCTTGTTTTCCATGCCTGAAATACTCTCATGGGCTTTTTAGCCGAATCCGAATGCCTTAAGGGCTGATTCTGAGGCCAGAATGCTGTTTAGGACATCTGCCATTCTATGAGTCTGCTGTGTATTCCTCTTCCAATGTCAGATCGTTCTCTCCTTTTTAATTCTATCAGTTAGTATTAGCAGACACTAGTTTTGTTAATGTGATCCCTTTGACTCTCAATCCTATCATTATGATCAATTATGAACTGAAACTGATCACTTGGACTAGTGAGATGGCATTGGTACATGCCACCTTGATGGGATTGTATTAGAATCGCCTGGCACGTTTCTAACTCAACTGTATGGGGCAAGTCCGATTGAGCATGTCCCAAATTGTACATCTCCTCTCTTTCTTATTCCAAATCTTATATTTAACAGGGATCACTTTTCAGTTAAACACCTAAGAATAATTGTGAATTAATTAGAGAATTCAACCCATAGTATTAAGCAGAACAACAACAACAACAAACTAGGAGGGATAAAGTTTTAAGTTGTTCCTAGACAGTCAGGAAAAGGGCTGATAAAGTCACTGTTTCTCATAATGTCCATTTCACTTTAACAGGATTCCTTTTGGTTCTCAGTTAGTTGTCACCAATCAGGGAGAACATATGGTATTTGTCCCTTTGGGACTGACTTAATTCACTCAGCATGATGGTTTCCAGATTCCTCCATTTTGTTGTAAATGACTGGATTTCTTTGGTTTTTTTTACTGCTGTATAGTATTCTACAGAGTACATATCCCATAATTTCTTTATCCAGTCTTCCGTTGATGGGCATTTAGGTTGATTCCATGTCTTAGCTATTGTGAATTGAGTTGCAATAAACATTGAAGTGCAGAAAGCTCTTTTATTTGCCAATTTAATTTCCTTTGGGTAAATTCCAGGAAGTGGGATGGCTTGGTTGTATGGGAGGGTTATTCTCAGGTTTCTGAGGAATCTCCAGACTGACTTCCATAGTGGCTTGACCAGTTTGCATTCCCACCAACAGTGGGTTAGTGTGCCTTTTTCCCCACATCCTCACTAGCATCTGTTGTTGGTAGATTTCTGTATGTGAGCCATTCTAACTGGAGTGAGGTGAAACCTCATTGTGGTTTTGATTTGCATTTCCCTGATGGCTAGTGACCACGAACATTTTTTCATGTGTCTGTTGGCCATTTGGATTTCATCTTTTGAAAAATGTCTATTGAGGTCATTGGCCCATCTCTTAAGTGGGTTGTTTGTTTTGTAGTTTTGGAGCTTATTGATCTATTTGAAGATTCTGGTTATGAATCCTTTATCAGTTGCATTGTTTGCAAATATTTTTTTCCCATTCTGTGGCATGCCACTTCACTTTCCTGTTTCTTTTGAAGTACAGAAACTTCTCAATTTGATGTAATGCCAATTGTTAATGTTGGCTTTGTCTGCCTTTGCCACCGGGGTCTTTTTCCAAGAAGTTTTTGCCTGTGCCTATATCTTGCAGAGTTTCTCCAATGTTCTCTAATATTTTGATGGTGTCGGGTCATAGATTTAGATCTTTAATCCATGTTGAGTGGATTTTTGTGTAAGGTGCTTGTGCATGTGGAAATCCAATTTTCCCTGCACCATTTATTGAATATACTGTTCTTGCTCCAGAAATTGGTTTTAGATCCTTGATCAAATATAAGTTGGCTGTAGATGTTTGGATTGATTTCTTGTGTTTCTATTCTGTTCCATTGGTCGATCCATCTGTTTCTGTACCAGTACTATATTGTTTTGATAATAACTGACCAGTATTATGTCCTGAAATATGGTATTGTGATGTCTCTGGCTTTGTTTTTGTTGTACAAGATTCCTTGAGCTATTTGAGTTCTCTTGTGCCTCCATATAAATTTCAGCATCATTTTTTCCAGATCTGAGAAGAATGTCTTTGGTATTTTGATTGGTATTGCACTGAATCTATAAATTGCTTTGGGAGAATGGACATTTTGATGATATTGATTCTTCCAATACATGAGCATGGAAGATTTTTTTCCATCTTTTGGTATCCTCTTGTATTTCTTTCTTTAAGATTTTGTAATTCTTTTGTAGAGATCTTTGATGTCCTTGGTTAAGTATGTTCCAAGGTATTTGATTGTTTTTGTAGCTATTGTGAATGGGATTGATCTTAGAAGTTCTTTCTCAGCTGTGACATTGCCTGTGTATACAAATGCTGCTGATTTTTGTGCATTGATTTTATATCCTGCTACTTTGCCAAACTCTTCTATGAGTTCCAATTGTCTCTTAGTTGAGTTCTTTGGATCATATCATTTGCAAAGAGGGATATTTTGACTTCTTCCTTCTAAATTTTTGTCCCTTTAATTTTTTTTCTTGACTAATGACTCTGGCTAAAGCTTCCAGTACTATATTGAATAGCAGTGGTGTGAGAGGGCATCCCTGTCTGGTACCAGATCTCAGTGGAAATGCTTCCAACTTTTCTCCATTCAATAGGATGTTGGCTGTGGGTTTTTCATAAATTGCTTTGATTGTATTGAGGAATGTTCCTTCTATACCCAGTTTGCTTAGAGTTTTCATTATGAAAGGGTGTTGTATTTTATCAAATGGTTGCTCTGAGTCTATTGAGATAATCATATTTTTTTCTCCAGTTTGTTAATGTGGTGTATCACATTGATTGATTTGCGAACACTGAACTATCCCTGCATACCAGGGATAAATCCCACTTGGTCTGGGTGGATGATCTTTCTGATGTGTTGTTGCATTCTATTGGCCAGAATTTTATTGAGCATTTTTGTGTCTATATTCATCAGGGATATTGGTCTGTATTTTTCAATACTGCATCTTTTTCGGGCTTAGGGATTAAGGTGATGCTGGCTTCATAGAAACAATTTGGGAGGATTCCATGTTTTTCGATTGTTCTGAATAGTTTGAGAAGAATTGGAATTAGTTCTTATTTAAATGTCTGGTAGAATTCAGCAGTGAATCCATCTAGTCCTGGTTTTTGTTGTTGTTGTTGTTGTGAGGGCCTTTATTACTGATTCAATTCTGTCTCAGTTATGGGTCTGTTTAGGTTTTCTATGTCTTCATGGTTCAATTTAGGTAGGTTGTATCTAATCTATCCATTTCTGATAGATTTCCGTGTTTGCTGGCATACAACTCTTTGTAGTAATTTCTGAAGATTCTTTATATTTCTGTGGTGTCTGTTGTTACATTTTCTTTTTCATCTCTGTTTTTATTGGTTTGGGTCTTTTCTTTTTTTTAGTTAGTTGGGCCAATGGGGTGTCAATTTTGTTTATTTTTACAAAATACCAGCTCTTCATTTGCCTGATTTTTTGTATTTTTTTTGGATTCAATTCTGTTGACTTCTTCTCTGATTTTAATTATTTCTCTTCTACTAGATTTGGGTCTGGTTTGCTGCAGTTTTTTTAGATCCTTGAAATGCATTGATAGCTCATTTATATGATGCCTTTCCAATTTCTTGATGTAGGCATCTATTGCTATAAACTTTACTCTTAACACTACTTTTGTTATATCTCATAAGTTTGATATGTTGTGTTGTTAACCTCATTTATTTCAAGAAAGTTTTTGATTTCTCTTTTTATTTCTTCTATGACCCACTGTTCATTCAGAAGCATGTTGTTCAGTCTCCATGTGTTTGCATATACACTGAGTTGCTAATTTCCAGCTTCATTCCACTGTGGTCTAAGAAGATGCATGGTATTATTTTGATTCATTTGAATTTGCTGAGACTTGCTTTATGTCCTAGTATGTGGTCAATCCTAGAGTAGGTTCCATGTACTGCTGAGAAGAATGTAAATTCTTTAAGTGTGGGATGAAAAGCTCTGTAGATATCTGTTAGATCTATTTGGGCTATAGTGTCAATTAAATCTGCTGTTTCCTTGTTGATCTTCTGTCCTGTTGATTTGTCTATTTCTGAAAGTGGAGTATTGAAGTCCCCCAATACTATTGTATTGGAGTCTAAGTCTCCCTTTAAGTCCCTTAACGTATCTTTCAAAAAAACCAGTGCTCTGTAATTAATTGCATATACATTTGTAATAGTTACATCTTCCTGTTGAATTGAACTTTAATCATTATATAGTGCCCCTCTTTGTCTCTCTTAACAGTTTTTGTGTTAAAGTTTATTTTGTCTGAGATTAAGATCACTACGCCAGCTCTTTTTTGGTTTCTGTTGCATTGGACTGTCTTGTTCCAAACTTTCACTTTCAGTCTGCATGCATCTTTGTTGGAAAGATGTGTTTCTTGTAAGCATCAAATAGATGGGTTTTGTTCCTTAATCCATTCAGCCAGTCTGTGTCTTTTAACTGGAGAGTTGAGGCCATTAACATTCAATGTGACTATTGATAAGTAGTGACTTTGCCCTGCCATTTTCCCAAAGATATTTCTAATATATGCTTTGAACTTCCTGTGATCTTTTATTGGGAATTTTTTTCCTTTACCTTTTTCATAGTGATGGCCATGTTTCTGTGTTTTTGTGTGTAAAACATCTTTAAGCATCTTTTGCAGGGTTGGACAAGTGGGGACAAATTCTTTCAATTTCTGTTTGCTATGAAAGGTCTTTATTTCACCTTCATTCACAGATGAGAGCTTTGCAGGATATAATATTCTGGGCTGGCAGTTTTTCTCTCTTAGCACCTGAGCTATATCTCGCCATTCCCTCCTAGCCTGTAGGGTTTCTGATGAGAAGTCTGCTGTGAGTCTAATTGGAGATCCTCTGAGAGTAATCTGATGTTTCTCTCTTGCACATTTTAGAATGTTTTCTTTATGTTTCACTGTGGTGACTTTGATTACAACGTGTCGTGGTGAGGATCTCTTTTGGTCATGTTTATTAGGGGTTCTATGTGCTTCCTGTTCTTGGATGTCTCTGTCCTTCTCCAAACCTGGGAAGTTTTCTGCTAGTATCTCACTAAACAGGCCTTCTAATCCTTTCTGCCTCTCCATGTCTTCAGGAACTCCTAGAACCCGAATGTTGGGTTTTTTAATAGTATCCTGTAGATTCCCAACAATATTTTTTAGATTTCTAATTGCCTCTTCTTTTCTTTGGTTTGACTGTGTACTTTTCTGTGCTCTGTCTTCTAAGTCTGATATTCTCTCTTCTATCTCACTGATTCTGTTTTTAAAGCTCTCTAATGCATTTGTCATTTGTTCTCTTGAATTCTTCATTTCATTTTGATTTCTCTTCAATATTCCAATTACATGTTCTACTAAATTCCTCATTTCATTTTGACTGCTCCTTAAGATTTCATTTTCATGAGAGAGATTTTCTTCCCTGTCTTGTCTGTATTTCTGTAGTTCATGAATTTGTTTTTGAGAACTTCTAAATGTTCTTATCATAATTTTTTTGAAATCTGTATCTTGCATTTATTCTATCTCATCATCTTTATATTCTTGTACTGGAGTGTGCTGTTCATTTGGGATTGTCACGATGTTTTCGTTTTTCTTCTTTCCACAGTTTTTGCGTTTGTTATTGGGCATTCTGGAGATATTCTTTGGTTTCTTTTTCTTTTTTTTTTCTCCCTGGGGTAGCTTTTCTCATTATACTATGACTCTAGATTAACGGACTGTTTTCATTGGTGAATCTCTAGAGGCATGTGGTGGGTGTGGCCAGAGAGCTCTGTTCAGTTCTTCAGGGTTAAGGATGTGCCAAAGGTGACACACCCAGGTTTGGCGTGGTTAATCTTCTCTATCTCTTTTCTTTTTTATTCAGAAGGGAACTAATTTAGCTTAGCTGAGCTCTTTTCCTTGATGGCAATCAATGCCTGAGCGCTATCCCCAGTGGGTATAATATTCATCTGCTCTGTCCCAAGGACCACACAAAGGATCTGTGCAGTCCTCAGTGTAAGCTCAGATTCCCCTGCAATGTCTCCCACCGGATTGCCAAGGTTACCGAGTTTGTGGCATCTCCCAATGATACTACTCACGTCTCAACCACAATGTGAGTTCTCCCACACAGCCTCAGTTTGTTTTTTTTTCCACAGTCCCGGTTCATAAGCTCCACACATTCACTAGGTCTTAACCCCCTGTTATTTCTCCCCACCAGAGTCAGGTTTTTCTGCTTGGCTGTGGGCAGGCACAGCCCTGAGCTGACGCAGCTGTTACATATGTCCAAAATGGCGCCTGCTGTATTGTTTTCCTTGCCTTTGTAAGGTGATTGGAGAGAGAATCATGTCCATACCAGTCCCTTTTATTTATTTATTTTTCTCTCCTCTAGTTAGGCTGGTGAACTTTGCCCCATGGGGCTTCAAGCCTCATTCCCTCTAGGTTTCGCCTCACTTCCCTTTCCAGCGCTGGTGCGTAGACTCAGCGGTTGGGGTCCCGAGTCATGGGTGCCCGTGCCCTCCACGTAGGTCCACTGTATCCCACTAGTTCTGGAAGAGTTTCCTCTGCAGTTTTTTCCCTAACTCTTCCCTGAGACTACAGTATCTCCACTGTTATTAAACTATCTTTTCCGGACTATCAGTGTGCTTCCTCCCTATTCTGCCATCTTGGAGCTCCCAAAATAGCTTTGTCAATAAATAAGTTTTAAAATGATGGGGGAGGGGCCAGCGCTGTGGTATAGCAGGTAAAGCTGTCGCCTGCAGTGCTGGCATCCCATATGGGTGCCAGTTCGAGTCCCAGCTGTTCCACTTCCAATCCAACTCTCTGCTATGGCCTGAGAAAGCAGTAGAAGATGGCCCATGTCCTTATGCCCCTGTACCCATGTCTGAGACCTGGAAGAAGCTCCTGGTTCCTGGCTTTGGATTGGCGCAGCTCCAGCTGTTGCGGCCAGTTGGGGAGTGAACCAACAGATGGAAGACCTCTCTTTCTCTCTCTCTCTCTCTCTCTCTCTCTCTCTCTTTCTCTCTCTCTCTCTGCCTCTCCTCCTCTCTGTGTAACTCTGACTTTCAAATAAATAAATAAATCTTTATAAGTAAATAAATAATAGCGTAGGAGGCTGGTGGTGTGGATGCTATTGAAAGAATAACATCCCATTTTGGAATGCTGGTTTGAGTTTCTGAAACTCTCTTTCCAACCAAGCTTCCTGCTAGTGTACCTAGGAAGGCATCAAATTTTGGCCCAAGTGTTTGTGACCCTGCCACCCATATGAGAGATCTGATGGGAGTTCCTGGCTTCTGGCTATCCTCTGGCTGGGCTCTGGCTGTTGCGGCCATTTGGGGAGTGAACCATTGGATGGAAATCTCACACGTGCTTGCTGATCTTGTCTGTTCTCTCTCTCTCTCTCTCTCTCTCTCTCTCTCTCTCTCTCTCTCCATTTTGAATAAAAAATATTTTAAAGAAGGATGGAATAGTTGGACATATCAAGTCCTGGGAGCTCAAGGAAATGAAGAACAGAAAAGAGAATGCTGACTTTGATTGCATGAAAGTCAGTGACGATTTTGGCAAACAATAGTCTCTATAGATTTATGGAGACTGAAACTACAATGGAGTGAGTTGAAGGGAAAAAAAGAGAATAGACAATTGAAGATATTGACTATGGACTACTTGTAAAAGAGGTTTTGTCGTGAAAGGGTTTGTTGTTGTAATGAGAGGTTGCTGCTGGAATGGAGAGTTGGGGTAACATAGGAGATAATTATGTCATGCCTGTTTGCTAATGCTGATGATCCTGTGCATAAGGAAAATGTAAAACCAAAGAAAGAGAGGCTAGATAAGGCTAGGTGGGATGATATGGATACTGAGCACAAGCAGAGGAAAGAAATGGATGTTTTACCATAGTGCTCCTGCTTGGTCAATTAATGAGACAAGAACAACATGTCTCAGGGAAAGGATGGATGTTGTTTGTGTTTGTAGGTTTGACATGAGAGAAAAAGCAATAAAACATTGTTTTCTCTTTTTATAAATTGGAATGTAGACATTTATCAGAAGTGTGACAGGATGTTCAGGCAACATAATATGCTCATTTCAAATGTATAACTGTGACTTAAAGTGAAACATGTTAGCACGGCTGTTTTTCTTACAACACTCAGCTACTAAAATAGTGATGAATTAGGCAGAAAGGCATGTTCCATAGTATTGAAACTTTGTAAGGCAAATATGATAGAGGATGACAAAAATTATAGATTTTGACATGTTTAGAAGGGAGTGAATATAATGGATTATCAAATATAAGATCTGGCTAGAAAGAAGTGAAGACAATGTAGATGATGGATCGTGAGAAACTGTTGAGATCAGTACCTTTCAGGTTTTGATGAAATTCAGGTATTATAGAATGATATTAATGTGGTAAGTGCACTGCAAGGAAAACAAGTAGGCAGATAATTACAAGGATACCTCAAAAAGTTCATAGAAAAATAGAATTAAAATATGAATTTATTTTGGTTCAAATGTTTTTGAAATCTATGCATAGTTTTACATAAAATGCATTTTCCATGACCTTCTTAAGTATTCCTGTATGCATGCATTTCAAAATGTTTCTGCATCAAAATACATTTATCTTTTAACTTAATTTTTTCAACCTTTGGAAATATTTAATTATTCATTTATCTGAAAAGCAAAGTGACAGAGAGGGAAAGACAGAGATAAAGAAATCTCCCATCTGCTGCTCCACGCCCCAAATTTTTCCAACAGCTGGGAATGGACCAGACTGAAGCCAGGAGCCAGAAATTCCATCCAGGTCTCAAATATAGGTGGCAGGGACCCAAGTACTTTGGCCATCATCTGCTGCTTCCCAGATACATTAGCAGAGAGCTGGATCAGAAACCAAGCAGCTGGGATGTGAACCAGCACTCTGATATGGGGTATGGGTATCCCAAGCAGTAGCTTAACCTGCTGCGCCACAATGCCTGCTCACACAAACATTTTAAAGTACCTTCATAAGAGCTCAAAATTTAGAATAAGGTCTGGCCAGTGAGGTTGGGTGGGAGTGTTTTCAGAATGAAAGAGCAGTCAACCACCAAATACATCAAGTAAAATAAGGATAGAAAAGTGACTATTAGGTATAATGATAAGAAGTAATTGTTTACTTTGATATAAGCCACTTCAATGGAGTGACAGAATCCTTTGTCACCAGTTAAAGATTGGGTAATAATGAAATTGAAACAGCAATCATAAGAGCTTTGCAGGCTGTTTGCTGTGAAGGAAGATATACAATATATGTGGTAGGTAGATACAGAGTCTTTTTTATTTACATATTTATAAGAGAACAGATTTCAGGTAGTTCATGGATAAAATTGTAAGAACATAATGATGCTTACAACTCTCCCCCAACTTCCTTTCATTATTTCCTTTTTATTTTAATTTACTTTATAATCAAGAGCTTAATGCTCCACTATTAGAGTTCAACAAGTAAAAAGTAGAAATGCCACTGTTAAACAGGATATAGACAATGGCTATAAACAATCAAATTCTAAGATGTCAATTTCACTCATACATTTCATACTACATATATTAGCTACCACAAGTCAGAGAAAATGTGTAATATTTGTCTTTCGGGTTCTGGCCTATTTCACTAAGCATAATGATCTTGAGTTGTATCCATTTTGTTGCAAAAGACAGCATTTCATCTATTTTATTGTTGAGTAGTATTACATAGTGAATATATACCACAAAGGATTTTTTTAAGTTGAGAAAATCTTGATTATTTTCTAATTAAAATTATTATTGAGATAATTATAATTCAAATATAATAACAAGAAATAATACAGAGTGATCCTATGCACCAGCTTCCTAGGTTCCCCCAATTGTATGCCAATATGTTATGCCAACTAGGATATCACACTGTTTCTTCATTGCTTGCAAACATTTCTATGTTTTAATTTCTATGTTTTAATTTAATGAAGGCTGTGTAAAACAATACCATAGTCTTTACCCTTTGGAAATGACTTTACTCATTTAGCATAATTGCTTAGAGATTCATCCAGGTGTTCTGCAAATCAATAGTTTTATTGCTGAGTTCCTTGATATGGATATACCACAGTTTGATTTCACCCATGAAAGGACAGCTGATCTGTTGCTAGTTTTTAGCTCTTCTGAATAAAGTTTCTCTAAAAATTTTTATACAGGTTTTTGTAAGATTATATTTCTCTAGAATAAATGTACAGGAGTGCAATTGTTAAGTTCATACGGTAGTTGCTCATTTAATTTTTAAAGAAACTGCCAAATTTTTGTAGAGTACTTGTACCCACTTTATATTGCCACCAACAATGTATGAATGATCCAGTTTCTTTGCATCCTCACCAGAATTTTGTTTTGTTATTTTTTTTAAATTTTAGTCTACCTGGTAAGTGCATGTATCTGATATAAATTTCTTGGGATATCTAGAATCTATATACAACTGTTAAGACTCAGCAGTAAAAAGCAAGGAATCCAATTAAAAAATATACAACATGAATAGATATTTCACCAAATGCAATACATAGATGGAAAGTAAGCACATGAAAAGGTGTTCAAAAATCATGAGTTATCAGGGAAATGTAAATAAAAATGCAATACAGTGCCACTATGCACTTACCAGGTAGACTAAAATTTAAGATTTATTCCATTTATTTGAAAGACAGAGTTACAGAGAGAGGTAGAGATAGAGAGAGAGGTTTTCCATCCACTGGTTCACTCTCCAGATGGCTGCAACAGCTGGAGCTGCGTCGATCCGAAGCCAGGAGCCAGAAGCTTTCTCTGGTTCTCCCACGTGGGTGCAGGGGCCCAAGCACTTGGGCCATCCTCTACTGTTTTCCCAGGCCATAGCAGAGAGCTGGATTGGAAGAGGAGCAGCTGGGACTAGAACCGGTGCCCATATGGGATGCTGCGCTTCAGGCCAGGGCTTTAACCCGCTGTGCCACAGCGCCAGCCCCTCTCTTTTTAATTTTTAAAAATTTCTATACAGGAAACAGATTTTGCATATTTCATATATACAATTTTAAGAATATAATGATCCTTCCTATTATACCCTCCCTCCCTGCCTCCTCCTTGTTTTCTTATTTTCTTTTAATTTTTGCAATGACATACTTTTAATTTACTTTATAATCACAAAATTAACCCTCTGCTAAATAAAGATTTCAACAAGTAGTAAGCAGAAAAACCACTGTTTCTCAGTATAGAAAAGTGCTATAAACAATAATAAAATCTCAAAAGGTCAATTTCACTCATATATATTTTTGCACTCTATATATTGCCACAAATCAGAGAAAATATATGATATTTGTGTTTTGGGGACTGGTTTATTTCACTAAGCATAATGTTTTCCAATTGCATCCATTTTGTTGTGAAAGACAGGATTTCATTCTTTTTGTGACTATTCTTCCATCATGATAATTTGTAATTTCTGTTTTAATCTGTTTATGATAGCTGCTTAAAAATCCTTCTCAGATAATACCACTATGCTTACATCTGGACGGTGACATGAGTTGATTATTTTTGTGTGTGTATGTGTTGTGATTTTTCGGGTTCCTGGTATGACAGGTAATTTATTTTTGTGTCCTGGATGTTTATGATTAATGTGTTAAGAGAATGGAAGACCTATACAAATTATTTCTTTTAGCAGGCAGTCACGAAATTAATATTGGTGTGAAGGTTCTGGCCTATTTTCTATGTTCTTTTTCCTCTGACATGTTAGCTTTCAGAACTTTGAAAGAGGTAGTGGCCAGTTTGGTGCATCTGGTGCATCAGGAGCACCCAGTGGACTGTGCTGGTACAGCTTAAAGATGCAGAGGGTATTTTCCTAGGCCCATAGTAATGAAGAGCCTTCCAGGGCAGGCAACTTAGTGTGACTGAACTCCTTCGCATTATTAATTGCTCCAGCATCCCTGACAAGGAAAAGGAGACTTGAGTCCCATTGTGACCTTTGTAGGGTAATTGTGGTAGGATGCCCCTGTTTTGTATTGCCTAGATACTTGATGTCTCTCAAAGGGGGAGAAGAGTGTCAGTTCTGAAGAAAAAAACTTTTCTAGTGCTTCCCTCACTGCAGGGCTCCCAATTGGCTCTCCATAATTACGTTGTTATCTTCACCTGATGTTGTCAGAGGGCTTAGGATTTGTTCCAGGACAGAAATAAGAATCTCTGGGCTGCCTTCTGTTCTTCAGTTGGGGATAGAAAATGCTGGGTTGGATCGCCTTCTTCTGTCAGTGCATGTGTGTGTTGGGAGTCACAAGAACCCTGCCAATGCCTTATTTCACCAGTCTTTGCATCATAAATCAATTAGCCTTTCTTTGACCAGTATTCAGAGTTCTCCTTTGGCAGAGAGAGATGTGTCTGAACCATCTTGTCTGGACTGGAAGGCTGATTGTTTCAAATGCCAAACGGGAAAGCAGAAAGAGAGGGCAGTAAGTAGAGTGAGAGCTAAGATAAAAAAAACATGGATGATAATATGAGCATTAACAAGGGGTGAGGAAGAGAGAAAGATACAGATTCAGATATGTTTGTAGGCTTGGTAGCTGGAATTTGAGGATATTCTTCATTGATGGGCCTAATTACGTCTCTGTGAAACAGAGGCATAAGGGTCCAGATCCTGAAGTTTGACTTCCTTAGATATAAACCCCAGCTACTCTTCTATCCAGCTATGAGAACTTAGGCAAATAACTTATGTCCTGCTTTTTCTCAGTTTCTCATAAAATTGAAATAATAATATCATATATCCTCATAGGAATGTTATGATTAATTGAAGTGATTTCTATTGAAAAGTGCTTAGAATAAGATATTGATAAGAAGAATTTGTTATCTACTTAAAATATTTCATAAGATTCTTATGAATATTAAATGAGATATACTCTGCAAAGTACATAGCAAACCACCTGATATACAGCATTTAATAAATATTATCAGTTTTATAATTGTTGTTTTCAGCCTTAGGGTATTTCCTTGAGGCAAAATCATCTCAATCCTATATCTTTTGGTAGAGAGAGTTTAAGTGAAAGTGGATACACACAGGCACCTGGGACTAGTCTTGATAGGAATAGTAGGTATGGTTCAAGGGAATAAGAAGTTTGAACTTCCCTGGGAAGTTCAGTTGAGTGCCCACTGGCCACTGAGCTGCACTATCCTTGATTTTCAGTCTGCTGAAGCACTACTTGCCTCAGAGTTACAGGCCACTTTCTGTTCTTCTTTTCCTGTTAAGGCAAATATCACATATCACAGCATGTTTGCATACTATAACATCCATGCTCCCCCCGTCCCCTGCCACAGTAACATTTGAAAGTCCCTAAGAAAACTAAATGGTTTCTCATGTCTGAAAATTATTAACATGATCAGCCCACTATATAACATGTGAAACAGAAATCATAATTCTGTTTTCTGACAGTAGAAAAATCACTGCATCTTTCATGATGGAAAGAAATACAAAGAAGAATTAGCAGTGCCATCTTGTGGAGGAATCTGTCATTACCACTCAAGGGTCATGAAACCACCCATGGGAAATGAGTATCTTTCTTTGTATACCCAAGGCCTAGTCTGGATGAAAAGTTTAATAATTATTTGCTGAATAAATGAATTAATGAGATAAGAGATAGAAATGGGGTAGAAACCAGGTTCATCTGAAGGTCATCTTGATAAAATGTTTTATGCACCGTCCATAGTTGATTTGGAGATTTTTAAATATGGTGCTGTAGACTCCTTGATGCATTATTATGTACCTGATATTGAGGAAAGTGAAGGATAAATTATTCACATGAGGAAATCAAGGACTACAAGCACTTTCTTATTTTGGCCTTGTTAATGCTAAGGTTGACTCTGGTGGTATTTTTCTCTTCCTGCAATTATCAATGTGCTGCAGATTTTAAAAAGCATTTAAAGAACATGAAAAATATGGCTAGTTTCAGACCTGGTGAGTTTTTCACTTACTCTGTTAGGCTGCATTAAATGAGATTTAATACAATCAACTAATTAGACCTACAAAAATGGCAATTTCATATGGATCAACCTAATATTCCAAATCAGGTCACTTAAAAATTATTCTGAGCATATCATAGATCCAGATACCATGCTAAGTCTTGAGGGATGCAGAGAGAAATAAAACATGGGCTCTGCTTTCAGGGATCCTATCATTTGGTATGGAAGCAAACGCTTAAATGACATGCCTCATATTCTATTCATTTTTGTTTAAGTGCCAATAGTGTTATCTTAAGCCAAATTTAGTGGAGGGGCTATGGGTGCTCTTGGAAAGCAAAACAATTTGGAATGGTGGATAAGAACAAGGACTCTGGCAGCAAGCAGTCTCACTTTTGCTACTTAACAGCTGGGGGACTATGGGCAAGTTATGTATGTATGCCTCAGTTTCTTCCTCTATAAATTTGAATCAGGTAGTACCTACCCCATATGCCCATGATTGAAGTGAAGATTGAATGAGTTAATATGTTATTTAGAATACTTCTATGCATATAATAAGTGCTGTAGAAGTTTTAGATACCTTCATCATCATGTTAGCATTATCATCATAATTATTATCATTATTGTTACAGCGGAATCATTTGAGTTGTGCTCTGTAGGACAAGTTAAATTTTGTAATTCATTCTTTAATTATTTTCATTATTTTACTTACTTATTGAGTTCCCACTTTTCCCACTTTCTGTGAGGAATGGGTAACAATATCCTTGACTGTGTTCTACTATATCATCACCTCTGTAAAGTTTAGGCTTGTAGTAGAAGCTCAAGCTAAAGTGTGTAAAAATGAAAGGACAGAGAGCATGGTAAGACTGTTGTCACTGGGATATGTGGTTCATGGGAGCCTGTGTCAAATGTGCATAAGAGTAAAGGAAGACCTATTTTATTTGAATGTATTCATGTGCACACTTTGAAGATAAAACCCATTCTAACAAGGAGGGGGTGTTAACTTAGTGGTTAAGATGCTAGTTAAGATGCTCACATCATATAACATAGTACCTGGGTTCAACACCCAGCTCCATCACCTGACTCCAATTTCCTGCTATTGCAGACCCTGGGAGGCACCTATGATGGCTCCTTCCATCAAGATTGGGTTCCTTCCATCAGGATTGGTTTCCGGACTCCCAACCTTGGCCCAGTTCAGTCCTAGCCATTGTAGGTATTTGGGGAGTGAATCATCAGATGGAGCTATTTCTGTCTCTCTACCCCTCAAATAAATAATTACAAGGCCCCATTATGGATTGGCTTTAACAAAATCAGTTGTAATAACTGCAAAGAAGCTACAGAGTAAGGGTTTGTACCACAGCTGGCTTATAATGCCTTATGCCTATGCTGGAGATATTTGGTCAATGCTGAATTCTCTGTATCCTCAAGCTGTAAAGTAACTCTTCCATGAAATATATTTCTTATTTTTTATTCATAAATTATTTTTGTTCCATAGCAAAAATATTTACAGCTAAGAAATGAAACTCTACACACATGTTGGTATGGGATATGGGATATGGGGTATGGGATAAAAACAATTGAATTTTCACTTTGATTATAATGCCTTAACCACCTAAAACATGGATATTCATCATTTGAGTATTAAGATCCAGATTTGTTATTTGAAATTTCTTAGGCTGGTGGGCTATGATTTGGGCTGTTAAATATTTCATAAAATGTCCAAGTGTGAGAAATGGCATGTTTGCACTCTCCTCAACCTGATCACTAAAATTTGTGAAGCTTTCCAGCTGTACCCATTGTCAAGTCCTCTTTTGTTGCTCTGTAGTGTAGGGGCCCAGTGATATCAGGATGTCTCTGGAAGGGCTTTACAGGACCCTGCAGGAAGGAACAGCACTGCACATCAGGACATATTCCCAGGCACACTACACTGTAAGGAGCAGAGGCCTTAGCAGACTGACTGACCCTGTGGTTTTATTTGAACTGACTTTCTTTTAATTTTATGTGACAACTATCATTTGCTTGTGTTGATTCTCAAGTAATCACTTCTGTAATTTTTCAATGAAGCCATTTTTTTTGCTAAATATAGATCACTCATCAATTTTTAAATTTAAAAAGGGACATGGCAGTTAGCTCTCTCAGTGGTGCAGAAATGTTCTTCTGTGCTGCTGTTATTTGAGTCCACTGTACGTACTTTCACAGCTAGTTCTATCAGCAAGATTCACTGAATGATATTTATCCAGATTCTTATTAGGAAATAACCATATGAGAGGTAGCAGCAGCTAGACAAATGATTTATCTGTCGTTAGAGTACGTCATGGCTTGTAAAGTTTTTCAAAGCTAATGACCTATTAAATAGGTCACAAGAATAAAAGTAAAAGTGCCTTGACCAAAACCATGGTGGATGAATTAATGGCAGTTCAAGTTTCTAATCTCCATTCTGGCTATATGTTTGAGCTTCTGCGTAGAAAGTGAGATAAAATCTCTGTGGGTTGTATCTTTGCAATTCACCAACAAAACAGCAAATCTTGGTAAATGTTCCTCAACGTCAATATTTTAAAATGGTTGAAAACAACATGAAGTTAAAGGACTGAAACACAAAATAATGTATGAAGATAAACAGAATAAAAATTTTGTCATGGTAAAACATTTATTGTTGTGGATGCCATAATTTGAGAGCACAAATACAGACTTGAGGGTGAAGTTTGAGAAGTGAAAACTCCCTCTTGAATGTATTGGAAGAATATGAATTCTTATTAGATATATTGCTCCAGATGTAAAAATAATAACAGTAACAGAGATGACAATATTAGCAGCTCCAGTTTCTAGAATACTTACTCCTCTAAGGTGCTTAAAATGTGTTACCACATTTAATTTTTACTTTTCCAAAACCTTCATACCTAGGTGTTTTCATGCTCATTATAATATTTTCAAAAAATTAATTTTAAAGAGAAAATTACATGCTGTCTGAAAGTAAAGAGAAAAAAAACCCTCACAAATCAACAACAAAAACAAAAGCATTCTCTACTTTTCACTCTAAATGTATCTGTTATCAAAGCCTCCTGAGACTTTAGCAACCCAACATTGATATTGTAAACCCTTTCAAATTGAGTTTTACCCCTTCCTTTCTGAGATTCTGAGACAAATGCTGCTTTTTCTTCCAGAATTATGACTTTATACTTTCTCCTTGTATACTCTATTCTGTAGTCAAGTAATGACCAGAGAATATCCTTGTGTGTGTAATAATTAGTATTCAAAATATACCTATTTCTGAAGGACTAGTACAAGTAAGATCTTTTCTAATTTAGATGTTAATACACAAAGGCAACACATGTAAGTTTTCTAGATTTAGGAGAGAAAAACAGAGGATGTCCACTTAAATTTGAGTTTCAGATAAACAACTACAAATTAATTTTTAGTGTAAGTCTGCCCCAAATACAGGATAAAATAGCCTTGTATTTAAACATTTGTTGTTTGTATGAAATTCAGGTTTAACTGGACATCCTATATTTATCTGGCATCCCTAACTGCTATTTATAATTTGAAGATTGCACAAATGAGATAACAGCAGTAAGATCAATTTTAACTTGTTTCCTTATAGTAGGAATCCTACTGTGTGATATTCACTTCCTCAAAGACAAATGAGCAGCAGCTGTCTGATTTGGTAAATGGGCCATCAGTTTAGTATAAACAACTTATACAGTATTTTAACCAAAAGAAAGGAAATATGCCAATTATATGTTGGCTTGCATAGAATTTTTCCTTTAGTTACTCATATTTAGAATTATGATGTTTTAGATTCTGCAGTCTACAGATGTCAATTTGTATAATGTCGCTTCACAAATCCCCTACTTTGGCCTTGAACCCTCATGTATTCATGTCTGGATTGCTAAAAAAAAAAAAGTGCCAGGCCAAAGGGGTAAACTGGGGACAAAGACCAGCCCACATTCTTCATAGACTTTGCAGCTATAAGAAAGGACACCTCGCACCTTCCTTACCACAATTCTACCCACACATGCACACATGTGCTTTGCACTTGCCAGATAATGACACCCACGGTGCCTTCTCAGAGGAGGTTCCATTTTTATAACTTGAATAAAGGCCAGTGCTGGCTCTGATTCTCACAAACATTTAACACTCATTTACAAAGTCACTACTGAGAGCCAAGCACTGTGTAAACTTCTGGGAATACAGAGATGGATGACACATGGATCCTTCCTTCTAGGGAATCAAAGTCTGGTGTGGGGCACACAAGTAAAGAGATCACTACAAAACAAGGCACAGAGGTGTGCACAGGGCAAGATGAAAGCACAGAGAAGGGAAGGTATTTCAACCTAGTAGTGTGTAACTAGGAGAAATTCTTTAAGAAGTTGGAGCTTGAGCAGCCTTGAAATGGAAGAATGAGGTTAGTGAGGCAGAGGAGGTTGGTGGGTGAAGATGCATGCAAATTCATAGCAGTGTGGAACTGGTGGCTGATGCAGGTTGTTGACTACTCAGAGTATAACACAATTAGACACAACCTGGGACAGAATCAAAGCAGTCAAGTATACTGTACTGGGCTCCAAACTCACCATCCCTCAGGGATTCTAGGGTTTTCTAGGGTTTCATGAGCCTGCTTCTTCAATATTCTCACACATAGTCCAGAATAAAAGGAAATCAGCTGATGGTGAGGATTAATGAGATGCCACCTTGCCGACTGTTAGCACAGAGACTGGCCACGTGTTATACACACAAAATACACACACACACACACACACATTCTCCTTGTATAGAAGTACTATATTATTCCTGTTTTTGCATGTAAAAGCATTCATTCAACTCATTTCATATAGCCTTTGCAGATGGTTTGTTAGGGATGACATATTTTAATATTGTTGTAAAGTATAACATACATAAAGAAGAGTACACATATTATACTTAAGGATTAATATTTATAAAATGAACACACCTAAATAATGAGCACACAGATGAGAGTGTAGAAATTACTAGCACCCAAAAAGAGCCACTTGGATCACTTAACTCCTAAGGATTATATTTATCCTGAATTTGGACAGCATGGAACTAAAAGAGGTGAAACAATGGTCAGGCTGCTAAATGGCAAACATGAAATGTGTACCATGTGACTCCAGAGCTTATGTTTGTGTGTCAGATGATGCATATATGCAACTACAAACCTTGGGATTGGCATTTGTTGTGGCAGTTAAGCTGCTGCTTGGGAGACCTGCATCCTATATCAGAGTGGCTGGTTCAAGCTCCTCTGCTTCTGATCCAGTTTCCTACAAGTGTATACCCTGCAAGGCAGAGGATAATGTCTCAAGTAATTGTGTCCCTGCTACCTGTCTGGGAGATCCAGACAGAATTCTAGGCTCCTGGCTTCCTCCTGCCCCAACTATAGCTATTGGGGTCATTTTGGGAGTGAAACAGAAAATGGAAGCTATTCATTCTCTCTCTCTCTCTCTCTCTCTCTCTCTCTCTCTCTCTCCCTCTCTCCATCTGCCCCTCCCTCTCACTCTTCCTCTCCCAAATAAAATTCTAAAAAGTTTAAAAACCTTGTGAAATTCTAAGGGGGGAAGAATATTTCTAGTTTTAAGAAAAAGTGTTTCATAATGTTTGAAGATAAAATGACAGTCACCTGAATAGCCATGCCTGAAAGAATAGCTGTGGCTATTCACAAGGGGAGCCAGGAACTATGGCTATTGAAAGAGATACTTCCAGGACACTGTCCCTAGAGGGAATTGTAATAGTCCTGATCTCAAAGGCTTGAGGGCCATGTTCTAAGCCTTAAGCTTTGCAGTCCCTTCAAAGGCCTCTTTGAGGAGGTATTCCTGGGAGAAAAAGAAAAACAAGCAAACAAACAAATATGCCTACAAGGAAGCTTAGTTGGCCAGGTATAACAGGTATTATGGGTCTCTGTTGCAATCATGTTTAACAGGGCTGAGCAGGTGACCCTTAACTGTGCTGATAATATCACTGCAAGACTGTAAACACTCTATATAATTCATATACCTTCAACCCCCCCTCCAGAATTCATATTCCCTTCTCACAGATTAGAAAACTGATTCTCAGAAAGGTCAAAAGCCCTGGCCAAGGTCACATAGTAAATGACTGAGCTAGGATGCAAAACAATATCTGTTTTAACAAGAACCTCTACCTGTAGGTGTCATGAGACATTTCAAAATACTCATGGGAAATTAAACTAACTAGTAAGTTTATTTTGGTGCAAAAACTTTAAAATACATTCATAATTATCTTAATATGCATTTTCCATAAATTTTTTGTTGGCCTTTCATGTACATTAATTTCAAAATTTTTTGCAACAAAATAAACTTTTAATTCCATTTTGCCGTGAACTTTTCAAAGTGACCTTGTGTATATCAAGTGTAAAATAATTCATGCTTTCTGAAACAGAAACTTCATTGGAAAAATCTTACTTTTTTAAAAAATTTATTTTATTTATTGGAAATGCAGAGAGAGAGGAAGAGTAATCTCTCATCCGCTGATTCACTTCCCCAAATGCCTGCAACAGCCCATGTGGGGTCAAGTCAAAGCTAGGAGGCCAGAATTCAATCTGGGTCTCCCATGTGGGTGACAGAGCTTTAATTACTTGAGCCATCAACTTCTGTTGCCCAGAGTGCATTTTAGCAGAAAGCTGGAATCAGGAGCAGATCTGGGACTTGAACCAAGGCACTCTAATAAAGAATGATAGCATCCCATGCCATATATTAACTATTGTGCAAAATGTGCACCCAATTTAGAGAATTGTTGGCTCTGGTCCTAAGAATTTCAGATTAATATTTTGAATTTCTGCTATTTGGGAATAGTCCCTAAGGAATCTTCAGGACCTCAGAATGAGCATTAATCATAGCACTTATTACTGATGACACCAGAGAAAGACTGAATTATCCCATATAGTCTTGCTTCTCAAAGTATGGTACATGGACAAGCAGCATTAAAATAAAAAGACTGTAGGCGCCATCCAAGACTGTCTGAATGAGAATTTGAATTTAAACCAGAAGCTAATATGATTTATACATACATTACATTTGATGAAGCACCACTGGAACAGAGTTTAGTATACTCTGCTAAAATGCACTTGTGTGAAAATTATATGTGGAAAATATGGGTGAGATTATTGATTTCCTCATTTCAAGAACTCACTTCCACTGCCTTGTTGAGGTAATGGGAGGTTTTGATAAGATTACATAGGCACAGCCTCCCTCATTCACTTTGCTCTCTTTGCAGGCACGTGTTATCATTAGCATTAATTGGATTTACAGTATTCACACATGCTCTGGAAAATAGACACCTTAATTTGCTGCAGTGTGTGAAAACATCAGCTACCTGAGCGATGCCTAAATCATAAGCAATGTTAAAAAGACACTTAAACCCTCTAAATATGAGCCATATTATTTGGTTTCTAATAGTATTCTGACTTGCAGGAATAAAGTGAGTTTGCAATAAAATCATGTCATCAGGGAGGTTCCAACTACTACTAGAAAAAGTTATTTCTGCTCTCCAAGGCATTTTTTTCATCAGCACAGTTGTCAACCACTGGAACTCTTTAGTTCTGTGACATTGTAAAGCAGATTTGTTGTTACAATTTAATACTTTATTCCTTTTAGTATTTTTTTCTTCTAGTTAATACTATTGGTTGAACTCTGTAATTAACACACATTTATTCTTAGGTGTTGAAATTTAACTGAAAAGTGATCCCTTTTAAATATAAGAGTGGGAATAAGAGAGGGAGGAGATGTACAATTTGGGACATGCTCAATCGGACTTGCCCCAAATGGTGGAGTTAGAAATGTGCCAGGGGATTCCAATACAATCCCATCAAGATTGCATGTACCAATGCCATCTCACTAGTCAAAGTGATCAGTTTCAGTTCACAATTGATTACACTGATAGGTCTAAGAGTCAAAGGGATCACACAAACAAGACTAGTATCTGCGAATACTAACTGGTAGAATAAAAAAGGGAGAGAACGATCCAACATGGGAAGTGGGATACACAGCAGACTCATAGAATGGTAGATGTCCTAAACAGCACTCTTGCCTCAGAATCAGCCCTTAAGGCATTCAGAATTCAGATCTGGCTGAAGAGCCCATGAAAGTATTTTAGGCATGGAAAGGAAAGACACTCTGGCAAAAAAAAAAAAAAAAAAAAAAAAAAAACCTAAGTGAAAGATCTCTGCAACTGAGATCCCAGTAGAAAGAACGGGCCATCAAAGGAGGAGGTACCTTTCTCTGAAGGGAGGAGGGAACTTCCACTTTGACTATGACCTTGTCTAAATAAGATCGAAGTCAGCAAACTCAAGAGGCGTCCATAGCCTTGGAAACTCATGACTAGAGCCTAGGGAGATTTCTGACTCCATAAACAAGAGTGTCAAATTGTTAAGTCAACCACAGGAGTCACTGTGTACTTACTCCTCATGTGGGATCTCTGTCCTTAGTGTGCTGTACATTGAGATTTAATGCTATAACTAGTACTCAAACAGTATTTTTCACTTTATGTTTCTGTGTGGGTGCAAACTGTTGAAATCTTTACTTAGTATATACTGAATCGATCTTCTGTATATAAAGATAATTGAAAATGAATCTTGATGTGAATGGAAGGGGAGAGGGAGCGGGAGATGGGAGGGGTGTGAGTGGGAGGGAAATTATGGGGGAGAAGCCATTGTAATCCATAAACTGTAGTTTGGAAAATTATATTTACTAATTAAAAATTTAAAAAATATTTCACAGTATTGAGAGCGCATCACGAAATCAGTCATTTATTCCTTCAATAAGGATTTATTGACCAATACTGTATAGAGGCACAAAAGTAAATGTAGGGGCAAAAGATAAAGCAGTGAACGGGATCTAAACTGTGCTTTATTGGGTAAGTATTGGTGTGAAATGCAAGGACACAGTGGCAGCAGGTTCAGTGGGTGGTCAAAAGGAAGAACTAAACCAGTTGCATGGATGTCGGGGTGGAGTTAAGGAGGGCTTTGCAGAGAAAAATATTGTTTAACGTGAGGTGAGCTCTGAAAGATGAATGGGTGTAAACTTGGGAAAGTGGGTGAGAAAGTGGAATGGTCATTGGGATTTCATTCTCAGCAGAGGAAACTGCACACACACAGTCCCTTGGAGGGAAAGAACACAGAACATTCAAGGACTGATACAGGCCAACTAAAGTTTCAGAACAGAGAGAAAGATTCAGTGAGGTTGCACATGTTCTTAATGGGCATATGAGGAATGATGATGCTGTGTCCAGGGCAATTGAGAGACCTTGCAGGGTTTTTAGTAGGATCTAAAAAGTGAGTTTGGCTTGTTCCAGGCCTCACGGCTATAAGGGGAAGAGTAGGGATTCAAACCCAAACCCATCTGACTGCTGACCCAGGTCTCTTAACCATGACAGCATGGTGCTTATTCCTATGTGGCTGCAATTTTTTGAAATCTCCTCCAGGTCTTAAGCTTTAGGCTATTTCTAATTCAAATGGGCATTGGGACAGAGTGCCTGGCATGGCACCACTGTGATGAGTCTAGCTTTCTATGTCAAATAAACTGGTGGGGGACTGGCGCTGTGGTGCGGTGGGTTAAAGCCCTGGCCTGAAGCGCTGGCATCCCATATGGATGCCAGTTCTAGTCCTAGCTATTCCTCTTCTGATCCAGCTCCATGTTATGGCCTGGGAAAGCAGTGGAAAATGGCCCAAGCCCTTGGGCCCCTGCACCCGCGTGGGAGACCCAGAGGAGGTTCCTGGCTCCTGCTTCGGATTGGCACAGCTCCAGCCCTTGCGGCCATCTGGGGAGTGAACTAGTGGATGGAAGACATCTCTCTCTCTGTCTCTACCTCTCTTTGTAACTCTTTCAAATAAATAAAATAAATCTTTAAAAAACTAAATAAATAAATTGGTGGAATGTTTAAGAGGAGACGTGACTACAGTAATACTAACTGGAGAAAGACAGCATGTGCAGTTAGTTTCTGTAAGGGGAAACAGTGCTTAATAGATCTGGAATTTTTTGAAGGAGTGACTGTGCAAACTAATAGGGAACAGACTGTGTATTTATAATCATACCAATGGGATTAATATTTGACATAGCCTTTAAAACACTACTTAGGATGCCTGCATTCCATATCCTAGTGCCAGGGTTCCAATCCTGCTTCTGCTTCTGATTCCAGCTTCCTGCTAATGCACATCTTGGGAGGAAGCAGGTGATGGCTCAAATAGTTGGCTCCCTACCACCCATGTGGGAGATCTGAATTGGCTTTCCAGTTCTCAGCATCATCCCCAGCCTAGTCCTGAATGTTGCAGATATTGAGGAGTGAGCCAGCAGATGGGAGCTCTCTCTGTCTCCAACTCTTTCTCTCATCTCTGTGTCTTTCTACCTCTCAAAATAATAACCACACTAAATTCAAGGCACTTTTGCTTTAAGGGCATTTTAACATAACCTAATTATTTCTCTCAGCAGACTACTATGAAGACTAAATGGGGTGTTATATAAGGATACATGAAGATGTTCATGGAAAATACACATGAAAAAAAGCTGCATGTATTTCCAAAGGTTTTGCATCCAAATAAACTTATGTTTCTATTTGGTTTTCCATGAATGCTTTAAAGTATCCTCATATTGTTATCCCATTATGCAGATAAGGAAAGAGACTCAGTGAGCTCACAAGACTTTTCCAAGATAGATATTAATCAAGTGGAATCAAGTGATAGACCTTATATCCCAAAACTCCTGAGTTCCTAAGCAAAATTTTTGCCATTCAGAGGATCACTGTATATGTATTCTGTTTAATAGACTCTTGTTATTTTAGACTAACTAATTGCAAAGAGGAGTAACAACCATCTCTCACATGACCCCAGATTTCTTTCCTGCCTCTGTGGTGCCTTTCAAATTCCCAAGAAGGCACATTTATAATCATTAATACATTGTATCACTATCAAATTCTTAAAGGTACAGTTAATAAACATGTTTATAAAAGAGAGTATCGGAGCCCTCAAACAGAGGTTAGCAATTGTTTCTCTGTGAAGGTCTAGACAGCAAATATTTTAGGCTTGTAATATATGTCTCAACTACTCAAATTTGTCACTACTGTTAGAAAGCAGCCACAGATAATATAGAAACAAATGGACAATTAAACTGTACTTATGGACCTTGAAATGTGAATTTCATATAATTTTCATGTATCATGAAAGATTCTTCTTTTGATTTTTCAACATTCTGTTGTACAAAGCAGATGGCAATGGGCCATATTTGACCTTTAGGCCACAGTTTGCCAAACCCAGCACTACGAAATTAAGCAGCATCCTTATAAGTTCATGCCTAGTAATTGCTACAGTCTTCATAAAAAATATGGATGTTTACATCATCAGGGATAAGAGGTTTTCCTCATACTCAAATTTTATTTCAGGAAGAACAATAGAATTTTGTTGTATTCAGCTAGAATATCGTGGGTTACTAACACATATTTCATCTAGAAAAGCTGCCAAGAGTCCAAGAGTCCATTGGCCCAACTTCAGAGTTGACATGCTGCCTATTCATAGTTCATTCCTGAGCTGCTGGGCTACTCTCATGGGCCCTGCATCTGAGGCCCCCTGGCAATGTAACAGGCTTCTCAGCTCAGGGTAGAAAACTAGCAACACGGTAAACAAAGGCTTCTCATGCAGGGGGAAGAGAGGATGGTTTGCAATTAATGACTGGATCTTTAGACCTGATAGTTTCTGTCTTCCTACTTTGCTTCAGGCACAGGGTAGACAGTAAGGTTTCTGGTTGAGGATGCCTTGCTTCTTTCTAAAGATCAACCCTTTGGCAGTGTGAACACTTACAGTCCTCATGCTACAGTGGTACAATCATTTCTCCAGTTCTGTTTTCTCTTTATGCACTACATAGATACAAGAATGATAGTGCTGTCCCATTGCTGAAGATATATTTGTAGTGCTAGATGTGAAACATAACTGCGATTTGCCATGTGTAAAAAGAATTGAAAGCCTCATTTTATGGCTGGTGAATTTAAGGCAGGGAGGGTATGGTGCTAAGGGGAAGAATGCCAACTCTTTAGTATCTACTAAAGCAGCTCCTCATGTTAAGGTTCATGATTTAAGGATAGAGGGAAAAACTATGAATGAGTATGTTAATTAACTGTGACCGGAACATTCAATCTCAAAACAAATGGTGACTTCAAGATCTCATTACCCAATTATCTTTTTTGCCATGCAAGAGACATTGTCTTGACTGACACAAGAGCCACACTTTTTTGCACAGGCAAATGTGCACATGACCCAGGAGAATTTAAAACACTTGTGGAGTGAGCCATGTATCTTGCCCCACAGCCAACAAGAATATACATGATTTCCTAGCTAGAATTTTAGGTATTAAGGATTCCTTCATATAAGGGAAATCCTTCTGTGTATATAACACATGTTTGTATACCAATAATATATATATATATATAATATCTTACTCAAAACAGGCTTGGAAAAATATATATAGCATATATTATCATCTATATGTATTCTGTAGTACATATGCCTGAGCATAAGCATTGTCTCCAAAGTCTGCTGTGAGTAGGGTGCTCCATTTTCTCTAGTTATAGTTAGATATGGTGAAAAACTCAGTTATTTTTAGAACTATCCCTTTATAAACCCAGAATATATTCAGGAAATGTATAGGCAGCTATTATTTTTTTCAATTTTTTGCAATTGTAATTTTTTAAACATTTATTTAGTAAATATAATTTCCAAAGTACAGCTTATGGATTACAATGGCTTTCCCCCCCCATAACTTCCCTCCCACCCACACCCCTCCCATCTCCCACTCCCTCTCCCATTCCATTCACATCAAGATTCATTTTCAATTATCTTTATATACATAAGATTGATTTAGTATGTATTAAGCAAAGATTTCATCAGTTTGCACCCACATAGAACATAAAGTGTAAAATACTGTTTGAGTACTAGTTATAGCATTGATTCACATTGGACAACACATTAAGGACAGAGATCCCACATGAGGAGTAAGTACACAGTGACTCCTGTTGTTGACTTAACAATTTGACACTCTTGTTTATATAGGCAGCTATTATAACAATTAACTTGAAAGAAACCATTACAGGCGAGCGCCATGGCTCACTAGGCTAATCCTCCGCCTGCAGCGCCGGCACCCCGGGTTCTAGTCCCGGTCGGGGCACCGGATTCTTTCCCAGTTGCTCCTCTTCCAGTCCAGCTCTCTGCTGTGGCCCAGGAGTGCAGTGGAGGATGGCCCAAGTCCTAGGGCCCTGCACCCGCATGGGAGACCAGGAGAAGCACCTGGCTCCTGGCTTCGGATCAGCGAGGTGCGCCGGCCGCGCGCACCGCCGGAGCAGCCATTGGGAGGTGAACCAACGAAAAAAGAAGACCTTTCTCTCTGTCTCTCTCTCTCTCTCACTGTCCACTCTGCCTGTCAAAAATAAAAATAAATAAATAAAAAAGAAACCATTACAAGGCTTGAAGCCTCAGGGGCAGAGAGCATTCTAGAAATGAGTCTATAGGACTGTGCCTAATGAGCAGTTCTGCCACTTACAGTTTCTGGGTCTTGGATGTCTCCTTAAGAGTTTCTTATTTTCAACCTGACATCTAGATAATCTGGATATCCCAATGGATTACAAGTATATGCTGAATTTAGCAAACTTAGAAAGGCTGATCCAGTTGGTGTTAGCTATTATTATCACTGTTATGCTATGCATATATTGCCGTAGGTGTAATTTTATGTATGATTTTTTAAATTCTCACAATAAGCTTATCAAATAGATACCACTGTCATCCTGCTTTGACAGATGAGGAAATGGAAGCATAGAGAGGATAGGTAAGTTGCCTGCTGTTGCACCACCTGTAATTAAGTGAAAGAACCAAGATTCTTATGCATAGCTAAGCTGAGCATGATCTCATTCACAACACTATGCTGCCTCACTAGAGGACAGAATGTAAGATCTTTCTTTTCTTGAGATCTGAAATGTAATGAAGAAATGTAAAAAGAAAAGAAACAAAGAAAGAAAGAAAAAAAGAAAAAGCAAGCAAGCAAGCAAGCAAGCTTGGTGAGGAACATAGGTTTTAATTTTGAACATCCAGCCAATTAATTTATTCTTTATTTGAACAGTCTAGCTCTCAATTTAAAAATCTAATTCTCACAAAAATGGAAGAAATTAAAATTCGCTATCCTGTGTTCATCCTTTAATTTAACAAGTATTTATTATATGTGCTAAACCCTTAAGTAGAAATTTTACTGGAGGGAGCAACTATGAGACTCTTACACACCCAGTTGGTTATCAGGCCAAAGGAACAGTAGGGAATTGGCATCAAGTCAAAGGACACTGAAGAGTCATACACATGCATTCATACACATGAAATGAGATGAGACTACAACATGCAAGTGTCTAGAACAGAGATATCCAATAAGAGAGGCACTGGTCAGTGAAATTTAAACTAATTACAACTTAATGAAATGTAAAATTCAATTCCTCAGCCACACTAGGCACACTTCATTACTCAATGGCTAGATATAATAAATGGCTGCCATAATGGACAACAAGGTTTAAAACATTCTTTTCATCACAGAAGCTCCCAGGCATCTCTGATCTAGGGAGAAAGGAAGGGAAAGAAAAAAAATCTTGACAGACCTTGGGTGCCACCTTCAGTTAGAAATTAAGAAGTGAAGATGAGGTAGTAAAGGAGACAAAGGATCTGAAAGAGGTGGAAAGATAAGCAGGAAATTGTCGTGCAGGATCAAGAAAGCCAAGGGTGAGGGAATATCAAAGAACCAAGTGTGATTCTCAGTATCAAACACTGGCAAGAGGTCTTCAATTTAAAGGTTGAAAACTATTCTCTGGTTTGGGTAAAGGGGTAGACATTTGGTGCCACATTGCAAGGCACTGCTGATGGGGCTGCTTTGTCACTGATAGTTTACTGGACTGTGGAGAACCCAAACTCTAGCCACTGTTCTCACATTCAATGGAGGAGGCACACAACAGAATTACTCTATTAATTTGCCCTTTGAGAGCCTGCCTTGCCACTGGCTTTAACCCTGTGGACAGAAACATTCCTCTTAAGCTGTCTGCTGTCTCAGTGGCTCTTTCAAAGCTTTTGGCCTTGAACATTTCCAAAGCAATTCCACAAGTGGGAAAAAAGCTCAGAGCTCTGCAAGAGCAGTACTTTTCAATTCAACAATAATGACTGACTGAGGTCGGTAATGAGAGTAAAAAAAATTGTATGTGTGACCTTTATCGAAATCATAAGTAATTGTTAATAAGACCTGAATGGCAAGTGAGAGAAAACATGTAGTGTTGTGGAGAATATTGAATCTTCAGGACCATAAAAAGTATTGGCAAGAGCTGTTTTAGCTGGCTTAAATTAACCACATGGGGTTCTTTTAGGTGCACTTAGCGTGGTGATCCTGCTGAGATCAGGGCTAGAGAGGAATGTAAATCTGCATGTTCAGGATTTTGATGAAGTATCTGTGAAAATGCAATGTATGATCAGACACGTATTCCTGGAAACTAGGAGAAAGTTTCACTTTCACTTTGAACTATCTTTACTTGATTGCCCCAGATTTTCTTTATATTTATAGTTTTCAAGCATCTCTTGTGGTAAGGTATTAAAGGACTTGGATTACACAGTTGACAGATGAATTCTAATACAGCTCAATCAATAAAGTCTCTCTGCTGTATTACAGTACTGAGGGTTAAACTGAAGGCCATGATAGTGAGACCATGTAGGAGTGGAATCTTGGCTATGTCTCTTACTAGCTGTGTGACCTTGGATAAGGTAGGTTAAGTTTTCTGAGTTTCAGAGAAGTTTGCAAGGGCTGGAAGAAGAGAGTGGTACTGACAAAGGCAAGCCTTCTGGCTCTCAGTTTACTGATGTGTAATTAAATGTCTGTAATTTCCTTTTTTGTTTTGGCCAAATCCCCCAGTATCCTTCCTAACCAATACTGGAGAATTCAAGAATCTAATTTCTCTAAGATGGCTTCAACCTTATAAAGTGAGACTAACCTCAAGGCAGGTTTCTGTCAGCTTTCCAGTTGTTCTCAAAAAAAAAAATCAACATTAGAATTCAGAAGAAAAGGGGTGGTGCTTAATATATTTATATACATATATATATATATATATATATAAAACTTTTCAAATACTTGAAAAGAGCCTTTATTCCATTCCTTTCTCTTCAGCATGGGTGTGCACACATATGTACATGAACGGTCATTCAAACCATAAAATGGGCAGTCAGCATTGTTGCACAGTGAGTTAATCTGTTGCCTATGTTGCTAGTATCCAACATTAGCACTAGTTTGAGTCCCTACTTCTCCACTTCCAATCCAGATCCCTGCTAATGCACTCAGGAAAGCAGCAGAAGATGACCCAAGTACTTGGGCCTCTGCTGCCAAAGTGGGTGATCTGGATAGAGTTCCAGTCTCCTGGTTTCAGCCTAGCTCAGCCTAGACCATTGCAAGCATTTGAAAAGTGAACCAGTGGATTTAATCTATCAGTCTCTCTCTCTCTCTCTCTGTGTGTGTGTGTGTGTGTGTGTGTCTTCTTTTCTCTCTGCAACTCTGCCTTTCGATCAAATAAATAAATCTTTAAAAAATTACACTTGTGCCTTTCTACTTATTTACTCTAGGGTCAGGGGTCAGGGTAAGGAATTATTGCTAGAGGATAAACATCTTATGTGAAATATTGTGTAAATAACTGATCTAGATTTAAGTCTGCACAGTTTGGAAACTCTGACAGGAACATCTGCAGGATTAGTAATGGTTGCTGAGGATCACAGCAGTTCAGAAAGCAGATAATTCCTTCAATTATAAAATTATCTCCCTACTCACACCCATCTCACCATCATATGCCCCAATAAATTATGCATAGCATCTAACAGTGTTCCAGGAATATGGAAAGGGCTTCTCAAAGGCTCCTTTCATTCATTAAGTTACTATGCTAATCATTTTCAGGAATAGAGGAGACATGAAATACAAGATCCTGGCCTTCAGTATTAGTAAAAACAGTTTCCATTTACTGAAGGCCTATGCTATGACAGCCATTTTACTGCTGTCAGTCACATGACAACCCTGTATGGCTTCAAGTTACAGATGAGCAGCTAAAGTTCAGAGAGGTGACCTAATTGCCCAAAGTTACATTGTTTCTATAGTCTATGTTCCTCTAATTCCAGAGCCTATGCACTTTCCACTTGTCCACACTGCATCAGAGAAGTAGCACAACAGAGACAATGCAGTGTCCAGGAGTAGGCCACAGAACACGGCGGGCAGTATAACACTTGCCAGGATTAAAGATCATTGCATTTCCTTGGGATCCAAGGCCTTGGAAGGGAAAGTTGGTCCCATGTAGCTGCTCCATTTTTTCCCTTTCTCTTTAGCCTCTAATAGAACTTCATTCTTTCTTTCTTAGCTTGTCCAGAAACACAGGTGATGAAAAAAGCACATTTGAGATGTCTGCTGGAACAGTGCCCTGCTTTGTTTTCTATAAATAGCTCCTCTCAGCCAGTTGCCATAAATGTCATTTTACAGGGAAGGTGATCAGTTTGAAATAAACCCTAAAGATATGTCAAGACACCAGCATTTCCTGAGTGTATGTGATGCTCCTGCACAGAAAATTAAGAGTGTAGAGATTTTGGTTTCATCAGATTCATATCATTCCAAGCCCATGGTTGGGGTATCTATAATTAAGCAGAAACTTGCTGCTTTTCTCATGAGCCCAAAGCCAACAATGAGTCAGATCCAACTGCAGTGGAAGCTAAGTGTGGGCCACATACAGTAAACTTTCCATCCTTTCATTCTGCTTAATTACAAAAGGGCTGCAGATTTGCTCTTTGCTACCCTGTTGCCTTTAACAAGTTAATGTTCAAGGATAGGACATGCCTACAAATCAAACAGACATGGAAAGTAAGCACACTTGTATTAAAGTGTGTGCAGACCTTCATCAAACGATTTAAAGGCACACTTAAATTTATTCACATGCACCATTTTCATTATTTTCTATTAGCAAATAGCCCCAAAATGAATATGGATCTATTATCTAATTAGCATAAATGAAATGATGACTTTCTAGGATGGAATGCATATATTGATTTTAACTGTGTAGTTCAACAAAGATAAATTAATTTACTTCTCAGAATATTTATAATCAAAACTAATTTTTTTTACTGAAAAGCAAAAAGAGCTGTAAGACCAGAATGCTTCAGGCAGGCCTGGGAAGCTGATCTGTTTAAGGAAAGTGCACATGGTGCACCATAGTACTGACATTTCCTATATGACAGGGAGAAGACCAAAAAAATATTAAGGATTAGGTACTGACCACTGAGAATACAGGGTCTAGGAACTAGAGGAGAAGGAATTTGAGGTCTTGAATGCTGGGCCCTAAGACCTAGGAACTCTCCTTCTTTCCCCAGTCAGTTCAGTGGCCCAGTTGTTGAGACCTTAGCTATTGGTTCCCCTAGCTAGGCTGTGTCTGGAAAAGACTGTGTAGAGAATGTTATGGCCTTTGCTTAGAGAAGGCATAACATTTCAGGAGTAAAATCAGGACTCAAGGAAAGTACACTGAGAGTCATGAGACATGATGTGTGAACCCAGAGCAGGCCCCTTTCCCTTCCCCATAGAGCAATCCCTAAGCTTGTACTTTGAGGGGGGAGATCATCCAAATTCTGATGGGAGTAAGAAGAGAATTGATACTGAGCTTTAGGGATTGCTCTTACTTCCTCTTCATTTTTTTCCTCCTCTTCCAACTTGATTTAGAGGAGCAGACACATCTTCCTTATTCCTACCAAAAAAAAAAAATCAATTCACCAGGGAGAGCTGGAGCATTTTGTGAGGACTGTGTGTAGTACTGCATATGCCAGTTCAGCACAATGGTAAACACAGTCACTGGAGTCCACCTTATCTGAGAAACCTTGCTTTTTGTTGCATCAAAAATGGGTATTAGATAATCCATGTAAAGCAACTATCTTAGAACCTGGTATATAGTAGGGTTTCACTAAATATTCCTTACTCTAATTTCCTTTTGGCCTTCTTTCTGCTCCAATATCTTGCCTGTCCTTCATTATAACACTCAAGACATTGTCTTCCTTATTTTTGTAAAAATCTATGTATATTTGTATGTATATATGCATCTATCTATCTTTCTATCTGAATGACAGAGAGAGAGAGAGAGAGAGAATATTCCAGCCACTGTTTTACTCACCAAATACTCCCAACAGTCACAGCTGGGTGAAACTGAAGTCAGGAGTCAGGAACTTTATCCAGGTCTCCCACGTGAGTGGCAAGAACCTAGAACCTAAGTACTTGGACTATCATCTGCTGCCTCCCTGGCACAAAAGCAGGAAGCTGGATCTGAAGTCAATGCAGGATTCAATCCCAGGCACTCCAATATGAGATGTAGGTGTCCCACACAGCAGCTTAACCTACTGTGCCACAGTGTCTGCCCCTGTCTTCATTATTTAAGTATTTCAAGATTAGGAATGCTGTGTTAGGTATTTTTTGGTGTCTCATGTCTGTGCCCCTTTCCTGGGTCTAATATACTATGAATTCACTGTTTCCTTGTACACAATTATAGGCAAAAAAGAACACAGAGAACAGCTTACTTTTTCTTCAAACCCTTGGCTGACATTTTAATGGTGACAGAAAATAATAGCAAAATAGCTGTAGGTTTGCTTTGAAATTTACTTTGGTGACACACTAGATTTATTTTTTAAATATATTTTTAAATTTATTTGACAAGTAGAGATATAGACAGTGAGAGAGAGAGAGAGAGAGAGAGAAAGGTCTTCCTTCCATTGGTTCACTCCCCTAATGGCCGCTATGGCCGGCACTGCACTGATCTGAAGCCAGGAGCCAGGTGCTTCCTCCTGGCCTCCCACATGGGTGCAAGGGTCCAAGCACTTGAGCCATCCTCCACTGCCTTCCTGGGCCACAGCAGAGAGCTGGACTGGAAGAGGAGCAACCGGGACTAGAACTCGTCGCCCATATGGGATGCCGGTGCTGTAAGCGGAGGATTAACCAAGTGAGCCATGGTGCCAGCCCCGACACACTAGATTTAAATTCACCTCTAAATGTATACTCAACACCAATGTCAGAAAATTCCAAGCAGCTTGAATGAGTACTCAGTGACACATGTCACAGGTATAGTCCAAACAGTGGGGGAAGGAGTGGGAATAGAGGGGTAAAGCAGTCAGGGGGAGCCCTGTGACAGCAGTTATGTTTGACTAACATACATAAAATATAATGTGACCTAGAGGTCAAACCATGAGGCAATCAATGCATGTTCCTCAGGCAGCACATGATTAGTTGCCAAAGCAGTTGGTGCCATACTAGGTGCACCACATACAGTCTTGTTTCTCATTTATTTTCCCTCTTTCCCCCACCCAGCCCCAGATCCTGTCTGTGCTTCCATGCTCCTTGTGTAAGCTTTATTAAAAGTGTCTTGTCACATTGCATCATTGTGACTTAGGGAAAGAGACATTTACTGCAGGTTGTAGAGTCTAAGGAAGGCTTCACGGATGACAGGGCTACGGTTCAGCCTAGAAGTAGGTAAAGGACTGGAATTAGATAAAAAAAAGGCAGGCAGTTCAGATGGTATATGCAGAAGAAACACAAGCCTGAGTCCAGAAATATGCATGGCATGTTCAGGAGGGGACACTAGAAGAGTGGAGAAGACTGTGAGTTCAACAGGATGACTGATACAGGGAATTTACAACCCAGACTGAACAGTGTGATGGTACAGTGTTCCTCAAGCAGCCTAGCATTTTTGGATGATTATACTCTGCTAAATGGTTGGAGTAGGGAATTGTAATTAGCAAAGAGAAAGAGGTCTTTTCTCAAAGCTTTGCTAGAGTTCCTTATCTCACTTGGGAACATATGGCCCTGGCAAGGGGCCTTGCTTTATTTGAGTTCATTGCTTATCCTCCCTTGCCACAAATTGCTAAGGAAAAACAAAAAGGCAGCTATAACTGCCTGAAGGAGTAATTATTAGCTGATGCTGCCATCTCCAGGAACCTGCCTGCTAATAATAACCAGCACACAGCAGACTCCTTCAAACTGGCTGCCCAGGCAAACTCATCCCTACCTCATCCCTAGCTTCCAGTAACTGGCATGGCCACTCTGGCCTGAAATTTGGACCTATGGTGGGAGGGAAAACCTGCCAGAGGCTTCTAACATTCTTGACTTTCTCCTTTCTCTGACCCTATAGGAATGCATAGCAAATTTTGTCATCTGAAGAACGGGAAACCTCTTGTATTAGTTTGATAGGGCTGCCATCACAAAATGCTGGGGGAATTAAACAACAGTCAAGTATTCTGAACAGTTGTGGAAGCTAGAAGTACAAGGTCAAAGTGTTGGCAAGTTTGGTTTCTCCTGAGGTCTGACTCCTTGGCTTACATATGGTCACCTTCTCACTGTGTCCTCAGATGAACTTTTCTATGGGTGTCTACATTCTTGGTGTCTCTGTGCATCCTAATCTCCTCTGCTTAGAAGAACACCACTCAGATTGGATTAAAGCCCACCCTAAAGGCCTCATTTTAACTCAGTCATCTCCATAAAGGCCCTATGTCCAAACATAGTCACATTCTGGGTACTAAGGGTCAGGACCACAACAAGTGAATTTGAGGGAGATACAATAATTTATAACATCAATTTGCAGTTAATAGGGGACCCTGATTCTTTCCTTCTCTGGATCTTTGTCATAAATATATTAGTGCTAGAAGCTTAGATATTGTATAAAAATAAGTGATTCTAGTTACTACAGATAAGTTTTCCAGAAAAGAAAAGCAAATTTGTGATGACTTGTTAATGAATGGAATTTCACAGTCTAGGCTGATTTCTTATTCTGAGAGTAAACTGATTGAGTAATTTCATAATAACATTTAAACTTGCTGTTTATTTCCACTCCTTTGTTGATCAGGAAATCATTTTAGCGTCTCATGTATGTCATATGCTAGGCTAAATGCAAAAGAAAAAAAGCTGAATGCATTAGATCATATTTTCTATTTAGCCCTTGGTATAATTTTAGATATATTTCACAAGAAATTACTGGACCCTAAGGTGTAAAATTATAACTAATATTTAATTTAACTATTCATTAGTTATTAATTAATATAATATAGTTATTAATTAATATAATTCATTAGTTAATATTGAAATTAACTATGGGTTTGCAAGTGTAGAGTCTGAAAGATTTAATTGCATATACAGAGTTTTCTAGTTGCTTGCTTGCTTGCTTGTTCTCTTTCCTTCCTTCCTTCCTTTCTACTTTCATTGGTCCTTGTGTTTTGGAAATATTTCAGCTATCTATGGTGTGCATTGAGCTAGGCACTGTGCTACATGTTGTGTACACTGTGGTGAATGATATCAGCTCCATGCCTTCATGGAGCTCACAGTTTGGTGTGGATCTGTGCCTGTTTTGTTTATCACATTATGTCTAATGAGCATGTAGTTCAAGCTATGTTGGAAACACCCCCAGGTTCAGTGATTAACTAGAAGGTTTTCTAAGGCATAACATGTGGTTATTCTCATGGCTAAGACTTAGTATAGCAAATAGAAATAAAACCAGCAAAGGAGGAAGGAATATGGGTAGAAATCTGGAGGCAACCAGATGCAAGCTTCCAAGGATCCTCTCTTAGTGCATTCCCCTTGTCAAACAAGTGTGACAGCATGTTTGAAATGTTGTCTATTAGGTAAAATCCTAAGAGTGCCCAGGGTTTCTACTGAGGGTTGGCCATGTAGGCACTGCTGTCTGGTTTGTTTCAAATTCTAGATGCCCAGAATGAAAGCAGGTTGGTGTTCAGCATAAATCACATTGTGCAAAATTGTTTAAAGAGAGCAATTGACTTTTATCAGTTATTTAAAAAGTTCTTTATCAATATAGGGAACTTTTGCCAGCCAAGTTAACAGACATTATCCAAGAGGCAACTGTGCAAGCAGGCCTTTCTAAGGACAGCAGTCGCACATCAGTTAACTTGGTGAAACAAAATTGTGTGTGTGTATGTGTGTCTGTGTGTCTGTGTCTGTGTGAGATAGAGAGAGATAGGATACTTTTCTGGAAATGAACATTCCAGATAACAAAAGAACAGCAACAAAAGATACAAAAACCCAATAGGAAGAGGGAAGATGGCTTTACCCGTGGTACTAAAAGAATTGTTGTATGCCTAAGAGGAGAGGGTAAAGAAGTTGAATTAATCAAGTCCACAGTTTCTCTGATACTTGTATATATTCATTAATTCACAAAAACACATAGTGAGTACCTACCTTACATGGATGTTATATAAGGTGCTGAGGATACAACAGAGAGCCAAACAAATGCTTGTGTCCTTATGGAGCCCATATTTTAGTACATGATATGTGTATAAACTATACTGTAGACATTTTTTTTTTTTAATTTTTGACAGGCAGAGTGGACAGTGAGAGAGAGACAGAGAGAGAAAGGTCTTCCTTTGCCGTTGGTTCACCCTCCAATGGCCGCCGCTGCAGCCGGCGCACCGCGCTGATCCGATGGCAGGAGCCAGGAGCCAGGTGCTTTTCCTGGTCTCCCATGGGGTGCAGGGCCCAAGCACCTGGGCCATCCTCCACTGCACTCCCTGGCCATAGCAGAGAGCTGGCCTGGAAGAGGGGCAACCGGGACAGAATCCGGCGCCCCAACCGGGACTAGAACCCGGTGTGCCGGCGCCGCAAGGTGGAGGATTAGCCTATTGAGCCACGGCGCCGGCCTATACTGTAGACATTTTATTGGAGAGTTTCTCTCCAATTTCAAACAGAAAAACATTTCTCTGTCTCAGTAACTCTGACTTTCAAATGAATAAATCTCTTTTTAAAAAGAACATTTATATATATTTAGCACACACTTATTAGAAGAAACATAAGATATCTTCTGTCAAAAATTCCAGCTATGCTTCTGTGTTACTAATCTATTAATCATACCTACTAAATGCTGATTAGGTACATTTTTATTGGAAGCCATCTGATGACCCTATAACCATGAGCATTGACATTTTGTCATTTGTGGGTCCTATGATCAGAAATACATTTATGTGTTACAGCATGATTTTCTTATTGTTAACCTTTTAGCTATTTATAGAGCAGTAAGACATAGCCAGTCCAGAAAACAGGTAAGTCAGTTTTATTCAAAGAAAAGGGTATCTGGTCAATTTTAATTAAACAAGAAAAGAATACTCTTTCATAAAGTGAACTATTTTTGTTAGCTACTTAGTATACTCAACCAGGACACATCTCAGGCCAATCTCCATATCATGCCAATGAGAGTGGCTCTCAACTTAATATGAGACATTTCATGAAAGAGAAATTTACTTTCACAGAGTTATATTAGGCTCAAATATTATTCAGATTTGACCACAGATTAGGGTTTGGGATGGTTATAGGCTTCATATACCTACCTAAAAGCTTCCAGAAATCTCATAGGTTGTTACTGTTTATTTTTTCTTTTTTTATTATATTTCCCCCATAACTTCCCTCCCACCCACAACCCTCCCATCCCCCACTCCCTTTCTCATCCCATTCACATCAAAATTCATTTTCAATTAACTTTATATACAGAAGATCAATTTAGTATATATTACGTAAAGATTTCAACCATTTGCACCTACACAGAAAGAAAGTGTAAAGTACTGTTTGAGTACTAGTTATAGCATTAATTCACATTGTACAACACATTAAGGACAGAGATCCTACATGGGGAGTAAGTGCACAGTGACTCCTGTTGTTGACTTAACAATTGACACTCTTGTTCATGGCATCAGTAACCACCCTAGCCTATGGAAGTCTTTTGAGTTCGAGTTCGTCACCTCTGATCTTATTTAGACAAGGTCATAGTCAAAGTGGAAGTTCTCTCCTCCCTTCAGGGAAAGGTACCTCTTTTTTGATAGCCCGTTCTTTCCACTGGGTTCTCACACCTCACTCACAGAGATCTTTCATTTAGGAGATTTGTTTGTTTTGTTTTGTTTTTGTTTTTTGCTAGAGTGTTTTGCCTTTCTGTGCCTGAAATACTCTCATGGGCTCTACAGACAGATCTGAATGCCTTAAGGGCTGATTCTGAGGCCAGAGTGCTGTTTAAGACATCTGCCATTCTATGAGTCTGCTGTGTATCCCGCTTCCCATGTAGGATCGTTCTCTCCTTTTTAATTCTATCAGTTAGTATTAACGGACACGAGTCTTGTTTGTGTGATCCCTTTGACCCTTAATCATATCATTATGATCAGTTATGAACTGAAACTGATCACTTTGACTAGTGACATGGCATTGGTACATGCTGTCGCTCCCCCTCTTCGTGGAGGAACGACACAGGACCCTGCGCTGTTCTCTCGTCTGCTCGGCCCTCCCCGGGTTTGCTGCTGGTTCTTCCCGGGTTGGCTACTATCCCTTCCACCTCCGTGGAAGGGCAGTTCCCCCTGGCCACATTCCCTACTTCCGCAGGGGAGCGGCACACCGCCGGCCGGCTCTCTCGGGGGCTGCACAGGTGTTCCTTCAGATAGATGTTCCCCATAGATGTTCCCGGTGCATGCCGTCTCTCTCCTCCTTTATAGTCCTCCTCCGCCAATCCCAACTCGGCTGCCCACACGCCGAGTACGCTGCTCTCCTCCAATCAGGAGCAAGTCCTACAGTTTATTAGCTGAACTGGAGGCAGCTGTGCGGAAGCTGTTTACTTCTCTCCCAGCGCCATATTGTGGGAGAGCAGATGCATAGAATAAGTCTTAATTCCAGTAACTCAGTCCAGTCCGGGCTGCTCCCCACACATGCCACCTTGATGGGATTGAATTGGAATCCCTGGCACGTTTCTAACTCTACCGTTAGGGGTAAGTCAGCTTGAGCATGTGCGGAACTGTACATCTCCTCCCTCTTTTATTCCCACTCTTATATTTAACAGGGGTCACTTTTCAGTTAAATTTAAACACCTAAGAATAATTGTGTGTTGCTATTTATTTTCATCTGATTTATGCTTTCTTATAACTCTAGCATGCAGATAGAGTAGACACTTCATACATCAGATATGCACTGTAACAATCCAGAGTGTAACTCTAAGTTATCAAAATGGGAAACCACTTCTGGAACTGTGACTTCATTTCTACCACTACAATACATTCCTAAACATTTGCATGTTCTTATCTGACAGTGAAAGATTAGTAACTGATAATGCTTTTCCCTTTCTACTGTAGGTAGCTAAGAAACAGTGAGGAAAAAAAGTAAAAAACTCCCTCTCAATTAGTTCTTGGAAATGACAAATATTCAAGACATGGTGACATACAAATTGAATTACTGCTTGAATTCCTTTATGCCTAGAACAGGGCCCAAGACCCAACTGGTTCTCAATAAATATCTGAGGAATGCATGGTTGAATGGATGGATTCAATACAAACACAAAATAGTTCCCAGGGAGTGTGTGAAAAATGAAGCTAACCCTTAATATGGTTAGTTATCTTGTTATGTATTTCACAATTTTAAGATTCTTTTCATGTTTCAACTATAAAAATCATCAATAAAAATGAATTATGAAAGGTGCTGATTCAAAGAGAGATACCTCTTGTTTTTTTCTGACAATGAAAAATATCCTGTGAGGGTACATGTCTGGAAAAGAAATTGTTCACAAAAACATATTTTAGATTAAACCCATGGTCTGTGCTATGGTCGAAACAATGTGAAGATTTGTGTACTTCAAGGCAGTGTAAAAATTTTTTAAATATTTTATTTTTCTTTATTTGAAAATCAGAGCTACAGAGAGAGACTGAACGACAGAGAGTGAGGGGTCTTCCATCTGCTGATCCATTCCCCAGATGGCTGCAACAGCCAGAGCTTGGCCAGCCGAAGCTTGGAGCCTGGAGCTTCATCCCAGTCTCCCACATGGGTGCGGGGGCCCAAGGACTTGAACCATGGTCTGCTGCTTTCCCAGGCACATTAGCAGGAGCTGGATCAGAAGTGGAGCAGCTAGGACAGGAACTGGTGCCCATGTGGGATGCTGGAATAACAGATGCTGGCTTAATCTGCTATGCTACGATGCCGGCCCCCAAGGCTCAGGAGCATGGGCTCAGGCTATGAAATCTAGGAGCTCAGTAATGAAATCTTGTTTACCACTCTCTAGAATACCATCTGTAAACTTTTTAATCACACACCTTTACCTGAGTGTCCATACTTATTTATGTATAAATGATGTATATGCATATATCTAATCATATTTTATATCTTAATTATATCATGAAATATATATATGAACATACAAGTTTATATACATAAACTTAAGTTCCAGTAGGCTGTTCTCATGCTTTTCCATGTGGAAAATTCTTCCTTGGACTATTATTATCCATGGTAGATGTTAAATTAATAATATTTGCTGAGTTATTGAAGGAGTTTAAGTTCAAGTCCTACTGCTTACTATGTGAACCTGAACAAATTCTACTATACATATTCTTGGCTTTCATTTTGTTATCCATAGAATGAGCCAAAAGGTTCATGGAAAAAATGGGATTACATGGTAATTTTATTTTGGTGCAAAAAAAATTTAAAATCTGTACATAAAAGGAACCTTCAAAAAGTTTATGGAAAATATATATGATGAAAAACTAGGCATAGATTTCAAAATTTGTTTGAAGCAGGATACACTTACCTTCCCATTCCATTTCTATAAATCTTTTGGAGTACTCTCATAGTCCAGTGACATGATGCATTCCACACCCAGGGGTTTGAAGTTGGACCTGTTTCTACTTGATATTCTGTTCCAGCTTGTGGGCACAATTTTCTGCTGATGGCCTTGAAGAAAAAGAAAAAGAAAGGATAAGGTGCTCACTCTCTTTATGTATATCTCCAAAAGTGGTGCTTCTAAACAAAAGATGCTACTGCAAATGGTATAAAAGCAAGACCAAGAGACAATTCAAGTTGAAAGGGTGAGATAAGCTAATCAACTATGAGATGTAGAGTGACTCTCCCTCTACTTCACCATCCCATCAATGTCTATATATGCCCATGAGTGTGGATAATTTTGAACTAAGACACAGATAAAGCCAGAAAAAAAATTTCAGGCACTCACATTTTGCTTTTATAACCTCTAGAGCTCAGATTCTGCTAGTCTGGAGAATAGTACAGGATCATACTGTGATTTAGCAATGGTACAAAAGAGGGTGCTGAGAAGGGGAAAGAGATAAAAGGAATAATTTCCTCAGCTCCCTCTCTTTCCCCAGCCCACTGCACCCACCTCCTGATTACAAAAGCCAGTGGATATATACCATTCTGAAGCAACCAGATCTCTCAAAAGCACTTCATTGAACTCTTAGGAGGTTCTTCTTTCTTCAAGGAAATCGTTCCTTCCTTAGTTTCTGTGACTCCACTATTACCTGGTTCACTGATACCTTTCATTTGTTCTTCTCTGGTCTCTTTCACTGCTTCCTCTTCCTGTGTCATAAATGTTAGTGTCTCTTGTGGTTCCATCCTCAGCCTTCTTTTCCTCTTGCTCCCTCTTCTTAGGTCATTCTTCCTAGGTCATCTCACCTATTTCCATACCCCTGCCATGATTGCAGTTGTGATCCATTTGCTCACCACTACAGGATTATTATCTTCAATCTTGGACCCTCTTCTATATTCTAGATCAAAATCAACTAATTCTAGATCACCCACACCACCACTCCCTACAGGCCTATGCAACACTGAATATGTGGGATATGTGTGTGAGTATACATGCAGCACAAGCAGATATGCACAGGATATGCACAGGGAGACTATTGACAAAAAAATCAGCAAATGTTAGTGTTTAGAACCAGCTGCAACTCACTTTTTGAATGATGTAGTTTCCTCTCCCATAAAATTAGAAAATTGGGGGAATGAGCTTTAAGGTTCCCTATCTCAGTGGCATACAAGATCCCAGTGATACAGTTACCAAAATCAAAAACTCTAGAGTAATTGTTTTTTTTTTTATTTTTATTTGACAGGTAGAGTTATAGACAGTGAGAGGTAGACAGAGAGAAAGGTCTTCCTTCCATTGGTTCACTCCCCAAATCGCTGATCCGAAGCCAGGAGCCAGGTGCCTCTCCCTGGTCTCCCATGTGGGTGCAATTACCCAAGCACTTGGGCCATCCTCCACTGCCTTCCGGCCACAGCAGAGAGCTGGACTGGAAGAGGAGCAACCGGGATCTGTACCCGGTGCCCCAACCAGGCACTAGAACCCAGTGTGCCAGCACCGCAGGCGGAGGATGAGCCAGTTGAGCCACGACGCTGGCCTAGAGTATTTCTTGATACCTCACTCTTTCTTAACTCCTTATCCTGGTCCATTGTGCACTCACAGTGACTCTGCAATCTGTTGCATTTCCTCTATTTACAGTGCCATATCCTTCATTAAGGCTACAAACCTTGCTGCATGGATAATGTGTATCCTCTTCAAAGGTTTCCCTGCATCTGTTTCCACAGCTGTACCCACTGAGGTATTTTTAAAATGCCACCATGGATCATGTGACTCCCTTGCTTAAAAGCATGGCATGGTTCTCCATGGTATACAGGTTTATGTCACATCCTCTTCCATGGTCTAGGTGGCACCACATGGCCTGGCTTCTAGCAAATTCTAGAGCTTGATCCCTCATCCAGTCCCTAGAAATCTGCACTTTGACTATTCCAAACTGCCTGCATTTCTAAATTGTTCAAGATTGTCTCAAACCTGTTTGGCTTTATTCTTGTTGCTCCCTCTTCTTTGAATCTTCTGGGCCTCACAGATTTTCACCTTCCCCTCAACTGATTTGAAGAATTATCACTGACCTTGAAGACAGCTCTGACAAAAATTTTCTTGACTACCTCTGAAGACAGGTTTGGTTGGTACCCTCCTCTGTGATTTCATAATGCCTTGTACCACTTCCATCTCATTGTACTTACTGTCTTATAAGCTAATTGTGTGTGTGTGTGTGTGTGTGTGTGAGAGAGAGAGAGAGAGAGAGAGAGAGAGAGTTTGGTTTTAGAGGCATTATATGATTTCTCTGGATTCTGCCAATATCTAGAGTAATTACTCACTTCACTTGGTTTCCTATTTTTTTTAAATTCTATTCTCAGCTTAATATCACCTCCTCTAAGATGCTTTCCTTAACTCTAACCACTCAACCCCAACCTGCAAGCTAGATTCCACTCCTCTGTAGCACAGAACCTCTCCTTTGCATTCCACGTGCCCAATTACTTATCTGTCTCTTCTCTTGCAGTGGTGGGGACTTTTTATTCTTCCAAGGGCCATTGGAGTATTTATAATATCATTCACAGGTCATAAGAACTGCCAAATTAAAAATTAGCCTACTATAGATTTATTGAGTTTGAAGTCCCACCTGCAGTTGCCTTGGCATGGGCAAAACAAATGGTTTCACGGATTTCATATAGCCCACGGGCTGGAAGTTTCCACCCCCGCAATGCTGTACTCCTTGATGAATGTGACTAGGTATTATCCAAATCCTGTTTTTTTCTATATCCAAGCACAGAGTCCAGAACAGATTAGGTACTCATTAAACACTTGATGATTCACATCCTATTTGGAGATTGTAAGTTTGCCTTATTTGTCCTTAATTAAAACTTACTATTTTTTAATTTATTTTTTCTTATGATAAGAACACATATCATGAAATATACCCTCAAAATTTTAATTGTAAAATACAATATTGTTAACTATAAGCACAATGTTATACAATGCACTTCTTTTTGAAACCATTCGTAGTTGCATCAATCTTTCCAAGTGTTGTATAGTTTTCCAAGTTTGGACTATTATCTTGTCATCTATATGGGGTTGTATAAAAAATAAATAGCAAAGGAACATATGTTTAAAAGAAATGGGTGATTTATTAGTCTGCTAGGATTGTCATAACAAAATCCCACAGATTTCTTTGCCTAAAGAGCAGAAATGTATTCTGTCAAAGTTATGGACACTAGTAAGGTTTGTTTTCTGGTAAGGCCTATCTTCCTGGCTAATAGATAACCCTTGCTGTGTCATCACAGTCTTTTCTCTGTGTGTGGAAAGAGAGTTCTTTGGTGTCTCTTCCTCTTCTAATCAGTATGCCAGCCCTATCAGATTAGGTTGTGGCCTCATTTAATCATAATTACTTCTCTAAAGGCTTTGTCAATCACAGTGAGGGTTAGGATTTCAACACATGCATTTAGGGTGACTTAATTCAATCAATAAGAGGTAAACATCTGTGGGTGGCATTGTGGCATAACCAATATAGCTGCCGCCTGCAACACCCACATCCCATATGTGCACCAGTTCGAGTCCCAGCTGCTCCGCTTCGAATTCGGTTCCCTGCTAATGGACTGGGAAAAGAAAAGGAAGATGGCCAAAGTGTTTGGGCCCCTCCTCCCCACATTGGAGACCATGATGAACCTCCTAACTCCTGGCTTTTTCCTGGTTCAGCTTTGGCCATTGTAGCCATTCGGGAAGTATACCAGCAGATAGAAGATCTCTCTGTCTCTCCCTCTTTCTCTCTCTCTCTCTGTAACTCTTTCAAATAAATAAATAAATCATTTTTTAAAAAAAAAGATATATGTCCATGGGACCAGCACTGTGGCACAGTAGGTTAAACCACGGCCTGTAGTGCCAACATCCCATATGTGTGCCAGTTCAAGTCCTGGCTACTCCACTTCCTATCCAGCTCCAACTCCCTGCTAATGCTCCTGGGAAAGCAGTGGAGGATGGTCCATGTACTTGGGCACCTGCATCCACATGGTTGACCTGGAAGAAGCTCCTGGCTCCTGGCTTCAGATTTGCCCAGCTTTGACAATTGTGGCCATTTCAGAAGTGAACCAGAAGAAGGAAGATCTCTCTGTGTGTGTGTGTGTGTGTGTCTTTCCTCCTCTCTCTCTAACACTGCCTTTCAAATAGATAAATAATCATTAATAAAAGAGGTACACATCCAAATACTGTTAATACTGTGTGCAATTAAATGAAATGCTGCATATAAATTGCCTTGGAACAAGACAGCAGCATTGCTTGTAAACAATGATCAAACTCTTTTAGTGGCAGTTACCTTACACTCAAAGTAGGGGCCTTGTGCTGATGGAGCAAAACAGGGACTAGTGGGAGTTCCAGGGACCCCCTGGAGCTGACAAATGATATCATAGTTCTCTCTTTGCCAACTCTTCAAATTATCCCTAAAGCTTAGAAATAGTGCTTCAACACCAACAGCTCCATTCTGTCCAGGTCAACGGGATTTGCTTTCTTTACTGATTTCAATTTCATCATTTCGTAACTACTAGCATCCAAAAGCTCCCTAATAGAGTCCTAGGCTCTAAACTACAAATGCCTGAAACAATGAAGTGACAAATTGGATTAAGTCCCTTGAGAAGGCCACTAAGGTGTTGGAGGGCTTTCAGAGTGTTTTTGTCAGTCCTGAATAAAGACTGCCAGAAGACACTGGTCTGGAATATCCTTAAAGTGGTTTTCATGAAACACTATTATTAAAGTACATGAGTAGTTATTGTGGGATATAAAGTATTCCTGAGTCAAATTCATGTGTTTAACTCAGACTTTCTCACACTGAGTAGGTTTATTTAGGCTTTATTTTAACCTTCAGTGAGCTAAATGTCTAATGTGAATCTCCATGAGAGGGGGTGGTGTGCAACCTCTCCCAATATTACTGATCACAGGAACCTTGCAGTCAGAGAATCTTGATAGAATTAATATTTCCCAGGATTCACTTTTAGGGATTCTAAGAAGAATCATGTAAAAAGCCACTGGTATGATGTGTACCTTGACTCAAGAATGACTCTACTGTCTCCTTCCCTGTATCACTTACCCTCTGGCTCCCAGTGATGATTAAACCATGTGAGTCTTACCTTGGCTGGACTGGCTTCTTCTGTTTGCCTTTTTCACAATTGATTTAGAAATCCCATAGCATTCTACTGCCAGCCTTGTTTCCAGATTCCATGCTCTTGAGTGAGAACTGGCAGGTTCCTCGACTAAACCCTTGGGACTATGAGAACTTGGCTTGTTCCCAGCTCTATCTGAGGAGCTAGCTTAAACTCTGCTGATTTGGAGGAAAATAAAGTGATAAATCACCAGATACCTTTCAAATAGAGGCCTTCCTTACAGCCCAGGAGAGTGTACCACAGGACTTATCTATTACCCATCTTACAAAAGACTAATTTGCCTGGAAACATTGGTCAGGCAAGAAGAAGGTGAATGAAATTCAACTTAATTGCCTATTATGTGCCACTGTAGTAAGAGTTTTGCACACAATACCTAATTGAATTGTCACAATTGTCCTGAGATAGATGCAGTTATTACATGTGCTTTACAGAAGAGAGCACGGAGGCCCAAAGAGCTGAGGAAACAAGCCTGAGGAAACATAGTTACGATCAGTAGCAGACCCAGAATTCAAATCCATGCCTGTGTGGATCCAGAACCCATGCTTTTTGCCACTTATTTCTGTTGCTTCTGCATTGCATTGACCAAATCTAAGATTACCTTAGATAACTATTTGAAATAATAACTACCTGCCTCTCCCATCTCAAGAGTCAATTGTTTCTGGAACATTGTTTTTGCTATCAGGAGAACTATACAGTGATCCGGGCTCTGAAGGATCTTAAGAAGGAACCTAAAACTCCAATGTTAACCCTCACAATGAAATAGTAATTGAGATCTCAAACAGGACTCCCTGACTCACATATTTCCCCTCCCCTTTACATTATCCACATTGTAGTCTAGGTCACCTTTCTGAAAGCAATTACAATCCTTTTGATTTAAAACTCAATTGCCCTTAGGACAAAGTCCAAACTCCTTAAACTGATTTCCTACATTCTTCCCCTGCCTACTTATTCAGTGTGGAACACCCAAATTATCTCCTCTCTGCTGCTGTCATTCCTTAGCCCATGGCCATGCCAAGAGTGACTTGGGTTTCTGTTGTGTGGTAGCAGGTTTCAGGTTGTTTCTCATCTCTAAGTCTTTTTCCCTCTACTTTTTCTGCCTGGGATACTTTATATCCCTCTTCAACCCCATTTTCTTTGGGGTTGAACAATCAATTCTCAATGCTCAGTTCAACTATCACCTGCTCAATGAAAACTTTCTGGTTCCCATTACTGTTTTTTAGTGTTTTCAAGCCTGGCACAGTCACGAAGCCTGGCATTTTTGAGGATGACACTGACTGCCTTCCACAGGTACTTTGTAGCTCTGGACAAGTTCCTCCCCAACAGGGATACAGGCTCATTTCTGAATCTCAAGCACCTAGAAAAGGCCTAGGACATAATAGGTCCTCAGAAAATGTTTGTTGAATCAATTAAAGAGAAGTTTCATTAAAATAGAGTAAGTACTTTAATTAATGTTTAAATTGACAAGAGAATCTTCTAAATAAATGAACAAAGAGGAGTGCAATTTGATATTTTATCCTTTTAGTCATGAGATATAAAACTGGAATATCTAAATATTTGATTTCCTACTCCATAAAACTCTTGACAAGAAAAAATATTTATTAAAAACAGGGTTTGGTTATCTTGTTGGCAGGGATCAGCATGCAACTGAAATATGCTAGATTTCCACCAGGGGGCACTATGAACACAAAAAGAAACCAGTCTCCATTAATTTGTTCTTGGGAGAGAGGAATTGCAGAAACCAAATAGCTTTTCTGTTTTCCCTACATGGCCTACAATTTTGCAAGAAATGATTTTCTCCCATCATACAAGAGTTAGGTATGCCTGCAAAATGCCTTCCTGCTAATAAGATACAAGTGTGCATACACACACACACACACACAATTTTAAACATTAAGGCATTGAGTTTAAGGATAAATGATTTGTAGTATTTCGGAATTTGTTAACAAATGTAGGTGTTTTGTGAGAGGCAGAATTCTGTAGAATAAAAACATACTATGTTGTTCTTAACCCTGACATATAATTGACTCTTTTAGAAAAGAAATATTGGCCAGGTAGCAGAGATGGAACAACAGTGAGCTCTTGTCACTAAATGTACCCAGGCACAGAAGTAGCAGCTGTGTACACTAGTTCAGAATTGTTTCTTACAGAGTCATAATGGGGGGCACACAAAACACAGTCAATATTTGGGGAAGTTGTAGTTTGTGTATCCAGTGATGTAGGCAAATCAAATTTCGTCTTTCACACCCTGTCCCGTTTCTGTCTTCAGTATATCCCTATGGCCATGGACTTTGAGTGATACTTTTGAACCATATTTATGTCTGTCTCAACCTTCAGACTCATCCTTTAGCCAACAGTCTGTGTATGTTTCTGCTTTTCATATTTGTAACTCTCACATATGGCAAACATGGTGATTCATTATGAGGACTCAGTTGATGCTTGTGGATTGTTTGCTTATTGATCTGTTTAAGGGAAAATGCTGCCAAAATTTCGGGAAGGATAATGATGAGATTAAAAGGGAGACAAGTGAATGGGCAAGAAGAAACTAAGGGGAAAAGAAGATTAACTTTGATTGACTTCTCACAAGGTGCCAGGCACTTTCCTAAGGAGTTTATATGTTTATCTCATTTACTTTTTATGATATCCCAATGAAGAAATGATTATCTCCTCAATCCCACTGCCTGGCATCTATTTTTCACATGATTGTGGCATTTTTATCAAAATACTCAAATTGATAATGTTTTTTGGTACATATAAATCTTTGCCTGTGCCTTTTGTACCTCAGCACCTCAGTGCACAGAGTAGCCAGTGAGCTATTATTGAAGCTGATGCCTGTGTTAATTTGGGGTACAGCAATCTCCTGGATATCTTCTCTCCTCTTGCTACACTCAGAGAAAATGAGAAGGAAGTTCAGCTCATGGTTAATGGCAGCAATGAAGGGTTCTGATCTTCTGAATGCAGTGAGGGGGGGCTACCCATGCAACATTTTCTTTCCTCCCTGGAACTCTTTATTATCATAGGAAGTGAGTAACTCCACTGCTGATGGACTTTGAACAACTGAATTAATTGGAGAATGCCTTATAGAGGAGGAAAGGCAGAATCATAGAAACACTGTGTTGGGAGAATCCATCAAAAGTATCAGGTTTATGGGGCTGGCACTATGGCATATTAGATTAGGTCTCCACCTGTGGTACTGGCATCCTATATAGGCACTAGTTCATGTCCCGGCTATTCCTCTTCTGATCCAGCTCTCTGATGATGACGTGGGAGGGCAGTGGAGGATGGCCCAAGTGCTTGGTGCCCTGTACCCACGTGGAAGATCCAGAAGAATCTCCTGGCTTGGCATCAGCTCAGTTCTGGACAGTGCAGCCATTTGGGGAGTGAATCAGCAGATGTAAGGCCTCTCTGTCTCTCCCTTTCTCTGTCTGTGGCTCTGCTTGTCAGATGAATAAATAAATCTAAGAAAAGGAAAGTATCTGGTTTAACCATGAAGCAAGCTTTGGAAACCCCTGGAGCCATGTGATGTAGGACTAGGAGCTTCACCTCTTCTAGTCGGAGTTTCCTCAGTTAGAAAAAGAAAAGAGAAATAAAGAAAACCTTGCAGGATTATCAGGGGGATTACATGAGAACACATATATTCCTGGGAAATGTTAGATGATGACTACTTGCTTTCCTTGTTAAGTTTTGTTTGTGTAGTAGTTTTTATTAAAGCTTTATTTTATTTATTTGAAAAGCAGAGTTACAGAGAGGCAGAAAGAGAGAGAGAGAGAGAGATCATGCGGAGCTGTGCTGATCTGAAGCCAGGAGCCAGGAAATTCCTCTGGGTCTCCCATGTGGGTGCAGGGGCCCAAGGACTTAGGCCATTTTCCACTGCTTTCCCAGGCTATATCTGAGAGCTGTATCAGAAGTGGAGCAGCTAGAACTCGAACTCGAACCAGTGCTCACATGGGATGCCAGCACTGTAGGTGGCAGCTTTAACCTACTGTGCCATGGTGCTGGCCCCTCTATAGTAGTTTCAGATTCACAGCAAAATTTAACATAAAATATAGAGAATCCCCATATATAGTTGACCCGCACCCACTCCTTGCAGGCTCTTGTCTGTCAATATCCCCCACCAGAATTGTACATCATTACAACTGATGAACCTATATTAGCACATTATTCTCACCCATGCTCCAGAGTAGATACTGGGATTTGCTGTTGGTGTTATACAATGTATACATTTGAACAGATATGTAATGACATGTATATACCATTACAGTATTCTACAGAGCAATTTCATTCTGCCTATTCATCCCTCTCTCCTCCTAACCCCTAGAAACCACTGACCTTTTTATTGTTTTTATAGATTTATCTTTTCCAGAATGTCATAGGTTTGGAGTCACTTAATATGTAGCCTTTCCAGATTGGCTTCTTTGACTCAGAAACATGTATTGCAGGTTCTTCCATGTCTTGTTACAGCTTGATACCTCATTTCTTATAAATGCTGAATAATGTTCCATTGTCTGGATGTTCCACAATTTATTTCCCAGACATCTACTGAAGGATGTCTTGGTTGCTTCCAAGTGTTGACTATTTTGAATAAGATTATGGTACACCTCCATGTTCAGGTTGTTGTGTGGATATTAGATTTCAACTCATTGGTACCCAGTATGTCTTAATAAAAAATGTATCTGTGTTTACTGCCATGAATTCCTCTTTTCCATATGTTCTGTCTAAGATGAGTGACCAGCACAGCCAAGATACCCAATTTGTAGCATAATGCTCTTATTAATTAGACAAGAGGCTGTGCTGGTACAGCAAGTAAACAATGTACTACAAATCTGTTTACATCAGTTTCTCCAGACATTTTAAAACAATTAAACTATCAAGAAGGCCTGGAGACAGAGCTTTGCATTTTAATAGAAAATGATTAAATCTCAGGCATTATTGCCTTTGATGTGTCTGGGCTCTAAGAAGAGATCAGAGTATTGATTGAGGCCTCCAGGAAGGCAGGAAGCTTACTTGGGCTGCTTGACCACAATGCAGTGAAAGCCTGGAGATCTGTAACTTCTTGTTCTGGGATTAAAGGCCACTCGCCAACGAGTTAATTAGATTTGTCAGCCTCTGTTTAGTTGGACACTGCCTGTAGGGACAGATGATAGATTGTGACTGTTGAGGGGTACTATTGCTTGATCGACAGAGAAAGCAATACAGAGCCTGTGTCCACTGCTGATGACATCTATTGAAATAGCATGAGTGACACAGCAGCAAGTGCTGATCCTACTATTGACTCTATTTGGATTAAAAACCATTATAAAGCAAGTGAAGGTCAGCCATGCAGTTGCTTCCTGCTCAACTAATGCAAAACTGCACTCTACAGTCTGTGAATGTAAATGTGCTGCAATTATGACAGCCAGAGTCTCAAGCTTCTAATGCATTCACAATTTAGGATATGCCATTTCCTAATGATTTTGTTTATTCACAGGTGCTTGCCATATCCCACATAGTCCTTGCCCACTAGATACTCACAGACAATCATGTAGACAGCTGAATGCAATCAAGTTCGATAGTCTGATAGAAAATTTTGGGGCAAAATGAGGAGACCAGTGAGGCCACAGTCAACTTGCGAGGTGTAAAGAGGCTCTTGGAAAAAGCCCTACTTGACAGATTAGTAGGTAGACAGAGGGAGAAGTGCTGAAGGGGAGATCTTGAAAAAAGATGTGGAGGTGTGAAACAACCTTGGTACATTCAGAGTACTCAGTGTGGCAGTGTGGAATTGGGTGTGGTACCCTGAGCCAAGGGGCTGGTTCAGCACAAACTTGTACCTTCTACCACTTTTGAAATGGTGGCGAGACCTTAGTCCTAAAGATTGGAATTGAAAATCAATAAAGACATGATGGAGTCTGAAATATATCACAATGTAAGGGTTGGTAGAACTGGTGAGTCCTAGCAGTACAACAGATGTCAAAAGCCAACTCATGTGTTTTTGTTGCCTAAAATCTTTCTTTTGTTTCCTTTTTCACACTACTCAATAATCTGCCAATTGAATAACTAGACATATTTTCAAAAGTAAAAATACCTTAAGAAAATGGACGCATGTATGTGAATTTCTTTAATCTGATGGCTTCTAACCAAGTTCACATTGAGGACTGGGGATGTGGGTAGGAACAAGGGTACTATGTGGACAGGGCTTCATATGCATTGGACTGTAAGTGGATAGAGAACGGCACGAAGTCCCTGAGTCTAAGAATTATTTCGGGAGCAAGGAGAGGAAGGTTAACAAAAAAAGTTCACCTGTGTTGTAAGTTGTCTCCACATCAGCCTTCATTTTGCTTATTTCTGAGCAGTCTAGACATCAAAAGCTTGAGGTTCTACCACCTCCGGGGATACCTTCCCCTGCACTGACCAGTGCAACCCCTACAGGATCATTATAAGAAGCCATGGCACAGCTGAAAGTCTGTCTCTTGATTAGGCTTGATAAGACCACTAGTATGGAGATGACTTAATGTTGTCCCTTGGGAAATGCCTTTTTAAAAGCGCTCTCATATTGGCCAAGAAAGACTGCCTCCATATTAGGGTTTTCTATTTTTGTTGGAAGGAAGTTGGCATCTCTCCTGTGCAAGGAGTTTACTGAAGCCTAAATTCTTCCATTAGTCATTTTGGTTTGCAAACAGGGATATGAACATATGCAACTGCGTGCCTGGTGGCCTGAGCACTAGCTCAGCTTCTCAATTTAGGGCCAGTGGGGAATACCCCATGTTCACACTCTGAGGGTGATCATCTGCCTCTTTAAGCTGACTAGTTAACAAACGAATTTCTAAGGGCCAGAACTGACTACAGAATTTGCAAGGTTCTAGAGCAAAATGAAAATGCAGGGCCCATAGTTCAAAAATTGTAAAGAATTTCAAAACATTGACAGCAAAGCATTAAACCAAGTGCAGTTCTTAAAGCAGATCCCTGTGAGGCTGCACAGTTAACAAGTCCAGGAAGTCATCCCCACAGAGGAATGGCTCCTAGACTCTTTTGAGTCCTAAAGGCTCCTAATGTGGGTGACTATTGGGGATAGGAGAGTGTGCTTGATTTCAAGGCAAAAACACATTTTCTCCATCCTTGCCTCCTGCTGAAATCCTGTCCTTACAGCTAAACCAATTTCGCTTGAGGCTGGATCCCTTTGGGAGGGGCTAACATTTGCAGCTGTGTCTGTTGCACTCTTAGTGTTGGATGGAAAAGTGTAGGGAGAGAGCACAAGACAATTTTGATTATGGAGAGAACCTTAAGGGAAAAGAATGTAAGTTCATTGAATGCTTTTTGGTATACATAATCTTCCTTTCCATGTAACACTGAATATGGGTGAGAGGGTTCAGTAAATATAGCTCCCTGTGGGTGTCAGTAATTCTTCAATATTCATTGATAGTGACAATATTCAGAACTTGAGACAGATTTCCTATCTGTCTGACTCAAGGGAAGTTTTCTCAGAGCCACACAGAAGGAGAATCCAATCTGTTCTATACGAAAGACTCATTTGCTCTCAGAATAACTAAATTTCCATTTTCATTTGAATTTCTAACCAAAATAGTGGATCTTTCATGTTGCAAAAATAAAAATAATGGCAATTTGGCTCGAGGGTTTGTTTTTCCTTAAAATTTGATTCCTGTATTAACACTGCTAAGTGCTTGAGTAATGTGTGTGGTATAATGCTAAAATGATCTATTTCTTGCTTTTTTTGTTATAATTCGCTGCTAGTAGATGCTCTAATTCTTTAACAAAGAACTTTGATGTGAAATTTGTTAGGCAAAGGACTGAAAATTCAGGTAGAATTTCAAGATTTTGCTAGTAATTGTTACAGAGAATTGAGCAACTGTAATTCTAGCAAATGTCTATTTTGCTTGCAGCATTTTCTATTCATCAATAATTCAATTTCAAAATAAAAGACACATTTCTACATCCCAAAAGCTATTGGGGAGTCTTTTAGACTACAAGATTCCTGACTGTGGGAGAAGTGTCTACTAAATAAGGCAGCTAGTTCCAAAGGCTCCACTAATGTGCTTAGGGATCCTGTTACAGACCATTTTTCGTAATTCTAGAAGGCAAAATAAAATTTTATGCTTGGAAATAATAAGTTTAAGCAAATAGTATGGGCAAAGCTTATATCTGCATCCAAGCAATGGTCTGATTACTGCCAGAACAATACTGCTACATGATGAATCATTAATGATCTGTGAGAGTCATAATGGTCTGTCACTAATGCCCATTAATGATCTCTCTATACCACGGGTATGGGCTTGATGTTTCTGGCCAGTACCTTGGAGAATACTTTAGATATGCCTTAAACTTTCTCTGATCTCTCTCCGTGTCTGCTCCAAATGTAGACAGCAATTGTCTGGATAGGACCAGCTTATAAAGAAGCATGGCTTTGTTAAGGAAGTCGTACTCAGGTAAGATTTATTTAAGCAATGTTTTTGAAAGAGAGATTTGGAAGCTTTCCTAGACATTATGCCTTTGTAGAAATTAACAAAATTCTGTCAGGAATCTTTGTGCTGAGATCTTTTTCTTTCCGGATGGGGTAGGGGATCTTGTTTCCCTATACTCCATGTTTGGCTGTTGGACGTAAACTCTTTGTAAAGTATTACTTTAGGTTTCTAAAGAGGGATTTAAGATGTTATCAAAGCAGAATGAATGTGTATATCTGACTAGTTAAGCCCTATTCGTACTTAGAATATGGTGGCTCTAGCCGTTTCAAAAGAGATTTCCTAGCTCTAGATTTGCATTTACTCTATGCCTACAGCACAAAGCATTAATTTTAGTTTCCAAGAGCAGAAAACAGAATACATAGTGCAAATGGGCTTTAAATGTATTTTTTCTTTTAGCTTAGTGAAAGGAGAGAAAGAGGTGACGCAAAACTAAGGAAAGGTGGATATGGTCACTCATTAATTCTGAGAATCTTATTAGGTGTATCTTCAGGGAAATCACAAAAGATAGACATTGCATAATGTCCAAGGGAAACTAGGAGAGTATCTCTACTTCCATGGCTGCAAGAGAGATGCCGCAGATAGCTGATGGAACCAACGCCCAAGAACGTCAAGCTAGCAGAGGAAAACAAGCGGAGCTAGGGTGGCCGTAGCCAGTTTCAAGACGCTGAAAATAGGAGGATGGGGATTTTCTTGGAGGATTGAAAAAACTCCCTGGCTATTTTTTGATGGGAAATTTTAATACATGAAATAAAGAACAGCATTGTTTCTTAGAAAACATTTTACTAATTTTTGTATTATTCAATAACCTCATCAAGCAAGTTTTTCTATTGAAACCCTTTGCACTTTCTTTATCATTGATCTTGAAAGGATTACAAAAAATTTTTACCTCTCTAAATTATTTTGCTAGAACATTTTTCCCAGAGAAGTGATTACTCATCACGATTTTTTGTTTCTTCAAAATCCTTCCCACTCTTCTGAAACTGCTGAGTAGAACGTGTTTATTTGTGTAATTATCTACGATTAATAGGCTTGCTCTTCTGAGTACTTTACAGGATCCCCTGGACTACTTGGAGTGGTCCTATATCATCCTTAATGAAGGTACAGATTGGTCTGTCATAATGTGTGGACATTATTTATTTGGTTATTTTTAATTGATCTCCCCATGAAAAGAAAGAAAAGATTAATTTAAAATGTTAGCACAACAAGGGCAATATCAGTGATGAAAAGGATTACAGAGTTTGTGAGTTCAGTTTAGCATTTAATTTTCTGTCCATTTCCAAAATTCATGCCTCTGATAAACCTACCAGAGTTTTTACCTGCCTAATGGTAGATGGGTTATCATCCTTAAAATTAGTGACTGTAGACTGTATGTCACTAAAATCAGGATTTGGAATCTGTGGCTGAACCATTTACACTCATCACTCTGCTTGCAAAATATTTTAGTGAACACATACATCAATTCTTTGCTGAGTAAAGGCTGTGACACAGGTCATTCTCACCAAACATTTAACACATTGATATGTGCATCTATTAACTGTAGATCTTCAGATTGCCAGCTACGTAGCTATGTTAGATTTGAGCTTGCACGTGCACGCACACACACACACACACACACACACTTCAATTGATTAATGAAAATTGTAAATAAACATGTCCTTTTAAAAAGATGTATGCTCATGGGAAACAGGGCCCCTTTGCAGAAATGAATGGAAACTATGGGGCAGATCCACAGTGATAGGGGATGTTCCAGTTGTTCCCTTTTGAAAGGAATGTTAAAAGTTCTTGATGCCATATAGGGTAGGCTCTGAGTTCATGGCAGCAGAATTCAAATGTGACTGGGAAAAAGGCTTATGCAAAGAATGGACGATCCAAGACAGGTCTGATAGTTTATCTTTTTGCCTTCAGACAGAAAAACACTTCACCACTAGTATACAAATGAGACTATCCCAGCTGCCACATCTATGAGCTCTTTAAAGAACTCACTTCAGCAGCTCTCAAGGCAAGAACATTCACCTTAAGTCCCCCATTCTCCAGTTAAGTCTGGTGCCTCTCATTTGGCCCTCAAGGAAGCTAAAGTAGCTGTGTTCTGTGTAATCCCTCACAACTTGGAAGCCCTCATGATCATTTTTATTTAAGAATCCACGTTTCTTTAGTACACACATTAGTCTTGTTTTTCACCTACCCTGTTTTAGCTCACCCATTGACTTCTCTAAGTGTTGTCCCTGCTGTGCTTCCTCCTGCATGTCTGACACCTTCTTCAACCTTTCAGGGTCCTTTTTATGCTTCTTTCTGTTTCTGCCTGGTTATAGGCCTTCTGTTGAACAGCCATACCTATGCTTTACTAATAGCCAGCATATCATAATGACTTAGAGTTTACAAAATACAGAACATGTGAAAACAGAGTCTCTTAGCGAACTATAGGAAAAATATTTTTTTCATCAGTTTTTCTTAGCTGTATGAACTTAGGAAATGACATATTTATTTTTGCCAATGACCCCTTAGCCCATTTTTTGAGGGATACACATGTATACTTTCAGGTTACCAGATTACTTGTTTCAAAACATCAAAGCTGTTGTCACCTGGGTAGTGCCTCAAAGCTCTTCCTCATAATATACAGTTCTGACTGTTTGGACACAGGGTTATTGTATATATTAGCTATGTGTGTGTTGAGTGATATATATATATATATATATATATATATATACACACACATACGTATGCTACAAAATGACTGCATAGAAACTAAAAATATTTCAACACATTTTCTTAGAACAAATGATTAAACAATCTAAGCTGATCTTTCAAAGCAAACTAAAAATAACTCTCTTCAATTCATGTATTTAGAACATGTACAGTGAAAATCTATATTTGCTTTTTGCCACTTGCTTTACAAACTGGAGGCTTTAGAGTTTAAGTGAAGAAGTCTTGGGTGGTAGGACAATCTATCCCAGCAGCTAAGCTCTTGTGAAGGAAGGAGAGTATTCACAGGAAACCCGTGCCTCCTGGGTAGAAAGAGTCCTGTAAGTTGCTTTTGGGATACCATCCTTATGGGGAAAAGATAAAGATGAAATAATTTTTCTTTTAATTTCACTAGTGCCACTAGGCAGGATCTAAAACGTTTAGGCATATCTCAATTGGAAGTACAACACTGTCTTGCTTACTACAATAAAGTCATTTCCAGAAAATTATATGTAAGTCAAGTCCCATTTGAAATTTACATGGAGTATATAATAGGAAAGGAGCTTTCTTTGTGAGTGTTTCTATAGAGTGAAGACTTCTTGTGTAATAGATATATTAAAAGGATTATTCTTTAATCTATCCATTTGAAAGTGTGGTTTATCTATACCAGAATGAAAATGAGGTTTCTGCATTATGCTCAAAAAGAAATATTTGAACAGGGTTTGCTGAGCCTGCCTATGTTTTAATGTAATAAGGCCTTTTCTGTGAGACTGTTAAAATGGTAATGTTTACATCTGCTTATTTTATTTTGTAAGTTTCTGAGTAGCTTATTAGTGTTCTTTACAATTTTGCAGCTATTATCTGATTTGACATTATACTATTGACTTTTAAATAGGTTTTTTAAACCTTTCCCAAAGGGATTTAAATAACAGGTATAGTTACTTACATATTTAAATAGGGCACATAAAACCTCCTGGGCCCATCTGTTACCCATGCCAATTCTCTGTGTCTAGTTAAACATGTAGCTGCAAATATTGGATCTTTCCCAACATTTTTTATCCTTTACTTTGTCCTTAAAGGATTATGAGTTGTGCACCAGGAGTCTCTCCATGTACAATGGATTAGGCATATGTGATGGCTCCAGAGGAGTCAGAGTTGATGTTTACTGGGACTCTATCTTTGGTTGGTTATGTGTATTCATCACTGTGTAAATATCAAATGTAATAGTATTCTTTGTAATAGTTGTTTTTCCACTCAAGCTCAACTGGATATATGAGTAATAAGGCATTCTCCAGCTCTTATACAAGCTAATATAATGGGAACCAAATAAGGTCTCCAAATGCCACATTCATCATGTTCCTGCTTTATATAAAAACATTTCCTGATCTCACTTTGAATGCCAACCAATGGAGGCACAGGGTGGCTGATGTTATTCTACAAGCAAAGGCCACAACAGTCTTTCTCAACATACCTAGTCCTATCTCCTTCCTTCCCTCCAAGCACTATTTCAGTTAACTCAGTCACCTGCTCTGGACTTAAAGGAATTTGTCCAATCCAGTAATGTGTACTCTATACAATGACTTCTCTGATGTACTAGATACTCAGGAAGGTGCCGTTATGAAGGAGCCATAGACCCAGGAAGGCACCGTCTGGTTGCCCAGCTAGACACATTGTGATGAGTGCTATAATCAAAATATTAAAAAAAAACACAGGGGAATAGGACTAGAACAGATGCCTTCTGATGGTTGGATGTGGGACAGCCTCATTGGGGAGATGTGATTCAACCAGGGATTTAAATGTGTGTTACTTTAGTTCATGTCCTTGGAGATGTCTTTCCTATTCCTCAAACATGCTGGTCTTCTTTTCTCCAAGAGCTCTCATGGCACCTACTGCTAAACCAGTTATGTTGCACTCATCCTAAACTCCCTCATGTTATGTCTACCTTTATGCTTATTTCCCCCACTGGATTATAAATTTCCAGGAGGCAAGGCAAATATGCAATACTTTTTTTTATCTCCCTAACTAACAATACAAGACTAATGATGATAGTAACTAAAAATGTCCTTTATGTGAAAAAAAGCTTGTTTGGATCTGGAGAATTCCTTGATTTCTCAGTTAGCCACTGCTACATAGTAGTATACCCTGATCATCAGAATTAAGCTAGTTAACTTGACTACTACTGGCTGGAAACTTAAACCCAAAGTTTAATATAGTCTTCCAGTGATGTAGACTAGACTGTATACAAGTTGTGAATACTTTTCCTTTGCCCTCCTTCACTTTTTTACCTAAAATGTGCTCAGAACCTATATACTCCAGGCACTGTGATAACTTCTAGGTTTATAGCATTGAATAAAATATGGAATATATAGTCTGGAAGCAAATCAATCAGCTTTTTGGTCCTTTTCCTCATATCACATCATGACCCTTCTCTATAAATCTTCATACTACAAAAGCTAGAGAAGTGAATTCAAGGGCAAGATGTCATGAGCTGCCAAGGCTATGGAAGCCTCTTGAGTTCGCCAACTCTGATCTTATTTAGACAAGGCCATAATCAAAGATGTCGGGTTTTTATTTGTTTCTTCTCCAAAGCATTTAATTGTTAAATGTGTGATCCACTTGATATCTGTTCTTGGACAACAGTGTTTTTGTTCCTTAAGAAAAGGAGGCTTGCTCAATTGTTAAATCAACAACAGGAGTCACTGTACACTTACTCCCCATGTAGGATCTCTGTCCTTAATGTGTTGTACTATGGGAATTAACAGTATAACTAGTACTCAAACAGTACTTCATACTTTGTGTTTCTGTGTGGGTACAAACTGTTGAAATCTTTACTTAGTATATACTGAGTTGATCTTCTGTATATAAAGATAATTGAAAATGAATCTTGATGAAGAATGGGATGGGAGAGGGAGTGGGAGATGGGATGGTTGCAGATGGGAGGGAAGTTATGGGGGGGGGGAAGCCGCTATAATCCAAAAGTTGTACTTTGAAAATTTATATTTATTAACTAAAAGTTTTAAAAAATTAAAAAAATAAATGCAGAAAAATAAATAAAAGAAAAGGAGGCTTGAAGAATCACCCTAACTATTAAACTCTGTGACCAACACATAATGACTACTATTTAATCATCAACTTTGGGCTAGTGCCCAGCTTCAATACTGTGCACAAATAACTAATTCTTACAACCCTTAAAGATAGTTTAATATTTTCTTCATAGTAATACTGAGGGAACTGAAGTTCAAAGAGGTTAAATAACATGATCCAAATCCCTTATTAGCATTGGAGCCAGTCTTTAAAACAAATCCATGTCGGGGCCAGCGCCGTGGCTCACTTGGCTAATCCTCTGCCTGCGGTGCCGGCATCCCATATGGGTGCCGGGTTCTGGTCCCGGCTGCTCCTCTTCAAGTGCAGCTCTCTGCTGTGGCCCAGGAAGACAGTGGAAGATGGCCCAAGTGCTTGGGCGCCAGCACCCACGTGGGAGACAAGGAGGAAGCTCCTGGCTCCTGGCTCCTGGCTCCTGGCTTCCGATTGGCGCAGCGCCGGCCATAGCAGCCATTTGGGGGATGAACCAACAGAGGGAAGACCTTTCTCTCTCTCTCTCTCTCTCTCTCTCTCTCTCTCTCTCACTATCTAACTCTATCTGTCAAATAAAAAAAAAGTCCATGTAATGCTATACCATCCCACGTGTAGGAGATATTCAGTAAATAATAATAGTTTGTAGATTGCTACTATTCTAATTGAAAGATCTTTGTATATTTGAAATTACAATGTAAAAGATTGCTAGTCTTTGATTACTATCCATCACAGCCATGTATCTTTACATTCCTATTAGCAATTCCTTGAATGCTTTATATTTAATAAAAGCAAAACTATTGTTTTGATACATGATAACTCATTTCCCATGAATATTTTTATATGAACACATAATGACAATTCATAAAAATAACATAGGAAGATTTAGATGTCAGAGTTTCTGTCAGATGCTCAAATTCTCAAACATCCAAATAAAATGACTATGAACTCATAATAAAGAAACCAAATAAAATAAAATAATCTGATTTTATAGACATTTAAGCTGATTCATAATAGTCCTAACTCATGAAAATCCCCGAACTCATATTTCAAGTGATTAGCTTCAGTGTTATCTGAATACACTATTTCTATATAGTAAAACTATATAGAAACATTTTCAACCCAGCTGTTCCCAAATTTTAGTGTGTGCCATCAGTATCATCTTTGAAACTGGCTGAAATTGCAGATTCTAAGATGAGTTGGTTGAAACCCAAGAGTACATTACAAAACAAAACAAAAACAAAAACAAACCTAAAACATGCAAGAGAGCTCCTGTCTACTGGTTTACTCCCCAAATGCCTGCAATGGCCAGGAGGGCCAAAGCTGAGAGTGGAGTACTCAATCCAGATCTTCTAGGCAACCAACAACTTCAGCCATTTCCTACTGACTCCCAAGGTCTGCATTAGCAGGAAACTTCAAGAGGAAGTGGAGCAGGGCCGGCTCTGTGGCATAGCAGGTTAAAAGTCACCGCCTACAGGGCCAGCATCCCATATGGGCGCTGGTTTAAGTCCCAAGCTGCTCCACTTGCCATCCAGCTCTCTGCTATGTCCTGGGAAAGCAGTAGAAGATGGCCCAAGTCCTTGGGCTCCTGCACCTGCATGGGAGACCCGGAAGAAGCTTCTGTTTCCTAGCTTTGGATCAGCTCAGCTCTGGCCCTTGTGGTCATTTGGAGAGTGAACCAGCAGATGAAAGACCTCTCTCTCTCTCTAGCGCTATCTATGTAACTCTTTCAAATAAATAGAATAAACCTTAAAAAAGAGGAAGTGGAGCAAGTATTCAGTCCAAGCACTCTGATGTAGAATGCAAGACTCCAAGCAGCTGTTTAACTGCTAGGCCAAATGCTTACCCAAAGACTCCACATTATGGGGCCAGCACTGTGGCATAATAGGTTAAGTATCTGCCTGTGGTACCAGCATCCCATATGGGTGCTGATTCAAGTCCCAGCTGTTCACCTTCCAATCTAGCTTTCTTTTGATAGCCTGGGAAAGCAGTAAAAGGTGGCTTGAAGTACTTCGGCCCCTGCACATGCATGTGAGACCTGGAAGAATCTCCTGGCTCCTGGCTCTGTATGGGTCCAGCTCTGGCTGTTGCGGCTATCTGGGGAATGAATCAGTAGATGGAAGACCTCTCTCTCTGTTTCTGCCTCTTTCTGTCTGTGGCTCTTCCTCTCAAGTAAATAAATAAATCTTTTTAAAAATTCTACATTTTAATGAGCACTCTATGTGATTCTGATACAGAAAGACTGCATGTAAATATCTCACTTGTAAATCTTCCTGTAATTATTAATCTCTACTAATGACTATATTTTAAAATTATTAATAATATAAAGAGAACCGATTTCATGTGTTTTCATAGACATAATTCTAAGAAGATAACCATGCTTTAATCTCTCAATCACCCTTCCTTTCTTTTTTTTCCTTTAATTTTTGTAATAAGTTAATTTCAATTTAGTTTCTAATCATAGGCCTAATGTACCACTAACCATAATGTTATCAAGTAAAAAGTAGAAATACCACAGCTCCACAAGAGTATAGCCAAGGACTAAAAATCTTAAGACCAAATCTTAAGATGTCAGTTTCATTTGTATACATTGTGGGTATTTTTATATTCTGTATTAACTGCCACATAGCAGATAAAAACATGTGATATTTGTCTTCTGGAGACTGGCTTAATTCAATAAACATAATGATTTACAGTTGTATCCATTTTGTTACAAAAGACAGAATTTCTTTATTTTTATGGATGAGTAGTATTCCATAGTGTATATATACCAAATTTTTTAATCCAGTCATCCGTTATGGACAACTGGGTTGATTCCATATCTTAGCTTTTGTGAATTGAGCTGCAATAAACATGGTGGTAAAAATAACTCTTTCTTATTCTGATTTCATTACATTTGGAAAAGTTTTAGAGGTGGATGGCTTGGTCATATGGTAGATCTGTTTTCAGATTTCTGAGGAATCTCCATACCGTCTTCCATAATGGTTGTACTAGTTTACATTCCCACCAACATTGGATTAGGGCACCTGTTTCTCTACATCCTTACCAACATCTATTATTGTTTGATTTTTGGATGGTAGTCAATATAACTGGGGTGAGGTGAAACCTCATTGTGTTTTTTATTTCCATTTGTCTGAATGTTAGTAATCCTTAGCATTTTATCACACATCTATTTGCCACTTGAATTTCATCCTTTGAAAAATGCCTGTTCAAGACCATTAGTCCCTTTCTTAACTAGATGTTTTGTACTGTTGCTGTTGAGTTTCTTGAGCTATTTCTATATTCTGGATTGCAATCCTTTATCAGTGGCATAGTTTGCAAGTATTTTCTCCCATTCTTTTGGTTGGCCCTTCATTTTCTTGAGTGCTTCCTTTGCAGTTCACAATCTTCTTAGCTTGATATAATCCCATTATCTATTTTTGCTTTTATTGCCTATGCTTCTGAGGTCTTTTCCAAGGAGTCTTTGCCTGTGCCAATATCTTGCAGAGTTTCTCCAGTGTTTTCCTCTAGTAACTTGATGATATCAGGTCATAGATTTAGATCCTTGATGCATTTTGAGTTGATCTTTGTATAAGGTGTAAGACAGTGGTTGTGTTTCATAACTCTGCAAATGTAGATCCAAATTTCCCAACACTATTTGTTGAAGAGACTGTCCTTTCTCCAGGGATTGATTTTAGTTCGTGTCAAAGATTAGTTGGTTGCATATGCATGGATTAATTTCTAGGGTTTCTATTCTGTTCCATTGGTCCACGTGTCTATTTCTGGATCAGTACAAGGCTGTTTTGATTATAACTGCCCTGTTGAGTGTCTTGAAATCCGGTATTGTTATCAGTAAGTCACCACATTTTATTGCTGAGTAGTAGTCCATTGCATAAATATTTCAGATTGTTTTTCTATTCTTGTATTTAGGGACATCTGAATTGTTTTTAAACAATTAAAGCCAGGTTTTGGCTTTAATGAACAAAGCTGCTATAAACATTACTTGAAAATCTTTTACAGATAAACTTTGTAAAATTTTAGACAATCATCTAGCAGAGAAATTGCTGGGTCAAGGATTGATATAAATAATAATTATAATAACAAAATTAATAATAATAACAAAAATCGGAGGTTGTCAATTATTTTCATACTCATTCTTGTGCGTCCATATAATGGAATTGAATTTTGCTTTTAATGTGTGCTTGCCTGATCACTACTGCTGCTGAAGATGTTTTTGGTTATAGAGTGGCCATTTGTATATCTTCCTTTGTGGTCAACTTGCTCAAATCTTCTGCATATTTTAACATTTTGGGTCTTATTTTTGAGTTGTTCATAATAACCCCTTATTAATCTGTTTATCTCTGTAGCATTGCTACTAGTATCCCCACTTGTTTATTCAGTAATTATCTGTATTAATTTCTCTTTTTAGTTGATCTGGCTTTCTTGCTATTAGTTTAAAGTTTTATTAATCTTTGGGTCCAGCATTGTGGCACATGGGTAAAGCTGCCGCTTGCAATGCCTGCATCCTAAATTTGAGTGTCAGTTCAAGATCTAGCTGCTCCACTTCTGATCAGCTTCCTGCTAATGCACCCAGGAAAAAAACCAGAAGATGGCCCAAATACTATGGCTTCTGCCACCCATGTGGGAGACTGGATGGGGTTCCTGGCTCCTGGCTTGGGCTGGCCCAGTATCGGCCATTGTGTAAAGCAGCAGATGGAATATTCTGTCTTATATTCTCTCATTCTCCCTCTATCTCTCTCTCTTTCTCTCTCTATCTCTCCCTCCCTCACTCCCTCCCTCCCTCCCTCCTCCTGCTCTCTTTTCTCCTTTCTGTTTTCTCTTTCAAGAAAATAAATCTTAAAAACAACATTTTATTAATTTTTTCAATGAAAAACCTTTGGTTTTGATGCTTATCTCTTGTTTCTGTCATTGATTTTCTTTCTTATTTTTATTCCTTCCTTCTGGTTTATTTGGAATTTAATTAGTTCTTTTTCTAGTTTCTTGATGTAGAAGCATAAATCATTTCTGAAATAACTTTCTTTTTGATTAAAGACATCTAAAGCTACAAATTTCCCTGTAATGATTCCTTTACATGAATTTTGCTTTTTGATATATAGTACTTTATTTGTCTTTTAATTCAAAGTATTTTCTAACTATCCTTTCAAATATTTAATTTACTGATGACTTATTGTGATATCTGATTTCCAGATTTAGAGACTGATTTCTTTACATCCTTTAACATTAAAAAAAATTTCATTTGAGGAGGAAATAGGAATAGAGAGAGCATTCCCATCCATTGGTTCACTCCCCAAATGTCCACACAGGGTGGGGCAGAATGAGGCCAAAATCAGGAGTCAGGTACTCAATACAGGTCTACCACAGAGACTAAATTACTTGAGCTATCACTGCTGTCTCTCAGGTCCACATTAGCAGGGATCTGAAATTGGAAGTGAAGCCAGGACTCAAACCTAAGTATTCTGACATGGGCTTCAGGTATCTTCACCATTGAGATAACTGCCTGCTCTTATACTTATATTGCTGACATTGATATCAGGTTTGTTATTTTGCATTCAGATAATATACAAGTATTTTTGTTAGCTTTGATTCTTAAAAATTTACTTAATCTTTTAGTATCAGTCAGTTTATGTCTTACTTGAAGAATATTCCATTAAGAATGTGTTATTTGCAGTTGGGAATTTCTAAAAATTTTTTTTCTTTTTTTTTTAACTTTTATTTAATGAATATAAATTTCCTAAGTACAGAATATGGATTACAATGGCTTCCCCCCCATAATGTCCCTCCCACCCGCAACCCTCCCCTTTCCCACTCCCTCTCCCCTTCCATTCACATCAAGATTCATTTTTGATTCTCTTTATATACAGAAGATCAGTTTAGCATACATTAAGTAAAGATTTCAACAGTTTGCTCCCACACAGAAACATAAAGTGAAAAATACTGTTTGAGTACTAGTTATAGCATTAAATCACAATGTGCAGCACACTAAGGACAGAGATCCTACATGAGGAGTAAGTGCACAGTGCCTCCTGTTGTTGACTTAACAAATTGACACTCTTGTTTATGGCATAAGTAATCACCCTAGGCTCTTGTCATGAGCTGCCAAGGCTATGGAAGCCCCCTGAGTTCACTGACTCTGATCATATTTAGACAAGGCCATGGTCAAAGTGGAAGTTCTCTCCTCCCTTCAGAGAAAGGCACCTCCTTCTTTGATGACCCATTCTTTCCACTGGGATCTCACTCGCAGAGATCTTTCATTTAGGTGTTTGTTGTTGTTGTTGTTGTTTTTGTGTTTTTTTTTCCCCCATAGTGTCTTGGCTTTCCATGCCTGAAATGCTCTCATGGACATTTCAGCCGGATCCGCATGCCTTAAGGGCTGATTCTGAGGCCAGAGTGCTGTTTAGGACATCTGCCATTCTATGGGTCTGCTGTGTATCTCACTTCCCATGTTGGATCATTCTCTCCCTTTTTTATTCTATCAGCTAGTATTTGCAGACACTATTCTTGTTTATGTGATCCCTTTGGTTCTTATTCCTATCATTATGATCAATTGTGAACAGAAATTGATCACTGGGACTAGTGAGATGGCATTGGTACATGCCACCTTGATGGGATTGAATTGGAATCCCCTGGTATGTTTCTAACTCTACCGTTTGAGGTAAGTCAGCTTGAGCATGTCCCGAATTGCACATCTCTTCCCTCTCTTATTCCCACTCTTATATTTAACAGCGATCACTTTTCAGTTAAGTTTCAGCACTTAAGAAGAATTGTGTATTGATTACAGTATTCAACCAAAAGTATTAAGTAGAACAAACAAAAAAAATACTAAGAGGGATAACATATCAAGTTGCTCATCAACAGTCAGGGTGAGGGCTGATCAAGTCACCGTTTCTCCTAGTGTTCATTTCACTTTAACAGGTTTCCTTTTTGGTGCTCAGTTAGTTGTCACCTATCAAGGAGAACAAGTGGTATTTGTCCCTTTGGGACTGGCTTATTTCACTCAGGATAATGTTTTCCAAATTCCTAACAGGGATCACTTGTCAGTTAAGAATTTCTAAAAATTTTTATCAAATTGTATTGATTATAGTTCAGTTATTCTGGATTATTAATCTGTACATTCTGTCAGTTCCTCAGAGATGCATATTGGGAATTACAATCATGATTATGGATTAATATGTTTTCTTTCAGTGCTATCGATATTTGCTTCAAGCATGTACTACCTTTGTTAGTAGGTACAAATACATGTAGGAATTCTTGTATTCTTGATGAATTGACCATTTTATAATTATGAACTTTTTGTCATCATGTGTTATAATATTCTTCACCATGAAGCCCATAATATGTAATATGAGTAGAGACACATCATCTTTGTTAGGCTCAGTATTTGCAATATGTATATTTGCATCTTTTAACTTTCATGCTTTGTGTCTTTAGGTTTAAAGTATATTTTTTGTGGGTACTATATAATTGAAGCTGTCTTTTTGTTATAGTCCCCAAGTTCTACCTCTTATTTGGGTTTTTTAAGATTCATTTATATTTATTATAATTGTTGATATATTTGGATATAAGCTTTTCATTTTTGTGTTTGAGTTCTTTTTGTCCCATCTTCTCTTTGTCCCCCATTGCTCTTCCCCAGCAATTTGGGGATGAGTCACGTATTTTTTTTTCTGGATTACTGGGTTTGTGCATATTAAATTGTTTGTTTTATGCAAGATTACAATATACATATTTGACTCATCTATACTGTTATTAAAACATATTCTAGGCTGGCGCCGCGGCTCAGTAGGCTAATCCTCTGCCTTGCAGCGCTGGTACACCGGATTCTAGTCCCGGTAGGGGCACTGGATTCTTTCCCGGTTGCCCCTCTTCCAGGCCAGCTCTCTGCTGTGGCCAGGGAGTGTAGTGGAGGATGGCCCAGGTGCTTGGGCCCTGCACCCCATTGGAGACCAGGGTAAGCACCTTGCTCCTGCCTTCGGATAGTTGCAGTGCGCCAGCCACAGCACGCCGGCTGCGGCGGCCATTGGAGGGTGAACCAACGGCAAAGGAAGACCTTTCTCTCTGTCTCTCTCACTGTCCACTCTGCCTGTCAAAAAAAAACCCATATTTTATTACTTCATGTTATTCAAAAATAAGGTAAAACATTGATAGCATTACTCTTCCAATTATCCCACTCATTTACTTTCATGAATCCTGTCTCATATATTTTACAATTTATGTCAACAAATCCTTTGGTACATTTTTAAAAATAAAGATCCTTTTTATTTGCTTCTTTTATGTTTTAAATTTCTCTTTCCATAATGGAATTTCTAAGTAGTATTTTCCTTCAGTTTAAATATCAATTTTGCACATTTATTGTGGTGCATATCTACTGCATTTAGCTTTTTTTCTGAAAATTTATTAATTTTACCTTCATGGTTAAGAAATTTTTGCTCGATTTGTGATTCAGATTTAACATATTTTATTTTTATTTCAATGCTTTAAAGATGATCCATTGTTTTCTGCCCCTCATTGTTTCAGTGAAAAGTTATATATCACCTTTATTTTTATACCATTGTAGTGTTTCTATTTTCTGTGAATGTTTTCAAGATTTTCTTTTTACCTTTGGTTATTAGAAGTTCGTGATGCATGTAGATTGTTTTGTTTACTTGTTTTATGAATCCCTCTTTTTGTTCTTTGATTTTCCTGGATATAAAAGACATTATCTTTCATAATTTTTGAATAAATTGGGGCTATTTTGCTATCACATATTTCTTCTCCATGATTGTATCTTCCTTCTCCTGAAATCCCAATTACTCATTTGTTTTCTATAGATATCAGACATTCTGTGATAGTATTTTATTGTTTGATTTGTGTATTCTCATTCTTAAAAGTGTCTATGTCACAAAATTTTTTCTCTGCTATACCTGGTTAACTGATTACCCCTTCAAGAGAATTCATCATCTCTGACATTTTACATTTCAGTTTTAACATTTCCATTTTGCTCTCTATATAGCTTCAATTTTAATGCTCAAATTGTGTATCTATGCTTGCATGTTATTCACCTTTCCAGTAGATTTTTAAATTATTTTTATTATATAACCTGAACTATTTTCATGTATTTCATATATACATATTTAAGAGCATAGTAATGCCTTCCATCCTACCCTCCCTCTTATACTCCCTCTCATGCTCCTATCCTCCCTACTCCTTCTTTTCTTATTCTTTGTTTTTAATTGTTACAATTCCATACATTCAATTTAATTTATAAACATAAGGTTAACCCTCTGCTAACTAAAGAATTCAACAAATGGTATGAAGAAAAAAAAACACTGTTCCTCAACTGTGAAAACAGTGCTGTAAGCAATCGTTGAATCTCAAAATACCAATTTTGCTTACATACATTACATTTATGTACTGTATTAGTTATTGCAGATCAGGAAAATATATGATATTTGTCTTTTGGGGACTTGTTTATTTCACTAAGTATAATGGTTTCCAGTTGCAATCGTTTTCTTGGAAAAGACAGGATTTCATTCTTTGGATGGCTGAATAGTACTCCATCATGTATGTATACAACATTTTCTAATCCAGTCTTCAGTTAATGGACATCTGGATTGATTACATATCTTAGCTATTGTGAATTGAGTTTCAATAAACATGGGAGTAAAAACAACTTTCATATTCTGATTTCATTTCATTTGGGTAAATTCACATGAGTGGGAAGGCTGGATCATATGGTAGAGCTATTTTCCAATTTTGGGGGAATCTATATGCTATCTTCCACAATGGCTGTACTGGTTTACATTTCTACCAACAGTATATTAGGATAACTTTTTCCCCACATCCTCACCAGCATTTATTGTTTTTTTGTTTTGTTTTGTTTTGTTTTTGGAGAGTAGTCATTCTAACTGGGGTAAAGAGAAACCTCTTTGTGGTTTTTATTTGCATTTATCTGATGATAGTGATCCTGTGCATTTTTTTCATGTATCTGGTGGCCATCTGAATGTCATCTTTTGAAGAATGGCTGCTCACTTGACTTCCTTAGCCCATTTCTTAACTGGATTGTTTGTTTTGTTGTTGTTCAGTCTTTTGAGCTACTTATATATTCTGGATTGCAATTATTTATCAGTGGTATAGTTTGTAAATATTTTCTCCCATTCTGCTTCTTCACTTTGTTGAGTGTTTCCTTTGCAGTACATCAGCATCTTAGCTTGATGCAACCCCGTTTCTTTCCTTCCCTTCCCTTCCCTTCCCTTCCCTTCCCTTCCCTTCCCTTCCCTTCCCTTCCCTTCCCTTCCCTTCCCTTCCCTTCCCTTCCCTTCCCTTCCCTTCCCTTCCCTTCCCTTCCCTTCCCTTCCCTTCCTTTCCTTTCCTTTCCTTTCCTTTCCTTTCCCTTTCTTTCTTTCTTTCTTTCTTTCTTTCTTTCTTTCTTTCTTTCTTTCTTTCTTTCTTTCTTTCTTTCTTTCTTTCTTTCTTTCTTTTCTCTCTTTTCTCTCTTTTGTTTTCTTTTCTTCTCTCTTCTCTTCTCTTCTCTTCTCTTCTCTTCTCTTCTCTTCTCTTCTCTTCTCTTCTCTTCTTTTCTGCCAGGCAAAGTTAGACAGTGAGAGAGAGAGACAGAGAGAGAGTTATAGACAGTGAGAGAGACGGAGAGAAAGGTCTTCCTTCCATTGGTTCACTCCCCTAATGGCCGCTGTGGCCTGCGCTGTGCCGATCCAAAGCCAGGATCCGGATATTTCCTCCCAGTCTCCCATGCGGGTGCAGGGACCTAAGCACTTGGGCCATCCTCCACTGCCCTCCCGGGCCACAGCAGAGAGCTGGACTGGAAGAGGAGCAACCAGGACTAGTACCTGGCACTCCAACCAGGACTAGTACCCGGGTGCCGGCACCGCAGGCAGAGGATTAGCCAAGTGAGCCACGGTGCCGGCCGTTTATTTTTTGTTTACCTGCCTGTGCTTCTGGGGTCTTTTCCAAGAAGTTTCCCCAATGTTTTCCTCTAGTGATTTGTTGGTATCAGTACATAGATATAGATCATTGATGCATTTCGTGCTGATTTTTGTATAAGCTGTAAGGTTGGGATCTTGTTTTTTACTTCTGCGTGCATAGATCTAATTTTCCCAGCACTATTTGTTCAAGATATTGTCCTTTCCCCAGGGATTTATTTTAGCTTCTTTGTCTAAGATTAGTTGTTTATAGATTTGTGGATTAATTTCTGGGGTTTCTATTGTGCCAGTATAGGCTGTTTTGATTATAACTGCCTTGCAATATGTCTTGAAATCTGGTATTGTTATGCCTCCAGCTTTGTTTTTGTTGCTTAAGGTTGCTTTATGTATTCAGAGTTTCTTGCATTTCTATATGGATTTTAGCATTGTCATTTCTAGATCTGAGAAGAATCTCTTTGGTATTTTCATTGGGATCTCATTGAGTCTGTAAATTGCTTTGGGTAATATGTAATTTTGATAATATTAATTCTTCGAATCAAAGAACTTGGGAGACTTTTCCATTTTTTGTGTCATCTTCTATTTATTTCTTTTATGTTTTGTAATTATCACTGTAGAGATCGTTCACCTATTTGGTTAAATTTCTTCCTGTTAGGAAAAGAGGCACAGAATGGAGAGGAGATAGTATATGAATCTACAGCCAGATCAAATTTATTTAGAGAAAATAAATTTATAGATATGGGTGACCAACTGCCTTTGTGCACATTGATGGAACATGTGGCAGAAAGCCCTGACCCCAGGGGCTGTTTTTTTTTTTATATTTTAGGAGGGCTAGGTATGGGGGTAGGGGTAGGGGTAGCAGGCAGAGGGGAATTCCTGGAATTGGTCTCTCAGGTGGCCATGCAGGGCCTTGGAAACCTGGGAAAGAATGCAGGGATGGGGTATGAAGGTAATAGGGTGTGAGACCCAATTGAGATTCAAGGTCAAGGAATAAATTCCAGTATTTATCTATTGGGCGATGAGCGAGAATTGCTGAGGCTTATATCTTTGTTCCATCACTTCCAAAGTATTGAATTTTTTGTAGCTATTATAACTAGGACAGATGTTACAAATTATTTGTCAGTCATGATATTATCTGTGTATACAAAGGCTATTGATTTTTATGTGTTGATTTTACATCCTGCAACTTTACCAAACTCTCTTATGTGTTCCAATAGCCTCTTAGTGGAGTCTTTGGGTTCCCCTTTATACATAATCATGTCATCTACAATCAGGGATAATATGACTTTCTTCTATCCAATTTGTATCCCTTTTTCTTGCCTAATGGCTCTGGCTAAAACTTCCAGAACTATATGGAATAGCATTTGTGAAAGTGGGCATCCTTGCCTTCTTCCAGAGGTTGGTGGAAATACTTCCAACTTTTCCACATTCAGTAGGATGATAGCTGTGAGTTTTTCATATATTGCTTTGATTGGGTTGAAGAACTTTTCCTTCTATACCCAATTTACTAAAGATTTTTATCATGAAAGGATGCTGTATCTTATCAAATGATTTCTCTACATCTATTAAAATAATCATATGGTTTCTAATCTTCAGTTTGTTAATGTGATGTATCACATTTATTGACTTTTGTATGATAAACCATGCCTGCATACAATATGTCCACCACAAAACATACCAAACACAGGAGTAAGAGAAACAGTTTATTGGGGGGAAACCCGACCTACCAGAGGGAAGGGTAGAAGAAGGAAAAAGAGAGAGAGAAGGAGAGTGTGAGAGAGATCCAGAGATCAAGAGACAGAGAGATAGAGAGATCATGAGATGGAGAGAAAAGAGCCACGTGTTCAGGAACAGGTTCTTTTAAAGCTTGTCTGGGGGTGGAGGAGTGGGCAGGGAAGTAGGAACAGAGAATCCCATTAGGATGGGGATGGAGCTGACACCAGTAGTTGGGCCATGTGGCCGCCTGTCTTTCAGCAATGGCAGAGGGGGCTAGAGCCTAGGATGGTGTAGGGGTGTAGATTGTACCATAGATAAGTCTGTGCCATTCTACTAATACATACCAAAGATAAATCCCACTTGATCTGAGTGAATGATCTTTCTGATGTATTGGATTCAATAAGCTAGGTATTTTGTTGATTTTTGCATCTTCATGTTCTTCAGTTGTATTGGTTTATATTTCTCTTCCTTTGTTGTATCTTTTGCTGGTATTGGAATTAAGGTGATACTGGCCTCATCAAAGCAGTTTGGGAGAATTCCCTCCCTTTCAATTGTTTTGAATAGTTTGGGAAGAATTGGAATTAGTTCTTATTTAATGATGTGGTAGAATTCAGCAGTGAGGCCACTCGTTCCTGGGCTTTTCTTTGTTGGGAGGATATTTATTACTGATTCAACCTCTGTCTTGGTTGTTGGTCTGCTTAGGTTTTCAATATCTTCATGTCTCAATATTGGTAGATTGTATGTGTCCAGGAATCTATCCATTTCGTCTAGATATTCCAATTTGTTGGTATGTAGCTGTTTGTACTAATTTCTTTTTTTAAAAACATTTATTTAATGAATATAAATTTCCAAAGTACAGCTTATGGATTACAATGGTTCCCCCACATAATGTCCCTCCCACCCTCCCCTTTCCCACTCCCTCTCCCCTTCCATTCACATCAAGATTCATTTTCGATTCTCTTTATATACAGAAGATCAGTTTAGCATACATTAAGTAAAGATTTCAACAGTTTGCTCCCACACAGAAACATAAAGTGAAAAATACTGTTTGAGTACTAGTTATAGCATTAAATCTCAATGTACAGCACACTAAGGACAGAGATCCTACATGAGGAGTAAGTGCACAGTGACTCCTGTTGTTGACTTAACAAATTGACACTCTTGTTTATGGCATCAGTAATCAACCTAGGCTCTTGTCATGAGCTGCCAAGGCTATGGAAGCCCCCTGAGTTCACTGACTCTGATCATATTTAGACAAGGCCATGGTCAAACTGGAAGTTCTCTCCTCCCTTCAGAGAAAGGCACCTCCTTCTTTGATGACCCATTCTTTCCACTGGGATCTCACTCGCAGAGATCTTTCATTTAGGTGTTTTTTTTTTTCCCCCATAGTGTCTTGGCTTTCCATGCCTGAAATACTCTCATGGGCTTTTCAGCCAGATCTGCATGACTGACTTAAGGGCTGATTCTGAGGCCAGAGTGCTGTTTAGGACATCTACCATTCTATGGGTCTGCTGTGTATCTCACTTCCCATGTTGGATCATTCTCTCCCTTTTTTATTCTATCAGCTAGTATTTGCAGACACTATTCTTGTTTATGTGATCCCAATGGTTCTTATTCCTATCATTATGATCAATTGTGAACAGAAATTGATCACTGGGACTAGTGAGATGGCATTGGTACATGCCACCTTGATGGGATTGAATTGAAAATCCCTGGTATGTTTCTAACTCTACCGTTTGAGGTAAGTCAGCTTGAGTATGTCCCGAATTGCACATCTCTTCCCTCTCTTATTCCCACTATTATGTTTAACAGCAATCACTTTTCAGTTAAGTTTCAGCACTTAAGAAGAATTGTGTATTGATTACAGTATTCAACCAAAAGTATTAAGTAGAACAAAGAAAAAAAGTACTAAGAGGGATAACATATCAAGTTGCTCATCAACAGTCAGGGTGAGGGCTGATCAAGTCACCGTTTCTCATAGTGTTCATTTCACTTTAACAGGTTTCCTTTTTGGTGCTCAGTTAGTTGTCACCTATCAAGGAGAGCAAGTGGTATTTGTCCCTTTGGGACTGGCTTATTTCACTCAGCATAATGTTTTCCAAATTCCTAACAGGGATCACTTTTCAGTTAAAATTTAAACACCTAAGAATAATTGTGTGTTAATTACAGAGTTCAACCAATGGTACTAGAACAAAAAAAAAATACTAAAATGGATAAAGTATTACATTGTACATCAACCGTCAGGACAAGAGCTGATCAAGTCACTGTTTCTCATAGTGTCCATTTCACTTCAACAAGTTTCCACTTTGGTGCTCAGGTAGCTGTCGCTGATCAGGGAGAACATATGATATTTGTCCCTTTGGGACTGGCTTAATTCACTCAGCAGGATGTTTTCCAAATTCCTCCATCTTGTTGCAAATGACTGGATTTCGTTGTTTTTGACTGCTGTATAGTATTCGATAGAGTACATGTCCCATAATTTCTTTATCCAGTCTACTGTTGATGGGCATTTGGGTTGGTTCCAGGTCTTAGCTATTGTGAATTGAGCTGCAATAAACATTAATGTGCAGACAGCTTGTTTGTTTGCCAATTTCATTTCCTTTGGGTAAATTCCAAGGAGTGGGATGGCTAGGTTGAATTGTAGGGTTATATTCAGGTTTCTGAGGAATCTCCAGACTGACTTCCATAGTGGCTTAACCAATTTGCATTCCCACCAACAGTGGGTTAGTGTCCCTTTTTCCCCACATCCTCTCCAGCATCTATTGTTGGTAGATTTCTGAATGTGAGCCATTCTAACCGGGGTGAGGTGAAACCTCATTGTGGGGAGCAAACCGGACTAGACTGAGTTACTGGAATTAAGACTTATTCTATGCATCTGCTCTCCCACAATATGGCGCTGGGAGAGAAGTAAACAGCTTCCGCACAGCTGCCTCCAGTTCAACTGATAAACTGTAGGACTTGCTCCTGATTGGAGGAGAGCAGCGTACTCGGCGTGTGGGCAGCCGAGTTGGGATTGGCGGAGGAGGACTATAAAGGAGGAGAGAGACGGCATGCACCAGGAACATCTAAGGGGAACATCTAGCTGAAGGAACACCCGTGCAGCCCCCGAGAAAGCCGGCCGGCGGTGTGCCGCTCCCCTGCGGAAGTGGGGAATGCGGCCAGGGGGAACTGCCCTTCCACGGAGGTGGAAGGGATAGTAGCCAACCCGGGAAGAACCAGCAGCAAACCCGGGGAGGGCCGAGCAGACGAAAGAACAGCGCAGGGTCCTGTGTCGTTCCTCCATGAAGAGGGGGAGCGACACCTCATTGTGGTTTTGATTTGCATTTCCCTGATTGCTAGTGATCTTGAACATTTTTTCATGTGTCTGTTGGCCATTTGGATTTCCTCTTTTGAAAAATGTCTATTGAGGTCCTTGGCCCATCTCTTAAGTGGGTTGTTTGTTTTGATGTTGTGGAGTTTCTTGATTTCTTTGTAGATTCTGTTTATTAACCCTTTATCTGTTGCATAGTTTGCAAATATATTTTCCCATTCTGTTGGTTGTCTCTTCACTTTCCTGAATGTTTCTTTTGAAGTACAGAAACTTCTCAATTTGATGCAATCCCAAATGTTAATTTTGGCTTTGGCTGCCTGTGCCTCTGGGGTGTTTTCCAAGAAGTCATTCCGGTTACCTATATACAATCCCTTTCATGATGAAAACTCTAAGCAAACTGGGTATGGAAGGAACATTCCTCAATGCAATCAAAGCAATCTATGAAAATCCCATGGCCAACATCCTATTGAATGGGGAAAAGTTGGAAGCATTTCCACTGAGATCTGGCACCAGACAGGGATGCCCACTCTCACCACTGCTATTCAATATAGTTCTGGAACTTTTAGCCAGAGCTATTAGGCAAGAAAAAGAAATTAATGGAATACAAATTGGGAAGGAAGAACTCAAACTACCCCTCTTTGCAGATGATATGATTGTTTATTTAGGGGACCCAAAGAACTCTACTAAGAGATTATTGGAACTCATAGAAGAGTTTGGCAAAGTAGCAGGCTATAAAATCAATGCACAAAAATCAACAGCCTTTGTATACACAGGCAATGCCATGGCTGAGGAAGAACTTCTAAGATCAATCCCATTCACAATAGCTACAAAAACAATCAAAGACCTTGTAATAAACTTAACCAAGTACGTTAAAGATCTCTATGATGAAAATTACAAAACCTTAAAGAAAGAAATAGAAGATGATATCAAGAAATGGAAAAATCTTCCATGCTCATGGATTGGAAGAATCAATATCATCAAAATGTCCATTCTCCCAAAAGCAATTTATAGATTCAATGCGATACCAATCAAGATACCAAAGACATTCTTCTCAGATCTGGAAAAAGTGATGCTGAAATTCATATGGAGGCACAGGAGACCTCGAATAGCTAAAGCAATCTTGTACAACAAAAACAAAGCTGAAGGCATCACAATACCAGATTTCAGGACATACTACAGGGCAGTTGTAATCAAAACAGCATGGTACTGGTACAGAAACAGATGGATAGACCAATGGAACAGAATTGAAACATCAGAAATCAATCCAAACATCTACAGCCAACTCATATTTGATCAAGGATCCAAAACCAATCCCTGGAGTAAGGACAGTCTATTCAATAAATGGTGCTGGGAAAATTGGATTTCCACGTGCAGAATCATGAAGCAAGACCCCTACCTTTCACCTTACACAAAAATTCACTCAACATGGATTAAAGACTTAAATCTACGACCTGACACCATCAAATTATTAGAGAGAATTGGAAAAACCCTGCTAGATATAGGTACCGGCAATGTACTAATTTCTGATGATTCTATTTGTTTCTATGGTATCCATAGTTATGTCTTCTTATTCATCTCAGATTTTATTGATTTGGGTCTTTCCCTCTTGTTTTTGGTTGGTAGGGCCAATGGTGTAGCCATTTTGCTTATTTTTTTTCAAAAAACCTCTTCATTTAACTGAATTTTTATATTTTTGGTTTCAGTTTTGTTTATTTCTACTCTGATTTAATTATTTCTTTCCTCTTATTAGTTTTGGGTTTGATTTATTGTTTCTTTTCTAGGTCCTTGAGGTGCATCAACAGCTCAATTAGTTGGTACCTTTCCAATTTCTTGATGTGGGCACTATTTGCTATAAACTTCCCTCTTAACACTGCTTTTGTTGTATCCCATGAGTTTTGATATGTTGTATTGCCATCTTCATTTGTTTCCAGGAACTTTTTGATTTCTTAATGGCCTCCTGTTCTTTCAGGAACATGTTTTTCAGTCTCCATGTCTTTTCATATGTTCTAGAGATCCTTGAGTTGTTGATTTACAGTTTCAATCCATTGTGGTCAGAAAAGATACATGGTATGATTTCAATTTCTTTTTGCATTTGCTGAGATTTGCTTTATGGTATAGCACATGGTCTATCCTAGAGAAAGCCCCATGCACTGATGAAAAGAATGTGTATTTTGAAACTGTGTGATGAAAAGTTCTGTAGTTATGAGTTACATCCATTTGGTCCATAGTGTAGATTAGCTCTGTGGTTTCTTTCTTGATTTTTCTTTATAGATAATCTGTCCATTGATGAAAGTGGAGTGTTGAAGTCCCCCAGTATGATTGTATTGGAGTCTATGTCTCCCTTTAGATCTATTAACCTTTGTTTCAAATACCCAGGTGCCCTGGCATTGGGTGTGCATACATTTATTATAGTCAGATCTTCCTATTTAATTGATCCCTTAATCTTTACACAATGCCATTTTTGTCTCTTTTTTTTTTTTTTTTTGACAGGCAGAGTGGACAGTGAGAGAGACAGAGAGAAAGGTCTTCCTTTGCCGTTGGTTCACCCTCCAATGGCCGCCGCGGCCGGCGCGCTGCGGCCGGCGCGCTGCGGCCGGCGCACCGTGCTGATCCGATGGCAGGAGCCAGGAGCCAGGTGCTTTTCCTGGTCTCCCATGGGGTGCAGGGCCCAAGCACCTGGGCCATCCTCCACTGCACTCCCTGGCCACAGCAGAGAGCTGGCCTGGAAGAGGGGCAACCGGGACAGAATCCGGCGCCCTGACCGGGACTAGAACCCGGTGTGCCGGCGCCGCTAGGCGGAGGATTAGCCTAGTGAGCCACGGCGCCGGCCATTTTTGTCTCTTTTAACATTATTTGTGTGAAAGTCTATTTTGTCTGATATTAGATTGGCTGCACCTGCTCATTTTTTGCTTTCCATTAGCATGAAATTTCTTTTTCTGTCATTTTACTTTCAGTTTGCATGTATCTTTATTAGTGAGGTGTGTTTCTTGTAGGGAGCAAATAGCAGGTTGACAGTTTTTTTTGCTTGTTTGTTTTTGTTTTTGTTTTTGTTTTTTAAGACTTGGACTATGTCTCTCCATTATTCCCCAGCCTGTAGGGTTTCAGATGAGAAATAAGCTGTTAGTTTAATTGGGAATCCTCTGAAAGTAATCTGGCTTTTCTTTTGTGTGCATTTTGGAAATGTCATGATTTACTGTTCAAAGTTAGACTATAATGTGCCATGGTTTCTGACCGTGTCTATTAGGATTTCTATGTGCTTCCGGTACATGGATTTCCCTTTCTTTCTCCAAATTAGGGAAGCTTTCTGCTATTATTTCACTGAATAGGCTTTCTAATACATTATCTCTTTCCATGCCTTCATGAAGTACTAAGACACATATGTTTGATTGTTTGATCGTATCTGACAAATCTCGAACACTTTTCAGTTTTTCTAATGTTTTATTTTTCTTTTTTTTTTTGTCTGAGTGAGATATTTCAAAGTATTTGTCTTTTAGCTTGGATAGTTTTTCTTCTGCATCAGCAAGTCTGTTGTTGAGGATTTTCACTGTATTTTCTATTTGACATATTGAATTACTCATTCCTAATATTTCAGTCTGATTTCTCTTCAATATCTCATTTTCTCAGGTAAATTTTCATATATCATGTATGGATTTCTTTATCTCATGGTTTCTGAGTAATTTTATCATTATTTTGATTTCATTTTCAGGCATTTCACCAATCTCTTTGTCTTCACATTCTAAAATGGAAGTGTTTTATTCCTTTTGAGTAGTCATGTTGTTTTCCTTGTTCTTGTTTTTTGTATTTCTACCTTTATTTTCTGGCATTTGTAGAAATACTTGTTGGTTTTCTCATCTGATAGGCTTTATCTTTGAACTATTCCTCTGTGGCTTCGTGGAGTGACTGCTCCTTCAGGGGATATTCAGCAGGCTGTGCTTTCTCTCAGAAGCTGACATGTCTTCCAACCCCCAACTGTGGGAGTCATGTGTGGTGTACCCACTCGCTGATGCACATTTTGTCCCTCTTCTTTCTGTGGAATTTCCCCTTCAAACTTTTCTCCAGCTCTCCATTGGGAATGCACTTCCTCCACTTATCTTCTGCTATATTCCCCTGGTCAAAATCAGCATGTCTTTTCCCTATTCATCCATTTTGGAATTCTCCGTGTAAATAAATCTTTTCAAAAGAAAACATTAAAATGCAGGCAGTTAGTAGACATTGTGTCATTTTCCTGTTTTCCTTCCAGATGAAGGAGTCTGATGGCTGCCATAATGTAGTGCCTCAGCCCTAGGGGACGCATACAACCTTTAAGGGAACTCTGAATTTTAGGAGCCACAGCTGTGCAGGCTATTGGCTTCTTTTGTTGAAATAACAACCTATGCTTCACCTCCTGGTATGTTGGGGGAGCTCGGTGATACTGAAACAGATCCACAGTGTCCTCCAACATACCTCCATGTCAGAGCTGAGCCTGATTCCCCTCTTCTTCAGTGATGGTCTGGATGACTTGCTTGTTTCATAGGAGTGACTCACAGCTCAGGTCCATACATAATGATCTGTACTGTCCGGCCTGTGTAGGCAGTCCACTAGATCTTTTAAAATATTTATCATGGTTATTTAAAAGTAATTTTTGATCATTTATTTATTTGGGCCATCTCTAGGACTGGCTTTATCAACTAACTCTTGAGAATATTTCATATTACTTTTTTGTCTTTATTTTGTTGTGGTTTATCTAATTTCTGAATATTTTACCATATGTGAAAGAACAGAAAGTGAAGCAAGATGTATCAATGTCCAAAAATGGGAATACCTTTTTTTATTAGAACATTACTATTTTGATTGAGATTGATCTTCTACTAGATTAGTCTTGCTTTAGTGGGCTTCTAGATCTGAGTACTTGAGTGGTTTGTCTTCTTTTTCTTTTTTCCTTAGTCCCATATTTCTGCATGCTCTTTGGACCAGAATAATGGCAGGAGTGGGTGTTGACTCTTTTAGCTCTTGCCCCTCACAGAAGTATAGTTCCATTGAGTGGTCTTCAGTGTATTGAAGATACTCAGTACCTATGTATTTCCTCTTAGTTATTATCCTTGCTCTCCCTGCATTAGCCATTTTGGATTTGGGGTGGGAGATGTCTCTCTAAGCTCTCCCACCATGTATAACAATGGATTCCTACTCATTGTAAAGCATAGACTGTGTGAGGGTTCTAACATATTCTCTGAATGTCTTTTACTATTGTATCTTCTGCTTGAGCACCATTATTTTAGAAATAAGGGAACTCAATATAATATTAATAAAATATACACCAACTACATACTATACGCAAATCCTTTAGATGCTTGACTAAGTGAAAATTCCATGCATGGCCTGGTTCAAATCTCCAATTTGTATGTCCAAGTTTTCTCATAGTAAATTTTAAATGAAAGGCTTTTGAAGGGTCAAGGAACTATGGCTCCAAGAGTGGAATATTTGGGAATGGGGACAAGGAATCTTTATCTCTATCTACTAACATTTAAGTGCTACATGGAAAATGGATTCTACTTTGAAACTTTAGAAAAGCTGGAGGAATAATCCAAAGCCACAACAGGAAAGCTGCAAGAAGTATATCAGTTTACAGTGGAATGTAAGCAAATAAGCCATTCCATGATTGATTATGCTCATAAAAGGCTTCAATTTAATATAAATGTGTTCACATTTTACTCCATAAAAAAATCCTCAGCAGAGTGTGAATTCAGACATTTTTCTTTAGTTTATGTCAACTGTGGCTTTGAAATGGATACTATAATACTAAAATACTGAGTGAGTTAGAGTCACTGTTAAAATATAAGTTTTCCCATCAGCTTTCTTTTCTTTTTCATATTGAGTATTATGACCCTGTTAAACTTAGGAGGCATTTTTATACAACATTGCAATAAAGAGTTATATTAAGTTAATATCCAATGGGAAAAGCATAAAATCACAAACTCATCATGTTTTTCCTACTTTCTGTTGTTCAATGTTAATACCGTTTGGATCATTCTTTGGGGCTCCTACATCGAAGCATCTAATTTAAAGCCAAGGATATGTTAATCATTGCCTTGATGCCACAGTTTTACTAGTTACTTTTTGTTTAGTAGATCACAAAAAATATGTTGGCCTCATTGATATCATATGCATTTCTAGGATAACTCTAGAAGAACTATTCTCCCATAGAAATCAATAAGGTGAATTTGTTTCACAGTTATTTCCTTCATGCATCTCATTGGATTTCATCATGTAAAAATTATATGATTATGAGCTTTAGTCATAATGATATTTTATTCACTTAAGATTCATTCTCAGGAAGGTTGAACAAATTTGAAATTCATATGATAACTTTCTTTATGTGCTTCAGTAACTCACTTTATATGAGAGGAGTTTTTCTTATTGGAGATATCTACAGATCTCCCCAGTGCCTGGAGGTGGTGGGGGGCAAGATTAGCAGCAGGGAACCTTCATTGAAGGCAACTGATTTCTGTGCCTCATTAATGGCAATGTATGCATATTTTCCTGAGAGAATATTCATGTTGTAATTAACCAACTCTTCCAAACAATTGACACCGAGCAAAATTTGCCTTAATCTCCCACTACAAAATATGTAAGTTCAAACAAAAGTGAATCTCATTCCTGCAAACAAACAGTGTAGTACATTCAACAGAACACAGGTTGTGGACTTGGACTCTAGGATTCCCTAACTCTATGATGTTGGTAAAGTTAGTTAGTCTTTCTGCATACTTCAAATATCTGTAAAAATTGAGATAAACAGAATCCCTACTTTGTAGGGTCATTTTAAGTATTAAAGATATGGTTTGCAATGGTATTGATAGGCACTTAAATTATGAGCTATTATCATGGTACCCTAGCAAAGTGATAAAAGCATGGACTATGAATCCAGAATATTTGGGACAAAATACTGGCTCTGATATGTACTAGCTTCTGCATAAGCAATTTGTTTAACCTTGCTGTGCATCAATATTTTAATCACAGTGTTAGTGATAGTAATAGTACCTGCCTCATCCATAGGATTGGATCAATTAAAACATAACAGAAAAAAAAACATTATTAGGCACATCAAATATTTGCAGTATCAGGATTTGCTATACTCTTTTCTCATTCTGGATGGCATAGGCCAGGGTAAGCTGAGCAGACAGGAGGCCATTGTTACTTAATCAATCATTTCCATTGGTCTACAGTAGCTGGGAGGTTTGACTTTTTTTTTGTCAAGATACGGGTGCAGATAATGCTGGCCTGAAAAACAGATATCAATAAGGGAATAACAAGAACAGCAACTACAATTTCTTGAGTTCATATTACATGTCACATACCTGCTAAGCCCTTTACATATACTAACCATTTATTTCTTACAGGTAACCTAAGATGCAGATACTATAGTTGTTTTCATTTTACAGTCATGGAAGCTGAGGAGCACAGAAATTAGATACCATTCTAAGGTCACATTTCTAATATGCTACCAAACCAAAATTCACAGCTATTTCTTAGGTACAAAGCTCATGTTCTTAACCACTCTGCCATAATTCGCTGTTTTCTACACTAAATCAAGAGCTTGTCCAATGGTTACAGGATTCCTGTGCTTCATGACGTTTTCAGTTTGATGGAGCAAATGAATATGATAGATCTATGGCTATGTGATTAGCTCTCAAAAACACCTGCTTTCTGATTAGTGGTAGACTAATTAAATTCAAAGAGGTTTCATGTCAATGTCTTTGATACCATGTAATTTAGGTCTCTCATTGTATAGGTGAGGGAATAAAATCCAAGAGTATAGACAGAGCTTTCCTAAATTATCAAGACTAGTTAGTAGGGGAAATGAGACTCACCCAGGAGGCCTGAATTTATCACGCTACCAAGACTATAGATTGAAAAATGGAAATGAAAATTTACTAAATTAAAAGTGTACTGAATACTGGTTCTAATGATCAAATGCAAATTCATAACAAAAATTACCTTATTATATTGCCAGGTACTAACTTTTAGAAATGCAAAGTCATGCTTTGTCCATTACCAATAATATTAGTGTTTTTGCAAGGAGGTATGAGGAATAAACTTTAAGTCTCCTTAGTGTTTAAAAGTAAGTATCAGGGGCCGGCGCCGCGGCTCACTAGGCTAATCCTCCGCCTTGTGGCCCCGGCACACTGGGTTCTGGTCCCGGTCGGGGCGCCGGATTCTGTCCCGGTTGCCCCTCTTCCAGGCCAGCTCTCTGCTGTGGCCAGGGAGTGCAGTGGAGGATGGCCCAAGTGCTTGGGCCCTGCACCCCATGGGAGACCAGGATAAGTACCTGGCTCCTGCCATTGGATCAGCTCGGTGCGCCAGCTGCAGCGGCCACTGGGGGGTGAACCAACAGCAAAGGAAGACCTTTCTCTCTCTCTCTCTCTCTCTCTCTCTCTCTCACTGTCCACTCTGCCTGTCAAAAAAAAAGTAAGTATCAGGTAAGCCAGTATCATGGCATAGGAGGTTAAGCCACCTCCTGCAACATTGGCATCCATATGGGTGCTGGTTCAAGACCGAGCTTCACCACTTCTGATCCAGCTCCCTGCTAATACACCAGGGAAAGCAACAGAGGATTGTCCAAGTGTTTGGGCCCCTGAACCCACGTTGGAGATGAGAAGAAGCCCCTGGTTCCTGGCTTCAGGCTGGCCATGCCATCACTATTGTGACCATTTGGGGAGTGAGCCAGCCGAAGGAAGATCTCTGTCTCTCCTCCTCTCTTTACAACTCTGCCTTCCAAGTAAATAAAAAATAAATCTGAAAGAAATGAAAATAAATTTGAAAAGTAAGCACTGGTGAAATAGATGCCAAATATCCTCAGTTAGGAAAGAAGCCATTATATTATCAATACTCTTTGCCCTAAATGGCATTCCTCTATTGCAATCATGAACACCATCTTTGGCTCCTCTGAAGAGCTAAAGACTTCAAATTTTTGATATCTGCTTCTGACACTCTTAGTACTGAGAAATAGCACAGTACTGGTTAGGAAGAAAAAAGGGTGCAGTTTCTGACTCAATGAGACATAAAGGAAGTGTTCCTGACCTATTTTATCTATTCACTGGTAGATCCAGGGAGTTGTATGCCCTGGTGAATAACCATGTCATAGGCATCTGTATTTGTCGCTTTTCTGTTAGCATGGTGTGAATACCTTTCCCTGTTTACCTTTTGGAACAGTATTATTTGGGTACTCACATGATTTTCTTAACCTAAAACATTAGAAAATTAGAAAAAAGAATAGGTGAATAATAGGTTTTATTTTAGACACATCTTTTCCAATCCCATAAAATTCTGGTATTTACTTCCCCATAGTCCAGGTTAGGTAGAAAATCTGTTTAGACCAGATGGCTTCTGAGGTGGTTTCTAGATCAAGGCAAGAAATGAAACAAATCACAATTTGTAAAATATATTGAACTATTATTGCAAAAAATAGGTACATTAATATGAAATCATGATATGCAAGATAAACGAAACTCGAAATTTTTAATCAACTTTATGGAATAATTTTACTTTTTTACTTTTCTTTTTTAATTTGACAGAGTTAGACAGTGAGAGAGAGAGACAGAGAGAAAGGTCTTCCTTCAGTTGGTTCATTCCCCAAATGGCCACCACAGCTGGCACTGCAGCGATCCAAAGCCAGGAGCCAGGTGCTTCCTCCTGGTCTCCCAAGTGGGTGCAGGGGCCTAAGGACCTGGGCCATCCTCCACTGCCCTCCCGGACCACAGCAGAGAGCTGGACTGGAAGAGGAGCAACTGGGACTAGAACCGGGTGCCCATATAGGATGCTGGCGCCGCAGGTGAAAGATTAACCAAGTGAGCCACAGCACCTGTCGCTCCCCGTCTTCGTGGAGGAACGACACAGGACCCTGCGCTGTTCTATTGTCTGCTCGGCCCTCCCCGGGTTTGCTGCTGGTTCTTCCCGGGTTGGCTACCATCCCTTCCACCTCCGTGGAAGGGCAGTTCCCCCTGCCACTTTCCCCACTTCCGCGGGGGAGCGGCACACCGCCGGCCAGCTCTCTCGGGGGCTGCTCAGGTGTTCCTTCAGATGTTCCTGGTGCATGTTGTCTCTCTCCTCCTTTATAGTCCTCTTCCACCAATCCCAACTCTGCTACCCACACGCCGAGTACGCTGCTCTCCTCCAATCAGGAGCAGGTCCTACAGTTTATTGGTTGAACTGGAGGCAGCTGTGTAGAAGATGTTTCCTCCTCTCCCAGCGCCATATTGTGGGAGAGCAGATGCATAGAATAAGTCTTAATTCCAGTAACTTAGTCTAGTCCGAGTTGCTCCCAGTTGCTCCCCACAGATCCCCCTTTCTTTTTATTTTTGGCGTTGATACGCGCCTGTCTTCGGTGCCCCATGGCACACACTCTGCTCTGCCTGCTGGAGTTGCCCACAGGTGCTTACAAGCCCTACCAATCAGGCAAACTGAGCCCGGGTCCTCTCTGCGCCATGTTGTGAGGAGGTTTTTAGGCACTGATGCGTGCCTGTGTTTGGTGCCCGGCAGCGCATGCTCTGCTCTGCTAGAACTGCCTGCAGGTGCTTACAAGCCCTATCAATCAGGCAAACCGAATCCAAGCCCTCTCATTGCTGTCTTGTGGGGAGACTTATTGGTGTTGATAACGTGCCTGTCTTTGGTGACCTGCAGCCACCCACAGGTGCTTATCATCTTACTAATCAGGCAGACCGAATCCAAGCTCTCTCATTGCCATGTTGTGGGGAGGCCTTATTTTTCTCTATTTCTATCTCCGGGCATTCCTATTTCTCCTATTTTACTTCTATCTGCCAGTATTCTTATTTCTCTCATTTTACTTCTAAACTTCTGTTTCTCTTATCCCCGTGGCTTCCCGGCGCCCGCCCCGAGGCTGCTTCTCGACGCCTCCCCCGCGGCGGCTTCCCGGCTCTGCACGGCTTACCAGCTTCTATTTGCACCCCATGCGCTCTCCCCACTTGTGCCCCGTGCGCTCTCTCTGTGCGCGGCGGCCTCCACGAGTCACACAGCCCAGCTCACGTTTCCGCCACCGGTATTCAATCTAAGTTCCCCGGGCTAACCTGGCGAATTCAACCTGGCTCACGTCTCCGCCTTTTGGTTTGGCTTCCCGTCTTTTGCTCCCCAGGCTATTCTGACGGATTCCAACCTGGCGGCCCACGTCTCTGCCTCTGGTTCCAGATTTTCGCCTTTGCTCCCCGGGCTGACTTGAAGAATTCCAAGCTAGCTTACATCTCCGCCTCAGCCTGCCCCCGCGGCTTCATCCTCCCTAACATTTTTCTCTAGCCGGTATGTTTCCTAACTTTTCTTCCAACAATATTCCTCCCTCATTTCTCCTGGCCTCTCCCCACAGTCCGCATCCGAGTCTGTTTGTTCTAGCTTTCACTTTCGCTTTTGACCTTAGAGATTTCTCCCAGCTTCCCCCCGTAGTCCGTATCCGAGTCTATGCCTAGGCTTTCAATATCTTCTTCCGGCACCTTTTCCGTCCGGCTTTTCCCTAGGCTCTTTGCTAGTCTCTCTCTCCGGTATTTTCCCGCTTCTTCCCTCCTAGGTTTCCTATCCGAGTCACGGCACCATTATGTCGCTCCCCGTCTTCGTGGAGGAACGACACAGGACCCTGCCCTAATTTTACTTTTATAGAAAAGTTACAAAGATATTATAGAGAGTACTCATATATCCTTTATCAAGTTTTATTTAAAGTTAACATCTTACATACTCTAGTACATTTCTCAAAACTAAGAAACCAACACTGGTTAATTACTACCAATTAAATTGCAGACTTTATTCAGATTTCACCAGTTTTTCCACCAAAGCCCTTTTTTTATGTTCCAGATTTCAATCCAGGATACCAGATTATGTTTAGTCATCATGTCTCCTTTGTCTCCTCTGGTCTGTGACAGTTTCTTCATGTTTCGTTGTTTTTTAGCTGAAAAGGTTTTATCAGTATCTCCACACAGCTCATGTATCCCAAAAATAAGACTACTGACAGTTTCAGCAACTTATCTAGTTTCCAAATCCTGACTTTGATTTGTAAGAGTGATATTTAACAATGTTTTGCCCTAAACATCAACCAATTCCAGCTTCTAAGACCTTATAAGTGCTCCATGCTGCATTTCTCCATTTTGCACTGCAAAGGATATTCTGTAAAGAGGTACTATCTCTCACTTAACATTTTTCACATACCTAGCTTGGTATGACCAACACGTTTCTCTGGTTGACTTTGTGTAGGGTATTTGACAAAGGGAGTTCGTGAGGATGTGATTCAATCATCCACTAAATGCAAGAATTCTTTCCACAACATTATACATATTCATAGGGATCTATGCAATCCCACAGCCCATCTGTGTATTCTTAAAGTGGCAGCACACTGATTCCTTCCCAAGACATTCCAGCTATGCATTTTTGGGTAGTCCATGCTACTTATTTATGAATAGTCTCTGTTGCTAGAAATGTCATTATCCAAATGGGCTGTGCTTTGGTTTCTTGTAACTTCTCATTGGCCCCCATTTCTATCCTCCAGAGAATCAAGATTTTTCATGGAAAGTAAGTTCCATATACAGTCCTACTGCACTGGTAAGGAGTCAGAAACATTCAGGTGGTCCTATCTTTGTTTACATAGTATCACTCTTGGTAGGTATCTTAATTTGGGTGTATGACTCAAACTTTCTGGGCTGTATATATCTGTAAAAAAAATCCACCTACTTCAGTGGGTGGTTGTGATAACTAAATGAAATAAGTATTGAAGCATCCAGTACAGTGATAGGCATAGAAAAGACTCTTCTCAAATCATGCTTACCTTTTGTTCAGGATGATCAACTACTGAATACCTAGGATAAAATGTACAATTTATGTTTTATTGCATTATATTTTTTGTTCTGCCTGACAGCAGTGAATTCTAACTTTCCCTTCTCATTAACTAATTTCTTAAGATATTTAATTCTGCTTCTCTGTTGACCTTTTTTTCCTTGAGGTTTAGTTAAGCTATTATTGAACAGTACTGAAGTATTAAATAACCTAAGAATCAGTTCCTAACATTCATGAATCCCATATATTGTTAACTGGTGAGATTAGTCATGGCAGTAGACGGGAGAGCTTGGCAAATACCCCCTGCTAATCAACAGATTGTGCAAATTAGGCCCTGGCTCAATACATTGATCCAATCTACATGGTAACACCAGGGTTATCTACAGACATGTAAAAAAGTGACTTTAAAGGTATAAAGGATGATAGAAATCACTGCGGGGAGCATAAAGGAAGAAAATGGAGGCAATAAGTATTCCCAGTTTTGAAGAAATTCATACAGCTTTCTATGAATTTAGTAGTATCTCTGCCTTCTCATCTGCTACTACTGGAAGGTTAATTTGCAATGATAGAAACAGAAAGCAACAGGTATTAGCACAAGGTCAGAAATAATCTATGGAATATGTAATACATCCATCTGACAACTATAAATTATGATTTTGGTATATCAGTGTATAGCATAATTGTCTGGGTTAGTATCCTAGTTTGACTACTCATTGGCTGTATGACCTTAGGAAAAGTTTTCAACCTCACTGTGCTTCCTTTTCCTCATATATGACAGAGGGTGGTTGTGTTGTTTGGATAAGTTAGCGTATGTAATGTACTTAGAACCATGCATGGCCCAGAGTAAATGTTCAGTAAAAGTGTTGGTGCTATTACTGTTATGACCTATTATTATTATTATTCCTGCTAGTTGGTCATGATTCTGGAATAGACTACCTTTCAGTTGAAGCCCTGTGAAGAAATTGCCATGTGAGAAAGATTATATTTTACATTTTCTAATTTTGTTTATTCTGGAAAAGAGACTTGGAAATGTCAGTGCTGGAGATGTTTAAATAGGTATTATCACTTTCAATTTCAGTAGCACTTTAGGAAAATGTAACTGATTACAGTTGAGGCAAAGGATCCAAGGAAAGCTATATTATTGTTTAAACACTCATCAAAATGAACAAGAAGGGGGGGGGTAGCTATAAAGTGCTATGTGAACAAAATTGAATTAGTTTACCTCAGAAACAGATTCATCTATTTATCTATCTATCTATATATCTACATATACATATATATATATACATATACATATATATAAACAATGTGTATCTTTTTTAACATTATATATTATATCCCCTGCCTTATTATGGTCAATTTTCTTTGCTGTCTCAAGCTAATCTCACTTTGCTTTTGCCTGCTGATTTATTTGGTTTCTAGCCTGAACAGGATAAATATATTCAAGTTTGAATTTGATTTTCAGTGCTTGCATTTGATGGGACATTATTTAAATATATACTGGGCTACTTGCTTGGTGAGGCCAGAATTATTGCTGCTTTTCTTATACCAGCAAAACTGCCAGTAACTACACCTAGTAGTTCAAAACTCTTGGAGGAAGCCTAACAGGGCTGAAAAGGAATGAGAGTTGCTTTCAGCAACCTTAGGTTTGAGACTCTGTTGGACTCCTACACTGTACTATACTAATTCTTCTTCCTTCACTCTGGTGTCCTTTTATTTGTATTTCAGCTTTATTTTCTTGTGTGCCTTCTTGTAATCCACTGAAATTCTGCTTTGGATAGAAATATAGCCTAAAGCGATTAGTCAATAAAATGTGTGATGTCCCTCTTCCCGGGACACTGTTTCCTGGTTTGTAAAATGGAACCAATTGAAACCTACACTGAATATATCATTCTCATACAAATGAAATAAGATAAGATATATCAACCCTTAAATTGTTTTATACTTATAAAAAGGTTATTTTAATATCAAAATATGAGATAAATATAGGCCAATGTAATTGCTATGCTGATTTAACTTGCCCTTTCAAAAGGAGCCACTAAATAACCTGCTTATAGTTCAGTACCTGACATGGCTTCTATCTGTAGTTAAAGCATAGCCTAACTCAAGTACCCCTATAATATATATAGTGTACAAACTTACTGCAACAGAATGGACCTCTCCTGCACTTCATTGCTTCAGCAGCCTCCTGAATGTTTTCCAAATGGACAAAGGGAAAATTAGCTAATTCATTTATTCATAAAATTATCATTCATTGTACTCCTGCTCTATCTGGATGTAGGAACACAGAACTGAAGGAATTCAACTGTGTAGTGGGAATGACAGATAAGTAGACAAAATTAATCTCAGACATGCCCTAATAGCTACACATATGGGGGGCCATAGAACAGAGAAAAAGAAAACAGTGACTTTACATTAGGTTGTTGGAAGAGGTTTCACAGAGGAGCTAATACCTGATATCAGTTTTGAAGACTTTGCTGGTACAAGGGCATTGGATTTTCAAGGATACAGTAGTTGGCGTGGCCAGAGTGTAGCAAGGAGTATTTGGGGGAAATGAAGTACTTCAGTATTCTGAAATATAAGTGTGTCAGAGGGAGAGTGACAGTAAGTAAATATGACAAGGAAGTCTAAGGCCAGATATTTAGAGAGCTTGCATGTAATGGAGAGCCATTGAAGACTTGTTTAGAGTATAGTATGATCAAATTTGTAGATTAGAAAGTAGGAATTAACAGAGTAGTTTGATAACAGGTGAGAGAGGAGGGAGAGAAAATAGGTAGCTATGATGAAATATAAAGGGTAAAATCTTAAAAATAGAAACATAGAAGAGATATTAAGAGGTACAATTTGCAGTGTTTGGTTGTGCTTTGGTGGTAGGTTGGGAGGAAAGGGAAAAAGTTCAAGAGAATGCCAAGGCTTTTTGCATGGTTGATAGTGGATGCATCCAGAAAAGAGTAGGATACAATCGCCACATGGAAAGAAAGAAAAGGAACCATTGTGGGTAGATGAGTTCAATATTCCATTTGTTTAGTTACAGAGAGAGGAGAGGCAGAGAGAGGGAGAAAGAGAAGTTTTCTATCCGATGATTCACTCCCCAATTGGCTGCAATGGCCGGAGCTGAGCTGATCTGAAGCCAGGAGCCAGAAGCTTTTTCCAGGTTTCCCACATAGGTGCAGAGGCCCAAGGACTTGGGCCATCTTCTTCTGTTTTCCCAGGCCATAGCAGAGAGCTGGATTGGAAGTGGAGCAGCCAGGACTTGAACCAGTGCCCATAAGGGATGCTGGCGCTTCAGGCCTGGGTGTTAACCCACTGTGCCACAGCGCTGGCCCCTCTCTGACCTTCTAATCTCAGTTAGCTTCCTCTATATTCTTGAACAGCATTTTGTCCTTTTGTTTTATAGCATTGATCACAGTTTATTACTACACACCTATACAGATAGATTGCTCTACTTATCCAGGGTTCTTGTGGGACTTCTACAGAAAATAACTCTTGACCTGAAGGTAAGTCTGTAGTCAAATTTACATTGCAAGAAGAGAATAAACCACAACAGTGAGAGTAGATAGTGGCAATGAACAGGATAACCCATATTCCTGAAATAAGACAATGTGAAAGAACTTTTAACACAAGTGTCTTCAAAATGTTCAACATGATAAAAATGAATATTCCATAAGATCTGAATAGGAAAGGAAAACAATTGCAAGTACATTAAAAAAGACAACTATTAAAATTGATATATGGATATATTTTAATATGGATGTATTTATAATTATGTTAATTATAAAATATTAATATATAATATAGTATATGTATGTATATCAGTGAAATGAAAGCAAAAATCAAACAATAGACTGAACCTGGCTGAAGAGGAAATCAATGAATTACTCAGATTCTTCAAAGAAAGATGAAGTAATAGAAATAGGAAATAGAAGTATGGAATCACAAAGGAGAGAATGACAATTAATATGTACCTAGTAGAAATCTTGGAAGAAGAATATGAATAGAAAGAGATTTAAAGAGATGCAGTAGATGAAGGACTGATGAATAAATTTCCAGCATCAATTAAAAACAATTGAAGGGACACAGTTGAAGAGGAATGCAGTGAGTAAAAGACTTTAAATATGTTTTAAATATATTCAAATACCAACCAAATCTTTGTTGTTCCTCTCTGGTAGGACTATTAAAATCTATGTAGAGTTGACTTTATGTGTATGCTCACAGGCAAACATATTGATAGAGCCAGTAGTAGTTTGAACAGGGAAGGGACCTTGTTTCTTTATTTCTATTTATTTATTTGAGAGGTAGAGTGACAGGGAGGGAGGAAGGAAAGGAGAGAAATTCTATTTACCAGTTACTCAAATGTTTTTATTTTTTCATAATACATATTTCCATGTATTATGAAGGAATTTTGCAACAAAAATTTGTTTTCTGCCAAAATAAACTCTCAATTCCATCTTCTATAGACTTTTTGAAGTACACTCATGTAATATTACTTCCATAAAATCCCTGTTAGATAACAGATTATTACCCATTAGTCCAACACCAAGAAAAGGACCTGATTAATGAACTGTTTTATTATAAAGCAATGACCCAGGGAAGAAATGCAAGAAAGGACCGTTTTAATGAAAGAGAAGAATTAGGAAGGTGTGGAACCTAAAGACTTGCCTGTAAAAGCAGGTTCTTATGTGGCACCACAAGGACGTGGGCATCTGGGCTGAGATGCTGACTTTACAGCATTGCCTGAGGGCTTGCCTGTAGTTCACACACACACACACACTGTTGTGTTGATTGTTTCAGTAAGATAGGACATTGTTCTTTTCCTTAACAATCCTGTTAAGTATTTTTTTGCTTTGGATCAAATGATACCAATATTCTGGCAAAGAAACAGGGAGTGGTATTTTGAGGACAGGAAGAGGAATGCAGTGAGTAGGAAGATTTTTAATATGTTTTCAATATATTCAAATGCCAACCAAACACTACTTGTCCATCTCCCACAGGACTATTGAAATCTACATAGAGGGTTACTAGGGTTACTTGGCTTGGACAGTCATTTCCCTATAAACTTCTAATAATGTTTTTAACTTGAAGCTTTATTATCATAATAAAAATCATTTCATGACTGCTTGCATAAAAACCTCTGGTTTCTAACTCTGGTAGACCTTACCTCCATTATTTCAAGAAGAGAAAGGCTGACTGACTCTGGCATACATAGCAATGTAGCTTTCATTTTGACTGGCATATTTCTAAAGAAATTACTTCTACTTAGCCTTCTGATGACAGCCATAAATCAATAATGAATGTATACTTAAACATTGCTGTTGACAATATATACTAAATGCAAACATTGGGGCAGGGAAACCAATTGGTTTACAAGCAAGAAGAAAAACTCACAAAATGTCCATCAGAATATGTGTATAACACTGTTGATTTCCCCCAACTTCCATCATGCTTCATGACTAAACCAGTAATCAACTTTACACAGGAAAGTACACTGATGAAGAGCAGTCATAATGTTAGACCAACTTATCATCAGGTGATTTGAAGTGTAGAAGCATAAAAATCCAAGGTTTTGTAAGTTCTTAATGCTGAAAGGAAGTAACATGGGCTAGGAAGAACCCAGTGCCAAGAATATTAGAAGTTCTCTAATTTCCTAGCTCCTCATCTTCCAAATTCCATCTTCAGTGGGATTTTTTTTTCCAAAGCTAAACTCAGTCCTGACCTTCTGTTTGCAGTTAGCTGTGCCTTCTTTTGAATTCCTCCAACACTTAAATATTTAATGCCACTCTTATAGTGCTTAAAATATTAGTGTTTTTGTTAATTTATTTACTTCTCTTTTTCCTCCACATGTAATCAGACAGGCACTAGGAAGGCAGTAGATTTAAGAATCTGTGACATAAAGTCGGAATATATGGTTTTCAATCCTGGTTCCACCACTTCCTACTTGAATGAGTGCATTATCCTCTATTTATTTGCTTAGTTTCTTTAACTGTTAAATGGAGATAAGCCTATAATGTTATAAGAATTAAATGCATAAACAGGGATGAAGTAGTTAGAATAAAGGCTGGGATAAAGTAAATGCTCAATATATTTTAGCTATTAATAACTTTGTATTTTTCAGATCTTGGCTCAGTACTTGGAAACTAGTTCTCAGTAAATCCTAATAAATGAATAAATGGCCTATGACAAATGTATTTAAGTTATCTTGCCTCAGATCTCTTCTCTATAATGAGATTCTTAGGTGAGTGCCAAGGTCCCATTTATGAAAGTGGTTCTGAAATTGTTTGAGGCCATCAGTGCTTGCAAGAGAAGTTACTAAATAAGTTCGATCAGCAGATTGTACTTTTAGCTGTTTGGAAGAAGGGAGAAATGGGAGCAAATTAGATAGAATGGAGACTGGAGAAACCCCTGATTGCAAAAGGATAGTCATAGGCTTCTTTTTTTAAACTTTTATTTAATAAATATAAATTTTCAAAGTACAGTTTATGGATTATAATGGCTCCCCCCATAACTCCCTCCCACCCGCAAGCCTCCCATCTCCCACTCCTTCTCCCATTCCATTCACATCAAGATTCATTTTCAATTATCTTTATATACATAAGATCAATTTAGTATATATTAAGTAAAGATTTCAACAGTTTACACCCACACCGAAACACAAAGTGTAAAATACTGTTTGAGTACTAGTTATAGCATTAATTCACATTGTACAACACATTAAGGACAGAGATCCTACATGAGGAGTAAGTGCATAGTGACTCCTGTTGTTGACTTAACAAGTTGACACTCTTGTTTATGGCGTCACCCTAGGCTCTTGTCATGAGTTGCCAAGGCTACAAAAGCCTTTTGAGTTTGCAGACTCATTCATTGTGTGTAATATTTTTCTTTCTTTTGGCTGAACTAAAGCTTCCTGTTGATAAAAGCAGATGGTATCAAAAAGCTTATAGTGTAGAAAGCCAATTTTCCCTAAGTGCAAAGAACTGAGAGAATCAAGAGTGCTTGTCGCCACTAAGCAATTATGGAGATGAAGACTAGGCAGTGTCCTTTGGGTCTCATAGCATTCCAAAGCCTCAGATCACCTGAGTGGAACAGGATACTAGTGTCAAACTGTTTCTGTAACTGGCAACCCCAGGATGACAACAAGTATTGATTTATAATCATTTAATTTTGGTGAGAAATTTATCAGTTTCTTTAAATATCACTCTAAGAAGTTATTGTTAAAAGTATTATGAATTATGCTCATAACTATGCATGGACCATATCTGTTCTTGATAATTGCATAATTCACTTTTGTAAAAGAAATAAAATACAGAACTGAATTGACAATCATGCCATAATCCATTTTTCCCAGCTACCCTTGCCAGGAGGTACCCATATCCAGGAACTGCTGTTCAGCAACCCAATTTACAGACCCAGTGCCAACAAAGAAAGAGGTAGTATTCAAAGGGCTGGCCTTGTACATATAAATTGTATTGGCTGAAGATTCTTAATTTAAATACTGGCACTGCTATTTGTGTACTAGCCAGAAAACCATAGGTGTATCATTTATTCTCTCTAGACTTCAATTTCCTTCTAACATGGCAATAATGATAATACATAACTTTCTGGTTGTTTTACATATTAAGAGAAATAGAGTTGTATTAGATAGCAAGTTGCTTGTCAAATTACAACCATATTATTTGTTGTATATTACCATCATTTGAGAACCCAGTTTGGGCAAAAAAAAAAAATCTAAAGCAGAGTGAAGAGCTTAAAAATCACCCAGGATGTCTGCACAGTTCTCAAGTTGGTCATGGACTTTTCCTTTGTCCCTTCTTTAGACTTTGGAGGATAATATTTCCTCCAAATTCAGCAGGTTTTCCTGCCAAAATCCTGACCAGTGTCTGAAAAGAGATGTGCTAGGACTCTTAATCCTGAGAGACCACTGAAGTATTTCTCAAATACCTCTCTTCTCCTTTAAAAAATGAAAACTCTTCTAGAGGAAATTTGTGGAAATGCTGCTATTGGCAAGTAGGAAATCAATCTAGTGTCCTTTTCTCTGCTTGAGAATCCTGCCCTGATATGCTAAATAATAATGAACATTAGTTCATCCACAAATACTGAAGTCTCTATTTCAAATCCTGACTTTATGTCACCTTCTTCCAGTAACCTTATTTCCTGAAACAGTTTATATCACCCCAAATTAAATTGTCTGCTTTTGCCTCAAATCCTCCATCATTTTTTTCCTAGTTTTTCACTTAAATTCCTTAGTTCCCTGGGCAAGAAATGAACCCAGTGTTATGGATCTTTTACCTCTGAGTCTTGCACATTTTTAGGTTGCCATAAATGTTTCATCATAGTATTACCTCATTTATGGTTGTTAGCAGCAGTTTATCAAATAGCAACTTTTCTTTCATGATCTTAAGATAGTATTGAATAAAACTAAATGAGACTCATTCAGTTTTGCTCACTCGCATGTTCTGACATCATAGAAGCAGCGTGTTTGGTTACAAATAAATGTATTGTTTCCAACAAATTTTTTTCCTACAGTTTGGAGGAGAGAAGCTTTGGAAATCAGTGTGACTGAATTCATTCACGTGCTCCAAGTTCATGCAACATGATTTTCCATGGGCAAAGGCAATCACTATCTCCATTCCCTATCAGTACAGACCTTAAGCTTTCACAATAATGGTGTCACTGCCCCCTTACCTTTTTCCTGTGAGCACTTCTTTGTTGCAGGTCATGGGTATATAAATAGTAGTGTAGTTTTTATGTCAGAATGAGAGTCTTAAGAGAAATCAACCCACATATCCACCCAGGTAGATAAATTTGTGTTGTATTCATAAAAGCTTCTATGGAAGAAAAAGTCAGCAGAATGTTTCCCTTATACAAAACTTAAATTCCCACATCTGAAGCTTAAGCTTATTTAAGTGTGTTCTCTGTATGGTCAGGAGAACTCTTCACCCCAGCAATCTGCTACTTCTCTCCAGCCTTTCTTGATTAAATGACCTCACAGGTAATCAGAGGCCTTGAACTCTGTATGTTACAGCTGCTCTGGCTAATTAAATGGCAATGATCTGAATTTATAGGTATGACTTATACCATCAGGGTGTTTTATGGTTTTAATGTTTATAAAATATAACCGAACAATGAAATTTCTATGTTATAGGATTTTTCTTCTTAAGGATCAGAAGTAATCAGTGTTTTACCAATTGACTTTTAAATATAAATCAGAGCTGAAATTGTTAAGTTCTGCAGCTTAAGTATTTGGAGAATGATCTCAGAGAAGACATAATGAAAGCCGTCACCATCCTAGTTCAATACAAACCTAGAGTCCCATAGCTTTTCATTATGAATACAAATTAGCAGAGCCAATCAATTTCTAAAAAAATGGTTTTGGAAACCTTTGTTTCTGAAGTACAATACCTCCCCCGAAATGATCTGGCTAGGAGGACTCTTTGCCAGCTAATAAATGTGTCAGGTTGTGGTGCAGAATACAATAGTCACACTTTCTGTCCCTAGAATTCCAGTGTGACACTGACAAGACATCCTTAAATTGTATTTTTCTTCCTGCTTGGAGTTAAAGTGGCAAGAGTCTATTCTAGTAGCTTTTCACTAATGTCATCTGTATTTCTATCCAGTTGTTTCTCTGGACTTTTGGAGATAATTAGACAAGAAAAAGTGGTACTTGCTATCCCACTTTTAAATACTCCCTTTGCTGCCCTTGTCAGTGAATAGGGAAATCCCACCATTGTCTGACCTTGGTGAACTTAAATCTTCTCCCTTTCTCCCCTTTGAAATTATCTTCAGTCTTCAACCTGGTACGTGGTCATTCAGATGTTTTGATGAACCAGTGAAGAAAGAGCCAACTGGCAAGTGGTTCTGGTTATATTTATCTTTACAAAGCAAGAGTATTGGAAATCTCTCATTTTCAGAGTTTCAGAAAGACAGCCAATTCCTTCCTGCTCAAAAGTTACCAAGGCTGCTTCTGATTAGGCTGTCTGAATTCTTGCATTTTTACTCATCACAGTCATATCTGTTTGGGTTTCTGTCTCTCTCCTGGAGATGCCTCTTGAGAGCAGGTCCCCTCAGCTTCCTTACAGCTCATCTGAGGCCTGCCAAAAGAGATTGGCAGAAAATAATCAGCATTCAATGCTCTGATAACTCATATAACTCTCTCTGGAAAGAATGCTAAAACCTGGTTCTCAAGTGAACTCAGAGTAGAGTCTTTGGAATGCAATTTAGATTTTATATTCTCGTGGAATGGGAAGAGAACAGAGATGTGAGAATTATGAAGACAGGAAGTATGAGGACAGGAGCTAAGAATGATTTTTCCTGAACCTAGACAAGGAGAGGAGGGCTGGAAGATCAAATGAGAGTAGATTCACCCTGCTTAGAGAACTTAGGAGCACTGGAACTAAGCAGACAACATTGAAAGTCTGTGAATCTGGAGCAGATCTTGAAGTTCCATACAAAGATACAATTGTGAACTGTTAGAATAAAAGGAGAAAAAAGTATTTTGAAATGGATGCGAAAAGACAGTTCTTCCTTTTGTGTCCATACTATTGGCTTGAGATGGCAATGGGACAGAAAAGAAAGGCAAAATCTGCTTCTCTATGATGGACTGCAATTCTGGCTTTCACACATGCCTCCCTGAGATGGACAGGGCCTTGACACAGTTCCCCTTTGAGAATTTGAGAGTGGTACTCTTACTCTTTGAGTTCTCAAGCACCTAGAAAATGAACATTTTAGAAAGCATGAAACTATTTGCTTTATTCATGGCTAATGATTTGGATCAAAGTTCAAAATGATCTTTCATTTTCCACTGAATTTACCCTGTGTAAGTCACAGATTTTTGTGCGTTCTCTTGATGGATGAGAGAGAATGCATGTGGCCTGTAGGTAGACAGATCACAGAGAATTAAAGACCCCCTTTCAGCCAATAATGTGTCATATATTTTCCTGTCCATGGAGATCAAAGAATAAAGAATGGGTATAAAAAGTCACAGGTACTGTTTGTGGGCTGACAAAGAACACATAGCAGGGGGAGAGTGTATATTCCTAATTTTTCAGGATTATAATATTTAATTTGGGGTAAAGGAAATAGAGCAAGAAAGGCATCCCTACAGGTACCTATAGAAGCATCCAGTCATCAGCTTTGATGCAGTACTTCCATGAGTTCATGGCATAGAGCTTAGTTGTCTATCAAAAATGCTATAGGACATGCTCAAGCTGACTTACCTCAAACGGTAGAGTTAGAAACATACCAGGGGATTCCAATTCAATCCCATCGAGGTGGCATGTACCAATGCCATCTCACTAGTCCAAGTGATCAATTTCTGTTCACAACTGATCATAATGATAGGACTAAGAACCAAAGGGATCACATAAACAAGACTAGTGTCTGCAAATACTAGCTGATAGAATAAAAAAGGGAGAGAATGATCCAACATGGGAAGTGAGATACACAGCAGACCCATAGAATGGCAGATGTCCTAAACAGCACTCTGGCCTCAGAATCAGCCCTTAAGGCACGCGGATCCGGCTGAAAAGCCCATGAGAGTATTTCAGGCATGGAAAGCCAAGACACTCTGGGGAAAAAAAAAAAAACCTAAATGAAAGATCTCCGCAAGTGAGATTCCAGTGGAAAGAACGGGTCATCAAAGTAGGAGGTACCTTTCTCTGAAGGGAGGAGAGAACTTCCACTTTGACCATGGCCTTGTCTAAAAATGATCAGAGTCAGTGAACTCAGGGGGCTTCCATAGCCTTGGCAGCTCATGACAAGAGCCTAGGTTGATTATTGATGCCATAAACAAGAGTGTCAATTAGTTAAGTCAACAACAGGAGTCACTGTGCACTTACTCCTCATGTAGGATCTTTGTCCTTAGTGTGCTGTACATTGAGATTTAATGCTATAACTAGTACTCAAACAGTATTTTTCACTTTATGTTTCTGTGTGGGAGCAAACTGTTGAAATCTTTACTTAATGTATGCTAAACTGATCTTCTGTATATAAAGAGAATCGAAAGTGAATCTTGATGTGAATGGAAGGGAAGAGGGAGTGGGAAAGGAGATTGTTGCGGGTGGGAGGGATGTTATGAGGGGGAAGCCATTGTAATCCATAAGCTGTACTTTGGAAATTTATATTCATTAAATAAAAGTTAAAAAAAATGCTATAGGTAGTAGATATGGGTTAGAAAAACAGAGCTAACTTGTTTATATGTTTGTTGTTGCAACTTTTTAGTAAGTGCTTCCCCCTTATTAAATATTCCTAAAGTCTCCTCTGGGTATGTTTACATCTAATATCCACCTCAAAGTGACCATCCCAGTAATTCTATGGGCATCCTGGAAGTAGCTTGTGGATAGAATTTGCCTGAGCAAACTGTGAGCCCTCTCACTTAGGAGAAGTGGAGGAAAAGGTGTGGAAAAGTCATCCTCATGTTTTCAATTCCATCTCCTCATTTTTCCTAAGGAGTATTCCTTTCCTGAATCAGAACTTCTTCCTTCTTTAGCTTTTTCATGCACACTGTTCACAATCTTGAGAATAAACAGCAGAAAAATAAGAGGCTCCAGGAATTAGTGCTTAGCAGGAACTTCTGGATTTTCCATCCCACACCCAAAATATTTGGCCCTCTTTTTTAGACCTGTCTTTTGGTGAAATGATTCATCTCCATGGTTCCTGGAATTTGACCAAAAATGACATGTGCTCTGAACTGGGAAACATCCTCCTACCGTTCAGAATCAATTTAAATCAGTCATTCATCAATTATTTTCAACAAATTTTTATTGGGCATTGACTGTGTAGCAGGAATTGTGCCAGGAGATGGTAATAAAGTGGAGGATAAGACCTACTTCCAATATTTAAGGCATTCAAGGTCTGGTAGAAGCAGCCCATGGTTTTATTTTGTTTTCCCATGAATTAAATTCTGAAAGAGTGACTATTTGAATTAAGATGCTAAAACTCTCTTCTACCTTGACCTCCCTTTTCTTTTGGAAAGGGGTAGGCAGGGGCCCTTTAGCCCCTGCAACCTCCACCCTAGTCAGCCTTGGAAATCCTCGAAGGGTGCTTCTGATGGAGCAAGAGACATTTCAAGTTTGGAGAGGGTAGTGGGAGTTAGAAGCAGCTTCTCTAGGAAAGCAATGAAATACAGAAGGGTCAGATGATTCACATGATGGACTAAGAAGCCTCAGAGAGTTTCGGTATTATTGACTATGAGCTCATTGGGAGGTCAGGGAAGAGAAAAGGGCTGTTCCTGGGGATACACTGAGCATCTGATTTTGTATCTACATAAATTCTGAGAAGGCATGGATGGAGTGGAGAAGAAGAGTCAAGTAAGATGGGACTACCCTACTTGGCGCTTCTGTGTTGGCCCCAGAAATCAAGTAAAATGGTAAAAAAAAAAAAAGTAACAAAACTGTGTCTCTTTGAAGATAAGGATGTGAATGGATTGTTCTGTTTGCTGCCTTGTTGGCCTCAAAACCCCATATTTTTTTTTCCAAATAAATTATAGCACAGGAGGCGGGCACACCTTGGGAAAAGAGGCTAGTAAAAAGCTAGGCTTGATCCTGAATTAGAGGGAGAGAGGCTGTCTGAGTTTGAGGAGCAGAGAAAAGAAGGAAGCAGTTAGGCGATTGGAGGTGGGCCAGAGCTTAGAATAAAGAGGTTCCGCTAGGCACGTCCCCAATACTGCTTACACGACCCAAGCCCTCTGCTTGGATCTCAAACCTCAAGGGACAGATAAAGGGGAGCAGAGGAAAAGCGGGGTTTGGATCTCACGAATTAACCTGAAATGAAAAGTCAGCAAAAACCACTGGGTGGCAGCGTGGTGTGCGGGCGCAGCTCTGCAGTGCCGGCTGCTGCTGCTGCTGCTGCTGCTGCCGCGGGGGCTGAGCCCATCTGGGCACCTGGCCTCTCCGAAAAGGCTACAAGTGTCGCTACGCAAAATACCTCAGTGAAGGTGGGGGGTTGTGTCGGTGAGTCGGAATCTGGGGCAGGGGTCTGGCGAACTTCCTTGGGGCGGCAGTCCGGACGCGATCTGGCCAGCTAAGAGTCAAACACTATGGAAACACCCCCACCCCACCACCCGCCATCGCCAAGAAAACCTCCGCTCCTTTCCCTCAACTGCCTCATCCTGGTGCCTCCTCCATCATTGTTTCTTCCCGAATATCCTTTCGGGGATAGGAGAAGCACTTTGGTGATGGGGAAGCGCCTAAGCCCCTACAGGTGTTAGCCCCGGCAGCTGGCCAGGGACGGGGGGTGGGGGCTGGCGGGGGTGGGGGGTGGGGGGGTGGGGGCGGCCGGCGGCGCGGAGGGAGGGGCCGCCGCGGGGGGAGGGGGCTGCAGCGAGGCCGTCGCGCTCTTCGCGAGGGTGCCTGTGAAGGCTGAATCCGTTTGCAGCGCCTGTGCCGCGCCCAGAGCAGCAGCCACAGCGAAGATGCGAGGTCATTACCTGTTTGATCCCTGTCGGAAAGCTGGCACGGGCCAACTTTTCCCGATTAGCAGGCCAAGAAGTTGCAAGGACTAGTGGAAGACTCGGAGGGGCCAGGGCGAGGGCGCGCTCCCCAGCGCGCTGCCTTCCCCCTCCTCCCGCCTGCCGCCCGCGCTCCCGGCCTCTCCCCCGCCCGCGCTCTCTCCCTCCGCCCGCCTCTCAGCTCTGGCCCCCTCCGCGCGGCACAGGGCGGGGGGTGCTGCGAAACTCCGACCCAAGCCACTTGGACTTGCACAGTGTCCTCGGGGCGCAGGGGCCGAGCGCACGCAGTCGCGCAGCTCTGCCTCCGCCTGCCAGTCTCGCCCGCGATCCCGGCCCCGGGCTGTGGCGTCGGCTCGGACCCAGGCAGCCAACAGCCCGCGCAGGAGCCGGACCACCGCCAGAGGAGCTCAGAAGGCATGCTGAGCCCCCTCCTCGGCTGAAGCCCGAGTGCGGAGAAGCCCGGGCTAGCGCCGGCTTAAGGAGACCAAGGCGGCTAAAGCGCGACGCAGAGCGGGCGAGCAGCGGAGGAGAAGGAGGAGGCGGCGAACCCAGAGAGGGGCAGCAAAAGAAGTGGTGGTGGTGGGCGTCGTGGCCATGGCGGCGGCTATCGCCAGCTCTCTGATCCGTCAGAAGAGACAAGCTCGGGAGCGCGAGAAATCCAACGCCTGCAAGTGTGTCAGCAGCCCCAGCAAAGGCAAGACCAGCTGCGACAAAAACAAGTTAAATGTCTTTTCCCGGGTCAAACTCTTCGGCTCCAAGAAGAGGCGTAGAAGGAGACCAGGTCGGAAAGAGCTTTAATCTTTTTTATATACATAGACTTTAGGAGTGTTCGGGGTCTGGGGGCGAGTATGTATGCGTAGGTAGTTTGCTGGTGGCCCATCTTGTGCGGATGAGGCCACCTAGCTGGTGTGCGTGCGTGGGAAGACGATTGCTTTCTCGCCTCCTTCGTAACAGTAACAGGCTTGCTGCATTGCAACTGCCCTGGGACAGGCGCACAGCCTGGGGGCGTATCCAGCCCTGGAGGCGCGCCCTCAGCTTCAGACATGGCACATGTGTGTGTGTGTGTGTGTGTGTGTGTGTGTATGTGTATGCATGCATGCCCGGTGGTCTCTAGGCAGGCGTGAACCAGTCATGCCTATCGTGTAAGGTGTGAAAATTGCGGGCGTGGAACTGAGCAGACACTGTCGCCCCCCCCACCCCACCCCGCCCGTCGCAGGAGAATCTGGGGAATCCCCCTGTCTTGCCTTTGTCTCTGCCTGTCAGACCCTTCCCTACAGCTTCCACTCCCAAGGGACGTGGGCTTCCGCTATCTAGGTTTTCCGTTTCTTTGATTACTTTTTAGCTTCTCGGGACAGACTTGACTTGTGGTGCAGCTTTAAAATGTTTGCTGGGGGGAGGAGTGGCTTCTAGAACCTTGCCGCAAAGAGCTCAGTGATCTAGTTAGACTCCTAGAAACTGATTACTTATAACTAAAATGCAGGATTGAACAGGGAACTTAAATTCATAACCAGATTGTGGGTCTTTTTGAATCATTCCAGTGATAAGAGTAGCGCGATTTTCAGGTGAGGGGGAATTCAAACAGCCATAGGTGTCGGGTTGCGTCAAGGTAAACCTTCAGTGGAAAATGCAGCTTATTTTCCAGCCTGAATCAAATGAATCTATTACACGATCTTCTTACCCATTATGATAAGAATATTACCACAAATCGGATTTACTCATCGGGCTGTTCTTTTTTTTTCTGTTTGTGTGTTCTACACGCCATGGAATGGAAACCCAAACATAGGTTTTCTGTTTGCAGAAAGTTCTTTTTTAATGCATTAGCTCTAAATTAAGCATAGTTGAAAAAGGCTTAAAGCGAATGCAAAGCATGCTTATGTGGCTCGAGTAATCACGTAAATATTATTTCAGCGCAGGTGGCTGTATTCAATAAAAGCAAATATTGGATAACTTTGCTGTTATTGGTGAATTACGTACTTGATTAACCTATGGTGATTCATAATTGAAAATTATTTTAATTAAGAACTCATATTTTGGATAATCATATGTCTGTTACTAAATTTGAAAATAAATATGTACTAATTTTCTCCCCACCAACATAAGTCCTGCTGTTTTCACACATATTTTCCTTTAGGGATAATTAATATGATAGGGTATGATGATATATGATAGTTATTTTATCCCCCTTCCCTTTTGTGTGGAAGCCTCAGTTTTATAAATATATGTCCTTTGATGGAATTCCAAGTTATTTATGCATTTTAACCTTCTTAGAATGGAGGGGGTTATTTATTCAAATTGTAATTCTGAAAGAAATCTTTGCTAGCAGGTTTCTGATTGTTGGTCAGCAAACAACTCCAAATTATCTTTGTTATTTCTCTTTTTCCTTCTACATGACAAATGGAACATTGTTAAAAGGCAGAATTTGCCATTTGCTAGCCCATCCCAAATGTTTAATGAAAGAGCAACCCATTCTATAAGCCAAAGGACTGGCTGTCAGAAACTGGAGACCCTGTCAGAGTGTTAGGGCTTTAGCAACACTGTAAAGCAGCAATCAAACCTTTCTTCAGTTTCGAGATTTATTCTGAAACTTATAGTTGGATTTCATTCTTCTAGAGGACTCTAAAAGTATAGCTTCACCTTTTCCACTAAAATATCTAAATGAAGCCAAAATTTTGAATTCTGGATCTTTTCAACTATGTAGACATACTTTATCAATTGATATAAACCATTGTTCTCTTTGCAGAGCCTCAGCTTAAGGGTATAGTTACCAAACTATACAGCCGGCAAGGCTACCACTTGCAGCTGCAGGCAGATGGAACCATTGATGGCACCAAAGACGAAGACAGCACTTACAGTAAGTGACTGCAAAATAAATACTATATGCCAGCATGTTGTTGACACTGTGTTCCTTTTATTTTTTCTTAAATAAACAACCCCTACTAAATCCTGAAGTGAATGCAAAATATGTCCGCACTGTATAATCTCGTGTACTCAAGTTAACCAAAAGGAAGTTGGACATGAAAATATCTAAAATAGTGAGCTAGAGCAAATAATGTTGACACCATCTGAAGAGCAATCCAAATGTCATCTCCATGGTAATCTAGATAGATTTATGGCTGTCCTTTGGGTTTTATTACTTTTTTCCCACAGAAAATTTACTCACCCACATACTGATCCTGAAATAGCATGTTATCTACTCTTAAGAAGCCAATCTCATCCCAAGAGACAGGAGTGGTTTCATACACACTATCACTTCTGCTACCCCCTACACACACATACGTGCACACACACACACTGATAAGACTAATGGGGATTTTAATGGTGAGATTCCTTCCACAGGTGGATAAAGGGATTTCATTTAGTGCTTTATTTTTAGCCATGGTTTAAATAAAAAAGGGTAGGAGCGTGGGTGGGAGGGAGGGTAGGGGGGAGTGCCACTATGTTCCTATAATTGTATAAAGAAAATATACGAAACTTGTATAACTTAAATAAAATATATATGTAAATAAGACCAGATTGGAGACCATAATGGTGAACCTATAAAGGAAGCACATCAAAAATATAATTTTTAGTTGCTATTATCGAAGGAAGCTGATTATATGATGTCACAGGACCTCTTACTACATATTCTTTATTTGGGATAATAAATGTATAACCTCACTAATAGTGCACGCTATTCTTCAATTATAGTAATTGATGTTTGCTTGCATTTCATAGAGTCTTGCAGACCTGTAATTATTCTGTGAGGCTAAAATCACTTAGTTTTCAAAATTTGTTCTCTGTTTTCCACCACTGCTACAAAATTTCTCACAGATTTTGATAATTTGGGGAAATAGTCCCATTGTCAACTCAGACATGGTCAAGGAAAATAGGACTGAATGCTAATGAGTACTATACAGCTTTCTTAGAGATCATGGTTATGGAAAACAAAGCCATAGAGAAGGGGACCCAATGGTAAGTGATAAAGAGTTTCACACCTTTTACAAATGCTTCTGGGGCTGATAACAAAGTTGTGACCTCAAGAGGAGGTCACCTTTAGTTACCCTAGAAGAAACCTCTGTTGATGTCTCCGATAAAAATCCTCCATACCAAGTGGTTCTTCACTGTCTTGTGAAATACTGTCACTTTGGTGATATTAATGTTTTGTGCATACTCTCTACTTGAAACAATTAGCCAAGTGTGACTAGAAGGATTTGTTGTAATCATATAATAGCAATTAGTACACTGATGATCCAACATAACATTTCTAAAAACTACAAGTATAGATCAGTGTTTGGGTGGGGAAATTATGGGATGTAAGCTGAATTGTTTTTCAAAGTGCCTGTGGAAATGGGTGGAAGGGGGAAGTTCATGATTAACTGGCAGACAGCTCCACAATGTCAGGTCTTCCCCCCCATTTATTTATTTTATTTTATATTTTTTTGACAGGCAGAGTGGACAGTGAGAGAGACAGAGAGAAAGGTCTTCCTTTGCCGTTGGTTCACCCTCCAATGGCCGCCGCAGCCGGCGCGCTGTGGCCAGCATACCGCGCTGATCCAATGGCAGGAGCCAGGTGCTTCTCCTGGTCTCCCATGGGGTGCAGGGCCCAAGGACTTGGGCCATCCTCCACTGCACTCCCTGGCTACAGCAGAGAGCTGGCCTGGAAGAGGGGCAACCGGGAAAGAATCCGGCACCCCGACCGGGACTAGAACCCGGTGTGCCGGAGCCGCAAGGCGGAGGATTAGCCTAGTGAGCCGCAGCGCCGGCCACCCCCCCATTTATTTTTAACATTTTCTCCAGGTACAAATCAAAGAAGTATTTTGGGTCGAGTGTTCACAAGTGCATTCTGAAAAGGAAAAAGGAAAAAAAAAACCAGAAGGTTTATGTGCTGTGTTTTATTAACAGTGATGTGCTAAATCCATCAAGATCACACTGTTTTTAACCATTTTAGAGGATATACACATATCATACATACATAAATTGAGTCTTCTTTTCAAACCATGAATTCTTAAATCATGTAGTAAGTTTTACTCTTTAGTATCTACATGTGCATATCTTCTGCCTTTGGTTGCCTTATAACACTAATACATGTGATACTTCTGTATACTAGTAATATTAGAAGATGTTAAAAGAACATAGCCTGGAATGTAACTAGAAAAACTAGTTACTTGTTACTAGAATCTGTTTTTTTTTTAAAGATTTTTATTTATTTATTTCAGAGGTAGCATTACAGACAGTGAGAGGGAGAGACAGAAAAGTCTTCCATCTGCTGGTTCACTCCCCAAATGGCCGCAATGGCCGGAGCTGTGCCGATCCAAAGACAGGAAGGAGCCAGGAGCTTCTTCCTGGTCTTCCATGTGGGTGTAGGGAATCAAGCAGTTGGGCCATCTTCTACTGCTTTCCCAGGCCACAGCAGAGAGCTGGATTGGAAGAGGAGCAGCTGGGACTAGAACCAGTGCCCATATGGGATGCTGGTACTGCAGGAGGAGAAATAACCTACTGTGCCATGGTGCTGGCCCCTGGAATCTGTTTTAAGGCACATAGAAACAAAAAGAGGCAAGTCAACCAAAGGTAAAAGTGTTACCATAACATGGTTCATACAAATGCCACCCCTGATGGGAAGGGTAACCAGACAGTCAAGGAGCTCCCTTAGCTTTTCATTGAGGATATTGTGGGGCATAGTAAGTATGTTAAAAGATTAAGTTTACCTGTCAAAATGGAAGTGTATCCATCTGAATTTATGTTTCTTCCCCTAAAGCCATGAAACTTTCTTAGCAGGAAGTTTTCATTAGTTATTCCAAGTGAGTGGAATAACAATCTGTTATTTTTTTGTTTTTACAAGATTTCTTTAATATGTATTCTTGGTATTTATATTTTTCTAACTCAGTCTTATGCTATTTTTATCATTCAGTTCAATTTGATTGATTTTGTTATTTTAATTCTGATATGGTAAGCAAGATCATGATAAAAATAAATCAGTTCACACTTATCCAGACATCCATTTCTAAAAACATGTCTGATGTGTATTTAACCTTACCTTATGTAGATTTATTACAATGGTAAATGTCAGTCCAGCCGCCGGCCCCTAGTCCAATGAAATTTCATCATGAGCAAATCAGCCATTATAAATTATGTATTTTCCCTTGAAAAGGAAAAAATGATGGACATTTCATGGCAGTAATTTGATTGTATCTGTATTTGATGCAGTGAAGGATGTTTTAAAGGCATGATTTGCCCTTTATCCTAAAACCTGCAGTAGCACTACTTGTTCAGTGCGGCATGTCTTCCCAATCTATATTAATTATTTTTTAATTACTCCTTTTGAGAAATTGACCTTAGCCCAACTGATGAAACATGGTTTCAGTGTTGTCTTCAGCAAATATTGAGAGCCAAATTGTTGCACAGTTCTGAGAAAACAGTCCCTTCAAGGGGTGAAGTGATTATTTTTATGTAGCCACAACAACAGAAACAGGCACTTTACTTTATTAAAAGCTAAAGCTTTTTTAAAACTTGAATGTGTTTTAGGTTTGAGTACATAAATGAAATAGATTATTTTCTTATATTTAGAATTTTTTAAGATTTATTTATTTGAAAGAGTTACAGAGACAGAGAGGAGAGATAGCGAGAGTAAGAGGGAGAGTTAGAACAATCTTCCACCTGCTGATTCAGTGCCCAAATGGCTGCAATGGCCAGGGCTGGGCCAGGCCTAACCAGGGACTAGGATCCAAGAGCTCCCAGATGGGTTCAGGGATCCAAGAGCATGGACCACCTTATGCTGCTTTCCTATGCCATTACAATGGTAAATGTCAGTCCAGCGCTGGCCCCTAGTCCAATGAAATTTCATCATGAGCAAATCAGCCATTATAAATTATGTATTTTCCCCTGAAAAGGAAAAAATGATGGACATTTCATGGCAGTAATTTGATTGTATCTGTATTTGATGCAGTGAAGGATGTTTTAAAGGCATGGTTTGCTCTTTATCCTAAAACCTGGATCAGAAGTGGAGCAGCTGGGTCTCGAACGAGTACCCATATAGGATGCTGGCACTGCAGATGGTGACTTAACTCACTGTACCACAATGTTAGCCCCCGTTTAGCATATTATTTATTCTGATCCAAATATCTTAAGTCTATGAAGAAGTTCTGTACATTTTGAGAAACAGAGACATATAGGATGACATTGATCCTTTCCAAACTCACCTTTGATATAATTTCTTTGCATTTTGGTCTGTGAAGATTGTTCCTTTAGCTAGATTATAACCCAGCTCATTTATAATCTTGAGTGTCTAAAGAAAATAATAAATTGGACTAATATGGCTAGCCACTCTATATTTTCTGGTGTCTTCAAATTTCTCTTTTGGATTTGTTTGTTTTTGAATCAGGCTTTATAGGAATTTATAGTACATAGTGAAAAAATAATATTCCATGATATAGTTAATACCATTATTCAGGAACTGATAATCTCAGATATGGATTGCTGATCTTTGCTTTTCTTCCTCCTACTCTTATCTGGTGTTTGAAATTTAAGCATTCAATTGCTCATTAAAAACCCCAAATCAGAGTTCTTGGTGAACAACATGAAAATCAAATCTCTTCCTCTCTTTCCCTATTTCTCTCCCCTCTTCTTACAACCTGCATTCAAAGAACTAAAAAAGTTCCGAATGTTGCAAAAGGTGAAGTTCTAGAAGTAATTCTGAATTTCATTTATCCTTCTCCAGTATCTACTACTATGGCTTACCTAGGTTTCATATGTAGCAGTTGTAATAGTGGTCAAGTGGTATTATAGTACTTTGACTTTTAAACCAAACCTATATGGAAGTTTTGGTTTGGTGCTTTATATCAGAAATTTTAAACTGGGTTTTTATGATGAAATTGTGGTATATTACTTCTCAAAAATACATTATCATGGTTTCACCATAAAGTTTGCTTTCAAACCATAAGTGCCTATTGAGCACCTGCTGTGAGCAAGGCAACATCAACAGAAAGAGATATGACATATATATGACATGCTCAAAGAAACCAGATTTCTTGCCTGTGAGTTTAGTTGTTGAATATAGCATGAGATCCTGGCTTGCAATCTGTGCAATTATTTTTCCTTTACCTCATATAACAGAAGGGCACAGTGTTTTAATATGATGAGTATTGAATGAAGTGCCATTGGTGGCATGTGTTAGGGAACACTTGTATTTTGAACTGTACAATATGTCCTAGCTCCTCTTCAGTAACACTCTGGTTTTAAGGGAAAGACAAATTGTAGGCTCACCAAGGAATACTTGATTCTTCCCTAATATTTCTCATCCATATTACCACATCTACCACAGCAGAATATATATGCAGACAGATAAACAGTCCCAGACAAACTGTTCTTTCCCATGGGGTGAATCCTTTCTGTTCTTCTTCACAAAAATGATACCAGACTGATATATCATCCACAATAAACACACACACACAAGACAAAAATCACCAATGTTGGTCAGTGACTCCTGAGGGAAAGGTGCACAGGCTATTTTCAAAAGATGTGTGTGGCAAACACTACATTTTATAAATGTACTGCTTTATTTTTATTCATGGTGTGGGAGGGAGTAGACAGCTGGTAGTGGGAGGATACCCACTGGTTGTCTCCAGTGAGTGGTGTGTGGTTGTGAGGAGAGCCTGGATGTAAGTTTCACGCAGACCTTTAAATGGAGAAATGACGGCCTTGTTGGCACCAACTGGCTGCCCACTTGTGACTATTTTGCAGAAAAAAATGATAAAATGAAAACACAAATTCATTATTTTTTGTTCATATAACTTTGGTCTTAGAGACCAAAAAGCTAAGTTCTCTCTCAACTGTATCTTGGAAAATGTTGATTCTTTAAGAAATACTACTCTGGGAACATGGGACTAACTACAAAATAACGTTTTAGCAAGGCTCAGATTTATTTTGAGGTTCTTGCATTGGGAATGATACAGATAATTTGGATGAGTGCATTGGTTGGTCTAGTGTCATTTCTGAGTCAAGAAAGCTCTCCACAACTGGTCCATCTTAACTGTGCCTGTGAGAATTTTAGAAATTATATAGAGGAGCATACCTTAGTTTGTTGAGGATGATACTATTTAATGTACCAACTCCATGACTGGTTCTCTCCATCTGCAACACTATAAAATGTAAAGATATGGAATTGTGCTCAAAGTCTTCAAATTTGTCCAATGTGTTGAGAATGTAGTTGTAGTTCCAGTTATGCTACTGGAACCATGAATCAAATATACTGAAATGTGGAATGAAATTCTGTCTATCTGCATGTGTCTAAATATACATGTGTCTATCCTTACCAATTACATACTACTTTGGGAGGACCAGACAGTCCTGCTGCAAACATTGAAAAACTGTGAAATTCAGGATTTTAACACTGTTTTCACATTCTTTTTAATGTCAGCTCTGTTTAACCTCATCCCTGTGGGTCTTCGAGTGGTGGCTATTCAAGGAGTTCAGAGCAAGCTGTATTTGGCAATGAACAGCGAGGGATATTTGTACACCTCGGTAAGGCTTTGACAATTTGCATGCTTTCATGGTTTTAGGAAAGAAAATGCTATTGTATATGTTTGATGTGTACTGATTTTGGTGATGACAGAAAGTGTTCTTTATGAGAATGTCTTATGTGAAAGGACAGATTAACATTGTGTAAAAATTATGGCTGTTGCTAATTAACCATTTGAAATTAATATTTTTAGTTTAAAATCAAAGATTCACTGAAGATTTTTATATACAATGCCATCTAGATTATTGTGTGGCATAAAGTGGTTTATCTTATTCTCTTGCATTGCAGCTATGGGAAACAAAGCCATTTCTTAACTCAGTTCAGCACATTCTGATCCATGTTTATCCCTAAAGGAATTATTGAAATCTCCCTTGGATCAACTCTAGGACACAAAGACCAGTCCTAGAAATGTATTTGGAGTTCCATACTGGAGTTTCATTTCTTATCCTCAGTTCAGTGAAGACACAGTTGTCTGCCTCTACTTTATACATAGTTTTTCCATCATGTACAATTCAGCCTCTTCTTAGAAATTCTTGCTTGTATTTTTCTTACAAGTTTGGAGTGAATGGAGTGAAAAACAAAATCTTTTTTCCTGGGAAAAATTAAATATAGTAGACTCAATTCAATAAGAAGCCTGGAAACAAATTGAACTTTTTAAAAAAAGTTTCACATTAAATATAAGTGAAAACAGTATAATACCAAGGTTAGGGTTTCACTCTTATCAGTAGATTTAGTCTCATATTATAGGAGACTTGACTAGATGAGTATTTTTAAATCTTTATTCTGAATTCATGCATTTTAAGAAAAAAATGAAGTGTTTAAAATAGACAAAATTGCTTGTCAAGCTTCCTAGTAGCTAGCCTTGAAAGAGGTTTTTACTTTGACGATATAAATGTATTCCTCAAACTGAAAATAAAACACTTACCTTTTTTAAGCACTTTCCCTCTCCCCAATCCCTGAATTTATCTCAAAGCCAGATGTATATTAAGACTCATTGCAGGCGTATTGGAAACCATGTTGTAACCCTGTATTTCAGAGACCAAAAAGGGAATGAGATATAGGAGAAGAATCAGACCAAAAAAAGGCCCATTCACTTAGTAAACCATGTGATCCTTTTCCTATAAAGACAAAAGATTGTGATAAGAAGATAATTATCAGCATACACTTCAAACCTGGTCACTCTCAGAATTTAACTCATCCAGTTAGTAAATGCAGAGGTTTTATACTTTTTACCAAATGATAGATTTGCATTTGTTGTAAACTTCATGAAATCTGTCAACTTTATTAATACAGAGCTTTTATTATAAGTGATAGGCAAAGGAATTTATTTTTCACATTTGTGCATTAAAGTAAGAATTTAATAATGAGGAATTTTTAGTTACCTCATTTATATCAACAGACTACCTACCTCATAAGGACCAGATGCAAAGGTAGGGTTTATAAGGAAAGAAATGCTTCTTGAAACTAGTATGCAGACATAAAGGAACATATAATAATAATGAATCCTGGGCATACTTTCGAAAAGGCAAATGATGGATAACATAGGAAATATGTATTGGTAAGGCATCTATAAATTCACTGAGTTGTGGTAGTCATCATTATGAAGCCCCTATGTAAAAGGCTAATTAAAAATAAATCTTGCTACAATACAGTGTTTTAAAAAATACTCACACATATTGGAAATACCATTTAAGTAAAAGTGGGAAAACCATTTAAATAAAGTAATACGTCAGGTGCCCCCACTCAAGAAAATTAAGGCAATATGTATTACATGTATGAAACTGACATTGAGAATCTGTAAACTACCATTCAAATTGACTGTTATTCCAGTAAATTGGAAAATTTCAATGTAAATTCATCACTAAGAAAGGTATCCCCTGGGAATTAGCATTGTAAATTGGTAGACTTCCTTTCCATGGTAGGAAGATCAATAGCAAAATGTGGGACACTTTGTATGTATTTCTTATTAAGGAGGAAAGATGCTGATTAATGATCTCGGAGTTCATATAGGAAAACTATCCAAATTAGTCTAGTTCAGGAAAGAAATCATTTCAGGATATATTTCCAATTCTTCCCAATACTTCTTATTGATTGCGGCTTGGAATTTCTTTGTCTTGTCTATCACCATACTCAGTGGCCGCCTTGTTTTGTTGTCATCTTATATAAAATGTGGTGCCTAGAATCTAAACAGGATGGAACTGTAAACTAATGACTGATATATCAACTTGTGTTGCTGAAACCAAAAAGTTCAATGCAATATGATACTTCATCAAGAGGAAAAGATGACAAAAGAGAAAGAACCACTCTTCCGTGCATACATCCGTGCATACATCCATGATGCTACTACTACTACAGAAATACTGTGTGTAGTTTGATTAACCATTTCTTAGCAAAGACAATATAAGATAAGACAATGACCAGAGGAGTAAGCGAAAAGATGTAAAGGACTACTGATGTAGGCAGTTAAAAAACTGGCGGAAGGAATTATAAAAATCTTGGTAAGGAATGACTAGAATCTGCCTTAAAATATACACAGTGTTAAGGCTAAAAGAAGATGAATTTCTGAGATATCTTAGAGGTAGAATCATTGGAATTTGGTTGCTAATTAGATTTGGACATTTGGAAAGAAAGCAGGGCCACCATATATGGTTGAAAACATATAGTTGCCCCTCACTTCAAAGATAAAAATTAAGTGTCTTTAGATAGAGGCTGTTTCAACAAATTTTCAAAAGTAGTGCTCAGTGAGTTATTAGGAGCTGTGAGGGAGAGCAAAAATTTGACATTTTGTTGTTTTTGGTTGATGGTGACGCTTTTAACCAAACTGGAATAAAAGAAACAGTGCAGACTTTGCAAAGAAGTTTCCTGAGGATAGTTTGAAATAAATATTTGAAAATATGAACTTAGAGCTTAAGGAATGGATGTGAGCAAGAGATAAAACTTGAAAGCTTGTAGATGTACATGGTGCTTGATGCCATGGTTGAGAGCACAAAAGAAAGTTTGTCAAATATTTGGGAATAGCAAATACCAGCATGGAAATGGCCAGCAAATGAAGAACTAATTGCAGAAGGTATAATCATAGTGCAAATGCTAAATGGGGAGACAGTTTAGAGAGAGTTTTAAGAAGAGTCATCAATGTCAAATGCTTCTGAGAAAGCAAGAACTATGAATTCACCTATAAAGATCTTTGGTGATCTTGACAAAAGCAGTTTCATTAGAATAGTGGAAACAAAAGCCAGACTGTAATATCTTAAGGAGTGAATGGGAATAGAGGAAGCAGAGGCAGTAGACATTGAATTCTTAAATGAAGGAGACACAAGGGTGAGTATTTAGGGGAGGACCCAGGATTGAGGAAGACTGATAATTCTTTGGCTAACTGTAAGACCCTTAGGTATATTTTTGAACTGAAGGAAGGAAGCCAGTAAAGAATCATTAAAGATAGGAAATAGGATCCTTTATGGAGTGGATCTATGGAGGGAATGGGAGAGTAATGGAATAAAATGTATAAATTGAAGGATTAGATTCACTTTCTATTATAGGAAGCAAAGAGCTAAATGCCAGATAAATGCAGGTCCTGAGTGTGCAGGTGATAGATGAGGAAGCTGAAGGATTTTGTGCCAGATAACTTGTATTTTCCCATGGAAGTAGAATGGCAGGTCATCTGCTGAAGTCAGAGGCATAGGAATGATATTTTTGAATAACAGTTGTTTTGGGAAAGGGGTGAACAGCCTAATAACCAGGAATTGGAAAACAATGTCCATGGGCAATCCAGCCCACCACTTGTTTTTGTAAATAAAGTTTTACTGGAACATAGTTAACCCCATTTATTTACTGTTTATGACTGCTTTTGTACTACAACAGCAGAGTTGAAGTTGCAATAGAGACTTTATATCCAATAAAACCTAAATTATTTATTAAATAACTTGACCCTTTGACAAACTTCTAGCTGATTCATAGACTCAGCCTTAGCTATTCAAAAGAATCACCTGGGAACCTATTAAAAATCCAATTTTTTCTACACCCAGACCAATTATAATCATAGTATCTGAGGGTGTGTCTGTGTTTGAATATTTTCTGAAGTTCTCCAGCTGATGTTTATGTATACCCTGTGTTGAAACCACTGATCTGTGGCTAAGAAAAATGAATGGTGAGTAGCATCAAAGATGCCCCAGTGAAGTCAGAAACCAGGAATTTATATATACTTCATCCTTTATCCACAATTTATGATACCAATCTCTTTCTACTCTTGCAAGCAAATTGCCTTTACATTTCTGAAGGGCTCTCTCTCTCTCCCTCTCTCCCTCTCTCTCTATTTTTTGTCAGGAAGAGTTAGACAGTGAGAGAGAGAGAGAGAGAGAGTTAATAGACAGTGAGAGAGAGACAGAGAAAGGTCTTCCTTCCATTGGTTCACTCCCCTAATGGACGCCATGGCCGGCGCTGCACCAATCTGAAGCCAGGAGCCAGGTGCTTCCTCCTGGTCTCCCATGTGGTGCAAGGACCCAAACACTTGGGCCATCCTCCACTGCCCTCCCGGGCCACAGCAGAGAGCTGGACTGGAAGAGGAGCAACTGGGACTAGTACCTGGCACTCGGGGTGCCGGCACCGCAGGCAGGATTAGCCAAGTGAGCCATGATGCTGGCCATGAAGGGTTATTTCTTAAGATGATGGAAAATGCTGATCCTTGGTAGAGCATTCTCATTTTATCTCCTTTTCTTTTTCAATTCTCTTTTACATTTCTGCTTTGATACCCTTCAATTTCAATTTTACGTATTTTTAAACAATTTCTTTCCCTCCTTTTGTTCATTAAGTAATGAAACAACACTATTGTTATAGAGATAGTAATTTACTTTCCATGATCAATCTTGGGATTCTTGCAGTGTACCTCCCCTCCCTTTTTTTTCATGATGCCATGGGGGACAGACTTGTTGTAGGCTCAAGTGTCAGTGAGCAACCATCTGTGATACGGAGAATCATAATTAGCCATTATTTCATAACATAATCACTTTTGTCCATGATAAAATTCTTTTTTGAGTGAAAAGTAAATTATCCTTCATTGTGTGTGGAGAACTTTATTCTTACCTTTGGTTTTTGTCAACCAATTTTATCTGTAACCCTGTAAGAGTTCCTCAAAGTTTCATAGTATCAATATTTCATAGTTGCAAGCTATTTATAATTTCTCAAAACTGCTTCAAATAAACATTAATTATAGAAAATCATGAGCATTAAATATGAAAATATGTTTGTGTCCTAGTATTGTTGTAATAATAGGAGTAAAGCATTCATATAAAATTTTTTTTTCAAAAAAATTAAAATATATAGAATCCTTTAGTTTATTTTTTAAAGTTTTATTTACTTACTTGAAAGCTAATTACAGAAAGACAGAGAGTGAGAAATCCCAAGATCTTCCATCTGCTGGTTCACTCCCCAAATGGTCACAACAGGCAAGGCTGGGACAAGACAAAGTGAAGAGCCAGCAACTCCATCCTGGTCTGTCATGTGGTTGGCTGTGGCCCAATACTTGGACCATCTTATGTTGCCTTTCCAGGTGCATTAGCTGGGAGCTGGATCAGAAATGAGCCACCAGGACTCAAACCAGGGCTATATGGGATGCTTGTGTCACAGGCAGCAGCTTAACCCCTGCACCACAACCCTGGCCCCAAGCACTCTTTTATTTTGATATGTTCCAGAACTTATACCAACAGTTTTATCCAAGTATTTACCTGTTATAAAAATATTGCTTGAGTTTAGGCAGAGGCAACTAAATGTGTAGACAAGTAAAACTTCTTTGACAAGTAAGGCTTCCATTGATGTGTTTCCAAAGGAGACTTAGGGGAGTGATGTTATTGCCATGTGTTATGGTCCTGGGATTACTTCAGCGGACTGGATGCAAGACCCTAAAACAGGTCTCTCTCAAGAGTCAGTTTGATGCCATGGGAATGAGGCAGTCTGTGTTTCTGACCCCAGGGACCCAGGCAGACTTGTGATCTGATTTAAGGGAATGGGTTCGCTTTTGCTCCTGGGTTATTTCCATATACCTTAAAGTTAACCAAGTTTCTTCTCCCATCACATGAAGTTGACATTATATATTATTCACAACTTCTTATAATACATTGGTCTCCAGAGGAATTACTAACAGAAATAGTGACAAATGAAAAAAATATCATCCCCTTAGTAGTTGGGGCACCTTAGCTTTGCTTGTTTTTGTTTTTCACAATGTAGGTTTGCTTTCCTTTAAGAATAAAAATGGCTTATGATTCATGTTGATTTTTAGGTTAAAATGCATTCATGAAGTTTTAAAAATAATTGTATGAGTTTTTAGTAACCAATATAAAATTTTAGCCACTGAAAAAAACAGGACTCACTTTTTAAACAAAGTAAATATTATAAATAGAAACATTAAATGGAAAACCTCTCCATGTGACCATTCCTGTAAAATATTACTTTTAGAAATATACTTGATAACTGAATTGTGTATATTGGAATGGCCTTTAAAAGTTCATGGAAAAGGTATATTATGAAAATAAACTATGTATGGATTTCAATTTTTATGCCAATATAAAGCTTATCTCTTGATTTCATTTGTCTAAGAGCTTTTTGAATCCTCTTCTGTAAGTAGGCATGTGTGGAAATATGCACAAATACAAGATATTTATTCTCAAAGACACTGACACTGAGATTGTTAACATTCTTGGTGACTTCAGAACCGAACTAACAATTTGATCTCTCAGATCTTTGACCTTTTGGAATTAATTTTCTTATTTCTCAACCTTCTTAAATCTCATAACTTTAACATTTGACCTTGTCATACTCCAGACCATTGACTCTTTTTCCTCTATCTTTTTAAAAGTAAGTTTACTGTTTCAGAATTCACAGACCAGTAAGCTATGCATTCTATGTGTTATCTCAATAGTTCTTAGTTTATTCACTAGGATGTATAACCATCACCACTATATAATTCAAGAATGCTTGTATCATCCTAAATGATGAGATACCATTTACCGAATATGTCCCATCCCTTTCCTTAGTCTTAGGCAATCACTGATCTACTTTCTCTCTATGGATTTGCCTATTTTAGAAATTTCAAAAAATTAAATCATATGATATATGACCTTTTATGACTGGCTTCTTTCATTTAACAGAGTTTTCAAGGTTCATACATGTGGCATATGTTAGTATTTAATTCCTTTTAAAAAACTGAATAATATTTCATACTGTAGCTCGGCCACATTTCGTTATCCAGTGATGGACATTTGTAATGTAGCCCCAGATACCTATATAGCTATTTCCTTTTCATTGTTCATATCTCAAATGGAATGGCATTTCTTTGAAAGGCCATATGTGACCATTCACTGTCTATGTCAATTTATCTTTCTAAAACAATTAACACCATTTTAAATTATTTTGCATGTTTGTTCCTCATCTGTCATGAGAATGTAAGCATTTTGAAAAAAAAAACATATTTTTTTTTGTTACTGTGTTCCAAGTGCCTTGATGAGTGCATGTTATTGGGTTCTCAATAAATATTTGTTGACTGCCCTAATTATTCTCAAAAAAGAAAGATAGATATGGACGTATGAGACCAATTTTAGTTCCTTTAAAAACCTTTTTATTTGGAAAAATATAGAAATTTATAGGAAATATAAAATTAATAACACAAAAATAATTTCATTCACCCTTTACTCATTTCATTTTACAATATTTGCTCCATAATTTCTTCTATCTATATATGTATATATCTATTTCATGCTTTTTTTTCTGAGCCTTTTTTATTATGACATTTCACCTTCAAATAATTTGGCATGTATTTCTTAAGATGGATATTCTCTTTTAAATCCATTCTTCATTTTCATTTTCAATTTAATTAATTTTAACAGATTCAGTATGATAAGTAGATACTAGCCTAAGAACATAATGATATTCCCTTCCTCTTTCCCTCCTACTCTCCTTCTTTCTACCTGTCTTTTTTTAAAGTATAGTGTAGTTATCAACTGCAGTAGATTTCACATTTACCCAATATTTGGTGTAATTTACTGTGTATATTAAAATTTTGTCAAGTGACAAATATGTTCTTTTTATGTATTTGAAAGAGAGAGACAGAGGGAGGGAGAGAGGAAGGGAAAGAGAGAGAGAGAGAGAATGAACATGAATATGAATATGAATGAGAATCTTCCATTTGCTTGTTCACTCCCCAAATGTCCACAATAGCTGAGATTGGGCAAAGTCAAAGGCAGGAGCAAAGAACTTCATCCAGCACTCCATCCAAATCTGCCACATGGGTTTCAAAGACCTAAGTAATTGACCTGTTATCTGCTGCCTCCCAGGGTATACATTAACAGGAAGCTGGATTGGAAGCACTAGAGGGCCTTGATATCAGACATTCTAATATGGCATGTGGGCATCCCACATGATAGGTTAACCTGCTGTATCATAACTCCTACCCTGGCAAATATGTTCTTAATAATAAGTTTTCCTTTTAATATAGGACCTAGCTTAGAGTCAGGTATTACATTAAGTTTCCGTGTCTTTTTAGTCTCCTTTAGTGTATAACATTTCCACAGTGTTTTTATATCAATGACATTTTGAAGAAATAAAAATTCCATCCTCCTTTAAAAAATATACATTCCTGAGGTGGGCATTATAGCACAGCAAGTTCAACCCCTGTTTGGGATGCCCTTATCTAATGACCAAATGCCTAGAATCAAGTCCCAACTCTGCTTCTGATTTATCTCCCTGTTAGTGTACTTAGGAGTCAGCAGATGATAGCCTAAGCACTTGGGCCCCTGCCACCTACCTGGGAGACCCAGATGGAATTCTTGGCTCCTCCCTTCATCCTGGCCCAGAGCTGGCTGTTGCCAGAATTTGGGGTATGAACCAGCAGATTGAAGACCTTTGTGTCTCTCTCTCTGTGCCTGTCACTCTGCCTTTCAAAAGGAAAATAAATAAATTTCAATAAGATAAAATAAAAGAAACATTCATAATTTGGGATTTGATGAATTTTTATGATTAGATTGAGGCTGAGCATTTCTAGGTGGAATATTGCAAGGCTGTATTTTGCCCTCCTGGAGTATCATATCTGGAAACATGCAATATCCTTCTGCTTCACATAGATGAAGTTGATTGTAATGATTGAATCAAGGTTTTGTCTGGTTTTCCAGTGTATAGCTCTCAGGTTTTCTTTAGAGGTTTGTTTGTTTCTTTTATTTACAACCAGTAAACAATGTATTGGGAGATACTTTGAGACCATGTTTATTTCCCGCTCAGGAGAGCCCATTTATTTTTATTTTTAATAATATAAAGAGAACAGATTTCATGTATTTGATAGATGCAGTTTAAGAATATATTGATATTTTCCTCCCTCCCTCCTTCATTCCTTCCTTTCTTTTTAAATTTTTGAATAATATATTTTTTAATTTTCTATGTAATCACAGACTTAATGCTGCAATAAATAAAGAGCTCAGTTTTTAATGTTGTATTTTCAGAAATTGCAAACCTTTTAGAAAACTAAAGTAATTAGTCAATGAATTGAGAAATAACTAGTGAGATGGGAAAGGGAATGGGAAGCAGGAAGGGAGCAGGGTGAGGGGCATGGGGGAAAGAACCACTGTATTCCTAAAGTTGTATCTATGTAAAATGCATTCATTAAATAAATAAAAAAAAAGAAAAAAAATAGCTAGTGATTCCCAGATATACTATATAAATTTACTCATATTGAATTAAGATATACAAATTGATGTTTTTTTTTTTCTTCAAAGTCAGTGAGAGTCATGAAATAGGATATTAGGAAATGAGTTTAGCATAGCTGTTCAGATGCCCACATTCCATGTCAAAATATCTGGGTTCAATCTATAGCTCTGGCTCCTGATACCAGCTTCCAGTCAATGCACACCCTGGGAGGCAGCAGTTATGGTTCAAGTAATTGAGTTTCCGTTATTCATGAGGGAGATCTGTGTTGCATTACAAGCTCTTGGCCTTGTCACAGCCCAGCCCCAGACATTCTGGGCATTTGGGGAGTGAACCAGCAGATGGGAGATGAAAGTGCTTGCTGGCTCTCTCTCTTCCCTCCTTCTCAAAAATATAAATATTTTTATAAATAAAATTTATTTTATAGTTTTATTTTAATTGCATTATTATGTTAATTATTTTATAGGTTCAATGTGCTTTGTAGATACTATTATAAGAACATAATGATATTCCTTTTCTCCCTCCCTCCCTTGATCCCTCCCCCTCTTTCCCTCCTATCTTCCTTCCTTTGCTCTGTTTTTTTTTTTTCTTTTAGTTTTTGCGATAAAATATTTTAGATTTATATTACAGGAAAAAGGCTTCATACTTCACCAAAGAAGAAGTTTAACAAGTAAAAAGTAAAAAAGATCCTATTGTAATGGAAATATAGAAAATGGCTATTAACAATAGTTGAATGAAAAAATGGCCATTTCAGTCATATACAATAAATTCTGAAGGAATTACAGGTCATTAAAACTATAGTACTATAATATTTTTAACCACTGGTTTTATAAAAGTAACTTTTAAGAATAATGTATAGTACCAAAGGATATTATAGATCCAGCATTCTCGTCACTGGGTTTCAATACAATTATTAAAAGAGGGTTATTTACATTGTCCCAAGTGCAAAAAAAGCAATTCTGATACATGTTTTCATTGCATAGTGTGTGTGTGGGGGGGTTTGTTCATGTTAAGATGCTACATGTGTTCAGTATGTTTACTTGCCAACTAGAGCTTACTCTTCTGATTTCTTTAGCTCCTCTGACTTCAGTTTAAGACTTACTTTTCAATTATATGAGTTTACATTTTTAGCTCATATTCTAATAATACAGAAAAGATGTTAAAGTTTAGATGAGTTCATTGATCAATTCAGAGTGATGAATATCCTCCTAGCAAACATTTGTAACATGTAAAATGTTTGAGTAATCTCAAATCTGTATGTAAGCAAGAGCATATAATTTAACTTCTAGAATTATTATCATAGTGCAGAGGTTTACAAATTTAATAGAATTAAATGGAGAACATTGGTTTAATCATTAAAGCTCTTTAGGGAAGTGAAATTGATTCAGTTATAAAAGGAAACAGATTTAAGTAAACAGGAGCAGTATAATAGCCAAAAGAAAATTATTGCTATCAGATCAAAATATCAAACGAGAAAAGAGGAGGCACAAGGAAAGGCCCAACGAAATTTACAGATTCTTATTAAAACTCTTGCTTATTTATATAGCTAATTAGCAAACTGTTGAATTTGGCTTCTTTAACACAAGATTAGAAAAGTATTAAGTCTCAAAACTTAACAAACTTTTCTGATGACATATTAGATGTCTAAAAGATTAAATATTTTTGATGGGCATTTTTGGTTCAGAATAATGGAGTGTAAGATCATAAGGGTAAGTTTATGCACACACTTACATACATAATTCTAAGTGATTTTCTCTAGAAATGAGAAATATAGAAAAGTAATTATTTTGCAGGAAGAAAAGCCAAGAAAACAAGCATTTTGTTTGTTACTGGATAGCTTTGCTACCTCAAGGAACCAAATTTTTTGTTTTAAAGAGGTACTCAGCTGTTGTGTTTGTACTATTGAGCTAGAAGTCATTAAAATTATTGGAGTGGAAAATGTACTAAAGTAGTTATATTCATCTTATATTTTCCTTGAGAACACCAGTGAATCAGCATAATTTTCAAGGTCAAAATACATTTCCTAAGTCACATTGTTTTATATAGCTAGTACTCTTTATAATTAATTGATATTTGATTAAAATATGAAAGAAAATCTTGCTTGGCATTATTTGAATGTGGAATTTGATGAATCTAGTGTTTATACCTTCAAGTCAAGAATCTTCTCTTTATGTTCTCTGTTAAAAAAAAAGACCAAAAGTGACAAATTAGTTACTTAGGTATAGTAATAACTATACTTAAGTATAGTCATACTTAGTTATTTAGGTATAGTAATAATAATTTTTAGTAGTAATGATACTTTCTTAGTATCATTATATTATTAGAATTGTATCTATGAACTACCTGAAATCCTTTCTCTTTGTATGTATTAATATCACATTAACATGAGAATTATATTGTAGTAATTAGGCATTTTCTGTGATGCTGACAATTTAATGTATTAGTGAACTCCTTTAAAAAATTAAGAAATCCGGCCGGCGCTGCGGCTCACTAGGCTAATCCTCTGCCTTGCGGCGCCGGCACACCGGGTTCTAGTCCCGGTCAGGGCACCGGATTCTGTCCCGGTTGCCCCTCTTCCAGGCCAGCTCTCTGCTGTGGCCAGGGAGTGCAGTGGAGGATGGCCCAAGTGCTTGGGCCCTGCACCCCATGGGAGACCAGGATAAGTACCTGACTCCTGTCATCGGATCAGCGCGGTGCGCCGGCCGCAGCGCGCCGGCCTCAGCGGCCATTGGAGGGTGAACCAACGGCAAAGGAAGACCTTTCTCTCTGTCTCTCTATCTCTCACTGTCCACACTGCCTGTCAAAAAATTAAAAAAAAAATTAAGAAATCCAGGAGACAGTGGTGTTGTATTAATAGAGTAAGATTTGCCCCTGTATTATATTTTTGAAGCAAACTTAAAAAAAATCCAAATTAGAGGTCATGGGACATATATTTAACAGTGTGCTCATGGCTCTAACTCTGCAACTAAATTCTTATTTGTAGGAAAAAACCAGTATCTTAGAACTAAAGAATAAAATAATTAGTAGGAATAACTAAGAGAAATTTTAACAAGTTAGATATAAGGTAATTACACACACACACACACACACACGACAAATTAAATAAACCAATCTCGAACTTATTATTCTGTTGCTATGATGGCACTCGCCATTTTAGAATTTCGAAAATAATTATAAGTTTTAAATATATAACCTATACTGACGATTTGGAGATTGCTTTAGAAGCCTATTTGCTAATATATTTGCATAATAGCTAAACAAAGGAGAACAAATAAAATCTTTTAGCTTTATGTGATTATACAGTGATCGCATACTTGGTGAAGACATTGTTTTTAGCCACTGACTTCTTGTTTGTGTCACAGTTTGTGTCCATAATGAGCTAGAAAAAAGCCAGAGAGCTTGTCCAGACATTTTTTTCTACATTGACCATTCTTTTTGTGAATCTTGTCCTTTGAAATAGCTTGCTTAGTAAACACTATACTCATTAAGTGATAACTTATTTATTCTCTCTATTCCCCCTTTAGTCATAAGAGCAGTGTCTAGCAAGAAGTGTATTATCAATATGTTTATTAAAATAATTAATAGATACATATGATAAAGCACCATCATATTACTTCTGCCCAGATTTTTTCTTATTTGAAAGTCAGAGTTACAGGGAGAGAAGGAAGGATATAGAGAGATCTTCCATGCACTGGTTTATTCTCCAAACGGCTGCAAGGGCTGGAGCTGCACCAATCTGAAGCCATGAGCCAGGAGCTTTTTCAGGGTCTTGCAGGGGCCCAAGCACTTGGGCCATCTTCTGCTGTTTTCCAAGGTGCATTAGCGGGAGTTGGATTGGAAGTAGAGCAGCCAGGACTCAAACCGGCACCCTTATGAGATGCCAGTATTACAGGCAGTGGCTTAAGCTGCTGCACTACATTGCTAGCCTCTCCAGATTCTGAATGAGCAGAAGGAAGATCTCTTCCTTTCTCTATCTCTCCCTCTCTCTTTCTGTAACTCCACCTTTCAAATAAATAAATAAATAAATCTTAAAAAATAAAAAAATATGTTAAAAGACCCAATTATAACCTTTTGTAGGTCCTCAAAAGTGTTAACATTTCAGGATTATATAAGTAAGTGGATTATTGAGGCACATGGGAAAAAAATGAAGGGTGTAGTATAGTCTCAGTGATTACACTGCTTAAAGGGAATTGTGATTACTGAACAGGGACATGAAATGAAAGCATTTCTCTGATCATTATAACAGCTGTAACCAAGGTTAATAACTGGCAAGCCCTGGGCTAATACGTTTAATATATTTTGGTGAGGCTAAATGTATGAATAGATAACATGTCTGTTCTAAAATTCTGATTAAGTTATTCATCAGATATTCTGATGATAACCACTTTTGACAGTCCTAGAAATATAACTATGTGGAAACACTCAATTGATTTCTTGGACGGATTTCACATATATCCAGTAGTGATAATATATAATACCTCCTTATATAAAGGCCTGGATGTCTCTAGCAGTTTTGGCACAGCTTATCACAGCAAGTCAAAATGAGGGGTAGAATTCATTTTTACCAAGAAAGATATTTTATAAGGATTTGGAAAAGTCAAATATATATACACATATTTATATATATATATATAATTTCAAGTATTATAATTTAAACTGTAATAAGACAGAGGATGAAAAGTGTTAAACAGAGGTAGGATAAATATCATTCTGTAATATTTTCAAAACTGGCAGTGAGACACCAGAAAAAAAAATGATAGCTTTCAGAAATGAAATTCAAACAGGTAAGACTCAATTGTATTTAGCAAATTCTGTAACAAAAGGGCCTCTACATAACAAAATCAGGGCTAAACTCTGACTACCAAATCAGCAAAGCTATAACAAATGAGGACTGTTAGAGTGTTTCATTCTTGGTCTGATTATAGACTTTTGCATGTGTGTGTGTGTGTGTGTGTGTGTTGGTTTTATTTTTTTTTCTAAATGACTTCTTATTTATTTTTTTTCTTTTTCCCCCAGGAACCTTTTATTTAAGATATATTAACTTCATACATTTCATAAATACAAACGTAGGAACATGGGGACTTATTAAAACTATTATCTCAAGTATTTCCTGGTTCCTGCCCCCACCATGACAGTGGTTCACTGTTGTAAAAATTTTAACTAAAGGACCTCTTGGAAGGCTATTTGTACTGAAGAAGATAGAGCCTAGGGGAGACCTAAAGTTGAATACTTCTGTCTTACGTCATAAACTTTGAATTTGAGAACTCCCCTTTTTCTTCTAGTCTCAGAGAGCCCAGCCACATACCTAAGCTCCTAGAGAAGCCAAAGCCTTAAATGATCCAGAAGCACTGCCAACCAATTACTTAGATACTTTTTGAATAGCATAAAATAGTAGGCACTCCCAAACGGTGATCACATTGATCTAGAGTTCACAATGTACATTAGATTTTCCCTAACTTCAGAGAACTAATTGTTAATAGTTGATCTACTGTAGGAAATATCTACATAAATGTTTTCATCCCCACATTCTGCAGCCTAGCAATGCTATTTTTAGTTCAGAACTCACTGTAAGAAGGTTCCATATAAGGAAACAATTTGAATGTCTTTGGGGATGGAGGTGGGTGAGGGTGCATTATTATGGAATTGAACTAGTTGCATCAAACAATATATGTTGGTTATTTGGTATCGCAACCTTCAGGTCACATTAAGAGCAGGTTTATATGTTATGGGGGGATAAAACTGAATACAATAGACAAGTGGTATTCTATTATCAAAAATGTTATGAGTCGAGTACTTTAAATTTTTTACAAATGTGTGACTCAAAAAATCTCTCCTACTTACACAGCAAATAGGTATTGCAGTAGATTCAAGCAACCAACACCTTTAGGTATATCAGAAGCTACCTCATGTGGTTGCATGATGGAACAGGTGTATCTTTCCCTCCTTTTTCTATAATTTCACAGTAATGAGCATAGCAAAGAGAAATAATGCTTACCCATAGATAGAGATACAACTTCTTGAAATAATAATATACAAAATATACTAACAGTTGGTTTGCAAATGTTAGTTTCTCCAGAAAGAAGTTTATTTTTGCTTTTATCATTGACTTTCAAGAGTGAGGAGGAAATAGAGCAAGATCCCTCTTAGATGGATGGTTAATACTAGCAAGAGTAGGTGAATAAAAGCCACATTATTAGTTGTCACCTATCAAGGAGAACAAGTGGTATTTGTCCCTTTGGGATTGGCTTATTTCACTCAGCATAATGTTTTCCAAATTCCTAACAGGGATCACTTTTCAGTTAAAATATAAACACCTAAGAATAATTGTGTGTTAATTACAGACAAGAGCTGATCAAGTCACTGTTTCTCATAGTGTCCATTTCACTTCAACAAGTTTCCCCTTTGGTGCTCAGTTAGTTGTCGCCGATCAGGGAGAACATATGATATTTGTTGCTTTGGGACTGGCTTAATTCACTCAAACCTGTTAAAGTGAAATGAACACTATGAGAAACGGTGACTTGATCAGCCCTCACCCTGACTGTTGATGAGCAACTTGATACGTTATCCCTCTTAGTATTTTTTTTTGTTTGTTCTACTTAATACTTTTAGTTGAATACTGTAATCAATACACAATTCTTCTTAAGTGCTGAAACTTAACTGAAAAGTGATCACTGTTAAATATAAGAGTGTGAATAAGAGAGGGAAGAGATGTGCAATTCGGGACATGCTCAAGCTGACTTACCTCAAACGGTAGAGTTAGAAACATACCAGGGGATTCCAATTCAATCCCATCAAGGTGGCATGTACCATTGCCATCTCACTAGTCCCAGTGATCAATTTCTGTTCACAATTGATCATAATGATAGGAATAAGAACCATTGGGATCACATAAACAAGAATAGTGTCTGCAAATACTAGCTGATAGAATAAAAAAGGGAGAGAATGATCCAACATGGGAAGTGAGATACACAGCAGACCCATAGAATGGCAGATGTCCTAAACAGCACTCTGGCCTCAGAATCAGCCCTTAAGGCATGCGGATCCGGCTGAAAAGCCCATGAGAGTATTTCAGGCATGGAAAGCCAAGACACTCTGGGGGAAAAAAAAAAAAAACCTAAATGAAAGATCTCCACGAGTGAGATCCCCGTGGAAAGAATGCGTCATCAAAGAAGGAGGTACCTTTCTCTGAAGGGAGGAAAGAACTTCCACTTTGACCATGGCCTTGTCTAAATATGATCAGAGTCGGTAAACTCAGGGGGCTTCCATAGCCTTGGCAGCTCATGACAAGAGCCTAGGGTGATTACTGAGGCCATAAACAAGAGTGTCAATTTGTTAAGTCAACAACAGGAGTCACTGTGCACTTACTCCTCATGTAGGATCTCTGTCCTTAGTGTGCTGTACATTGAGATTTAATGCTATAACTAGTACTCAAACAGTATTTTTCACTTTATGTTTCTGTGTGGGAGCAAACTGTTGAAATCTTTCCTTAATGTATGCTAAACTGATCTTCTGTATATAAAGAGAAACGAAAATGAATCTTGATGTTAATGGAAGGGGAGAGGGAGTGGGAAAGGGGAGTGTTGCGGGTGGGAGGGACGTTATGAGGGGGAAGCCATTGTAATCCATAAGCTGTACTTCGGAAATTTATATTCATTAAATAAAAGTTTAAAAAAAAAGCCACATTATTAAAACTATGTGTTACATTTATATTGCTAATATCCTTACCAGTAAGGGAAACTACCTGGCCACCTCATTGTGTTTCTTCTTGATCCTCTTTTCACAATCAGAATCATTTGCTCAAGTGAAAAATTTCTGCTTCCGATAGGGATACCAGTCAATCAAAGCATTTGCGTTTCACAAGGATATTTGAAGCTAACAATTATTAAATTTCACGTGAGAAAGTATGTTCGGCAAGCACTAATGGCTAGTCTCTGATTCAGGCATGAGACTTTATTCAAACCAGTAATTAACCTTGAGAATAAGGGTCAAACCCTGATGGATGATTATTCTCAGTGTTATGTTTTGCTGTGGACCTTGGCCCATTTTCTGTCCAGGTAGAGGCCAACAGAGTAGCATTTTATTTTAAGTGGTTTATTTTAAGTGGCTCTTTCCCCTTATCCAGTATACTGTCACTTCAGGTTTGTTTTCACTCCACATCTTGGAGTGAGACTTTTTTCCTACCCATAACTCATCCTCTTATTCACAACTCTCCTCACCAGCAGGTGTCTTTAACCTCTGACTCTTGAATGATACTAGTGGAGATTCAGCATGAAGAGACACATTTTGATGTGTGTGTTTGCTTTTTCAGTATGTGTAACACGTTCTAGTGATGGTCATCTATTTGTATCAACCACTAATGGCCCTTGGTGTTAGAGAGGCAAGGGCCGTGCATCTTGACGCTTGCACCTGGGTGTGGACTCACAGAAGCAGTTGTTTTCCAACAAGCTACCTGGATGGCCATGTTGCTTTTTTAATTCTGTAAAAAGGAAGACTTTCAAAAAATGCAAGCAGATAGGTGAAGAATTAAGAAATATGAGAATTCCAGACGTTTTTGAAACAATTCTGGGCGTGATTTGTTTCAGATCCAGGTAGCTTTCTTTTCGGCAATGAGGGCACTTCAGTCTTGGCAGTTTCAGGGAACCAAAATCAAAATGAAATACCATTTCTTTCTGGAATTTTTTTGTACTCTCTGACTAGCCTTCAAGTATTAAGCTTAACTCTCATAGTTCAACAATTTAGTAGCTACTGGTCCAGATACCATGTACCTGTCCCCAACCCAGTCATAAAATGGAAGAAATTTCATGATTCAGTACAGGAGTCACATGAGGCAGAAATTTTCAAATAACCTTAGCATTGCTTCTTTTCCTAATTTGTTCTAATAGTCATATCTATGCTAATAGTGTCTATGTAAATAGATTTCAAATGGTTTTATTTCATGCCTAAGTGTTAGATTTTCCTAATGTTTAATTAGCATTTTCTTTTTTAAACATTTTATTTATTTGAGAGGTAGAGTTACAGACAGTAAGAGGGAGAAACAGAGAGAAAGGTCTTCCTTCCGTTGGTTCACTCCCCAGAAGGCCGCAACAGCTGCATCTGTGCCGATCCAAAGCCAGGAGCCAGCAGCTTTTTCCCAGTCTCCCAAGTGGGTGCAGGGGTTCAAGGACTTGGGCCATCCTCTACTGCCTTCCCAGGCCACAGTAGAGAGCTGGATTGGAAGAGGAGCAGCTGGGACTAGAACCGGCACCCATATGGGATGCTGGAGCTACAGACGGAGGATTAACCTACTGCGCCACTTGCCGGCCACGAATTAGCATTTTCTATCAGAATATTTGACAAAATTTTTATGGGGACTATAAAAGCATTTGTAGAATACTATTTTTTTGTGGTCAGTCTTCCATTCAGGAGAGAAAGCACTTGTTATTTTTGCCAGTACTATAGTAAACTGCCTCAATTTAAAAATTGGAACCATAATGAGACTTGATTATTGCTGTGGTGGTTATTATATTGGCTAAATGCTTACAAAAAAGCATACTAAAAGAAAATGTATAATTAGTTGTTTTGGATTTACTTTTGCTTTAACCACTTGTGCTTAATTGAGTGTTTTTAATTGTTATCACGTCCTGAGATATTACTATTTGTCATTCAATAGTGACTGAATCAACCTTTGAGAGGCTTCGCATATATACATTATAGCTTTTTTCTAAGTATAACTAAACTTCTAGTATAGATTTCATTTTCACAATTTGAGTCCTTACTTTAATATTATAGTTTTCTTAGTTGATATTATAGGGATTTCATCAACTCTAAAATTTAGTAATCTAAAAAATTCTAGCAAGATATCAATGTCATTTATATGGAAGTAAGAGATAAGAGTGTATCAAAATTTCTCTATATGAACTTTGTCATAAGAGTATGAGATATTAACCCATATATTTATTGAATAAATAGCTTCTTTATATGCCTTAAATAGTATTGTAGTTTAATCCTGCTTTTTGTATGTCTCAGCCCTCTTCAGCTTGCTGGGTCTCAGGTTTCATATAGTGTTTTCAAATCAGGGGAAATAAAAACAGGTTCCATTGAGAAATACCCTGGAAAGTAGCACCAATAGGTTGCTCATTTCTGGCTGTATTAGTTAATTCACAGATTTGTCCATCGTGTTCCCATTCCACTTTCATAAACAAAATAACATTTTACTGCATGTCACCAACATTTTATTTCTTAATGAAACAATGACTGTTTTATGTGTTATAAATTTAGCTATATGGGTTCAACCAACTGAGTGGCTACACTGCATTCTCATATGTGAAGCCAGCCAGTTATCCCTTCTGTATATTCTCTCTTAGAGTATTTAAAATTAACCTATGTTCTTTAAATTTAGCAGCAGGTTGGTTAAAAATAAACATGATTTTTGTTCTACTTAATACTATTGGTTGAACTCTGTAATTAACACACAATTATTATTATGTGTTTCAAGTTAACTTAAAAGTGATCTCTGTTAAATATAAGAGTGTGAATAAGAGAGGGAGGAGATGTACAATTTGGGACATGCTCAAGCTGACTTGCCCCAAATGGTGGAGTTAGAAATGTGCCAGGGGATTCCAATACAATTCCATCAAGGTGGCATGTACCAATGCCATCTCACTAGTCCAAGTGATCAATTTCAGGTCACAATAGATCATAATGATAGGTCTAAGAGTCAAAGGGATCACATAAACAAGACTAGTGTCTGCGAATACTAACTGATAGAATAAAAAAGGGAGAGAGCAATCCAACATGGGAAGCAGGATACACAGCAGATTCATAGAATGGCAGATGTCCTAAACAGCACTCTGGCCTCAGAATCAGCCCTTAAGGCATTCGGATCTGTCTGAAGAGCCCGTGAGAGTATTCTAGGCATGGAAAGCCAAGACACTCTGGAAAAAAAAAAGGACCTAAATGAAAGATCTTTGTGAGTGAGATCCCAGTGGAAAGAGTGGGCCATCAAAGAAGGAGGTACCTTTCTCTGAAGGGAGGAGAGAACTTCCACTTTGACTATGACCTTGTCTAAATAAGATCAAAGTCAGCGAACTCAAAAGGCTTCCATAGCCTTGGCAACTCATGACTAGAGCCTAGGGAGATTACTGACGCCATAAACAAGAGTGCCAATTTGTTAAGTCAACAACAGGAGTCACTGTGCACTTACTCCCCACATAGGAGCTCTGTCCTTAATTAGTTGTTCAATGTGAATTAATGCTATAACTAGTACTCAAACAGTATTTTACACTTTGTGTTTCAGTGTGGGTGCAAACTGTTGAAATCTTTGCTTAATATATACTAAATTGATCTTCTGTATATAAAGATAATTGAAAATGTATCTTGATGTGAATGGAATGAGAGAGGGAGCAGGAGATGGGAGGGTTGCAAGTGGGAGGTAAGTTATGGGTGGGAAAAAGCCATTGTAATCCATAAACTGTACTTTGGGCATTTATATTTCTTAAATAAAAGTTTAAAAAACGATTTTTCATGGGGAATTTATCTAAGTATAGCCATAGTGGAGAATTTTTCATTTCGATGAGACTTCAGTTAACATTTTGTTTTTTTGTTTTGTTTCATTTTTTTGCTGTTACTGTGGCTACCCAGCCTATTACCATCTCACCACAAATGACTGTCATTCAGTATATTGAATAAATTATTCTTTCATTAGACCACATTTAAGTCTGCTGTATCAGGATACAATACTGGTTAAAAGTTTATAGGAGAGCATTTATGTAAATGTCTTCAGTAAATAATAGAGGATCCCATTTGAGGGAGTTTAGGTTGTGGCATACCAAAGAAATTTTACTAAAAAAAGCAATTTTCTTTCCAAGGATGCCCTGCCTGTAGGATGCTGAGGGAAGGATTATAGATATTCCAGTATGACAGTATTAAAATCCATAATACTAAGTATAATGCCTAATATTACCTACTATACTAAGTATAATACCTAATATTACCTACAACATAGTGCATGCACTTGTCGAGTAGTCAAGAAAAACTAATGGTTTTGATTTGCTGAATTTGTTGTTAAATCCAATTAGATACATTTTCTTTTGTTTCCATTTCACTTCGTTTATTATATTTCATGAAACATTATTCTTTAGAAACATCAGTATTACAGAGATTGAACTATGTACTTATAACTTTCTTGTCTTCATTTTCCATTTCAGACTTTTCATTGGTACCTATTCCATTTTTGAGGTTTTTCAAGCTATACTTTGTTGTTATTTCTAGGTTAACTTCTTTACTTGAGCTCAATACAAGTAACTGTATTGGATATAGATCTCTTACATAGAGACACTGGCCCAGTTCTTGCTCCAATAATAAATAAAAAGTAAAAGCTTGTAATTCTTTGTTTGTTCCTTAATTTTTCCATTCATTATAGTTTTCTTGTGGCAAAGAATCACATTCAAAGGCTTTTATTATTCTACAAGTTGTAGGTAAAGTACATTTATCACTTACAAAGAAATTAGAAAGTTTTTCTTGTCTTGTTGCTGTGACATTGATGGTAGTCTCTCAGCAATTATGTTAGTGGTCAGCCTGGTTATCCTTGTCCCCAGAGATGCACAGCAAAAGAGAAAAAATCAAAAGTTTATTGAAGCAGTTTTGACTTCCACGCATCCCTGTTTAGGCCCCTTAGAAACTGGTGAGAAAGTTGAGAAGATGTGGGTGATGATGCTGAAATGTGTGTGTGTGTGGGGGGGGAGCAGCCCAGAACTCGTGCACAGGTGACTCTTGTGGGAGATTCCATGGCCATTAATTTCTTCTGTGAAGAATCTGTTGATGTGTGCTCTGTATTCTGCATTCACACTTGATTAGTTTTGTAGCAACTGAGATTCTAGATAAGAACAGCTGAGAACAGTATGGAAGTAGTTTAGTGTGCTGGCTTTTGTAGTTTTGCTAAATACTATTGCGGGCAATGGAGTTTGCCAGGGATACCAAGTCTGTAGTGCAAGAGTTTCCTAGCCTCAGACTCAGACTCACAGTATTGATGGAAAATGTTGACAAATGCAATAAAAATTACAATATTGAAAAAAAGAAAAATGCCCCTCCAGAAAGTTTTATTTTATCTCCTTGAGGTTGCTAAGTGAAGCGATCTCACATACCAACTCAGTTCTACTTCCTGCTTTTAATTGAAATTGTGTTTTGTAAGTATACCTAATAGTTCATTTTCCATTCAGCTGTGACATTCTGAATTTAAATGAGATAGGGTTTCTTGTTTGTTTTTGTTGTATTGTTTTTTTCTACAGTTATTCCTTATTCCCCTCTGTCCTGAACTGCTCATGAGAGGAATCACTGTCTTCACATTTTTATTTAGCAAATATCTCTTCAGAAAAGATTGCGTTGCATGTCCTTGAGGTCAGATGATGTGTGGGTTTCTTTGAGTCAATTCAAATACAGAGATTAGACATAAGAAGTATTATATAATATCAACTATTTCTTTGTAGTATTAAAGTTTCATAAAAGCCTGTAGAAGCATCAGAGTACCCATGTGGAATTTCCAGAGCACAATGTGTGCAATATTATCATGTACCTGTTTCACGTCCAGATATATTTTTCTGTGTAAATCTGGTATCCCTTAAAGTATATTTTACACTATTTTGGCCTACTCCTCTTTTTATATTTTCCACATGCTAAATTCATTACTAAATACCTAGTAGATTTTCTATTAATATTTAGTAAACAGATGATAGAAGAAATTGTTATCTAATAGGCTAAAGATTGACAGAAAATTATTTTTCTCTTTTACATACTAAGGGGTGATTTGTTTTCTCTTTTATGTACTAATTGGTGATTGGATCGAGAATTCTATACTTTAGTTAGCAACCACGTGGTGTTTCAAATTCTGTGTGTTTCTGTGTGTGTACGTGTGTCTCTCTGCCTCTTCCTCCTAGAGGCTGTATGTATTGCCAGTCTTTGTCACTTTTCCAGAGTAACGGTGAATAAAATGCTGTCTGATTCATCCTGCCTTTTTGTACATGAGAAGCTCTGGTTGAACAACTAGTAATGCCACAATTATATCACAAGTCACAACATGGGTATAATGAAGTAGAAACCAAGAATGGCAGCTTCTAAACCCTGTTCCAATTAATATGTGAACTTGGGCTGCTACATTTTTCGTCAGATTCTCAATAATCTCAAATATTAAATAAGAATGTTTATTTGAATTCTTTGGCTCCTTGAATCTAATTTGCAAGTAATAAAGATCTTAACTTTGTATCCCTTATTTATTTTTTCATGAAATCGACAGCAATGAGGGTGAGTAGGGTACAGATCTAATGAATATGCCTTAGTACTGGGTGTCCAGAGGGATCATCTTTGAATTATGTAGGATATATTTTGGGAAGTGAACAATTATTTTCTATTCATTAAAAAAACAGTGGACGTAGTTTTCTATTGTATCTTTCATGATAAGCATTCTATTACTTTTCTTCCTCTAATTATGTGCTTTGTTTATATAAAAGTAACTTTAGGATTCCACTGGAGACATAATTGGACTTGTCCAATAAAGGATGACTGTTTGTATCTTCTAATTGCCTCCGCTTAATGTCCCTGCTCTTCATCCCACTGAACTATGGAAAATGTCACATTTCCATGGTCTATGACTCATACAACAAATGAATGTGTGAATAATGTCAAAATACAGCATTTTGCTACATGTAAAGGAAGGTAGACAGGGACAGCTTTTGAATGCAGTAAAGATGTAGCTAGATATTTCTAAACTGAAAAATGATCATTTGGACTTAGAAATATAATTTTATGCTACAAATAGTTATTAAACCATCTAATTAAGACTCATCTGCCGAGACTGTTTGAGTATTCTTGCACTATTGATAATTTTCCAGTCAACAAATTAAGTGGACATCATGCTTAAATATCATTTGCCCATAAAGCAAGAGAAAAATACGTGATTCCCTTCCTTTGTTAATACCGGGTCTTTCTTTGTGCTGTTTTGTTTAGTTTCCCCCATGGTGCAGACTTCCAAACATTTGCTATTTTTCTTTTCATGCAATTTGAATTAATGTGGGTAATTGTAGTAGTTAGAGGCTTTACTCTCTCAGATGGTAATTATCCAATCCATAATTTCATTCCAAACTCAGTAAACCAGTATTAGCAAAGTTGATATTTATTAGAAGGGAATATCTGGGCATAACTGAATATACAAGCTAGGTAATCATAGGTCACATTAAAATAAACTTGTTCCTAAAGGTACCCTATTTACCATACTATGTTAACAGGTTTTGTTAGTGTTACTACAAAATGTCAGCAAGGTTCTGACATATTCATGGAAATCTTTTATGAATTTATCAAGTAATAATTGCCTAGAATTTATATTAATTTGGTAGGCAAGAAAACATGCTTGAGAATTCCTCAGAGAAATTATTAGCAGATAAAATGTCCAAGGTTGGTGGTGCGGAGTAAGAAGGGCTAAAGACTAAATTTGACTTATTTCTGATTATTTATTCTCTTATACTTAATTTTATCAATTGTAAAAAATGTTGCTTTGGAAATTAAATATGAGTTCTGTCCTGCTCCTTCATAAATGAGCCAGGAAAAGCTGTTTCATAGTTTATATATTTCTTTCATAGGTCTCTAAATGACAGTGAAGTTAATGATTATTTCATTTTAGAGAAACAGTGAGGTTGTTGTTTCCAAATTCTCCCTTTAAAAATGTATTTGAAGATGGAGATTTGTATGATCCTGTTAACTTTGAGGATTATGGATTCATTTGATTTATAAGATAAATCTGAAGCATTCTATGAGGTAGCTTTCCACTGGTAACACTTTCTATATTAGAAAGACATCCCATCTCAGTTATACAACTTTTGGGGGGAACTCTAGGTACTTAGACATAACATTGCATGAAATTTTTCATTTCATATTATAGAAATACAAGGAAAAATTACATTGGTAGCAATGAAACTATGTTTTCTATGTATGTAGGGTCACTGAAAATAGAAGTAAAGCACTATCCAGCCCTAATACTCAATACAGGTACTGTAAACATGTACAAGCTGTCTTCAAAAAGTTCATGGAGATGCATATGATAAAGATTATGTTTGTATTTCAAAAAGTTATTGTACTAAAAAGCTTATCTTAATTGCATTTTCCATGAACCTCTCGAAGTACACTTGTATAGCTTATCTCTTGCCACCTGTGTGGCTTTGGGCAAATTACCACATATTTCTGAACTTCAGAATTCTCATTAAAAACAGGGTATTGCCTATTCCTTGGGTTTGATGAGATAACTTATGGGACTTACCTGTTATTTACAGGTATTTGGTAAATATTTGCCTCACCATTACTGGATGAGTGAACTTTGAACTGAGGCCACCTTCCTCTGTTTAACAAGTTTTGACAACACTTCTTGAGGCCCATGCAATTGGGAGTCTAAAATTTAATTTTGATTTAGGAGCGCAGCTCATGGAAAAGCAGTCGAATGTTTTAAATTTCTTTATGAAACATTTTGGAAAGAAAAACATCTCTTGTGGGTGCTTTGTTACCCTGTTTTATTTGGTTGAGTGTACTACTTTGTTCATTACAGGCTGAAAGCTCTTCTAAGTTAAATGAGCTGAGAATATTGGTCGAAAAACACCACACTCATCCAAGTTCATTTTATGTAAGTTTGGGATCATTCAGAGCTAAGGCTTTCTATCGCTTACCTGACTGGCATTAAAAATATGATCCATATAACATATACACAATATACATGGCACTTTGATACTATCATAGTCGTAGCTTCTTCTTTCTAACTCTTTTGTGGATGCAATTTGAGTGTGAATGTTACAGACTGTATATCAGAAAGAAGCAAAGAATACATTAAAGCTACTAAAAGAGTGATATTGCTGAATCTAACAGCTTAGTTTTCCATTTTAAGGGATAATTTATTTGAAATGATACTTTATCTCCTGAGATATCATCCCACAGTTCATCACTATTCCTGCTATTCTGTTTTGCAGAGATGTTCCATCAGTGCATGATTGTAACAGGCTGTACATAATATAGTGAAATATGAAATACTCTGTGAAAAGATCAACTGAATTTGAAGAAAGTTCTAGTTTTAAATATTAATCAGAATCTTAGCTTTTTAAATTTCTGATAGGCTGATTTATGGGAAAGAGTTCATAGCCTTGTAAATTCCTTATAAAGAAATCATGATAGTCTCCATAAAGATGATCCACTCTTGAACTCAGGTAATGTAACCATTTACCCTTCATTGCCTTTGTGTTTTATAGATTGGGAGACTGAGGACACAGTTATGGCATTCTGAAGTCAGTGAAACATAGTGGTAAAGAAAGCATGTATTCATAGAAATAAATATCTACTGCACATTTAAATGGGTTTTCCTGGTGCAATTAATCCCATCCATGCTTTAACATGATTTTGAACCCTGAATGACCCCATAAACTCAGCCCACACCTTATTTCCAACTCACTCTATTTTCTTTTCTGTTTTTTTTTTTTTTTTTTTTTTTTTTTTTTTTTTTTAAAGATTTATATTAACCTGGGGCCAGCCCATCTGTCCCTGCCTCAGGAACCCAGGCTGAGCCTGGAAGCCCAGCCTCTAGCCCAGCGGCGCCAGGAAGGAGAAGCTCAGGGAAGGAGGGGAGCAGTGGGTGGGGGAGGGAGGGGCGGCGGTTCTGAGGAGCCCCAGCAGGGCTGGCTCTGTGGGCAGGAGGCCTGAGATGGACAGAGAGATTTATTTATTTATTTGAAAGGCAGTGACAGAGAGGCAGAGGGAGAGACAGAGAGAGGTTGTTCATCTACTGGTTCACACCCCAGATGGCCACAATGGCCGGAGCTGTGCCGATCCGAAGCCAGGAGCCAGGAGTTTTTTCCGCGTCTCCCATGTGGGTGCAAGCGCCCAAGACTTGGGCCATTTTATATTGTTTTCCCAGGCCATAGCAGAGAGCTGGATAGGAAGTGGAGCAGCCGGGACTCTAACCGGTTCCCATATGGGATGCTGGCACTGAAGAAGGCAGCTTTACCTGCTATGCCACCGTGCTGTCCCCTCACTCTATTTTCTTAGTCCCCTGTACTGACAGACCTTGTAAGCTTAATAGGGCTAGGAACAGGAGACTTCAGATTCATTGGGCCCTAAAAAGTCTAAAGCATGTAAGTATTTTTCAGCTTTTTTTGCCTTATGTCATTTTCTGCTATTTCTAATCAATTGTTTTCCCTGCTCAGATAGCTCTGTACTAAACCATTTTACTGCAGACCAAAAATATTTTCTGTTTATTCTGAACAACAGTTCTTCATCTAGGTCAAAAGCCTTAAGTAATAGTAATGAAACCACAGCTGTCATGTTTTTTTTCTTCATGATTTAGTGAAACAATGAGTTACTAACAAAATACAAAGATTGAGAGAGTACAACAGCTATAAGATAAACTTTTGGAAGACTAAGGCCTCATCTCTTGCCTCTCATTCCTTGCCAATGACAAACATGACAAAATAATTATCACCACATGGCGTAATCATGTGTAATTCTTACCATTATGCTTCTTTCAAAGTTTCTAAAATTAATTTTATTGGATTACCCTTATACGAGAATAAACTGAAAACAATGGACCCTTTAGACAGTGGCTGTCTATCTTACTCTTTTGTTTATGTGTAGATTTGTTTCGTGGCAATCAGTAAGATGCATATTAGATTATCAGAATTTCTTAAAAATGTAGTAAAAATAATTTTAAAACATAAAAATCACAACACCTTCTGGTGCTGTTGTAGTACAGCGGGTTAAGCCACCACATGCAGTGCCAACATCCCATATCACGGCTGGTTTGAATCCTGATTGCTCTGCTTCCAGTCTGTCTTCCTGTTAATGAACCTATCTGGCATCAGATGATTGCCCAAGTACTTGGACCCCGGCATCCACTGGAAGACCCAGATGAAACTCTAGGCTCCTGACTTCAGCTTGGCCCAGCCCTGGCTGTTGCAGCCAAATGGGAAATGAACTAGAGGATGAAATATTCTCTCACTCACTCTCTTGCACTGTCACTTTGCCTTTCAAATAGGTAACTAAATAAGTCTTTTAAAAATCTCACTTTCCTAATCAAATAATTATGATTACATGCAATATTTAATATAAAGTTAAAATATAATGGATACCTATTAATGATTTATTGAGTTCTTTATAACGAAATCATAAGTAACTTTTTCAGAAATATTTAGATTTCAGTTATCCTTTGCCTTACAGTTGAATGAATCCTATTTCTTGGGAGAGATGACCAGGAATTAAAAGTTAACTGAAAATAGATCTGTGTGAAAAATAGGAATGGGAATAGGAGAGGGAGGAGAAAGAAGGATGGAAAAGTGGGCAGGAGGGATGGTAGGATGGAAAGTATCACTGCAATCTTGCTGAATCTGTATATATTAAATACATGAAATTTGTATATATTAAATATTTTTTTTTCAAAAATTAAAAAAATAAAAATATATCAGCCAGAACTCGAGCCAGCACTTCAGCATGGTATGCGGGAGTGGCAAGCATCGGCTCAGTCTGCTGTGCCACAACACCAGTACTCTTAACATTTCTGTTTGAAAGTAGTCACAGCAAATGAGTCCTGCTTTTGCATCATGCAAAGTCTAGCTTGCTTCCTTGGGAAAAAGGAACTTGAGAGACAGAAACAATAGAATCAACAAGCTTCTAGCAACAGAAGTTATTTAATAGCAAAGTTATAGGAGCAATGAATTTAAATTTTGGGAAAATGATAAGAATTTGAGGTACTTGTCAGAACCATAACTAAGGGAACTGTCTAATGCTTGTCCTTCATTATTGATATGCCTTGTACTGTACTTCACTATTTAGTTCTCCCTTGACTGTGCTTTCTACAAAGGGACTATAAGTCCCTTTGAGATTCTTTCTTATGGTTGATTATTGTTTCATTTTTAGAAATCATTTTTAATTTTTCATTAACATGTAGTACGTGCACATTTTTAAGAAACACAACACAACATTTCAACACATATACCTAGTTTCTTTAAATGAACCACATCAGGCAAGGAGCAGTTCTATTTCCTTAACTTTCTTTGTGTGTGAAGTCTTCCAGCTCCTATTTTCCAGTCCTGCTACAAAACACCAGAACGTGTTACATACATTCTGGCGGGTCTCAGTACCCATTATCCAACCTATCCCCATCACCCTCCTCCCACCCCTCTCCAACAACACTATCTATTGTTCCTTGACATTTTGGTCTGCTAGTTCATTGTCACACCCTCTAGCATTACTCTTTCTATAAGTCTTGATGATTTCAGTATCCATATAGATGATTCTCATGTGTTCCTAACTCTCAGTTCCTTGAATTTTTTGTCTCTCCATGATCCTGTCCACTCTCAATCATTGTTAAAGTAGAAAACTTTAGATACCATCAACAGTAACCTCTGCACCCCAGTTCCAATTTTGTTTCCTACTCTTTGACTATCACTCACTAATCTTAAGGTTCATTTCTTCTGCTCTGCAAATTCTTAAAATTTTTTTTATCTCACTAAGAACAATATATTCACTGTAATACCTTTTCACAGTCCCTTCAGACTTCCTCAAGTGCATATCCTCATTTTCCTCTTTCTCCAGCTCAGGTGTCCCAGTCCTCATAATAATCATTTTTTCATACACTACTGATTCAACTTTCCAGATCTCCAGCCATTATTAATCAATTGGCAGTACCCCAGCCAGCCATATTTAATCCTTATTATGCTAATTCAGCATCTCTAACCACTGCTATTGGAGGAAAACACAACCATCTGACTGGTTTCAGTTTTCATTCATGAACATCAGTTGACCATCATTGAAGTCCAGTAATCTGACTGGTTTCAGTTTTCATTCATGAACATCAGTTGACCATCATTGAAGTCCAGTAAGCTTTCTGCTAAAATGAGTTATTGATAACCTTGTTCTCTCATCAGTGCTATGGAGATAATAATATAAATTATGTGGTCAAGATTGAGAGATTTAAATGCTTTGCCATATATACAGAATGTTATAATCCAGTTTACCACCTAGTAGGTGTTTAATGTTTGCTTCTCCTTCTGCTCCCCCTTCTCCTTATTAGTATTAGTGTCATTAGATTTTCCCTAGCTGAATTGCTTTTTAACCAACATAGTTGATTACTGAATACCTTATGTTTCCTGAAATCCTGAATGTCTCATTCCCATCTTTGGTCCAAGGTTTTTATTTCACAGAGAAAAAAAATTGCTTGTACTTCTACCACCACATCAACACACCCATTAATATCTGTGCCTTCATGCTGTCTTTTTCGCTATTATTGTTGTTGTGGTTTTGGATTAATTTCTTTGTTCTTCAATAACGCCAATCCTTAAAATTCTATACTGAATTTAGCCCATATCTTTTACTGAAGTTTATTGGTCCAGAAATTATTTCCACTCCATCTCACTCTCTTTCCCTCCTGTACCTGTATCTTCAAATTTCTTTGTCTACAATATCATCTCCATCAATGCATAAACATTATCTCATTTATCCCAATTTAATAGAAAATACTTTTATTATATATTTCTCAGCAGGTGCCATTCATTTATTAGTTTCTCTTTATAGAAAACTCCTCAAAGAATTGCATGCTCCTCATTTTCACTTCTCTTCCTATTTTCTCTTAAAGCTATTTCAATCAGGATTTACACCTTTCTCCCCCTCAGCTGTTCTACCCAATCACTCTTCTCAAAGTTATTGATTACCTCTACGTTTCCAAGTCTAATGTCCAGTCCTCAGCCTTCTCACTTGAGCTGATGCTGGTGATTGATACAATTCGTAACTCCTTCCTCCTAAAAATATTTTCTTCACTTGGCTTCCAGAACACCACATTCTTTGAATTTTCGTCATACTACACTGGCTGATCCCTCTAAGGTTCTTTCACTGGCTATTTCTCATTTTCCTTTGGTTTAGACTTTGGTGAGTTCCAGGACACAGTTCTTTAGAAAAAGAGGGAGAGAGAGGGAGAGATAGATAAATAGATATAGACTCATAAAATTTGTACCTATGAGGAGACTTCAAGAAGTTCATAGAAAAAAAGGTTTCCTAATCCTCTGTTGGTGGGAATGTAAACTGGTACAGCCATTGTGGAAGACAGTATGGAGATACCTCAGAAATCTGAATTCCTACCATATGACCCAGACATCCCACTCCTGAGAATTTATTCAAACTGAATGAAATCAGCATATGAAAGGATTATATGTACCCCCATGTTTATTGTATCTCAATTCACAATAACGAAGATAAGGAATCAACCCAGATGTCCATCAGCTGATGACTGGATAAAGAAGATATGGTATATATAGACTGTAAAATATTACTTAAACATAATAAAGAATGAAATTCTATTGCAAAAAAATAGATGCACCTGGAGACAATTATACTTAGTGAAATAAGACAGTCCAAAAAAGAAAAACATCATATGTTTTCCCTGATCTGTGGTAACAGAGTACAAAATTCTAATGTATAATTATTTGCATTGCACTCTGCATAAAATTATTTCTATCCATAAACTGTTCCAACAAAATGGCCTAATAACCAAATGAACTTAATTGGTATCTTGTAACCACACAAGAAATATTTAGATGTTACAATCCAATTGGTTCTATTTCATTAAAAGAAATTATGAATAACAAATTGACAAAAATTTGTATATGGGTGAAATGGTCATTCAGGCCGGCGCCGTGGCTCAATAGGCTAATCCTCCACCTTGCGGCGCCGGCACCCCGGGTTCTAGTCCCGGTTGGGGCGCCGGATTCTGTCCCGGTTGCCCCTCTTCCAGGCCAGCTCTCTGCTATGGCCAGGGAGTGCAGTGGAGGATGGCCCAGGTGCTTGGGCCCTGCACCCCATGGGAGACCAGGAAAAGCACCTGGATCCTGGCTCCTGCCATTGGATCAGCGCGGTGCGCTGGCTGCAGCGGCGGCCATTGGAGGGTGAACCAACGGCAAAGGAAGACCTTTCTCTCTGTCTCTCTCTCTCTCACTGTCCACTCTGTCAAAAAAAAAAAAAAAAAGAAAGAAATGGTCATTTCACATTCAATTATTGTTTATAGCCATTGTCTGTATTCCCACTAAACTAGAGTCTTTTTGTTTTTCACATGTTAAACTTCTTATTTGGTGAAATATTAAGCCTTTTTATTGTAATATAAATTTGAACTATGTTATCTTAAAAACTAAAAACAGACAAGGGTAACAGGAAGGAGGGAGGAAGCAAGGAAAGGAAAATCATCTTCTTAGATTTGTATCTATAAATTAGATTGCATCCGTTAAAATTACCTAAGTTTTAAAATTGTATTTAAGGTATACAAGTTTCATGTATTTCATATATGCAGATTTAGGAACCTAGTGATGTTTCCCACCCTACTCTCCCTCCCATCCACGCTCCCACCCTTCTTCCTCTTCCCTCTTTTATTTCCACTCTTAATTTTTACAAAGGTCTATTTTCAGTTTACTTTATATGCATAAGATTAACCCTACACTAATAAAGAGTTCAACAAATAGCATGAAGAAAAAACAAAGTTCCCCAACAGTAGAGGCAAGGGCTGTAAACAATCATTGAATCTCAAAATGTAAATATCCCTCAAAAACATTACTTTTAAATACTCTATTAGTTACCATTGATTAGGGAAAATATATGATATCTGCCTTTTGGGGACTGGCTTACAATGCTAAGTATAATGGTTTCCAGTTGCATCCATTTTGTTGCACAAGAGAGGATTCTTTTGTTTTTATCACTGTATAGTATTCCATAGTGTATATAAACCATAATTTCTTTTTCTAGTCTTCAGGTGATTGACATCTGGGTTGGTTCCCTATTTTAGCTATTGTGAATTGAGCTACAATGAACATGGGGGTACAGATAACTCTTTCACCTGCTGGCTTCATTTTGTTTAGGTAAGTTCCCAGAAGTGGGACTGCTGGGTCATATGGAAGATCTATTTTCAGATTTCTGAGGTATCTCCATTATTCTCTTCCACAGTGGCTATACCAGTTTACATTCCCACCAACAGTGGGTGAGGGTATCTTTTCCCCAAAATCCTCAACAGCATTTATTGTGTGTTGATTTCTGTATGAGAGCCATTCTGACTGGGATGGAGTGAAAACTCATTGGAGTTTTGTTTCGCATTTCCCTGATGGCTGGTGATCCTGAGATTTTTCATGTGTCTGTTTGCTATTTGAATTTCTCTTTTGAACAATGCCTGCTCAATTCCTTTGCCGATTTATTAACTGGTGGTTTATTTTCTTTTTATTGAGTTTCTTGATTGTATATATTAATCATTTATCAGTTTTATAGTTTAGAAATATTTTCTCCCATTCTTTCAGCTGCCTCTTCACTTTACTAAGTGTTTCTTTTGCAGTACAGAAACTTCTCAAATTGTTGTATTCTCATTTGTCAGTTTTGGCTTTGATTGCTTTTGCTTCTGGGGTCTTTTCCAAGAAGTCTTTGCCTAAGCCAATGCCTTGAAATTGTCCCCAATGTTCTCTAGAAATTTGATGGTATTGGGTTGTAGATTTAGATCCTTGATTGATTCTGAGTGGATTTTTGTGTAAGGTATAAGGTAGGGATCCAGTTTCATACTTCTGCACACAGAGATCCAGTTTTCCCAGAACCATTTGTTTAAGAGACTGTCTTCATTCCAGGGATTGAGTTTAGCTCCTTTGTCAAAGGTAAGCTGGTTGTAGATACATAGATTGATTTTTGCAATTTCTATTCTGTTCCATTGATCTACATGTCTATTTTTGCCATTACCAGGCTGTTTTGATTATAATGGCCCTATAATATGTCTTGAAATGAAGTATTGCGATGCCTCTGGCTTTGTTTTTTTTTTTTTTTTTTTTTTTTTTTTTGCATAAGATTATTTTAGCTATTTGGGATTTGTTGTGTTTCTATATGAATTTTTGCATCTTTTTTTCTAGATCTGAGGAGAATGTCATTGGTATTTTGATTGGGATCTCACTGAATCTGTAAATTGCTTTTGGTAGTATGGAAATTTTAATGATATTAATTCTTCCAGTCCACAAATATGGAAGATTTTTTTCTTTTTGTGTGTCTTTTTCTATTTCTTTCTTTAATGTTTTATCATTTTCATAATAGAGATACTTGACTTCCTTGGTTAAATTTATTCTAACATACTTAATTTTTTGGTAGCTATTGTGAATGGGTTTGATCTTAGAAGTTTTTGTCAGCAGCCTTGCCATTGTCTGTGTATACAAAGGCTATTGATTTTTTTAAATTAAAAAAAAAGTTTATTTTATTTGAAAGGTAAAAAAATGGATAATTGTAAAATACTTTTTTCTGACCTTTTTAATTAATTACTTTATTTTTTTAGGAATACAAATTTCATGAGTACAACTTTAGTAATATAGTTTTTCTTCCCACTATACATTCACTCCCACCCACACTCCCACACCTCCTCCTTCTCCCTCTCCCCTTCCCAGTACCATTCTACATTAATATTCATTTTCAATTAACTTTGTGTACAGAAGACCAACTCTATACTAAGTAAAGATTTCAAAAATTTGTACAGAAATGTACACACACAACAAAAAACTTTTAGAACTAGCTTTACAGTTAACTCTTATAATACAACTCATTGAGGACAGGGACTCCATCAATGGGGAGTTAGTGCACAGTAACTCCTGTTGTTAATTTAACAATTAACACTTTTATGTAAGGCATCAGTGACCACCCGAGGCACTTGACATGAGCTGCCTAGTCTATGGAAGCCATTTGAATCCGAACTTCATCAGTATTTAGGCATAAGCAAAGTGGAATTTCTCTCCTCCTGCTAGAGAAAAGTGCATACTTATTTGATGGCCACTTCTTTCCACTGGGATCTCACTCACAGAGATCCTTCATGTAGGACATGTTTTGCCACAGTGTCTTGGCTTTCATGTCTGAAATTCTCTCCTGGGCTTTTCAGCCAGACAGGAAGTCTGAAGGGCTGATTCTGAGGTCAGAGTGTTACTTAAAGCGATTGTCATTCTGTGAGTCTGCTGTGTGGTTTGCTTCCCATGTTGGTCATGCTCTCCTTTTTAATTCTATCTATTATTATTATCAGGCACTTGATCCTATTTATATGATAACTTTAACACTTAATCCTATCTATATGTTCACTTTAGCACTTACTATGATCACTTTAACACTTAGGATGGAATTTTTACCATCCAACTTAGTTTGATTTGGGGACCCATGACAAGTCTTGAAATAGTACCCTTAGAAGTAAGTCTGTAGGAATGTATGCAGAACCATACAGCTTTACATGTACAAACTTCCTCTTCCCTCTCTTATTCCCACTCTTATTTTTTACTGAGATCTATTTTCAGTTGAATTATACACATATGATTACCTCTATGTTAAGTAAAGAGTTAAACAAATACTATGAAGAAAAAAACCGAAACAACAAAAACAAAAAAGTTCCTCGACAGTGAACACAAGGTTCCCTCAAGTTGTCCCTTCTCAAAGTGTCATTTTACTTCTACAGATTTTGTTTTAGGTACTCTTGTTAGTTCTCACAGATCAGGCAGAACATATGGTGTTTTTCCTTTTGGGACTGGCTTATTTCACTAAGTATGATGTTTTCCAGATTCATCCATTTTGTTGCAAATGACTTGGTTTAATTTTTAATTGCAGTGTAGTATTCCATAGTGTACACATTCCAATAATTTCTTAATCTAGTCATCAATTGAAGGGCATTTAGGTTTATTCCATGTCTTAGCTATTGTGAATTGAGCTGCAATAAGCATGTGGCAGAGAACTCTTTTATTTACTGACTTCATTTCCCTTAGGTAAATTCTCAGGAGTGGGATGGCTTGGTCATATGGTGGATCTATATTCAGATTTTTGAGGTATTTCCATATTGTATTTCATAGAGGCTTTACTAGTTGATATTCCCACCAACAGTGGATACGGTACCTTTTCCCCCAAATCCTCACCAGCATTTGTTGTTTGTTGATTTCTCTATAAAAGCCATTCTAAGTGGGGTGAGGTGAAACCTCATTGTGGCTTTGATTTGCATTTCCCTGATGGCTAGCGATCCTGAACATATTTTCATATGTCTATTGGCCATTTGGATTTCCTCTTTTGAAAAATGTCTAAGTCTGGTCACCTATCTCTTAACTGGGTTGTTCTGTTGTGGTTTCTTGAGCACTTTGTATATTCTGGTTTTAATCCTTTTCCAGTTGCATAATTTGCAAAGAATTTCTCCCATTCTGTCGGTTGCCTCTTCACTTTCCAACTATTTCTTTTGCAGTACAGAAACTTCTCAGTTTGATGTAATCCCAATTGTTAATTTTGGCTTTGACTGCCTGTGCCTCTGGGAACCTTCCCAGGAACTCTTTGCCTGTGCCAACATATTGCAGGGTTTTCTCAGTGTTCTCTAATAATTTGGTGGTGTTAGGTCATAGATTTAGATCCCTAATCTATTTTGAGTGGTTTTTTGTTCAAGGTATAAGGTACGGGTCTTGCTTCATACTTCTGCATATGGAAATCCAGTTTTCCCAGTACCATTTGTTGAAGAGACTTTCTTTGCTCCAGGGATTGTTTTTATCTCCTGGATCAAATATAAGTTGGTTGTAGATTTTTGAATTGATTTCTCGTGTTTCTATTCTATTCCATTGGTCTATCCACCTGTTTTTGTACCAGTGCCAGGTTGTTTTGATTATAACTACCCTGTAGTATATCTTGAAATCTGGTACTGTGATGCCTCCAGCTTTGTTTTTTGTTGTATAAGATTCCTTTAGCTATTCAAGATCTCCTTTGTTTCAATATGAATTTCAGTATCTTTTTTTCTATATCTGAGAAGAATGGCCTTGGTAGTTTGATTGGTATCATGTTGAATCTGTAAATTGCTTTAGGAAGAATGGACATTTTAATGATATTGATTCTTCCAATCCAGAAACTTGGAAGGTTTTTCCATTTTTTATATCTTATTCTATTTCTTTTTTAATGTTTTGTATTTATCATCATAGAGATCTTTATCGTCCTTGGTTAAGTTTATTCCAAGGTATTTCATTTTTTGTAGCTATTGTGAATGTGATTGATCTTAAAAGCGCAATCTCAGCTTGACATTGTCTATGTATACAAAGGCTGTTGATGTTTGTATATTGATTTTATATCCTGCTATTTTACCAAACTTTTCTATGAGTTCCAATCGTCTTTTGGTGGTATCTTTTGAATCCCCTATGTATAGAATCATGTCAACTGCAAAGAGAGACAGTTTGACTTCCTCCATCCCAATTTGCATCCCTTTGATGTCTTTTTCTTGCCTTATGGCTCTGATTAAATCTTCCAGGACTGTAATGAATAGCAATGGTAAGAATGGGCATCCTTATCTGGTGCCAGATCTCAATAGGAATGCTTCCAGCTTTCCCCATTCAATAGGACGCTGGCCATGAGTTTGTCTTAAATTGCCTTGATTTTGTTGAGGAACATTCTTTCTGTACTCAATTTGCTTAGTTTTCATCATGAAAGAGTGGTGTATTTTAAAAAATGCTTTCCCTGCATCTATTGAGATAATAAGATGGTTTTTGTTCTTCAGTTTTTTAATGTGTTTTATCACATTTATTTGCGAATGTTTAACCATCCCTGCATACCAGGCATAAATCCCACTTGATTTTGGTGGATGATCTTTCTGATGTGTGTTGAATTTGATTGACTAGAAATTTGTTGAGGATTTTTGCATCTATGTTCATCAGGGAAATTGGTCTGTAGCTCTTTTTCTCTGTTGCATCCTTTACAGGTTTAGGAATTAAGGTGATGCTGGCTTCATAGAAAGAATTTGGAAGGATTCCCTCCCTTTCGATTGTTTTAATAACTTGAGAAGAATTGGAGTGAGTTCTTAAAACATCTGGTAGAATTCATCAGTGAAACCATCTGGTCCTGGTCTTTTTTTGGGATGGAGGGTCTTTATTACTGATTCAATTTCCATCCTGATTATGGTTCTGTTTAGATTTTCTACATCTATGTAGATTATATGTGTCAAGGAATCTATCCATATCTTCTGGGTTTCCCAGTTTTGGCATAGAGCTCTTTGTAGTAATTTTTGATGATTTTTTTCTATAGTGTCTGTTGTTACATTTCCTTTTTAATCTCAAATTTTATTGATTTGTGTCTTCTCTCCTTTTTTTTGGTTAGTTGGGCCAGTGGTGTGTCAATTTTGTTTATTTTTTCAAAAAAAACCAACTCTTTTGTTGACCTTTATTTTTGGTTTCAATTTTGTTTACGTCTTCTCTAATTTTAATTATTCCTTTTCACCTACTAGTTTTGGGTTTGGTTTGCTGTTTTTTGTTTCTAGATCCTTGAGATGCATTGATAGCTCATTGATGGTGCCTTTACCTTTTCTTGATGTAGGCGCCAATTGCTATAAACTATCCTCTTAACACTGCTTTTGCTGTATCCCATAAGTTTTGGTGTGTTGTATTGTCATCTCCATTGGTTTCTGGGCATTTTTTATTTTCTTTTTGATTTTTCTGTGGCCCACTGTTCATTCAGGAACATGCTGTTCAGTCTCAATGTGCTTGCATGTGCTCTAGTTTCCTGAGTTGTTGATTTCCAGCTTCATTCCATTGTGGTTCAATAAGATACATGGTATGATTTTGAATTTTTTGAATTTTCTGAGACTTGCTGTATGGCCTGGTATGTGGAAAATCCTAGAGAAAATTTAATGCACCAGTGAGAAGAATGTGTATTCTGCAACTGTAGGATGAAAAGTTCTGTAGATATTTGTTAGGTCCACTTGGTCTATAGTGTCAATTAACTCTGTGTTTCCTTGCTTATTTTCTCTGTTTGATCTGTCCATTGCTGAAACTGGAGTATTGAAATCCCCTATTACTATTGTATTGGAGTCTATGTCTCCCTTTAGATTCCTTAACATTTCTTTTAAATAGCCAGGTGCCTTGTAATTAGGTACATATACATTTATAATATTTATATCTTCTTGTTGAGATCCCTTAATCATTACTAGTGTTCTTTATCTCTTTAAACAATTTTTGTGTTAAAGTCTATTTTGTTTGATATTAGGAATCTTACACCAACTCTGTTTTATGTTGGCATGTAATATTTTTTCCACTCTTTCCTTTTTGGTCTGTATGAATTTTTGTTGGTGAGATGTGTTTCTTGTGGGCAGCAAATAGATGGGTTTTGTTTTTTAATCCATTTAGCTAGTCTGTGTCCTTTAACTGGAGAGTTGAGGCCATTTACGTTCAAGGTGACTATTGATAAGCTATTGATAAGTAATGAATTTGCCCTGCCCTTTTTACAAAAATATTCCTGTTTTTTAATTTGAATTTCCTTTGAACTTTTACTGGGAGATTTTCTTCCTTTTCCTTCTTACATAGTGATGACTATTTTTCTGTGTTTCTGTGCAGCACATCCTTAAGCATCTTTTGTAGGGCTAGGTGGGTGATGGCAAATTCTTTCAATTTCTGTTTGTTATGGAAGCCCTTTATTTCACCTTAATTCATAAATGAGAACCTTGCAGGTTATAGTATTCTAGGTCGACAGTTTTTTTTCTCTTAAGACTTGGACTATATCTCACCATTCTCTCCTAGCCTGTAGGGTTTTTGATAAGAAGTCCACTGTGAGTCTAATTGGAGATCCTCTGAAAGTAATCTGGCATTTCTGCCATTCATGTTTTAGAATCTTTTCTTTATGGTTTACTGTGGTGAGTTTGATTAAAATGTGTCGTGGTGAAGATCTTTTCTGGTCATGTCTATTATGAATTCCTTGTACTTCCTTGTACTTGGATGTCCCTTTCTTTCTCCAAATAAGGACAGTTTTCTGTTATTATTTCACTAAAAAAGTCTTTCTAATCCTTTCTCTCTTTCCATGCCTTCAGGAACTCCTAGAACCCGTACGTTGGGTCACTTAATAGTATCTTGTAGATTCTCAACTGTGTTTTTTAGATTTATAATTTCCTCTTCTTGTTTTTGGTTTGACTGTGTAATTTCCTGTGCTTCACTGCTTCTATTGTTAAGGCTTTCCACTGCATTTTTTAATTTGTTCTGTTGAATTCTTCATTTTCTTTTAATTTCTTTTTAATATCTCAATTTCATGGGAGAAATTTTCCTTATTTTCTGTGTAAGAAATTATGTCTTACACGGATTTCAATAGTTCATGCATTTGCTTCTGATTACTTATATGTAATCTTGTCAGTTTCTTTGAATTCCATTTATTGAATTTCTTCACTCTCATCTCCACAATCTAGTATTGAAGTGTTGTTTTATTTTGGGGAATGTCATGTTGTCTTCTTTATTCTTATTTCTTAAATTGGTGCATTTCTTATTCAGCATTTGTGGAGATACCTAATGGTTTCTTTGTGTGCTTTTTTTTTTTTTTTTTACTGTGGTGGCTTTTTTCTTTTTACTATGCCTCTTACTCTCCAACACTGGTGTGTAGGCTCTCGGCTGCTGTGGTCCTAAATTGTGGGTATCCATGCCCTCCACATAGGAACACTTTGTCTCCCTAATTTGTGTAGAGTTTCTTGCCATTTTCTCCCTAACTCTTCCTTGAGATGGCACTCTCACTACTTTTTTTAAACTATCTTCTCCTAGACTAGAGTAGCAAGCTCCCTGCCTACTCCACCATCTTGGAAGCTATCCAATTCTGGGTATTTATTTTTGAGTGTTAATTTTATATCCTATCACTTTGCCAAATTATTTTATTAGTTCCAATAGGCTCTCAGTGGAATCTTTTGGATCCCCTATATATAGAAGCATGTTATATGTAAATAGGAGTAGTTTGAATTCCTCCTTCCTAATTTGTATCCCTTTGATTTCTTTTTCTTTCCTAATGGCTCTGGCCAAAACTTCCTGGACTATATTGAATAGCAATTGTGAGACCGAACATCCTTGTCTGGTTCCGGATCTTAGTGGGTATATTTCCATCTTTCCCCATTCAGTGAGATTCTGGCTGTGAGTTTGTCATGTATTGCCTTGATTATGTTGAGGAATGTTCCCTTGTTACTCAATTTGCTTAACATTGTCATTATGAAAGGCTGTTGTGTTATCAATGCTTTCTCTGCATCTATTGAGATAATCATATAGTATCATTCTTCAGTTTGTTAATGTGATGTATCACATTTATTGATTTACAAATGTTGAACCATCCCTGCATACCAAGAATAAATCCCAGTTGGTCTGGGTGAATGATCTTTCTGATATGTTATTGGATTGTATTAGCTAGTATTTTGTTGAGGATTTTTGCATCTTTGTTCATCAGGGATATTGGTCTATAGTTTTTTTTTTTTTGTTTTTGTTTTTTGTTTTTTTTTAGTTTTCCCCATACTGTTTTCTACGGTGGCTTTAATAATTTACATTCTTTTTTTAACTTTTATTTAATAAATATAAATTTCCAAAGTACAACTTTTGGATTATAGCGGATTTCCCCACCCCCCACATAACCTCCCTCCCACCCACAACCATTCTATCCCCTGCTCCCTCTCGCATACCTTTCACATCAAGATTCATTTTCAGTTATCTTTATATACAGAAGATCAATTAAGTATATACTAAGTAAAGAGTTCAACACTTTGCACCCACACAGAAACACAAAATATAAAGTACTGTTTAAGTACTAGTTATACTGTTAATTCACATAGTACAACACATTAAGGACAGAGATCCTACATGGGGAATAAGTACACAGTGACTCCTGTTGTTCATTTAATAATTGACCCTGTTATTTATGAGGTCAGTAGTCACTTGAGGCTCTTGTCGTGAGCTACCAAGGCTATTGAAGCTTCATGAGTTCACCAATTCCTATCTTATTTAGACAACGTCATAGTCAAAGTGGAAGTTCTCTTCTCCCTTCAGAGAGAGGTACCTCCTTCTTTGATGGCCCATTCTTTCAGCTGGGAGATCACACACAGAGATCATTCATTTAGGACTTTTTTTTTTAATTTTTGCCAGAGTATCTTGGTTTCCATGCCTGAAATACTCTCATGGGCTTTTTAGTCAGATCCAAATAGCTTAAGAGCTGATTCTGAGGACAGAGTGCTATTTAGGACATCTGCCATTCTATGAGTCTCCTGTATATCCCGCTTCCCATGTTGGATCATTCTCTCCTTTTTAATTCTATCTGTTAGTATTAGAATACATGAGTCTTATTTGTGTGATCCCTTTGACACTTAATCCTATCATTATGATCAATTATCAACTGAAACTGATCACTTTGACTAGTGAGATGGCATTAGTACATGCCACCTTGATCGGATTGAATTGGAATCCCTGGCACGTTTCTAACTCTACCGTTAAGGGTAAGTCTGATTGAGCATGTCCCAAACTGTACATCTCCTTCCACTCTTATATTTTACAGGGATCACTTTTCAGTTAACTTTAAACACATAATAATAATTGTGTGTTAATTAAAGAGTTCAACGGATAGTATCAAGTAGAACAAAAATAATAAAAGGAATAAAGTAATAAGTTGTTTCTCAACAGTCAGGACAAGAGCTGATCAAGACATTATTTCTCATAGTGTCCATTTCACTTCAACAGGTTTCCTTTTAGGTGCCCAGTTGTCACCGATCAGGGAGAACATATGATATTTGTCCCTTTGGGACTGGCTTATTGAACTCAGCATGATGTTTTCAGGATTCCTCCATTTTGTTGCAAATGACCGGATTTCATTTTTTTTAATGCTCTGTAATATTTTATAGAGTACATATCCCATAATTTCATTATCCAGTCTCTGTTGATAAGCATGTAGGTTGATTCCATGTCTTGGATATTGTGAATTGATCTCTTTGTAGATTCTGGTTATTAAACATTTATCGGTTGCATAGTTTGCAAATATGTTTTCCCATTCTGTTCGTTGCTTCTTCACTTTCCTGACTGTGTCTTTTGATGTAATGCCAATTGTTAATTTTAGCTTTTGAGTGCCTGTGCCTCCAGGGCCTTTTCCAAGAAGTCTTTGCCTGTGCCTATACTTGCAGGGTTTCTCCGATGTTCTCTAATAATTTGATGGTGTCGAGTCGTAGATTTAGATCTTTAATCCATGTTGAGTGGATTTTTGTGTAAGGTGTAAGGTAGGGGTCTTGCTTCATGCTTCTACATTTGTAAATCCAGTTTCCCAGCACCATTTATTGAATAGATTGTCCTTGCTCCAGGAATTGGTTTTAGATCCTTGATCAAATATAAGTTGGCCTTAGATGTTTGGATTGATTTCTGGTGTTTCTATTCTGTTCCAGTGGTTTTTAAATCTGTTTCTGTACCAGTACCATGCTGTTTTGATTACAACTGCCTGTAGTATGTCCTGAAATCTGGTATTGTGATGCCTCCGGCTTTGTTTTTGTTGTACAAGATTTCTTTTGCTATTCGAAGTCTACTGTGCCTCCATATAAATTTCAGCATCATTTTTTCCAGATCTGAGAAGAATGTCCTTGGTATTTTGATTGGTATTGCATTGAACCTATAAATTGCTTTTGGGAGAATGGACATTTTGATGATATTGATTCTTCCAATCCATGAGCATGGAAGATTTTTCCATTTTTGGTATCCTTTTATATTTCTTTAAGATTTTGTAATGTTCATCGTAGAGATCTTTAACGTCCTTGATTAAGTTTATTCCAAGGTATTTGATTGCTTTTGTAACTATTGTGAATGTGATTGATCTTAGCAGCTCTTTCTCAGCCATGGCATTTCCTGTGTATACAAAGGCTATTGATTTATTTTTGTGCATTGATTTTATATCCTGTTTCTTTGTCAAACTCTTCTATGAGTTCCAATAGTCTCTTAGTAGAGTTCTTTGGATCCCCTAAATGAAGAATCATGTCATCTGCAAAGAGGGACAATTTGACTTCTTCCTTCCCAATTTGTATCCCTTTAATTTCTTTTTCTTGTCTAGTGGCTCTGGCTAAAACTTCCAGAACTATATTGACTAGCAGTGGTGGGAGTGGGCATCCCTGTCTGGTGCCAGATCTCAGTGCAAATGCTTCCAACTTTTCCCCATTCAATAGGATGCTGGCCTTTGGTTTTTCATAAATTGCTTTGATTGTATTGAGGAATGTTCCTTCTATACCCATTTTGCTTAGAGTTTTCATCATGAACGGGTGTTGTATTTTATCAAATGCTTTCTTGGCATCTATTGAGATAATCATATGGTTTTTCTTCTGCAGTTGGTTAATGTGGTGTATCACATTGATTGATTTGTGAACATTGAACCATCCATGCATACCAGGGATAAAGCCTACTTTGTCTTGGTGGATGATCTTTCTGATGTGCTTTTGCATTCTATTGGCCAGAATTTTATTGAGGATTTCCACATCTATGTTCATAAGGGAAATTGGTCTATATTTCTCTTTCCATTCTGCATCCTTTACAGGTTTACGAATTAAAGTGATGCTGGCTTCATAAAAAAAATTTGGGAGCATTCCCTCTTTTTCGATTGTTCTGAATAGTTTGAGAAGAATTGGAGTTAGTTCTTCTTTAAATGTCTGGTAGAAATCAGCAGTGAATTCTTCTGGTCTTGGGATTTTCTCTGTTGGGAGGCACTTTATTACTGATTAAATTTGTCTCATGGGTCTTTTTAGGTTTTATATGTCATCATGGTTCAATTATGTAGGTTCTATGTGTCCAGGAATCTATCCATTTTTAGCAGCAAATAAATGGGTTTTATTTTCTAATCCATTCAGCCAGTCTGTGCCCTTTAACTAGAGTTGAGGCCATTTACTTTCAATGTGACTATTGATAAGTATTGACATTTCCCTGTCATTTTCCCAAAAATATTTCTCATATATGCTTTGAACTTCCTGTGATCTTTTACTGGGAGATTTTCTTCCTTTGCTTTCTTTCGTACTGATGGCTGTGTTTCTGTGTTTCTGTGTGCAACACATCTTTAAGCGTCTTTTGCAGGGCTGGACAAGTGGGGACAAATTCTTTCAATTTCTGTTTGCTATGAAAGGTCTTTATTTCACCTTCATTCACAGATGAGGGCTTTGCAGGATATAATATTCTGGGCTGGCAGTTTTTCTCTTAGTACCTGGGCTATATCTCACCATTCCCTCCTAGCCTGTAGGGTTTCTGATGAGAAGTCTGTTGTGAGTCTAATTGGAGATCCTCTGAGAGTAATCTGACATTTCTCCCTTGTACAATTTATAATCTTTTCTTTATGTTTCACTGTGGTGAGTTTGATGACAATGTGTCATGGTGAGGATCTCTTTTGGTGATGTTTATTGGGGGTTCTATGAGCTTCCTGTACTTGGATGTCTATGTTCTCCAAACCTGGAAAGTTCTCTGCAAGTGTCTCACTAAAAAGGCCTTCTAATCCTTTCTCCCTCTCCATGCCTTCAGGAACTCCTAGTGTCTTGATATGTTTTTGCTATCGTTGGTTCTACTAGTTGTGTAGTTTCAGGTGTTACCTTTAGGTCTTCTTCTGTTTTTTGAAGATTTATTTATTTATTTGAAAGAGTTATACAGAGAGGCAGAAATGCATGCACACAGATAGAGATAGAGAGAGGAGGGAAATAAAGAAAGAGAGAGAGAGAGAGAGAGAGAGAGAGAGAGAGAGAGAGAGAGAAAGAAAGAGAAAGAAAGAATCTTCCATTTGCAGGTTCACTCCCCTTAGAGATAGAGAGAGGAGGGAAAGAAAGAAAGAAAGAAAGAAAGAAAGAAAGAAAGAAAGAAAGAAAGAAAGAAAGAAAGAGAGAAAGAGAGAAAGAGAGAAAGAGAGAAAGAGAGAAAGAGAGAAAGAGAGAAAGAGAGAAAGAGAGAAAGAGAGAAAGAGAGAGAGAGAGAGAGAGAGAAAGAAAGAAAGAAAGAAAGAAAGGAAGGAAGGAAGGAAGGAAGGAAGGAAGGAAGGAAGGAATCTTCCATTTGCAGGTTCACTCCCCTTATAGACACCACAGCTGGAGCTGGACCATATAAAAGCCAGAATCCAGGAGCTTTATCCAGTCTCCCTTGTGGGTGGCAGGGACCCAAGAACTTGGACCATCTTCCACTGCTTTTCCCAGGACATTAGCAGTAAGCTGAATTGGAAGTGGAGCAGAGGGGTCACAAATTGGTTCCCATATGGAATGCTGACCTCACAGGTGGTGGCTTCACCTGCTAAGCCACAATGCTGGGCCCTCATTTAGGTCGTGATACATTTTGTATTGATTTTTGTACATAGTGACAGGTAGAAATTTACCTTCAGTCTTCTGTATATTAACATCCAATTTTCCCAGTACCATTTATTAAAGAGCCTCCCCTTTCCATATGAATGTTCTTTGTGTGATTGTCAAAAATCAATTGACTATATGTGTGCTTATAAATTTTGGAGTTCTCTATTCCATTGGTCTATGTATCAGTTTGTATCCAGTTTTGGTGAATATAATTCTGTAGCATATTTTAAAGTAAGGTATTACTATATATCTAGCTTTGTTTTTGTTGTTGTTGTTGTTTTTTTTTTTTTTCTTTCCTCAAGATTGTTTTGGCTAGTCTTTTTTTTTAGCTTATATTTAGTAGATATAAATTTCCAAAGTGCAGTTTATGGATCACAATGGCTTTTTCCCACCCATAACTTCCCTACCACCCACAACCCTCCCATCTCCAGCTCCCTCTCCCATTCCATTCACATCAAGATTCATTTTCAATTATCTATATATACAGAAGATCAATTTAGTATATATTAAGTAAAGATTTCATCAGTTTTCCCCCACACAGAACACAAAGTGTAAAATACTGTTTGAGCACTAGTTATAGCATTAATTCACATTGAACTACACATTAAGGACAGAGATCCTACATGAGGAGTAAGTGCACAGTGACTCCTGTTGTTGACTTAACAAATTGAGACTCTTGTTTATGACATCAGCAATCTCCCCAGGCTCTAGTCATGAGTTGCCAAGGCTATGGAAGCCCCCTAAACTCGCCGACTTTGATCTTATTTAGACAAGGCCATAGTCAAAGTGGAAGTTCTCTCCTCCCTTCAGAGAAAGATACCTCCTTCTTTGATGGCTGGTTCTTTCTACTGGGATCTCACTCGCACAGATCTTTCATTTAGGTTTGTTATTGTTGTTGTTGTTGTTTTGTTTTGTTTTGTTTTAATTTTTATTATTATTATTTTTTTTTTTTTTTTGCCAGAGTGTCTTGGCTTTCCATGCCTAGAATATTCTCATGGGCTCTTCAGCCAGATCTGAATGCCTTAAGGGCTCATTCCAAGGACAGAGTGCTATTTAGGACATCTGCCATTCTATGAGTCTGCTGTGTATCCCGCTTCCCTACGTTGGATCGTTCTCTCCCTTTTTGATTCTATCAGTTAGTATTAGCAGACACTAGTCTTGTTTATGTGATCCCTTTGACTCTTAGACCTATCATTATGATCTATTGTGACCTGAAATTGATCAAGTGGAAATTATATCAGGGATGCAGGTTGAATGGTTCAACATTTACATACCAATAAACAATAAAATTCATTAACAGAATGAAGAACAAAAGCATAATACTCATAACAGTAGATGCAAGAAAAGCATTCAGCAAGACTCAACACCTTTTCATGAAAAAATTCTCAGTAAATTAAGTATACAAAAATATACCTCAACATAATAAAGATAAATATGACAAATCCATCGTCAACATCATAAAAAAATGAGGAAAGCTAATGAGATGGCATTGGTACATGCAACTATGATGGGATTGTATTGGAACCCCTGGCACGTTTCTAACTCCACCACTTGGGGCAAGTCAGCTTGAGCATGACCCAAATTGTACATCCCCTGCCTCTCTTATTCCCACTCTTACATTTAACAGGGATCACTTTTCAGTTAAATTTAAACACCTAAGAATAATTGTGTGTTAATTACAAAGCTCAACCAATAATATTAAGTAGAACAAAAAAAATACTAAAAGGGACAAAGTATTAAGTTGTACATCAACATTGCTGACAAGGACTGATCAAGGCACTGTTTCTCATAGTGTCCATTTCACATCACCAGGTTTCCTTTTTGATGCTCAGTTAGTTGTCACCGATCAGGGAGAACATATGATATTTGTCCTTCTGGGACTGGCTTGTTTCACTCAGCATGATGTTTTCCAGATTCCTCCATTTTCTTGCAAATGACCGGATTTCATTTTTTTTTACTGCTATATAGTATTTTTTTATTATTACTTTTTTTTGACAGGCAGAGTGGACAGTGAGAGAGAGACAGAGATAAAGTCTTCCTTTGCCATTGGTTCACCCTTCCAATGGCCGCCGAGGCCGGCGCGCTGCGGCCGGCACACCGCGCTCATCAGATGGCAGGAGCCAGGTACTTATCCTGGTCTCATGGGGTGCAGGGCCCAAGTACTGGGGCCATCCTCCACTGCACTCCCTGGCCACAGCAGAGAGCTGGCCTGGAAGAGGGGCAACCGGGACAGAATCCGGCACCCCGACCAGGACTAGAACCCGGTGTGCCAGCGCCGCAAGGTGGAGGATTAGCCTAGTGAGCCACAGCACCGGCTGCTGTATAATATTTTATAGAGTATTCTATAGAGTACATGCCCCATAATTTCTTTATCCAGTCTACTGTTGATGGGCATTTGGGTTGATTCCAGGTCTTAGCTATTGTGAATTGAGCTGCAATAATCATTAAGGTGCAGACAGCTTTTTTGTTTGCCAATTTAATTTCCTTAGGGTAAATAGTCTTTTTTAAAAGATTCATTTATTTATTTGAAAGAGTTACACAGAAAGAGAAGGAGAGAGAGAGCAAATGAGCGAGCGAAAGAGCAAGCTAGCACTTCGGTTGGTTAATTCACTCCCCAGATGGCTCCAAAGGCCAGGACTGGGCCCGACAGAAGTCAGGAGCCAGGAGCTTCTTTTGGGTTTCCCATATGGGTGCACAGGCATCTCACATTGTTTTCTTAGGCACAGTATCAGAGAGATAGATGGGAAGTGGACTCAAAGTGGTGTCTATATGTGATGCTTACATTGCAGTTGGTGGATTTACCCTCCTTGCCACAGCACAGGCCTACTTTGCTGTTCCTAATCTTTTGTAATTCCATTTGAATTTAAGGATTGCTTTTTTACTTGTATTCCTGTGAAGAATGCCATTGGAATTTTGATGGATTTTGCATTTAATCTGCAGATTGCATTAGGACACAGAGTCATTTTAACAATACTAATTCTTGCAATGCATGAACATGGGAATTTCTCCCCCCTTTCTGTGTATGTCCTCTTGAATTTCTTTCATCAGTATTTCATGGTTTTCATTGTAGTGATTTTTATTTTTAGTTAGATTTATTCCTAGATATGTTAAAATTTGTTTGCATATTTATTTGAGCGGCTGAGGGAAAGAGAGACACAGAGAGCTCTGCAATCCACTAATTTTCTCCCTAAATCCCTGCAACAGCCAGGCTGGGCCAGGCTGAAACCAGGAGCCTAGAATTAAATCTGGGTCTCACACATGGGTGTTATGGACCCAAGTACTTGAACCATTCCCTTCTACCTCCCTCAGTATGCACCAACAGGAAACTGGAATCAGGAATGGAGCTTGGTCTTAAACCCAAGGACTCCAGTATAGGACGAAGGCTTAGGAAGTTGTGGCTTAAACTTGCTGTGCCAAATTCTCACATCCTAGATATTTTTGTAGCTATGGTCAATTGGATTATCTCCTTGATTTTTCCAACAATTTACTGCTATATAAAAATGCTCCTATTGTTATATGTTTATTTTGTATCCTGCAACTTTACTATATTCATGTTATCAGTTCTAACAGCTTTTTCATGGATTCTTTACATTTTTTATATATAAAACTTTGTTGTATGCCAACAGGGATAATTTGACTTCTTTCCAATTTGGAATCATTTTCTTTCTATTGCTTAATTGCTCTTCCTGGTATTTCCAGTAGTATGCTGTACAAGAAAGATGAAAGTGGACAATTTTGCCTTTTTCCAGTTCTTAGAGGAAATATTTTCAGTTTTCCTCATTTTTTTATGATGTTGACGATGGATTTGTCATATTTATCTTTATTATGTTGAGGTGTATTTTTGTATACTTAATTTACTGAGAATTTTTTCATGAAAAGGTGTTGAGTCTTGCTGAATGCTTTTCTTGCATCTACTGTTATGAGTATTATGTTTTTGTTCTTCATTCTGTTAATGAATTTTATTGTTTATTGGTATGTAAATGTTGAACCATTCAACCTGCATCCCTGATATAATTTCCACTTGAACATGATTTATTATCTTTTTGATGTGAGTATTTTGTTGACAATTTTGTATCTGCATTCATAAATGATATTGGTCTGTAGTATTCTGTTTTATTATGGCTTTGCCTGGTTTTGGTATGAAGGTAACACTGGACTTATAAACAGTTTCTTCTTTAACACTTTCTTGGAATGGTTTGGGAATAGTTTGTATTCATTTCTCTCTAAATGTTTTATACAATCTAGCTCTAAAGCCATCAGCTCCTGGATGTTTCTTTCTTGAGAAACTTTCAATTACTGCTTCAGTATCATTACTTGTTATTGACAACTTTAGATTTTCTGTTTCTTGTTGATTTAACCTGGGTGGGTTGTATGTATCCCGGAATGTATCCGTTTCTTATAGATTTTCCCAATTTGTTGGAGTAAAATTGGTCACAGTGGTTGTGATAATCCTTTGCATTCTGTAGTATCATTTGTAAGATCTCCTTTTTAATCTTTATTTATTTTAATTTTCTATTGTTTTTTTCTTTGTTAGTCTGGCTAAAGGGTTGTTTATTTCATGTTGTTTTTCAAAAAAGCACCTTTTAATTTCATAGATTTTTAGTTTTGATTTCACTGACTTCTGCTCTGATGTTTATTATTTCATTACTTCTAACTTTGGCTTTGATTTATTCTTGCTGTTTTTAAGCCCTTGAGGTACATTGTTAGGTCATTTATTTGAAATCTTCCTATTTTTAATGTATGCATGCATTTGTACAGACTCCTTACTTAATAGTCATTTGCTGTGTCCCACAGGTTTTTATATGTTGTACTTTTGTTTTCGTTTGTTTCAAGAATTTTATTTCCTTTTTCATTTTTTCAATGACTGATTGACCAGGAGTGTTTTATTAAATTTCCATTCTTGTTATTGGCTTCTAGTTTTTTCCCATTTTGGACAGAGAAGATACATGCTATGATTCTTCTTTTTAAAAAATGTATTGAGAATTGATATGTGAATACAGTCCATTTTGGAGATGTTCCATTGTATGAAATATTATATAAATGTCTTTTATACCCTTTTGCTCTATAGTGTAGTTAAGCTCCAGTATATCTTTGTTAGTTTTCTCTCTGAATGATGTGTCCATTGATAAAAGTTGGGTGCTGAAATCCCCAACTATCATTGTATTAGAATTCATCTTTGCCTATAGATCTAATACTTGCTTTATGTATTTGGATACAAGATTCAGTTCTAGAATCTGTTATTTTCTCTTTCTTGATTCCCTCTCTTGAGGTGCTTGTTTTGAAATCATGCCTCATGTGACTTCAAATAAAATCTATATACTGGTCATTATCCTAATTCTCCAACCTACATCCCTTATATAAAACCCAGAGTCATTTCCAGCTGCTTCCTTGACATTTCCATTTGCATACCTAATTGGCAGCTTTAAGTTAACATATCCAAACAGAAATGTTCCTGTCACTTCCCTAAGTATTCTATGTGCCCATTTCTCTAACTTAATAAAGGCAACCTCATCTTTCCAGTTGTTTAAATCAATTGCTCCTTGGAGCTATCCTTCCCTCTTTTCTCTAACACTACCAACCCAATGTTTCATCAAATATTGACTTTTCCTTCAAGATATATGAATTCCAGAGCCAAGCTTTCTACCTTCTATGTCAACCCTCTCACACCTGGGTCATTAAACAGCCTCCTGATTAGTCTCCCTGCTTCTATCCTTATTCTGCACAGTTATCTTTTGTAAATGTAAGTCAGATCATATAATAACTCCTCTCTTCAGATTCCTCCAGTATTCTTGGTGAAGTGTCAAGTCTGTAGTATGGATTGTAAGGCCATTTGTGACATTGTCCACATGCTGTCTGTGTGACTACACTCTCCCAACACTTAGGAGCTCTGCACTCCCCACTCTCTATGCTTCAATGATGTTGGCTTTCCCATTCTTCCATCAGGTTGTGACCAGCCTACCCCTGCCTGGGAGCCTGTGAACTGGCTGTGCCTTCTGCCTGGACTACTGTTCCCAAAATAGCCCCATTCCTCACTGTCTCATTGCATTCAGTTCTCTGTTCCAGATATTACTTTATCAAAGAGGCTACCTTGATGGCTTAATTTAAAATAGCACTTTGTCACCATCATTTTCCACCTCCCATTATCTATTATTTATATGTCTATGGTTTATATAGCCCAAGTAATTGGGTCAAATCATGTTAAATATGTTACATATGTATTTATTGAATAAAATGCTTATTTGTATATACTGGGTCCTTTCCCTGAGTTATTTATTTGTAAATTCAACCAACTGCAGATTGAAAATATTCCAAAAAAAATTGCATCTTTCCTATGTTCAAACTTTTTTTCTTGTCATTATTCCGTAAACAATATTATATCACAACTATTTACATACCATTTACATGTATTAGGTATTACAAGTAATCTGGATATAAAATAAAGTATACGGGAAGAGGGGTGGGTATTTGTTGAGCCACTTGGGATACTTGCATCCTATATCAGAATGCCTGGGTTTGAATCTCAGCTTGGGAGGAAGCAAGTGATGGCTCAAGTTCTTGATTCCCTGCCATCCTTGTGGGAAGCCAGGGTGGAGTTCCTGACCTCTGGCTTTAGCCTGGTGCAATCGTGGCTGTTGTAGTCATATGGACAGTGAACCAGCAATGATATCTCTCTCTCTCTCTCTCTCTCTCTCTCTCTCTCTCTCTCTCCCTTTCTCTTTCTCTCTCTTGTGCACACTCTCACGTTGATTTTCAAATGAACAAATTTAAAAAAATAAAGGAATTTAATGTACAGGAGGATGTGCTTGGGTAATAGGCAGACCTAAGCATCTGCAGGTGTGGAACCAGTTTCCCATGAAAATTGAGATACAAGCTTATATTTATTGAAATCTGAATATTATAGGATAACCTATTTTCCAGCAGGTTTTTCACTTTGTTCACCTTTTATTGAATGAATAAATATGTACATTGTATTTGTTCTTTGTCCCTCTTTACTAGAGCATCACCTCCTTGAGGGCAGGATCTTTATTTTGTTCAATGATCTATCCCCAATGCTTGGAACATTGCCTAGCATATGGTGGGTTCTAGTATACTTTGGCTTAAATATTTAATTTATTGTTTGATTTAGACATTGAAACAACTTCCAAGATTAATGCATAAGCTCAATGAATATGATAGGTAGATATTAAAGTGCAGTTTGAGAAAAACATATTGATAAGCATTGCTTGTGTTGTTAAGATTCATAGTACTATTTTATCTCTTGGTGTGGAGGTGTGATTTGTCCAAAACTAGTTCAAAAGAAATATAAAAATCAGAGGTTTGCTAGCTAAGAATATCTCCCTATATGAAGCGAAAATGTCATTATGCCTAATTAAACACCTATTGTCCAATCGTTGATTCCTTTCTCACTTGTTTAGATATGTTGCTAGTGACATTATGAGTATTTTAAGTATAAATATATTTCTACTCAGAATTATGTAGTAAACGTTAACATTTCAATACCCTTTATGGTAATAGAAATGGTAATGGTGGTGATGTGTATATATGTATATGCCACACCAGAATAATACCGTTGAAACTTGCTGTTCAGTTCACACACACTACTTACAACTGAAAAATAATTATTAATTGATTCAGTTTCATAAAGTGTATTTTAAAGAGATGTAGTTATATTTATTCCCTGGATGAACTCAAACTATGCTAAATGTCATTTAGTATAGATTCTGAGGTGACCAGATTTAATGAAATGATGTATGATTAGTGTCTGATTCGTTTCCATGTAAATTTAAGTTTTTTTTAGGTTTTCAGAAAAGTTTGTTCACAGGTGCTTTTTGTTTCTAGTTTTTATTTGATAGTGAAATGAAAATAAGTAGAAAATCACCCCAGACTCACCACTCAAAGAAGTTGGGTTCTAGTATCCATACACTTCTCTGTGTATATGTAAACATTATATAATTGACTGTATATAAATACAGCAATTCTATATAGCAGAACTTCCTTCCCCCCTTTTTACAGCTTCTCTTTTGGTGATTTCAGCTACTTTTGGTCAACAAGAGTCCAAAAATGTTAAGTGGAAATTTCCAGAAATAAGCATCTCATAACTATGAAATAACTGTTATTCTAGTACATTATTATCATCGTTCCATTTTAATATTGTCATTGATATTTTGCTATGCTGGATTTATAAATTAATCTTCATTATAGGGATATATGTATAAATAATAACATAGACAAGAGTGTCAATTTGTTAAGTCAACAACAGGAGTTACTGTGCACTTACTCCTCATGTAGGATCTTTGTCCTTAGTGTGCTGTACATTGAGATTTAATGCTATAACTAGTACTCAAACAGTATTTTTCACTTTATGTTTCTGTGTGGGAGCAAACTGTTGAAATCTTTACTTAATATATGCTAAACTGATCTTCTGTATATAAAGAGAATCGAAAATGAATCATGATGTGAATGGAAGGGGAGAAGGAGTGGGAAAGGGGAGGGTTGCAGGTGGGAGGGAAGTTATGGGGGGGGAAGCCATTGTATTCCATGGGCTGTACTTTGGAAATTTATATTCATTAAATAAAAGTTAAAAAAAAAAGAAAAAAAATAACATAGAGTCTGGTACTATCGGTGGTATCAGGCATGTGCTGAACTTCTTGGAATGAATCTATCATGGTTAAGATGGGACTGACATACATGCTATTTTGTAACCTCCTATTTTCACTCACATCTTGTGCACATATTTCTGTCAATAGATATATATCTATATCATTATTTTTAAGGATGAATAATATTCAGTTGCATGTACCACAATTTGATTATACAGTCCTATGTTGATGAAGTTTTCCCTTTGTTGATTTTGTTATAAAACAATTCAGTGAACATTTTTATGTATGCATCTTTATAATTTGGCTTCTATGTATTTTTTATTTTTATTTATATAAGGTGAAAAAATTTATGTGTTCCATATATAAAGATTTTGGAGCATAGAGATATATCCCACCCTAAACTCTCTCCCATATAGGCTCCGACCCTCTCTCCTTTTTCCTCTCTTATTCCCTCTCAATTTTTACAATGATCTACTTTCAGTTTATTTTATACTCATAAGCTTAACCCTTCACTAAGTAAAGAATTCCACAAATGGTAAAAGAAAAACAATCACCAATCCTCAATAGTTGAGACAATGGCTGTAAACAATAATCAAATCTCAAAATGTTAATTTCACTTACATGCATTACTTTTTTATGTTTTTATTGTTCTTTGTCATTATTTGGTGCACTATGTATGAACAAATCACTAAACAAAAGCAAGTTTCCTCCTATTCTGTTTTAATAATATTACAAATTTCAAAGTACTGAAATATGAGTAAATGAAATTTTACCCTGTACTTTGCCCCTAGAGTCGTCTTCTCTTAAAGTACAAAGATAATAGGCCAGCGCCGCGGCTCACTAGGCTAATCCTCCGCCTTGCGGCACCAGCACACCAGGTTCTAGTCCCAGTCGGGGTGCCGTATTCTGTCCCGGTTGCCCCTCTTCCAGGCCAGCTCTCTGCTGTGGCCAGGGAGTACAGTGGAGGATGGCCCCAGTACTTGGGCCCTGCACCCCATGGGAGACCAGAAGTACCTGGCTCCTGCCATCGGATCAGCACGGTGCGCCGGCTGCAGCGCGCCAGCCGCGGCGGCCATTGGTGGGTGAACCAACGGCAAAGAAAGACCTTTCTCTCTGCCTCTCTCTCTCTCACTGTCCACTCTGCCTGTCAATAAAAAAGTACAAAGATAATGAAATGGTTCATTAACAAATAGAGCTATTTATGTTTAAGATCAAGTTATCAAGTCTGTTGAACATTTTCTTTTTTTAAAAAAACTTTTATTTAATGAATATAAATTTCCAAAGTACGACTTATGGATTACAATGGCTTCCCCCCCATACCGTCCCTCCCACCCACAACCCTCCCCTTTCCCACTCCCTCTCCCCTTCCATTCACATCAAGATTCATTTTCGATTATCTTAATATACAGAAGATCAGCTTAGTATACATTAAGTATGGATTTCAACAGTTTGCTCCCACACAGAAACATAAAGTGAAAAATAATAGATGATTTTTTTAAATGATGATGAAATCAGAGCAGACCTATTGTCATGTTTAATCCCAGTGAGAGTCAAGTTGGGAATTGATAATTTCTTTTTTTTTTTTTACAGAGGATCAGTTTAGTATGCATTAACTAAGGATTTCAACAGTTTGCACCCCCATAGAAACACAAAGTGAAATATATTGTTTGAGTACTCGTTATAGCATTAAATCTCAATGCACAGCACATTAAGGACAGAGATCCTACATGAGGAGTAAGTGCACAGTGACTCCTGTTGTTGACTTTACCAATTGACACTCCTGTCTATGGCATCAGTTGAACATTTTCACCTAAATATACCAATCTGATCATGTTGGCATTTTTGCAATATTTGATGCTAACAATAAAAACTTTTGGAATAAGCTGTAATTTCTGTATCTATGTATATTCGGGTTTGAAAATGAGAGAATAGTGTGAAAGGTTTGCGTGTAGAATTTCCTACCCACACATTTCTTTCCTCTCTGATTCTGACACTTCAGCCTTTGAAACAGTTCCCATGAGCAATACAGAGATTCAGAATATTTAGATCTAAAGGAAAAAACACAATATCTTATACCGCTTTCAACCTAGTATTTGGAAACCTCTTTGAAGAATTGCTAAGATGTAAATCATACTGTTATTTTTTATGTACACTCAAAAAATCCTAGAATTTTATGGAGAAGGAGAGAGAATCCAGAGATAGTAAGGACAGAATCCATGCCAACAGTAAGGGAGGGAGACCCAATCCCCATAATTAAAGTGACACATTTCTAATATATTCATATGAAATAACTGATGGGACTGCAAATCACCTTTATACAAAGGTATCATGTTTTGTTTTTAAAAAGCGCATAGGTTTAACATCCAATGAAAGGGTTTTTGGCAGTTGTCTGAAATAAACTAGATATATGTAACATGACCTTGTTTTGTATCATATACATCCAGCTGAAGCCCAAAGGGGTTTATTATATCTTTTTTAATAGAAAACTTTTATTTAATAAATATAAATTTCGAAAGTACAACTTTTGGATTATAGTGGTTTTTTCCACCATGACCAGCCTCCTAACCTCAAAGCATCTAATCTCCTACTACCTCTCCCATCCCATTCTTCCTTAAGATTCATTTTTAATTTTCTTTATATACAGAATATCAACTCCATACTAAGTAAAGATTTCAACAGTTTGCACCCACACAGACACACAAAGTATATAGTACTGTTTGAAGACTTGTTTTACCATTAGTTCTCATAGTACAGCACATTAAAGACAGAAGTACTACATGGGGAGCAAGTGGACAGTGACTCCTGTTGTTGATTTAACAATTGACATTGTTATTTATGATGTCAGTAATCACCTGAGGCTCTTGTCATGAGCTGCCAAGGCTATGGAAGCCTCTTGAGTTCATAAACTCCAGCATTATTTAGACAAGGCCATAGTCAAAGTGGAAGTTCTCTCCTCCCTTCAGAGAAAGGTACCTCCTTCTTTGATGGCCCCTTGTTTCCACTGGGATCTCACTCACAGAGATCTTTCATTTAGATCATTTTTGCTACAGTGTCTTGGCTTTCCATGCCTGAAATACTCTCATGGGCTTTTTGTCAGATCTGAGGCCTTAAGGGCTGATTCTGAGGCCAGAGTGCTATTTAGGACATTTGTCATTCTATGAGTCTGCTGTGTATTCTGCTTCCCATGCTGGATCATTCTCTCCTATTTAATTCTATCAATTATTATTAGCAGACACTGGTCTTATTTATGTGATCACTTTGACACTTAATCCTATCTTTATGATCAGTTATGAACTCAAACTGATCACTTTAACTAGTAAGATGGCATTGGTACCTGCCAATTTAATGCAATAGAAGTTTATTCTCTTCCTAGTTTTTATACATTCGCTACAATATCTCTGAGATATTTCCATCCTTTATCAAAGAACATCAGTGTTGTGATGGACTTCATAGGTCATTTGATTCAACCACTATTTCCAAAAGAAATGCTTTTCATCTTTTTCATAATTATGCCCTCTATCCTTCCATTGATTCTATTGCTTGCTAGAGCTATGTTGACCTAGGCATGTCAATTATCCTTTTTTTCTGCACCTTCACTATTTCCCGGACTACTAGCTTTTCCCACTATCATACAAATCATTTCAAGACTGTCCAGCCTGGGGCCGGTGCTGTGGCACAGTGGGTTAAAGCCCTGGCCTGAAGCGCCAGCATCCCATATGGATGCCATTTTTAGTCCCGCCTGCTCCTCTTCTAATCCAGCTGTCTGCAATGGCCTGGGAAAGCAGTGGAAGATGGCCCAAGTCCTTGGGCCCCTGAACCCATGTGGGAGAGCCAGAGGAAGCTCCTGGCTCCTGATTTCGGATCAGTTCAGCTCTGGCCATTGTGGCCATCTGGGGAGTGAAACAGCGGATGGAAGACTGTTTTCTCTTTCTCTGCCTCTCCCTGTAACTCTTTCAAATAAATAAAATAAATCTTTCAAAAAAAAAAGACCGTCCATCCTAACAAGTCCCTTGTAGAATTCCACACAGACCATTTACTTGCCCCTTTTCCCTGGATGAACAAAGCCAATGTCACCTTTGCAATCTTCATTTTCTCATCTATTTCTTTATCCCTCAAACCTCTCCATTCTGTCTTCTATCTTCATCACCATCATTGAACTGCTATTGCTAATATCCCCAATTACTGTCATTACTATTTTTTCTTCTTCCTTCCTCTCTTCTTAAATGTTTGGTGTCTTTCCTCCTCCAATTTCCATCCTTTGTAGATATCTTCTATTTCCTGTGGCTTCATCTATTATCCATATCAGGCAACTTCTTGAGAGCTAGATCTGTGAATACAACTGGCTATTGCACACAAGACTTGTCACAATGACTCTTCAAACTCCAAATAGGCAACAATGGAGTCATTGTCTCTATCTCTGAAATAGAACAGAATAGCCCCTCCTTTCAACCTCCTGATGTCCTTTGTTTAAACAGACTCCATCATTAAAAAATGACACATAGTATTTGCCTTCACAATACCTGCAGTCATTATATGGAAGGCTTTCCCAGATTTTTTAGGTATGAAATTCAGTTTATGTATTGTGACAAAGAGTCAATCCTTTTTTTAAGTTTTAGTTTCCTCATGTAGTACAGTAGTAGGGTTCTTAAGAGGATTAACTGGGATGATAAATGCACAGCATTTCATGTTAAGCACATCAAGTTAATGCATGTTACTTTTATTTTCTTTTATGGTCTATATAATGACATACTGACTTTAGGCCAATACATAGCAACCTGTAATTCTTGGAAGACTGTGGGATACTACCATGTATTAAATTGTCATATTTTGTTTTTAAAGACCAAATTAGTAAGAGTCATATACAGTCTGAAAGGACAGTTACTTACAGGGCACAATCTGATCTACAAGTCCACAATCTACCTTCATCAGCCAGTGCCAATCACTGAAGTAGGACCATTCAAAAAGGAAAGAACACTCAAAATTCATCCATTTCCCACGTAAAATCACAATTGAAGAGATAAAATCTGGAGTGGAATGTTGAATTAGCTGCTGTTGGGAGACCCTGGTCTGCACTCTATCTGTATGCATATTGAAGGGAGTGCAGGGCAGGGTTTCCCATACAGAGGGCACAGGCTACCACCGCATGAGAAAGGTGGTACTCAAAGGGTGAACTCAATTTCAAAGCCATTTCACCTGGAATCTTATCCACCAAATCAAAACTTCATGAGAATTCAAGAGATCTGCTCATAAGAAGAAAGTCAGCCTTTATAAATCTCTTCATTACTTATTGAAATATGGTGGGGCTCTTAGTCTTAGGTTGAACAAGAATTTTAAGTTTGAAACTGAACTCTTTCTTTCACAAGATACATTGATTTTGCATATGGTTGTTCCATTTATTGATGTAATATATGTCCTTTGTAAAAAAAAAATGGGCAATACACAAAGATACCCATAGAAATTCCTTCAAGCCAGAAAAAATCAATGTTAGTTACAGTGGTTGACTGGCTGATATATGTGCATATGTGTGCTCTCTCTCTTACATATATGTGAAGATACTTGAAAAAGTTCATGGAAAAAGTGGAATTAAAGGATAAATTTATTTTTGGTGTAAAAGTTAAATGCATATATTGCTTTCATAATATGCATTTCCATGAATTTTGAAGGCTTCTGGTATTATATAAAGATATATATATGGAATATTTGCATGCATACCAGCTATGAAGCCTACTTTTCTCTCATTGTCATGAATGTTCTCCCATATATTTAAATAATTTGCACATAATCATTGTAATGGCTGAATATCAATTGTCTTTTTCAGTTCTCTGTTTATTTTCTTTTAACATTTAAATTTGACTTCCTTAACAATTAAATGTCTGTGACCTCCATACCTAGATCAGGTACTTGAATCTTTGAAAAAATATTAATAAATTAAATATTTAATAATGATCATTTGATTATACGAGTTATGTATGTTTCTGTATCATGTTCATATATATTAGGAATTGACATGTGCAAAACTTTATAATTTACGGCATTTTCACATGTACTTTCTTTGCAAACATGAGATAGACAAGGAAGGAATTATTATTCTGTCTTCATAAATGAAGAAAGTGATGTTCAGAGAGAAGTGATTTTCTAAAGGACACAAAATTAATAAATGGGAAAATTGGAATTCTAAATTTTAAATTGTCTTCTAACTCAAATAATACTATTTCTAGTACATTTTGCCATGTGCCAAAGTCTCTAGTTTTTTTGAGTGCTTCTAATTCTTAATCAAATATTCACTACTTACACATTTTTTGGATCATACCTTAGGAGATTATTAGTAGAATACTGAACATTACTAGATTCTTACAATAAAGACACATTTTTTTTCTCTTTAAGGGATGCAAATGTGCTATATATTAATACTACCTAGGAAAAAACTGTTAGATTTGGATTTTTTTGATGAAATTTATGTGGTAAAAGAGCAACTCAGGCTTTTTTTAGGGATAAGAAAATCCACTGCTTTTGCTGAACAGTTTGCAGAGTCTAGACTATCATAATTTATAGTTGAACATCTTGATTCAAAATTTGGATAATCAGGTTAAAAATATAGTGAGTATACCAAGGAATTTAATCATAGTATAAAAACTATCAAAATATCTTAGAGAGGATACAATGGGAGCTTGCTCTCCCTCCTCCCTCTGCCTCCCTTCCCTTCCCTTTCTGTCTCTTTCTGTCCAGCCCTCTCCCTCTCCTGTTATACCTCTCAAATAAACACATTTTTTAAGAGAAGATAGGATACATGTTAAAATAAAAATACACTGTGAGTGGGATTCCTCCTCACCTAATTACCTGGGAAACGCATGATCCTACATCTACCTTCTTGTTTCAGCCTAAATTAAATTTATGGCATTATTGCCACCCACGTTTTTTGTCTCCACAGTAGATTTCTGTTCATGTTTATTTTAAAATAACACCATTTGCTGCCCTGTTTTATCCTGATGCCTATTTAAAAGCTAGTCAGGAATGCACTTTTGCCATCTGTTTTACTTGAAGGTAAAGACTTTCTGTTTTTATTTGAAAAATTAAGTGCCATTCCATCTCAGTTAAACTACCTCCATCTAATGAGCATTTGGAGAATACAGAGATATTGTCTAACACAAAGTAATATGCATATTCTTCATAAGTAGGAATGAAATGCATTTTTAAGATTTATTTATTTATTTGAAAGAATTAAAGAGAGAGAGGGAGGGGGAGAAAGAGAGAATGAATATCTTCCATTCTATGATTCACTCTCCAGTTGGCTACAACAAGCAGGGCTGGGCCAGGCTGAAACCGGGAGCTAGGACCTTTATCCGGGTCTCCCACATTGGTAGCAGTAGCTCAAGCACTGGGGCCATCATCCACTGCTTTTCCCAAGCCATTAGCAGGGAACTGGATTGGAAGTGGAGCAGCAGGACACAAACCAGTACCCAAATGGGATGCCAGCATCTCAGGCAGCAACTTTACCAACTACAGCATGACACCCAACACCTGAAATCATTTTAGTAGTATCAGTTTCTCAGAATTAATGCTTGGATATTAATGACAGTTAATAACATAGGTGCTTATGACACTTTTTTTTGGCAAAGATCCATCCAGAAGTATTATATTGTAGATACATGAATTCTAGGTATTTATGGAATCTCCCAAATTATTTTCCACATGTCTGATTAAATGGCACAGATATCAGCTCACCCAGTATCACCTCAAACCAATCAAGAATAGTTGTCAGTAGGTACCATGGCTGCTCAGTACACAGGGATGAGGCTAACTTAATCACACCATCAAATAAGAAATGACTTAAAATGACATGAGCCTTGACCTGAATCAAACCCCAGATAGGTACAGAAATTCCTCTGACACTAGAAAGATAATTGACAAAGGTCCCCAGGTCTCACAGGACCTAGCAAGGGCAGGAAGCCTGACTTTGTCCCCTCAAATTAGTCATGACTGAAGGAATTTTAGGTTTCAGCAAGAACTGGATCTTGCCTTGGAGTGATCTCTGGAAACTATGAGATAAGATATTCTTTCCAGGAATAGAGGGCTCTGAAAGGACTAAAGCAGCAAACTTCAGGTCACTAAGCACCCCTTTCATAGAGAGATCCTGGCTTTGTTCCTTCACTTTAGGGAGCTCACTGGACTCAGCATGTCATTGAATGTTAAATCAGTTCATACTGAATTGAAAAGCAGAATGGGAATTAAACTGATTGGAACAGTGATGAGGAAGTTGGAAAAGGGTGAAAGGGGAACTTCCTTCTATTTTTGTTTCTTTGGACTTTTCTCAGAATCAAACTACTAAGTGATTGCCTGAAATCTTGGAGCGAGATTCAGATTTATCACCTGTGTCTTTCTCTGTTTCCCTGCTTCTTGGTCCTTCTTCCACTGCTTCTTTAGAAAAAGAAAGAAAATCATTTTCTTGGCCCTATGTGGGAAACCCTCTTGGCATTTTCTAACTGCCAAGTGTTCTATAACCAACCATCTGTGGAAGCATTTTTTTTCTCATTTTTTAAATTATTTTATTTTCCTCTCCCTCTTTTTCCCTCCTTTCTCCCAGCACCCCCCTCCCCAACTTCTTTAGGATTTGAAGATCAGTAAGCCACTGATCTGCTTTGTAACAACTTCCTTTTTGCAGCTGTAATTTATCACTTGTTTTTCTGAATGTTTTCTGCTAAGATCAATTAAGTAAGATAATTTCATGTAATGAAAAATGTGATATGTTTTAGGGGAACCTATACCGGTACTGAGTATAATATTTCATAACTGACTAATAATTTAGAATAAGTTTGGGCTTTTTCAGGGCCTTTTACAAAGAAAATCAAAGGTGGGCTTTCACCTTATTGTCCTCAAGGGACTACGGGAGACAAAATTTCCTCCACTGCAATGTGGATAGGGAGTTTCATACCATAGCAGTTTTCAGACTTCACTGCACAAAGCAGATTGTTGTAGTGGTTACTTTAGTGGGGAATTTGCCAGCTGGGAAATTGTGCCACTGAGCCAAATCAGGCCACTGGAACAGCCATACTCTTTACTTATTCATTTCTGGAGCGTTTTAAGGAGATGCTCTAGCAAGCAGCTGCTCGTTGGTAAGAGCAGCCTTGGGTGTGCTAAATGAGACCTAAATTAGACTAGTAGATGATCAGAAGACAAAGAATACCAAAGAGACAAGTGAATCACAGAAGAAGGAGCTGTGGGACATCCTGTAGTGTTTTCCCACTGTGACTCTGGCATAATTAATTGCAATTTTGGTGTGGCTGAGTGAAGTATATAACACTGAAATTGTAGACCAGATTATTTTTATGGTATAAATTTGATTTAAATAAGTGACCAGTTTGCTTTATAATAAAATAAATATGTGCCTGTTTATTTTGGTGTCTAAGATTATCCACAACCACATGTCCCTTTGTTTTTAATGAGCTTACATAGTAGAAGGTAAGGGAGAGAAGTGGAGGATGACTCATTTGAGATTAGATATAGAATGCATATATAACTCAAATATTGCCATGCTTGAGATTTTAGTGGGTGTCTGTACACAAAATATGAGGTTAGAAATGGCCATTCTGGTTTGTGGTATGGATTAAATGTCTATATTTTCTTGATGTGCATCAGTTGCCTTGTAGATTTTGCTCCCTGATGCTCATTAGTCAGCTTTCATCTATATGTGTATAAATAGTAATGATAATGTTAACTGCTTTAGGCATTTTGTAAAGCAATTTGACTCAGGATTGATTAGAATGAATTAGCAGATGGGAAATTTTGACTTATGTTTGTAGAAATATTTTAATTTTAGCTCTAGACTTGTTTAGCCTGTCCACACTTGTCTGAGGATGCTCAGAAAATACACAGCCATCATAATATTTGCCCAAGGAAAATATAAATACCAACATAAATTCCTACCCTGAATACCATATTGCATGATACAAACTACAAAAGAAACACATTTCAGGTCATTTGTTCTTTTTTTTTTTTTTTACAAGTTTCTCTATTATTTTCTTTTTTAACTTTTATTTGAAAAATATTAATTTCCAAAGTATAACCTTTAGATTATAGCGGCTTTCCCCCCCCATAACCTTCCTCCCACCCACAACCATCCCATCTCCCACTCCCTCTCCCATCCCATTCACATCGATTCATTTTCAATTATCTTTATATACAGAAGATCAGTTAAGTCTATACTAAGTAAAGAGTTCAACAGATTGCACCCACACAGAAACACAAAGTATAAAGTACTGTTTGAGTACTAGTTATACCGTTAATTCACATAGTACAACACATTAAGGACAGAGATGCTACATTGGGGAGTAAGTGCACAGTGACTCCTGTTGTTGATTTAAGAATTTACACTCTTATTTAATCATCTGAGGCTCTTGTCATGAGCTGCCAAGGCTTTGGAAGCCTCTTGAGTTCAAAAACTCTGATCGTATTTACTAATCAAAGTGGAAGTTCTCTCCTCCCTTCAGAGAAAGCTACCTCTTTCTTTGATGGACCCTTCTTTCCGCTGGGTTCTCACTCACAGAGATCTTCATTTAGGTCATTTTTTTTTGCCAGAGTGTCTTGGCTTTCCATGCCTGAAATACTCTCATGGGCTTTTTAGCTGGATCCTAATGCCTTAAGGGCTGATTCTGAGGCCAGAGTGCTGTTTAGGACATCTGCCATTCTGTGAGTCTGCTGTGTATCCTGCTTCTCTCCTTTTTAATTCTGTCAGTTAGTATTAGCAGACACTAGTCTTGTTTATGTGATCCCTTTGACTCTTAATCCTATTGTCATTATCAATTGTGACCTAAAATTGATCACTGGGACTAGTGAGATGGCATTGGTACATGCCACCTTGATGGGATTGAATTGGAATACCCTGGCACATTTCTAACTCTACCATTAGGGGTAAGTCCAAGTGAGCATGTGCTGAAAGAGAAAGAGAAATTTTTAGTTTTGGATAATGTGTTTTGTCCCCCACCCCTACTTTGCATTAGTTCAGTATCTAGGCTTTGGGCATTGAGAAGGAGCCAGTCTTGTCCAAGCTGAAACTATGTACAAAACATAGGTAGTTTAGAAACCCTGAATATGGCTTTGGACCAGACAATATATAAGAAATGTGAAAGCTAAGAAGCTTCTGGACCAAAGAGATACCCCAACATTCATGCTGTCTGTTGGCTGGTGGTACTAGCATGCAGCAGCTACGCAGCAGTTATCAGAGCCTCCAGACCTTAGCTGAGGTAATCTCTGGACTTGGAGAGGATGGGAGCAAGCTGAAAGCCATTTGCTCCTTCTTAATGATTATCCATTAGTACACCATAGTTTTTATTGCAGAATAGATTAGAAACAATTAGCAAATGGAAAATTGAACAGGCCCTTGCTGCTTTTTGTGTTTTGATGTACCTTTTGATCAGAATCAAAATGCTCTTTTCAGAGTCAGATGTGCCATTATACCTGAATTACATTTTTTCCTCTGCTACAGATGCATGCTTCCATCTAAAAATGGAAATTTTCTGAAGAGGGCTTCAGTATATATTGCTGATTGCTGCCTTTAGTTTCAGATGCTTTTTAGAAAGCATTATTTAGTACACTAATTTTCCCATACAGAACAAGGTATATTAAAATGATGTTTTAAGCATATTCCAAAGTCATCTCTTACATTGCAAGAATATGGAACTGTATCAACTGCTACTGAGACAGTTTAATCACTCATTGTTAACTGGGAACATTTTCATTTTTATTGTACTTGTCATTACCTATCACCATACTTTTGTCTGAAATGAAACTATTTTATAGGATAAATAATGAAATTAAAGTAACAATGCATCTGATTTTGTCAATGCTCAGGAAGTGAATCATTCAATACTAGGCTTACAGAATTCAGGGAACATCATTAGGACCTCATGAATTTCAACTTAAGTGGTATAGATTTTTTTATATTTCTCATATAGACTTGGATGAGGCTTTATGTAAATGCAAATTCCTTCATCTCTTACATTCATGCATTGTTTATTTGCGTTTTTATTCTATCTCCTCCAAAGAGAAGCAAAACTTGCTTAATATGCAAATTAGAATTTTTATTGAGCTTTGTGTTTTATTTTCCCCCAAAACTGAGGTGATAAAGGTTAGATTCCACTGATAAAATTTGCATCACATTTAAAGAAATAGTGCTTAGTGAGATTTTTGTCGTGAACATTTTCACAGCTTGATTCTATTTCTCATTATATTCCAATTACGAATTCAAGTGAAACAAAACTGTTCTTATAGAATGAAACATATGAAAATGTCAAACTATCTATGCAAATGAACAAAAAATACCCTCAAAAAAATACCCTCTATCTTTATTTCTCACCTGAAGTGGCATGTCTGTCTCTCCCCCCTCTCCCCCTCTTTCCCTCTCTCCCTCCCTTTCCCTCTCCCTCTCCTTCTCCCTCTTCCTCTCCCTCTCCCTTTCCTTCTGCCTCTCCCTTTCCTTCTCCCTCTCCCTCATTTGTTTAACCAACATAATCTGTGGTAAAATATTAAATTACTCTGTGATATTGTTGAAAACAAAAGAGTGAGAAACAGTGAAAAAATTTTTGGACTTCCTGGTATGGAAAGCATCTAATGTCACTAATGCAGCATCAGTAACATCATCAAAATTGACAGTGAATTATTTTCGTTCATCCCTCCTAGAACTCCAGAGCATCAATAGGACTCAGTGTCAGAGCTTAGAAAATTAGAGCCGTCCATAATTGTAAATCTCTTTGTAAAGAAATCAAATCATAATTTGATTATATGTAAGAGGTACAAAGCAAGCCATTACTCTGTATCCAAAAATTCCAATTGTAGAGGAGCAGCAAGCATCTGAGGTATTAGCTGAGGTTTATGGTGCTTCTAATAAACTTCTTCTAAGCTCTTTTCTGTTTAGTGTGCACCTAAAGGAGTAGGCTGAGTAACAGCTGTGATGGAATTAGGTGGAGGAAGGAAAATTACATGCACATATACCTGCCAAGTAACCAATGTAGGTTGGGTCACTTTTTATTCATTAACTGTCCCTAACTCCTCTAATGAGTTAGTAAAGTGCTAGTAGATTTCAGGAATGAGTACCCAGTGTGTAGTGTCTAAAGGAACAAACTCCTTAATTTTTTTCTCTTGTATCTTTGGATTGTGTAAAATGATTTTTTGGGCAGAAATGATTCTTTCTAGTTGTATTTTTCTTAGCTTAATGTTAAATGAATGCATTTTCCCTGAAATATGTTATATTGCAAATTACTTTATTTTAAAAATTAAATCTATGTGTCATAGAGAACACATAGGGAGGACACTTAAAATCATTGGCTTGCCTTCCTAACCAAGGTGTAAATTATGTAAACAAAATATGCAAGTATGTTTAAAAAAAGACTGTGAGACTTCTATCACTTGTTTGCTCCCCACTGGATTGTCAGGGAATGCTATAGTATGTCACTTCTAAGAGTGAGTTCCTTTTACAAATTAAATTAGAAATCTAATCCTCTTCTCCAACCAACATTGAGTTTATAACCTAGGTGATACTTTGATTTAGACATGAATGCTTACATCATGGATCAATTGAGTTAAACATACTTGGGTTATGGAAATAGTAATAATGGTCAAGTTTACAATGTCCATTTTACATTTTTCTTAAAAATCTCTTCATAGAACATTTTTGGCTCATTACTCTAGAAGGTAATATTTTAATGGTGAAGATTTGTCATTCACTTTTTCAAGCTGTTTACACATGTTCTACATATTTCAGAAGGATTACCAAAATAATAAATCCAACTTTCAGTATTATATAAGGTGAATAGAAAAAGTAGCCTGATATTTTCCCCATAAGCTTCAGTTAAGTTCCTGTATTTTGGATTGTGTCATTGAGGTGTGATGTGGGCGAATTTCTTTAAATTTGAGGTAATTTGTTAGAATATGTAGGAGATGTGGGTTTACTCACACTTAAAAAAAAAACTTCTTTAAAGACAATGTTGAAATCAAGCTGTGATTATATAGCCTTATAGAAATAATATTCATCCTTCCTTAACTTGGAAAGGAGAACTCTCAGTATCATTCTTTCCATTGTATCAATTATGAAACCCAAGACTCAAAGCAACCATTATAGTATACATCTTCATTAAATTGGTGACACATCCTAAGAAACCTCTCCATCGGAACTTCCAAATGTAAAATAATACAATTAGACTTGAATATAACCTGCTGCAGACACATGAATGCTCAATAATTTTTAAGACAAACCAAAGAGTTATTTCTTGTAATACTATATACGAATGATGATTGTTATGTATTCATAAATAGAATTCAAATTTGTCATAATTGTAACTTCTGAGTTACCTAACCTAGATAAACCAAAAACTTTAATTTAAAAAGTACAATTGGAATAATTGGATTATCTAGTTGCTTTCATTGAGGTATCTATACAAAAGAAAACAAGACATTAAGGATTAATTTTTTATGTGTACTATGTAGCCTTGCTGATAGTTGTTGCAGTGAAGGCAATTTCTTTAAAGAAAATTTACCTGTTTTGACATGCTAACTTGAGGCAGAAATTTTATTTTTCTTTCTCTCTTAGAAAATAAATCCATCTCTGCTGATCACAAATATTGTATTCCTGGTAAAAATACAATTTTCAAGTTCACTAGCTGTTTGATGTCAATATGATTTTGCAATTACAAATGGAAGCTTCTTTCACATTCATGACTGATCCTCAAGAAACATAAAGTGAATAACCAATTAAACAAGAAATATTCGAACTACCAACTTGGACATAGTCTTTTTAAACATAAGAGGCCAACTACTGTGGCCGGCACTATGGCATAGCAGGTAAAGCCACCACCTGCAGTGCCAGCATCGTGTATGGGTGCCAGTTCTAGACCTGGCTGCTCCACTTCTGATCCAGCTCTTTGCTATGGCCTGGGAAAGCAGTAGAAGATAGTCCGAACTCTCTGGCCCCTGCACCTGTGTGGGAGACCCAGAAGAAGCTCCTGGCTTCAGATTGGCACAGCTCCAGCTGTTGTGACCGATTGGGGAGTGAACCAGTAGATGGAAGGCCCCCCCACTGTGTAACTCTGACTTTCAAGCAAAACAAATAAATCTTTTAAAAAAAGAGGCCAACAACTAATGTGAGATCTTTATTGCAATTCTCTGTTATCCTGTACAGTAATTTGGGAAGAAACAGAATCATTGAAGATCTACATTAATAAAGTATTTCAGATTATGATATATGATATTAATTCAATAATGCTACAGGGGTGTTGTTTTCCCAGCAGGCAAATTTCTGAGAAATAAACTAAATTTCTGTTCTGGATAACCAGAATATGTCTCCATAAAGCCCAGTCATCAATAAGTTCTTTTCCTTAATCACATAGCCACTCCATGAAGTTGGAAATTGTGATAAGTAGACAATGCAGTTCCAATGTCATGTACAATATTATTGTATAATATTAGGTCTAAAATTTGAAGTATTTTTAAGCAGTTTATGCATACATATATGAGTTGAGGCAAAAGTTCCTAACATAGACTCTTTGAAAGTGAAGGCAAATGTTTGTATTTAAATGTGCATGCTGGTGTACAATCAGTGATTTTTAAAGATATAAATCTTTGTTGTCTACAGTGATACCACCCTGAAAGTACCCAGTCTCGTCTGATCTCGTAAGCTAAGCAGGGTTGGGCCTGCTTAGTATTTGGATAGGAGTATACCTGTGTTTGTGTTTTTAATAATATCACTGAAAAAAACATAGAGTGACTGATATTATTTTAGTAGTAGGTACAGTCATATGGGCACCTAAACTGTAGATTGGTGTTTTGTTTATTTATGAGAAATGATACCTTAGAAGATGAAAACTAAATTTCTGACTAAATCTTTTCATTGATTTGCAAGAATCTCATAGTATAGTATTATAACAATAGGAAATCAAGAAATGTATACCAATTAATCAATTTTTTCTTATTAAAATTTATCTATAATTTCTAAATAGCAAGGACCCATTCAAAGAGAACAGTACATAGAAGTCATATTGCCAATTGATTGGTCATTGAGCTCAGAGTGCAAAAAGGTGATCTATGAAATGCCTTCATTTCTGAAAAAATGCCACCAATAATTGATTAAATACAAGAACTTATTTAATTCAGTGCTATTCAGTACAATTGAGGAAGTTAGACCTTAACCATGTTTGTAACTAGCATTTTGATCATTTATGTATATAACATTACCCTGGTTAAGGTGTCCCATAGTATTCCCAAATTATGATCTCCTAGTCTTCTCTGCTTTCCTGGATATTGTGTATATTTTCTAAGGTTCAGAGGAGGTTGTCTGTCATTTGTTTCACACTATAGAAGATTGAAATGGAAGTTGTGTTCTCGTACCGCATTCTCAATTTTTAAATCTGTAGCATTAAGCTGGTGATCTACTGGCAACTGCTTCTGGTGACTGGCAATGTGGAATAGCTATTTGAATCTTGTCTTTCCTTTGCTGGCATGAAACCTCGAAGTACTCTCCTTTGTTCCCTTTTTAAAAAATATTTTATTTATTTATTTGAGAGGTAGAGTTACACAGAGGGAGAAGGAGAGGCAGAGAGAGAGGTCTTCTTTCTGTTGGTTCACTCCCCAAATGGCCGCAATGGCTGGAGCTAGGCTTCTTCCAGGAAGCCAGGAGCCAGTAGTTTCTTCCAGGTCTCCCACGTGGTTGCAGAGGTCCATGCACTTGAGCCATCTTCTGCTTTCCCAAGCCATAGCAGAGAGCTGGATTGGAAGAGGAGCAGCTGAGACTAGAATTGGCGCCCACATGGATTAACCTACTGTGCCACAGAGCCAGCCCCTCTCCTTTGTTCCTTTAACATAACCAGTGGAACTTCATACTGATTCAGGGATGCTTTGTGTTCTCCACTATCAGCACTGAAGATCTACTGCAGCCTGGTGAAAGTCTCCTTAGAAAATTTCAGCTTTGTCCCACAATACCTGTGGGATTCACATATAATGCTCTATCCTATTCTCTAGGAAAATGTGTGTAAATACCCATTAGATATTGCCAACATAGTGTTTATGTTCAGTGAATTTTAGCCATATCTACTATCAAATATCTGTTTTTATGGCTAATCCTCTAGGGGGGCCTTAAGGTGAAATGGCTGTTGCATCAAGTCTGGGTTGTTTTTACTAAACAAAAGCTCCTTCCCTAACAAAAGAGCTGTGTATTCTCAGAGTCACCATAGTGCACTATTGTTTCTATTGCAATACTCATCATGCCAAAAAGTACTGGCACATTTATCTCACCAGTTTCATTAACCTGACTGTAAATTCTGAAAGACAGAAGATAGCTAAGACTTGTTCACTGCTATATACTTAGTTCTTAACCAAGTATCTGAACTTTTCATGCCTGTAGTTGGTGCCCCATGATTGTGGAATGATTAAATATAGTGGCTGACTATCACAGGTACTGAATGACTCCTACAGAATGAGACTGGTCCACAAAGGCATACCCTCAAACCATAGCATTAGTACAATCAACATATGTACTATGAATAGATGCAAACTCCTAATGTCAGCAATTATGCTCCCAATATTAACCTCAGGTTGGATGTAACATAGTAATAATACTTTGAATATTAATTATAAATCTGCTGATTTGAAATAAATAATTATCCTTTTACCAGCATTATGCAATATCTTTTCTGATGACTGGTTAAAATCTGCTTGGTGTAACAACCTCTAAAATACATTTACCTCTAAAGTAATTGTCACCCACATACAACAACTCTGGTAGCTACTATTTTGAACATATAAAACCTTTCTAACTCATCATTTTTCTACATCTTATTGATAGTACCAAATACACCTAATCTAAGCTTCCCATTTTTCTGTAACCAGTAAGATTCTAAATAAAGACATCTTTTGCTCTATCTGTATTTCTCCCACCACTTTCAAGATAGATTCCTATAGTATGCATGTGTGTGTGTGTGTGTGTGTGTGTGTGCCTGCTCACTTGTATCTATCTGTCCACTGATCCATTGATTCAACAGAAATCCACAGATTGAACCTTGCCAAACGGAGCTCTTCCCTTCCCTAAGCTAGTTATCAAATGACAGAAACAGACATTGAACTGCTAAATGTAATTGAGTACCTACTCCAGGTCCATTTCTTCCTACTATCTAAGCACTGAAACAAGATTACCATGCACAGATTACTATTCTAGAGCAGCAATTTTTACAGTATTAAAATAGGAGTACTAAGAAAACAACGAGAATCTAGGACCTATGATGTGGATAAGAAGGAGGTGCTCTAGAGTGAAATGCCTTTTTAGGAGGCCACTATCAAAATTTAACTTCTTAGAAATGTCTGTTTGTATCAGTATTGCTGTAAATATAGTTTTGTAAAACTTTGTTTTATACTTTTGTGAAACCAATGGTTAGGAATGTTATACTGCTATAGTTTTAATGATCTGCAATTACTTTAAGATTTTGTGTTTATGAGTGAAGTGGTCATTTTCCTATTCAATTAGTGTTTATAGGCCTTATCTATATTCCCATTACACTAGGATATTTTTACTTTTTAATTGTAAACTTCTTATTAAGTGAAGTATTAAGCCTTTTTACTGTAATGTAAATTTAAAAATGTTGTCTCAAAAACTAAAAAAAAAGAGAAGAAAGGAGGGAGGGAAGAAGGAAATAACATTATCTTACTAGAATTGTATCTATGAATCACATTGAATGTGTTAAAAACTAATTAAAATTAAAATAAAAAACATTTAAAAAATTAATTTCTTGCAAGTCATTTCCTGGCAACAGGAGAAGTGACCTCACTCCTGAAAAGCTGAGAAAGCACAGAGGAATGGAAGAGAAACCATTCCAAAGAAAGCCCAGCTTAAATAGTTTTTTTTTTTTTTTAACTTTTATTTAATGAATATAAATTTCCAAAGTACAGCCCATGGAATACAATGGCTTCCCCCCCCATAACGTTCCTCCCACCCACAACCCTCCCCCCCACTCCCTCTCCCCTTCCATTCACATCAAGACTCATTTTCTATTCTCTTTATATACAGAAGATCAGTTTAGCATACATTAAGTAAAGATTTCAACAGTTTGCTCCCACACAGAAACATAAAGTGAAAAATACTGTTTGAGTACTAGTTATAGCATTAAATCTCAATGTACAGCACACTAAGGACAAAGATCCTACATGAGGAGTAAGTGCACAGTGACTCCTGTTGTTGACTTAACAAATTGACACTCTTGTTTATGGTGTCAGTAATCACCCTAGGCTCTTGTCATGAGCTGCCAAGGCTATGGAAGCCCCCTGAGTTCACTGACTCTGATCATATTTAGACAAGGCCATGGTCAAAGTGGAAGTTCTCTCCTCCCTTCAGAGAAAGGTACCTCCTTCTTTGATGGCCCGCTCTTTCCACTGGAATCTCACTCACAAAGATCTTTCATTTAGGTCCTTTTTTTTTTTCCAGAGTGTCTTGGCTTTCCATGCCTGAAATACTCTCATGGGCATTTCAGCCAGATCCGCATGCCTTAAGGGCTGATTCTGAGGCCAGAGTGCTGTTAGGACATCTGCCATTCTATGGGTCTGCTGTGTATCTCACTTCTCATGTTGGATCGTTCTCTCCCTTTTTTATTCTATCAGCTAGTATTTGCAGACACTATTCTTGTTTATGTGATCCCTTTGGCTCTTAGTCCTATCATGATCAATTGTGAACTGAAATTGATCACTGGGACTAGTGAGATGGCATTGGTACATGCCACCTTGATGGGATTGAATTGGAATCCCCTGGTATGTTCTAACTCTACCGTTTGAGGTAAGTCAGCTTGAGCATGTCCTGAATTGCACATCTCTTCCCTCTCTTATTCCCACTATTATGTTCAACAGCAATAACTTTTCAGTTAAGTTTCAGCACTTAAGAAGAATTGTGTATTGATTACAGTATTCAACCAAAAGTATTAAGTAGAACAAACAAAAAAAATACTAAGAGGGATAACATATTAAGTTGCTCATCAACAGTCAGGGTGAGGGCTGATCAAGTCACCGTTTCTCATAGTGTTCATTTCACTTAACAGGTTTCCTTTTTGGTGCTCAGTTAGTTGTCACCGATCAGGGAAAACAATTGGTATTTGTCCCTTTGGCATTGGCTTATTTCACTCAGCATAAGGTTTTACAAGTTCCTAACAGGGATCACTTTTCAGTTAAAATTTAAACACCTAAGAATAATTGTGTTAATTACAGAGTTCAACCAATGGTACTAGAACAAAAAAAATACTAAAATGGATAAAGTATTACATTGTACATCAACCATCAGGACAAGAGCTGATCAAGTCACTGTTTCTCATAGTGTCCATTTCACTTCAACAAGTTTCCCCTTTGGTGCTCAGGTAGTTGTCACTGATCAGGGAGAACATATAATATTTGTCCCTTTGGGACTGGCTTAATTCACTCAGCATGATGTTTTCCAAATTCCTCCATCTTGTTGCAAATGACCAGGTTTCGTTGTTTTTGACTGCTGTATAGTATTTTATAGAGTACATGTCCGATAATTTCTTTATCCAGTCTACTGTTGATGGGCATTTGGGTTGGTTCCAGGTCTTAACTATTGTGAATTGAGCTGCAATAAACATTAATGTGCAGACAGCTTGTTTGTTTGCCAATTTAATTTCCTTTGTGTAAATTCCAAGGAGTGGGATGGCTGGGTTGAATTGTAAGGTTATCTTCAGGTTTCTGAGGAATCTCCAGACTGACTTCCATAGTGGCTTAACCAATTTGCATTCCCACCAACAGTGGGTTAGTGTCCCTTTTTCCCCACATCCTCTCCAGCATCTTTTGTTGGTAGATTTCTGAATGTGAGCCATTCTAACTGGGGTGAGGTGAAACCTTATTGTGGTTTTGATTTGCATTTCCCTGATTGCTAGTGATCTTGAACATTTTTTCATGTGTCTGTTGGCCATTTGGATTCCCTCTTTTGAAAAATGTCTATTGAGGTCCTTGGCCCATCTCTTAAGTGGGTTGTTTGTTTTGATGTTGTGGAGTTTCTTGATTTCTTTGTAGATTCTGTTTATTAACCCTTTATCAGTTGCATAGTTTGCAAATATATTTTCCCATTCTGTTGGTTGCCTCTTCACTTTCCTGACTGTTTCTTTTGCAGTGCAGAAACTTCTCAATTTAATGCAATCCCAAATGTTAATTTTGGCTTTGACTGCCTGTGCTTCTGGGGTGTTTTCCAAGAAGTCATTGCCGGTACCTATATCTTGCAGGGTTTTTCCAATGCTCTCTAATAATTTGATGGTGTCAGGTCGTAGATTTAAGTCTTTAATCCATGTTGAGTGAATTTTTGTGTAAGGTGAAAGGTAGGGGTCTTGCTTCGTGCTTCTGCACCTGGAAATCCAATTTTCCCAGCACCATTTATTGAATAGACTGTCCTTACTCCAGGGATTGGTTTTGGATCCTTGATCAAATATGAGTTGGCTGTAGATGTTTGGATTGATTTCTGGTGTTTCAATTCTGTTCCATTGGTCTATCCATCTATTTCTGTACCGGTACCATGCTGTTTTGATTACAACTGCCCTGTAGTATGTCCTGAAATCTGGTATTGTGATGCCTCTGGCTTTGTTTTTGTTGTACAGGATTGCTTTAGCTATTTGAGGTCTCCTGTGTCTCCATATGAATTTCAGCATCATTTTTTCTAGATCTGAGAAGAATATCTTTGGTATCCTGATTGGTATTGCATTGAATCTATAAATTGCTTTTGGGAGAATGGACATTTTGATGATGTTGATTCTTCCAATCCATGAGCATGGAAGATTCTTCCATTTTTTGGGATCCTCTTCTATTTCTTTCTTTAAGATTTTGTAATTTTCATCGTAGAGATCTTTAACGTCCTTGGTTAAGTTTATTCCAAGGTATTTGATTGTTTTTGTAGCTATTGTGAATGGGATTGATCTTAGAAGTTCTTCCTCAGCCGTGGCATTGCCTGTGTATACAAAGGCTGCTGATTTTTGTGCATTGATTTTATACCCTGATACTTTGCCAAACTCTTCTATGAGTTCCAATAATCTCTTAGTAGAGTTCTTTGGGTCCCCTAAATAAACAATCATATCATCTGCAAAGAGGGATAGTTTGAGTTCTTCCTTCCCAATTTGTATCCCTTTAATTTCTTTTTCTTGCCTAATAGCTCTGTCTAGAACTTCCAGAACTATATTGAATAGCAGTGGTGAGAGTGGGCATCCCTGTCTGGTACCAGATCTCAGCTTAAATTCTTAAAGGTAGAAGATCCTAACCTATGTTTTAAGGACAGATTAAACAGTAGACTTTATAAAAATATGAGTTCACAGAATTTTGGAACCTGTTATCGCTCCATTTGGGGAATCAAATATACAAAGCATCCACTGTGAAACAGATTCGATATTGATTATAGGCACTAATTGTCAGTCTTGTTATGGTTTGTATTTTGGAGTGATGTAATTCTGCCAGCAGCCATCACTGTGCTGATATTTTAGGTAGGCAAAAATTAATTGTTTTATATGAATGCAAACATCCTAAAATATAACATTCATCCTTGGATTTATAAACATTTGTTTTAGAAACTCCATGCCTTATTATGGGTTAGGCAGGCCTTTATAGATCTTGACATCTTATCCTCCCAACATCCCTGTGAATAAATTACCCCTATCTTGAGATGAGGAAACTGAGGTAAAAAGGTTATATTACTTGACCAAAGTTGTCAGTATCACTCTGCATTTTACTGATTTTACAACATATTATCTTACTCAAAATGCCAGGTTGTTTTAATATAGAACATAAAATGAAAAGCAAAATAATGTGGAGCACATAATTCTGAGAAGCTGTTTTCCAGGAGCCTTTAGTCAGGATGCACTTTTCTGTGTGTGCCAAAGTTAGCAAACAAGACAGTTGATTGAAGTGAGAATATCTTGAAAGCCATTTTCTGTGAAAAGAACAACTACAAGCCCTAATGTTCTTGTTATCTTAGTCTTATTATGGGTCTAGTGTCTAGCCCATTAGTTTCTATTCAAAAGAAACTATCATGCAGAGAATATAGCCATTCTCTTAGTTAATCTTAGATCAGGGCCCTGAATCTCTGCTTCTAGCTGAATCGTGCCAGGAACTTCGATCCAATTATTTCCGAGTTCACTTCTTAGCTAGACACATTGTTCTGGTGTCTTGATGTTTCCACTTGCCTCTCATAGCCATGGCCACTCCGTAAGTGGAATATTTGAACATTTAGTATTTACTTCTATTAAGAAAGTGTTTATTTGTACAGAGTTCACAATTTAAGTTATTCTTTTTGTTTTATTTTTCACTATACTTTGTTTCAGATTCCCCTCTTCTATAACAACTTGGAAGTATGGCCTTGAAGTTATTATCATATCCCATTGTCTTTAATTAGGAAGCTGTGGCATTTATTGCTTACTTAATGTCTCACTTTCTGAAAAAGATTCTTATTTTTGTTTCACTAAATTGGAGATAAAAATGTGGTCCAAGGCAAAGAGTTGAGCTGTGAACCTTTCAACACTATATATGTTGAACTGGAGATACCTGTCCCACAGAGTGATTTAGCCAAGAATGATAATAGGCTTCAAACCCCCATGAAAACCACAGCGCAGTAAACACTGGGTCACTGTCTAATCTCCTCTTAATGTTTTAATCTTCAATATATCATAGTTAAGTCATCAAAATTACATTTTCTTTGCAGAGATGTAGTCCTCATTTTTTTTGTTCATTACTCATACAATGAATGGATATTTCAAATATGTTGAGATTTTACTTTTGTAGATTACTGAGGTAAGCCCTTGAAATTTACTAGCCACCAGGATTTACTGTTGTCAATGATTAACTTTTGACACTCTTTTCAAAGGTATTCTCTTTAGCTATTTCCTTTCATCTTGCCCTGCAATTTTTTATAAATAGCCTTGCATGTTTAGCTAAAAAGAGCTTTAGTAAAGGTTTGTTTCTTTCAGTAGAAATGCTATTTTATAATTATAATTCAGTTCATAACCATAATGAAAATTAAAACTTCTAGAACTGTGCCCCCTTAGAAGCATAGCTTTTTTGTGAAAAATCTAATTATTTAATAATTATTCAGAGATCTTAATAATATGGTAGAATTTGTCCCTTTAATATACCAGACCACCAGGATTCACCCATGCTTTCATCCAACAAAGTTTTACAGTATGTATAGAGAGCACCAGGTACTTCTACAAATATGAGAATACAAGCAATGAACAAAACACAGTCCCTGTCCTTATAGGGCCTGTGTTCTAGAGGGGATAGGTAGGCATTAGGCAAAGAAATGAATTTATCATTTGCTTTGGAGAATAACCCAGCAGATTAAAGTTATAGTAGCTGCTGGAGATAAAGTGTTCTCTTTAATAGAGGGTGGACAGGGACAGCTTCTGTGTCGATGTGGAATTTGTAGGATGAGAGGGAAAGATTCAGGTAGATACTGGGAGAAAAACTATAAGGGTACTTTAAGAAGTTTGTGAGAAAATGGAATTTAAAAGTTTATTTTTTTGGTGTGAAATATTTTGAAGATTTGAGATCCATGCATAGTTTTTTTCATAATATGCATTGTCCATGAACTTCGTGCCCACCTGCATATTCCAGTCAGAGGTATCAGCAAATATATCAGTCCCGAGGTGGGAATATGCTTTGTAGTTCAAGGGAAAAACTATCAAGCCAGTATGACTGACATAAAGTGGAAAGGAGGGTTAGTGATCCATAAGAGCTAAAAGGAGGTGCGGATCATATTAACTTGTATTATCATAGAGGCCATGGCAGGGACTTGAGCTTTGACCCTCAGTAAATAGAAACATTGGACAGTGTTCAGTGAAGGGGTGGCATGATCTGCCTTATATTGTAAGTAAAGTTAGGGCTTGCATGGTACTCTTCACTTACACAATTATTGGATGTACACATTCCCACCTCCCAGACCCCCCACACACACCAAATGTGTTATCATTGGCTTTGCTTTGTCCCACAGCCACAAAAGGAACATAAAAACTTTTGTGTCACAATGCAATTGGCAAGAAAGTGTAAGCTCAGGCTACCCCACCCATACTGCAAGGAGAAAAAAGAGAAAACATTCATTTAACTCAGCCATCAGCAATGCAGCAAAAACAACTCCCACTGAAGTGAGTCAGGACCATCTTCATAAACCAAGGCAAGCATATTATGCCTTCAAATGATGGCTCAGTGGCCTCGAGGAAGTAAAGCACCTTCTGAAGTACCTAATTTACTACCAGGCTGTGACTCAAGCTAGGGAAATTGAACCTATTATTGCTTCCACAACATGCAGCAAGCAACTGTGGCTAAATATTGCTACTATTTAGAAAAATACAGTGTGACACTAAGAAAACGAATATATAAAGTTCAGCCATTCTCACACCACATATGTGTATATCTGTCCTCCAGTGACTGGTTGCTGTTTGTACATCCATCTCCCTGATTTCTCATTGGAGTTGTGTACATAACTTACTGAGTCTTCACAGAGTTACACATCCCTTTTCTTTTTTTTTTTTTTTTTTTTTTTTTTTTTTTACAGGCAGAGTGGACAGTGAGAGAGAGACAGAGAGAGAAAGGTCTTCCTTTGCCGTTGGTTCACCCTCCAATGGCCGCCGCTGCAGCCGGCGCACCGCGCTGATCCTGGCAGGAGCCAGGAGCCAGGTGCTTTTCCTGGTCTCCCATGGGGTGCAGGGCCCAAGCACCTGGGCCATCCTCCACTGCACTCCCTGGCCATAGCAGAGAGCTGGCCTGGAAGAGGGGCAACCGGGACAGAATCCGGCGCCCCAACCGGGACTAGAACCCGGTGTGCCGGCGCCGCATACACATCCCTTTTCTAATGACTTCACACTGGCTTAATTTGTCTACTCACATTTGTTTGTAACACTAGAAAAAGAGATGAGTCCCTTACAACTAGGCTTAGTTTATGGAGCCCTCTCCAAAGCTATGAGGTTTGAAACTCTACAGCTCTACTAGTGTTTGCTCAGTCTACATACTATTCATTCTTGTCACTTGACTGAAGGCTCCACTGTTCCATCCTCTTCCCTATGATTTTCAACACATATTCAGCCCTCAGTAAACATGCCCTCAGTAGAACTGAATTGCAGAAAGTACAACTTCAGTGAAACCTAAGTATCTCATGTGAAAGTATAGCATATTTGGTTCCAGTGGTTCAAGTATTAGTAATCTTACCATGCAAGAAAGTATTCTAAAAATGGAGCCTATAATTAAATTGGCTTATATTTGGCTAGCCATAGGATGTATGATTTGTATGTTCTTGTAGGTAGTGTTATGGTACCAGCATTGGTCACACTTGATTCTGAAGAATCTGTGTTTGGGTTTCAACATAGGCTATTCCCTTTTTTATTTATTTAAGGTATACAAATTTCATGTGTTTCATATATACAGATTTAGGAACATTCTGATTTTCCATCCCTACTTTTCCTCCCATCCACACTCCCACCCTTCCTAACATAAGCTATTTCAATTTTAATCTATACTTTGATATAGTATGGTCACATTTTTTCAAAGACTTTGGTAAGTGCTTAGCTGCTGCTATTGATGAGCATACTAATTATACAACAGGTAAAATTATCAAAGAAATCATGTTATAATGGAATAAATGCTCAATTATCTTGTTTTTGTAGGAAGACCTTTACGTAGAGTAGGATTTTATCATGCTCAGACAGTGCAGACAGGACACAGTTTTGGTCTGCTGTCTTCTCACTGTAAGAACACACTTTGGATACTGTATAATATCAGACTAAGGCCTTGGAAATGCCCTTTGAAGAACTATCTGAGAATGCCATATGCTTATTCCCCAAGTGCTATGCGCCATGATTATTAGAATCTAATTTAGGAAAACCAGGACACATATTAAGTGCTCAAGACATCTTTGTTGACCTGAATGAGTAAACTCCCCATAAAGTTGCATGTAGACTAATTGGTCTTCATAAGGCAGCTAGAGGTGATACTGTACATTCTTCAAAACAACAACTATTATATAAAGATATTTTTCAAGAAGATCATTCTCTAGGCAATCCATGCATTGTGATGCTTTACAAAAAATTATGAAGTCAGGGAGTGAATATTTGGCATAGCAGTTAAGAAGCCAATTGAGACACCATATCACATATGTATCAGTGCCTAGATGTGAGTTCTAGTTTGGTTTCCAGTTACAGCTTCCAGGTAATGCACAACCTGGAAGGCAGCAACTGGTGGCTTAATTACTTGGGCCACTGCCATTCACATGGGAGACCAACTTTGAATTCCCAGATTCCAGTTTTGACCTCCAGCCCCTCAGCCATTGCAGAGATTTTGGAGTGTTTCTCTCTCTCTCTCTCTCTCTCTCTCTCACACACACACACACACACACACACACATTCATTTTTGCCACTCAAATACATTTTTTAACTTAATTTTTTAAGAAGTCCTTTCTGTGTCTACAGCTTTTACGTGCTTTACCTAGAGAACAGTGTAGAAGAGCTAGGCTCAACTAAACATGTTTTATTTTAAATGAACAGTCACACATGATTGAATATCTTATCTTCTTTCCTGGACAATTGACATTTGAAAATCAATAAAAGAACAGAACCATACCTTCCTTCCCCAGTGATGGACTTCAAAGCAAAGAGAAAAATGCATCTATGATAAGGCAGAGGGACAAATTGAATGATAAGCCTACATAACCCTCCACCTGGAGACATCACTTAGGAAAGTAAAATGATGTACATCTGCTACACCCTGTCTCCCTTGCAGTGGCTATCCCCCATCAGCTGATGTTTATTTTATTTAAAAGTCAGCATATAACTAGTCCTGCCTGAAGCTGAGAGTTTATTTCTAAGGAATATGTTTTCCCTGAAGGACAATATCCTTCTCTTTCTCATGGGCAAAGAGGTCATTTTTAAGTTTTTGATGTTTAAGGGATATACCAGGCAATATCAATGTAGTGACATCCCAAATTTATTATATCTCAGAGTTACAAAAGAGAAATGATCAAACCGCTGTTATGATGTGAATAGATTATGCAAACTATGATGACTTGGTGATATATCTTATTATATGCCAATTATGTGCACTTAGAGAATTTTGTATGGAATCAATATTAGCCATAAGATCAAATACAATTATATTGCAAATATTTAAAGTTTGAGTCCCCTTGATATTATCTTTAAGGTAATATACACAGCTTATTTGCCAGTATAGATTTTTCACCACCAGCCATCTGGTAAAAATTAGTATGGGATAAATAATTTAGCTTCCTTCTGTTCAAATAAATTTCATTACTCTCTTCCTTGATGCTGTGAAGTCTTCAGAAATAATCAATTGTAAAGCACTTTTGTATTCCAGCCAAAGCTGAGTCTGGAGGTTTCTGACATGCTGGCATATGACTCTTTTTCTCTGTACATTGTGAAAAGAAGAGGTGTTGATTACTAACAAGTGATCCCCAAAGAATTCTATAGCTGGTAGCAGACCATGCGCACAATGAGAGGAACCACAACAGGAGACAACTGGGATGTTCAAGAAGTGCAAGCAAATTTTCAGTATTAAAAACATAATAATAGAGAATCTAAGAAAGAAATGTAGGATCATTTAGTTTTGTAATCCTTGTGTGACCCAATGATTCTCTTTATAACCATGGTGAATATCCCTGCCTCTCAAGCACAGTTCTTGATTTGTAGAACATGTTTCTGCATCCATAAGAAAAAAAGAATCTTTGTTGCCTTTCATCCTGGCCTGATTTCTCCAATCTGGCTTGAGTTGAAGAATCTTAGTCTAGAGTTGTAGAAGAGAAAATGCCAGATTGTCGAGAGCCTTGAACGCCAGGCTAGGGAGTTTGCATTTTATCCTATAGACAGCAGGGAGCCATTAAAAGATTTGAGCAGGAGGAATGTAAAAAAATAGGACTTGATTTGGATACATGTTTAGTACAAAAGTGCAATGATAAGATATATTAAGGGAGTGTTACGCTTCTGTTCGCAGCATGAATTTAACCAAGGATTCAGCTCTACTAACTATGTAGTTCAGCTTCTAAGCATGCAAATTTTCAGAGCCAGCTGTAAAAGCTTGATGGTAAAAGAACAAAATAGGAATTGATCATGTGACTGTAATTGTGGAGAAGGCTTTTGAGTGATCATCATCACGGGTAACACAGAATAATAATCATTTTAAAGAGTGACTATAGAATTATTTGTTATTTTGTTTGAGTTATTTGAAACCACTTCTATGCTATACAATTACCTTAAGTTTTAACTGCTCCCTACAGGGATAATTTATGCATTTTGCTTTCTCATGCAAATGATTTAACATTCTACACTTTTGAAAAATGAAAGCTGAAAATTATTCCAAATAGGTAAAGGCTGTACAAAGCTTATGAAGTATTAATCATTTTTATATATTCTCATAGTTTGCATTATTTCATTGTTGTGTTTTCAACTATAGTTATATGTAAGTAGAAAATATTTGAAAACTTAAATTGTATATTTTGATAAAAACTGTAAGTTGCCTGTTTCAAAATGTAATATCAAAATCCTTTAAAATATTAATATAAAATGTTGTGATATTTCAAGAAATACAGAACTAAATACTTAATTTAATCTAAATGCTTAGAAGCTCAGTTTTGAATTATAGCCATATACATGGTTTAAACAACACCTAAAGCATTATGTTTGTAGAATTCAGGTCTTACTCTCGAATTTCCTACATAACCATAATATACGGTATTTCTACATAGCCATAATAAAATGCATCACAGCTTGTGCCGCGGGTCACTAGGCTAATCCTCCACCTGTGGCGCCGGCACCCCAGGTTCTAGTCCTGGTTGGGGCGCCGGATTCTGTCCCGGTTGCTCCTCTTCCAGTCCAGCTCTCTGCTGTGGCCCGGGAGTGCAGTGGAGGATGGCCCAAGTGCTTGGGCCCTGCACCCCATGGGAGACCAGGAGGAAGCACCTGACTCCTGGCTTCGGATAGGCGCAGCACGCCGGCCATAGCGGCCATTTGAGGGGTGAACCAACGGAAGGAAGACCTTTCTCTCTGTCTCTCTCTCTCTAACTCTGCCTGTCCAAAAAAAAAAAAAAAAGAAAAAGAAAACTGCATCACAGGTAATGGCAATTTGTTCACAAATATGGAACTGTATGCATCTGAGCGTTAGATATCCTCTGTGAAATGTGATTCACTTGGTTATAGTTGCATAAATATTTCAAAGTGTCTCCATGAACTTTCACAGGACTTTTTTGCATCAATTCAAAGTTTCTTAAGAGACCTGGATTTCCTTTTTTGTTTGTTTGTTTGTTTTTATCCAGAGATATGTTTGCTTTACACATAGGAAAAACTCTAAAGTCATAAGTTTATTCCTCTTATTTCTCTGTTGATACAAACTTTACAGAAGAACATAATCTGCCCTGGCCCACTCCAAGATTTTTACCCTGCGCTCTGAGCACAGCAGGTGTTTGGACAGGAAACAGATCCCTCCAGCAAAGATGCAGAACTGATTTACCCACTTTCCCCATTAAACCTTTGGAGAGAGCTGCACATGTCTGAGAGCCCAGAGGATTGATTTGTAGAATTGAGGAAAACAATGTTTTCATTTTCTGTTATCTTTCTCTGTTTTCTTTCTCTCGGTTTCTGTCCCATGCATATATGCACAAACACACAAAACTGTGAATAAAGTAATTTATATTTCTCTGTAGATTTACTACTTACATCTGCACCTAAAGAAGAATAGGAAGAATGAAGTTTCCATAGCATAATCTAGTAGAATGTTAAGTCAAAATGTTACAGGAATTCTGGGGCAGAGTAGTGGTAGGAGGAGTCTGTGACACTATCAAACAGATTTAAATAAGGTAAATGGAAAACTTCTGCCAGGTGTGGTGGAAAAAGAAGTAACCTAGGGGGCAGGCTGCCTGACTTGGCTTCTGTTCTGTGTGAAAATGTTTCCCTCCTTGTGCAACACAGGGCCATTTAGGGCTACTTAACCCTTACTGTCTTGGAGCCCCAGGAGCATCTTAGAGATAAGGATACCTTAGAATATGGGCCTGTATTCCTTGTCAGCACTAGCTACTTTTAACTTTCTAGCTTCCTGTAGAAGGAGCTGCCTGGCTTCTGGAGATTCATTCTCTAGCAGCAAGTGTGAAAGCTTGGTTTCAGGCCAGCACCATGGCTCACTAAACTAATGCTCTGCGTGCAGCACTGGTACCCCAGGTTCTAGTCCCGGTTAGGGCTCCAGGTTCTGTCCTGGTTGTTCCTCTTCCAGTCCAGCTCTCTGCTGTGGCCCAGGAGGGCAGTGGAGGATGGCCCAAGTGCTTGGGCCCTGCACCCGCATGGGAGACCAGGAGGAAGCACCTGGCTCCTGGCTTCGGATAGGTGCAGCGACGCTGGCCATAGTGGCCATTTGGGGGGTGAACCAACGGAAGGAAGACTTTTCTCTCTGTCTCTCTCTCTCTAACTCTGCCTGTCAAAAAAAAAAAAAAAAAAACTCGGTTCAGTGTATTAGCATCTCTGATTCCATTTCTTCGACACTACAAAAAGCTCTTTAGAGAACAAAAAGAGGTCTAGCAAAATCCATTATAATTGTTACCTTTGTTATCATCATCATTATTAAACTGTCCCTAACCTGTCACTTGAATGCCATCATTGTACAAGCAGTTGTAGAAAACTTTAAAAGTAGGTGCTGCTTAAATATCAGGTACTATTAGATTTTTTTCACTACTGTTTTTATTAGTAACCTACATTATGAAAGTAGAACTAGTAAAACTGTACTTCAGAACAAAAGAAGTGAGATAATAATGTACTTTTTGTGGCATAGTAATTAAAAAGACATGCAAATGTCATTTGGCCCATTAATCCTGGATTATTTCAGAAATCCCTTTGATGGCACGTGGGCTCAATGATACACATTGTAGTAATTCTCCTTTTAGAATCTTTGCATATTTTAATCGCTAAATCAAAATCTTATTCATTGTTTCCCTTGAAAAAGAATTACCAGGAAAACAAGTCTTACACATATAGTTAATGTGTAACATTAACCCTTAGAATAAATGGAAAGGAGATTGTCTATTTCATTTCTTTCCATTGACAACCACTAGTTTTCCATACACAGTTTCAAGTTTGGGGGTAAGGAGAAGTGAATACTATTTTCAATGTATCTCATAAACTGCAAGATAAGACAAGGGAAGAGATCCAGCAGACATAGAGCATTTATGTACATGGTAACAGCTTTCCATGCCCTCTGCGGTACTCCTGGTGAGACACATCATGCTGCTCTTATCTCACTGATGCAGGATCAGAGCACAAATATAGTGCCCAAAGTCATTAAGGTGTAAACTGGAAGAGGCAGATTCGAACAGAGCTCTTCAGTACTCAAAGGGTCATTACACACAAATAGCGGGGAAAGCTGAACCATCTGTAAATGTTGGAATGGTACATCTAAAGAGTGATGTTGCAGCTATTCTCTACATAGTGGTGATTCCCTGGGTACAAATGTGCACTTGTAATTGGATTATGAGTAAATTACTTGATGTGGGCTTTTTTCCTTTAATTTTCTCACTTATGAGTTGAGGAAGATCCTCTCTCAGACCTGAAAGAAATAGATCCACATTGAAATTATTAGAGAGAGGTGCTTTCAGGATTAAATCAGATAATTGTACAAGAGTAGAAAGGAAAATCCATAGAAATTGGAATTAAAAGATAAGCCTATGACAGAGTTCCATTCTTTTTTTATGACCAAATAATATTGTGTTTATATACCACACCTTTTTTTTTAATCTACTAATAATGGAGGGACACCTAGGTAGATTTCATATCTTAGCTATTGTGAAAAATGTTGCAATGAACTTGGGGGTGAAAATATCTCTCTTATATGCTGATTTCATTTCCTTCAGGTATATTCCCAGAGTGAGATAGCCAGACCATATGGTAGACCTATTTTTAGCTTTTGGAAGAACCTACATACTGTTCTCCATAAGGGTGGTACTAATTTGCATTCCCACCAGCAGTGTGGAAAGGTCCCCTTTGATCCACATTCACCAAAACGCAACCAAATAGAAGTAACATGCTCTAGTGTTCCAAACCATGAAAGACGACTATAGTTCAAAAAGATGTGTTATATTTTTATAAAAAAACTGGAAGAGAGGAGGTGATCAGCCTCAAACACAAAGATAAGGAAATGAAAGCTTGATTGGCTTGATTGGTTTATATTATACATCTGTAATAAAAAAAAACTGTAGCATATAAAATGTATAAGTGCTACATGTTAATAATTTTAAATAATAAATTGATAAAATATTAAACAGCTTATTTTGGTGCAAAAATTTTTAAGTCCTTTTTTTTTTTCAGAAAATAGTCTCCATGAAGTTTTTGAAGATCTCTTATATGCATGGAATCCAAAGTTTTTGTACCAAAATATGTAACATTTATAATTTTCAAAAAATTTATTTGAGAGGCAGAAAGCAAGAAAAAGAGACATAGAGAATGAGATAGAGTATGTTCCCATTTGCTGATTCCTTCCCCCCAAATAACCACAGTGGTCCAGCCCAGGTTATGGCCAAAGCTGGGAGCCAGGAACTCAATCCAGGCCTCCCATGTCAGTGGCAAAAACCCAGTAATTTAATCCATCACTGCTGCCTCTCAGAGTGTGCGTAATCAAGAAGCTGTAGTCAGGAGCCATAAAAGGGACTCCAACCCAGGCACTCTATATGGCACACAGGCATCTTAACTGACATCTTAACTGCTAAGCTAAATGCCTATCCCTAAAATAATCTTTTAGCCACATTTTCTACAAACTTTTGTAAGTACCTTCATATACACAAAGGGGGATGCCCCAATTCTTGGAACACAATGATATCTCAGTAAGTAGTAGATCAGAATGAATTCTTCCATTAAGATCACCTTCCTTTATTCATACTTGTAACAAGTGATTGCTGCTAGGATCCTCTCCTATCAAGGGGCAGATGATGCTAGAAAGGCACTCTGTTTATAGAAGGATTCCTATAATTACCCTTTCCTATCTTCAGAAATACTTTACAGATGTAATATAATACAATCGTCCACTAACCCTCTTTAACATATTGCTAATCCTTTGTCTATAGAAGAGGCCTTTCACCTTGCCCCGTAATACCATGTTTTATGCTTTGTACTTGATAGCATACATTGGTGACTTCTATTTGAGTAGTTGACATCTAGCGTTGATTTCCTACCTGTGCAGGAGAAAATGTAAGAAAGTCTTTGAAAACACACACTCCTGGTTATTGTGTCACTCTTCTACAGAGACAGAACTATCAAATTGAACTCAACTCATATTCAGCACACATCAAAAGTATGATCTGCAAAGTTTCCTGAAGTACTAGAACATCATATGCACCCACCTTAGTATGATTTATTTTTAACAGGCTACCTACCTAGCCAGAGCCTTTTAATTGATTTAGACAGAAAGAAACTTTTGCCTTTATATGACAGTTGGTTGAATCTCTGGGAATTTTTTTTTTCAGAGTGCCTAAGCTTTGAATTTACAAGCTGGAACCTCCAATAGTTATTAAGAAAGATACAACCTATAAAGTTTGCTCTTCTGCTAACTACAAGAACTCCAGAATTTGTTCTCTTTCAAATGAATTTAGATCCCATTCTGAAGCTATTTTACAGAGAAGAGCACTGATACAAATGAGAAGCATTCAAGTAACAGGGAATATTTATCTAATGATTACAAATGAATTCTGGTAACCAGCCAAAAGATATGACTATTTATTTTTAGAAATCATATTGATTGCTTCTCAGCCTATTGGGTGAGATTAAGTATAGAAATCATATTTGATAGTTGAATTACCTTTCAAATGTAGGTCATCCCTGCCATTAAAAGAAAGCTAATATACAGAGTTAATGCTCATGCTAGACAGAGCATGTTCTAGGGGATTTATACCCCTTACAGTATTCTTCACTTGAAAAAAAAAAACTGTTTCAACAGATATCTGTTAAACATTGAAATTCTCTGTTAAGTTTTGAAATATACTTGAGGTTCACACAGTCCTTCTGGAACATGTTTTAAGTAAAATGAAGTATATTCTCTGCCACCTAAATCAATCACCCAAACAATTTGTATTCTTCTAGATGGTTTCGGTCAGACTAACAGTGTTTTAAGTTAGTAACAGAATCTCAAAGACATGTGACTGTCCTTCTCAACAAGTTACTTCTGTTTCAGAATATATTTGCTGACCAGGCTTAGTGCTGAGTGGCGGGTGTTCAGATCATGCAGTGTTCATATCATGACAAGTAGCCCCTCTTAGCCTCATTGTTTTGTTTGTCTGATTCTTCTGGCTTATTTCACTATTTTTTAAAAACAAATTGTTTTGTAAAAATCGACAGCCTGAATAATCCATTGCATGATACTGCTTTATAGAAATGTATAAGAATCTAGAGCAACCAAGTAAAGAGGACTAAATGAACTCTGGGGCTAAAAGATGGTCATATATAGATCCTGATTCTGTTTCCAAAAGTCCATTGGTTGACTGCCCCCTTATATTTTTCTCATTTTTGTTTGTGAAGAACTAGGGAGAAAAAGCAATACTGTGAATTATTTTGTGGGATCACCATAAGGTAAATTAAAATGTCTATGAAATGTCTTGGAGTAGAAAAATGTCACCAAGAGGTTTCTTTGTAACCATATGAGAAAAAATAATAGTCCCATGTGCATATTATTAATTAAAATTTGCATTTCTTTATAAATGGTTGCTAATTAACATGTACACTATCATATCATTTTGTGGTATGGTATTTCATGAAGCCCATGTTAAACACCTCATTTCTTTAGTATTGCAGTTTTAAACACTGCAGCCATTTCAGATTACTGAAGACAGAAATGAAAAATGAAAGGAGGTAAAAGAGTTTTCTGGGAACAACACTTGGAGGAGAACACTAAACACAAAGTGTAATTCATGTGAAGTCCTAATTTTTCGCAGAATTTATATCCTTTCATGTTAATAAAACATGTATAGGCAGACCCTTTCTTTGTAAATCGATTCCATAGTGAAAAAGAATCTTGAAAAGAAAACACAATTTATTTATTTTGCCTTGGTTTTCTGGGCATGTGTTATAAGAAGTAATCCCACATTTCATGTTTATGGGGCTTACCATTTTCAGAGCTTCTTTCTAATACATCATCTTATTGGGTCTTTGTACAAACAACCCAAAAAGGTCAGCAGGACTGGTTGATTTTTTGTTTTTGCTCCATTTTACAAAAAAAAAAATCAGACTAATGGAAAGTAATTGAAACTTTTAGCTATTTGCAGACCCAAAAACCAAGAGTATATTTCATGCCAGTCTTGATTGACAGGAAGTCCCTTTCTTCTTACAGCTTAAACATTGCTTTCTCTTTAACATTCTTTCTTCTCTTCCTAATTCCTCTTCTCCTTTGTATCCCTCTCATTCTTTTTAGTGTTTTAAATTGAATTGATCTGTAGACCACTTTCCTCCTTTTACCAATTTTACTGTCTTCCAAGGCAAGTTCACAGGTTACTTCTGATTTAATCTGTCTCTACTTTAAAATATTATCAATTAATTTGAAAAATGTAGTGCCACATTTAACCCTCTTTTCCATTTGTTTAATGTACATTCAAGTCCCTTCATATGATATTCCATTTTCCATTTATTTATTTCATCATCATAATTATTTGATCATGTACTATAATGCAAGCCTTATGCTAGTAGATGCCCTCAAGTATCTCATAGTTCAGGGGATGTTTGCATGAACAAACTGTACTCTTTTAAATCATGAACTAATTTTGCTTCACTACAGTGTACTGGTAATATAGATTCCCTCTTCTCCATGCTCTCCCTTCCCATGCTTTGATCTCAATAATAATGAAGTTCATTCACATCAAATATACCCTAGGAGAGAACATCAAAGCCCTGAATATAATAATTAATCCTGGATTTTTAAATCACTGATGAAGGAGAATCCTATATTGAGAATATAGATAGTTACATTGTCACCCCCATGGGTATCATTTATGTTTTATGATTCTGTTTTTTTAAAATTTTTAATAGAGTTAAAAATCTAATTTTAATCTGCATATTATTTTTCATTAGGCTAGGGAATAATTGACGCACAAGACAGACCTGTTTAAATAACCCAGTAACTTTAAATCTAGAAAATTAATTATCATCAAACCATAGCACAGAATTAGAAGAGACCTTGGCTATTGACAGTAACCTCTAAACTAATCAGATGTTAAATTAATCATTGATTTAGATGATTGGCAGTTAATTGTTAAATTGTTCACAAAACATGGCTGCAATAGAGGAAAGTGGGAGCATTGAAGGGAACAGTAAATTATTTTAGAACCTGCTGAGAATAAGAAGCCATGTGTTTCCAGGTTCATTATCAAATTTTTTTTTCAAAGGTTTATTCAGTCATTTGATGGAAAAGTTAAGATTCAACTTGGGACAACCACTTCCTGTATCTCAGTACCTGGGTTCTAGACCTGACTCAGTAATTCATACCAGGTTCCTGCTAAGGTGCACCTGGGAGGCAATAACTTGGCTTAAGTTGTTGGGTACTACCACTTACATGAGAGACCCCGACTGAGTTCCAGGCTCCTGGCTTTGCCTTGGCCCAGCCCCAAATGTTGCAGGTGTTTGGGAAGTAAACCAGCAGATGAAGAGCTTCATCTGTCTCTCTGCCTTTAAAGTAAATAAACCAAGTACATTTTTAAATGTACACTCACACATCTATAAACTGTTTTTGTTTCTGTGTCCTGTGATTCCTTCTTCAAAATTGTTACATGTGAATTAAACAAAATATATTAAGAAACTAACTATACCAAGATGTATTCACTTGGCATAACATGTATATGAAAGGTTAAACTGAATGTTCGATGCTATTATTATAAGCTTTATTCCACACAGTACAGACTTAGTGTTGCCATTTTATATATAGACAATTTCAGTATACTGTTGGTCTCTCTGGATCCAAGGAAAAAGTGTAGCTCATTTAAAAGCATTTATTTTGAGTGGAGTGTGTTATGAGGAAATGCTTACAATCCACAAAGCAATCCTCAAAGCTTTACATCCTACTGAAATAAGGAAAGGAGATAGTGTCACACTGTCCATGGTGCCATAGCTGAGAAATACAAGTGTGGGAAACAAAAGTATGAAAAACTTGTTATTAAGGCTTATACTTGTCAATGTACTTATTGTAATCAGGAAAATATTCAATCTTAGTGACAATATTTTGGTACTGAGAAGTCTTTGAGGTCTTCTTGTGACATGAATGATATACAGGCCTTCTGTTGACATAAATGATATACAGGTATATTCTAGCTCTCAAATTTTTGGTTATAGCTACTAATAATATGCCTTAGCAAAGCTAACTGTCCATTAACATCCCATATGGATGCCAGTTTGAGTCCCAGATGCTCCACCTCTGTTCCATCCCCTTGTTAATGAGCCTGGGAAGGCAGTGGAGGATGTATCAGATACTTGGGCCCCTACAGCCATGTGGGAGTCCCTGTAAAGCTAGTGGCTCCTAGCTTCAGATCAGCATAGCTCTGGCTGTTGTGGCCACTTAGGAAGTGAACCAGAACATCGAAGATTCTCTTTCTCTCTGTCTCTGTCTCTCTCTAACTCTGCCTTTCAAATAAATAAATAAATCTTTTAAAAATAGAATTTTCCCATATGTTATATTAAAATGATACTGAGGATTGCATTTATTTTCTCTTACTCAATGATATTTCAATTTTAAAAGAGTTATTTTCCCTTTAGTAATGTGACTAAAATGTTTGAAAGGAGTGTTAGAGTTTGTTTCTAGATCCACTTGTTCCTCATTCCTTACCCAAAATATGAGCAGTGTAACTCACTAGTATGGATTCTATAGATATAAGGTTCATCATTCACTGAGAAGAAACAAACCTTGACCTCTAAAGAAAATAGAGGTGATTATACTGAGGAAAAGTTACGAGAGACAGATGGATTATTTCACAGTGTTTGGCAAAACAGTTGGGTAACCACTTGGAATGCCAGTATCCCATATCTGAGTGCCTGGTACAAATCTCAGATACTCCGTTTCTGATGTAGCATCCTACTAATGTGCACACTAGGAGGCAGCAGGTGATGCTCAAGGAGTGGGGTTCCAGTCACTCACATGGGAGATCGGGATTGAGATCTGGGCTCCTGATTTCAGCCTGACACAATCCTGGCTGTTGCAGGCATTTAAGGAATGAATCAGTGGATAGATCTAGCTCTGTCATCTGTCTCTCTGTCTCTCTAATCTTCAAATAAAACTAAAAAAAATTATAATTGAAGAGGCATTGTTTCTCTGAAAAATATAAATATGCAAGATAGATAAATGACTTTTAAGGGAAATCAATGCATTAAAATGTGTAAGATATAAAACACCTTTTCTTTGTACTCATGCCAAATAACTTCTAGTGACTATTCATGGAACAGGTAACATTTTAACTCATTTGTTGTTTAGTTTATTCATTCATTATAATAGTAGATATTTATTTAGTTCCTATTGATTCTGAAGAACAGTGATTGTTGCCTGCATTCAGTGCCATATATGTCAAGACCACTATGACACCTTCATCTACAGCACTAGTGAGCATCTCCTGATCAAAGTAAGTTATTTCCTTGGCTTATGTCTATCTGGCCTCCTCTGAATAAGACTTTCCTGATCTGGGTCAAATCCAATATCTATTATTTATATGGTACACTACTGAGACATAGACAGATGCAACTATACCTCTGTTCTCTTTGTTGAACCTTCCTGTGTTGAATTGGATGCTTTCATTTTTCCACATTTGATAAAAATGAATCCACTTGTGTCTACTCATTCTAAAATGACAGTGTCATACACACAGTGTCACAACCACAGAGAACAGAACACTCCTTTGGTTGCTTCAACATTCTTTTTTTGGCCTCATTTTCCTCCCTCTCTACTGAGCTTTTTAGTACAAATTTAGTGGATATGACTAAGAAATTGCCAGGATGTGACAGCATACAGTTCATTGAGTCCTTCCTTGCCATTTTCCAATAGTTGTAACTATTAGCACGTTTTTTTCCCTTAACATTGTAAATGCCTTGTTATTCTTAATGGATCTTAAATCATGCACTCAGGACCATTCTTTGCAAGGACAGCCTCCTTCTAGATGCAGTTCATTTCATTGTGCAGAATAAGGGAATTTTCTGGAGACTTTTTACTAGTTAATACTTCTAACTCCTGGAACTTCCAATATTTAAACCTGAATATCTGAAATCCCAGTTCTATAAATAATAATTGAATGGCCTGCCATGTGCTAGGCAATATGACCTTTTTTGGGAGGGGGTTGTAGTTTCAGAAGTAAGAAAGACAAGTTTCCTACCATCTGGAGCTAATGATGCATATGCATGAGTCATAGGACCATGCTAGAGATGCAGATAAAGTTTGTGGGAACACAGTTCTGATTGGGGAAGATCATACATGAATCCAGAAAAAGTTATACTTGAGCTAGGCCTTGATAAATGAGACCGTAGATAGAGAAGTGGTGGGACCATATTCTATTTTTTATTAATGTATGTACTTATTTCAAAAGCAGTGCTACAGATAGAGGGAGAGGGAGAGGGGGAGGAGGAGGGGGAGGGAGAGGGAGGGGGAGGAGAGAGAGAGAGAGAGAGAGAGAACTTCCAACCACTCTTTTACTCCTCAAAAGCCCACAACAGCCAGAGCTGGGCCAGGCTGAATCTGTGATCAAGGAATTCCAAATTGGTCTCCCTTGGGGATGGTAGGGACCCAAGTACTGCAGCCATCATCTACTGCCTTTTCAGGTGAATTAACGGGGAGTTGGATAGGAAGCAAAGTATCTGGGCCTGGAATAGGCACTTGTATATGGGTTGCCAGCATTACAAGCAGCAGCTTACCCCACTCTTCAATGCTGGCCCCAAAGAATGGTATTATAAAGAAATGAATTGAATGTACATGGTTCTGTGGTGGAGAATGACACTCAAAGGCATATTACGGAATTGTTGAGAATTTTTAATACTACATAATATTGTTTATACTGTGGACAAGGTACTTGCCCTCCCAAAGAAGTGAACTTTGCTTTAGGAAGGCAATCTGCCAGAAGAAAACAGACCAGTTAGAGGTTATTATAGGAGTTCAGTGAAGAAATAATAAGGGCAAAAACTAAAGCAGCAACAGTGGTAATGAGAAGCAAAGATCGTTACCAGGCCTGGATACCATGTAAATGAAGTGAAAAGTTCCCTGAAATTTAAAGCATGAGCAACTGCCAAGAAGATGGACTCCCAATACTGAGACAAAGAACACAGAATTTGGAATGAATGGCCATGTGCTTCAAGTACTGTTTTTTCATTTTTTTCTGTATTGAATTCCAAAAGTTCTTCAAGACTCAGCTAAGTTAACACCTATGAAGCCCTCCTCAGTCCTCCAGTCAATTAAATCTGGATTCTTCTGCTCTTAAACAACACATTCTTTGTGTCTCTCTCTGTGTACTTATGGTAGCACACCTGTGTCTGTGTCATTTGCGTTCATTCCTGACTCCTGAAAACATATACTAAGTTGTCTGAGGTCATGTATTATCTACCTATGAATCTTAGCACCACCCAAGTACATACAAAGTAGATCATTTAGAATGAAAGGATGAATGCTACCATCACACAAGATGTCAAATGCAGCTGCCTTTGAGCACCTGCTGTAGAACACATAGTGATTCTCATCTCGTCACTGGAAGGTGAATCAGACATTTTATATGGCTGAACAGTATTACCTGCCTTGATGATGTGTATTAATCACCAGATTTGTTTTGAATGGGTTATGGCTCTTCATAAAAGTAAAATCTACTCTAAGGGTGAAGGTTTTCTTTTCCAAATGGTGATTTAATTCCCAAAGAATTTCGGCAACATTCTGTGCAGTTATCCTCATCACTAGAGGAAATGTGGAGAAATTTAGCCAATTTCTTTGTAGGCAAACCTTGGCTTTCCCTATGTTGAGAAATCCTACAAAGATGAGTTTTCACAGTTCATAAATAGAATACTTTGGTTCCTTCCATGTGACAGTTGCCTTATAAGTACACTTCTTCTTGAGTAGGTTGAATTTGTGTGAATCCTCTGAGGATTTATCAAGCATTCACATAGACTGAAATAGCCACAGAAGGTACTCCCACCAATCCATAAACTCTGGAGAGCAGATGAGGGAAATCAGTCAGATTACCAAGTGAAACACAGGTTGTGGATTCCAAGAAAAAGGAAAAGAAAGTTCTTGAGTAATTCACTTTCAGATAAAAGCTCTTTTGCATGAGGAATGTGTTCCTCTTGACTCAGGAGACTGAAGGTATTCAGGTGTTGTTACTCAGCTAGTGTGCATTGTTTAGAATAACCTGAAGTACAAAAATGAAGGAATGTAAGATCAGGGAAATATTTTTCAGAAAAATCTGGAGTCAACAAAACCTGGCAGTGTTTTTACGAGATGTATCTGTGTGTGTGTGTGTGTGTTTGCACGCGTGTGTGTGAAATTATCAACAGTTACTCTTGATAACATCTCAGAATCTCAGAAATTAGCCTCTATCACATATAGCTCATTTAGAATTTTTCTCACTATCATCTACTCCAAGTGGACTCTCTGCTACTCTGTGGCTCACTTATAAGTTAAAATCTGCTGTTCATTCCACTTGGCTTATAGTCATTTTAACTGCTATTATCATGTGCATGCATGTACATGCACATGCACACACACACTATTAAAAGGAGGTTGCTTTTATTTGTTTCTCTTGAAACCATCTGTTGGGTCAGGAGCACTTCATTTGAATGGCACACTCCAAAGTAAATAAGCCAAGTACATGGCAGGAAATCACATTCCAGGGTTCATGCCCCCTGGACTGTTCTCTTGTTTGCTTGTAGAATTACTGTAAATTTCTTGCTTTTATATTGATTTGCTTGTAAATGTTACTGTAAGGCAAGGATGAGGTGGGGAGATTTTTTTTTCTTTTTTAAGTCAAGGTCCAATGGTCTAAAAAAATCAATTCAGTTAACCTTGAAATAAAGGTAGACATTCTTTGTAGCATCCTTTTTAGAAATATAGGTAGCCAACATTGTAATACAGGTTTCAGTCTTGGGCACTTGACAACCATAGTGTATAATAAGTCAAGAATCTGTGAAATTTAAGTAGAATGAACAAATATTTATTTTCTCATATTTATTCCTGAAGGTAATAAAGCTACCCATGACAGCTTTATGCTTATATTTTCAATCCTTGGCTCTTGTGTTTGTTCAATGTCTTACACTTATGTGGCTTGTAATAATTTTCACATTACCTATTATGAAGAGAGCTAATCATTGTTCAGTAGCACTTTTACTAAAACCTCATGTGAAGTGTTATATTTAGTCTCCTGGTTTCCAATGATAATAATTTATTCTGTTAAAATAGAGCAGTCCGCATATAGGCTTTAGCTAAGTTTATCCTAAACTTCTGAAAGGTAATTGCAGTGAAACTCATAGCTGTAAACATTGAACTTTTGTTTATTTTCTTTTGTTGCAGGAACATTTCACACCTGAATGCAAATTCAAAGAATCAGTGTTCGAAAATTATTATGTGACATATTCTTCAATGATATACCGTCAGCAGCAGTCAGGCCGAGGGTGGTACCTGGGACTGAACAAAGAAGGAGAGATCATGAAAGGCAACCATGTGAAGAAGAACAAGCCGGCAGCCCATTTTCTGCCCAAACCACTGAAAGGTAAACTTGATATTGTGGGCGCTATGGATTATGTTACTAAAAGACTAATTTAAATCAATCTTTTATTCTGTATTTGAAAGTGGAATATAATTCTTCCACATTAAGGCATTTATACAAAAATCTATAGAATTTGACAACATTAAAACTATTGATGCAATAATTTAAAAAATCATAAAAATATTAGGGCATTGGCAATAACATTAGTATCCTGACTTTAATTTTTTCATGGTACATCTACATATTTATATAGTGATACCTCAATTACATGGCAGCAGCTCAACTTCTAACCTAGGGCAGCCAAGATCTCCAGATTATTACAGATTCCAGGACTGAACACTTTTAGGAAAATTTCTTGGGCCCTAAGTATACCAACACTATTTTTCCAATAATTTTCCTTCATAATTGTGTTTTCCAGTCATTATTAGCATATTAATAGGAAATTAGAAAGGATATAAATAGGTAGTGGAAATGGGATATAGAAGTAATGAGACATGATAGAGAAGGGACAGAAAATGCAGGGAAAGCAAAGGAAGATCTGCAAGAGGTTAGAAGCCTGTGGTTAGAATGTTTTTTTAGAGTAGAGACAGACAACCCAGTTCAAAATAGCATATCATTATATTCCACAGTGTGTTTTCTGGAGCCAGACTCTCTGGATTTGAGTCCTAGCTTCACCCTTCATTAACCAGATGATCTTTAACAGCCTAAATCTCACTATAAAATATAGATAAAACTAATTACTTACATCATAGGATTCTTATACTAAATTATATAATGAAAGTGAAGAATGTAGAAGAGTACTTATGTTACAAGTACTCTATAAATGTAAGATAGTACTGTTACTTAAGAATAATAATAATTTTCATTTTTTATTCCAATAATTGCACTTAATACTCAAATGCTTAGAGAATTTTACTTTAGAGTATGATAGAATTCATGCCTTATAAAATGCTTTAAATATTAATATTTGGCTTGCACAGTATGCTATAGATCATATTTAAACTTTTAAGAGGCTTATTAAATGTATTTTTCATTAATTCTCTTGTATATAACCATACATGATAGAAGCGAAGCATTAAAATTCTTTACATACTGCTGCACACCAAGGCTAAATTTTCCTTAATCTGCTCCAGCCCACTCTCTATGGAGTCCTAGCATTCAGTGTTTTTGATGTTTGGCTTCAGGTAGCAAAAGAAAAGTTGAAGATCAATGCAGTATTCTCATTTTTTTAAAAAAATCTTTCATTTGTCCTCCTTTTTCCTTTTTAAACTTACCTTTTTAATCAACAAATAAAACACTGTATTATATGTCTTGTTTATGACAAAAAACTTTGAAACATATACATATACACATTGCGGAATGTCTAAATTGAAGTAATTAATAGTTATTACTTCACATGCTCATTTTTATGTTGAAGACACATCCACTCCATTAGCACTTTTCAAGCATACAATTAATTGGAATACCCACTCAAGGGCCTTTCACACTGTCTCTATGTGCTTTTTAGTGGCTATGTACAAGGAACCGTCACTGCACGATCTCACGGAGTTCTCCAGATCCGGAAGTGGGACCCCAACCAAGAGCAGAAGTGTCTCCGGCGTGCTGAATGGAGGCAAATCCATGAGCCACAATGAATCAACGTAGCCAGTGAGGGCAAGACAAGGGCTCTAAAACAGAACCTTACCTCCAGGTGCTGTTGAATTCTTCTAGCAGTCCTTCACCCAAAAGTTCAAATTTGTCAGTGACGTTTACCAAACGGGCAGAGTTGACTATTCTCTCTGCTGCTATACCTTCTTATCATTCATACTAAAGCCCCATAATTTAGACTGAGCTTGTGCAAAGGAATGCCAAGCATAATCATTGAACTAAATCTGGGAGAAGGACTGCCAAATTTTCTCATGATCTCACCTATATGTTGGGGATGACAAACCAAAAATATTTCACAGCACTAATGCTGATCAAAATTTGCTCTCCAACCAAGACAATGTAAAGACCACATTTGTTCTTCAAAAACAAATCCAACAAAAGATAACAAATTTAACTGCTTAAATGTTTTGTAGGGGCAAACAAAATTATGTGAATTGTGTTGTTTACTTGGCTTAATGTTTTCTATCTACGCTTGATTCAAATATACTCTTTACTTTGGCAGAGTGTACCTTTATACCTTTATGATTTCTGAAATTCAATGGTTCTATTGACTCCGTGTCACTTACTCCAAACCAACCAAATTCAGGGTTGAATTTGAATTGGCATCTCAGGCTCAGGCTCAAGGTAACAGTGTTCTTGTGATTTTACCTTTTTTTTTCTTTTTGTAGTATCCTGGTCAAATTTTTGTGTGCTATATTCCGTGCGTAGAAATTGAGTTCTATTGTCAATCCCAGTCAGCAAAAATAACTTCAAAAAAGATTATCCTCAAGTGTAGATTTCTCTTAATTCCATTTGTGTATCATGTTAAACTACTGTGGCTTCTTGTGTAAAGGCAAGAACTGTGGAACTGTGACGTTTTCTTTTGTGTTGTTAAATTAAGAAATGTCATATCTGTATATGTATGAGTCTTCCCGTCATTGTATTTGGCACGTGAATATTGTGTACAAGGAAATGTTAAGACTGGTTACCCCTCAATAACATATAATATACTTGCTACTGGAAAAGTGTTTAAGACTTAGCTAGGTTTCCATTTAGATCTTCATATCTGTTGCATGGAAGAAAGTTGGAATCTTGGCATAGAGTTGCATGATATGTAAGATTTTGTGCATTAATAATTGTTAAAATCTGTGTTCCAAAAGTGGACATAGCATGTACAGGCAGTTCTCTGTCCTGTGCACAAAAAAAAGTTTAAAAAAGTTGTTTAATATTTGTTGTTGTATACCCAAATACGCACCGAATAAACTCTTTATATTCATTCAAAGTGAAAGTGCTTGTCCATTTTTGTGCTATTAACTATAGTAGAAATTGATGTTATATACTGAACTATATAGACAGGATTGCTGCCCCCATATAATCACAGTCTGGAGATTCAAATTAACGTGAAAACTCTTTAAAGTGTGTTTACTGTACTAGTTATTGAACTTCATTTTGGTAGAGAATTCTCATTCCCATTCAGTGATTGAATTGTTTAAATGAGACCTATGCCCAAGTATTAACTCTGCCATTCACTTTCCCTGTTGATGATTTCTCTTCTGTGGAGGAAATACACAGGAATAAATAAAGTCCTTTCCATCTCTGAGAATTGAAGGCAAATGTAAACATCCCTCAATATTGATGCCTTTCCCAGAGCTTTCATTGTCTGACATTGGCTGATTAGGAGTAGTTAATATATATATATATATATATATATATATATAGAAAGAGAAGAGTGGTGGAATAGGTTAAAATATAATTGACTGGTACTTCTCAGGGCAGAGGCAAAATAAGATTACCGGGACAACAAGCATCATGCTTTTGCAAGACTGGGAAGCTGACCATTCATTTCCAGCCCAGCCCAGCCCTGCCCTGCTGTGCTATGCTCTAAAACACACCTGCACGTGATGAGGCTGCCTACCCATCTTAGACACTGGAGCCTTTTATCCTGTTTTAAACACAAGTAGACTCTTCATTTAACTCTTCCCCTTGTGAATTCTTACTGATTTTCCTATTTTTAATCCAGAGTGAAAAGTATTGATTGTATTGCCTCCTTCTATCTCCACTATGTTTTGGTTGTTGAGTATTTTGGTTTCTGATCATACTGTTTCCTAATTCAGGGATAGTGTAGGACTGCTAATAACAAACAAATATGCACTTTGGTATCTCAGAGAAGCCTGGCAGAAATATGAATGGGCCAAAATTCCCAAGGAAAATCCTTTAGTCCCAGCATTCTTTTTCAACTGCCTCAGGTAGTTTTTAACAGAAGGTTGTATTTAAACAAATCAGTAAGTAAATAGCCTTAAAAGAGCCTCTCTGCAAGTAATGGTGCCAACACGTTCACATATCTTTATTACACACACTTCACTAGCATTCCCCATGGCAGAAAACACTAGTCTTGCCACATCCTTAGTAAAAAGAAAATATTTTGTACACAAGTCATTTTGGCAAACACTGTTGATTCTCAAACCTTAGCACACACCAAAATGGCCTGAAGGCTTAGAGGTCTCAGACTGCTGGACCCCAGCACAATAGTTTCTGAAAGAGTTGGTCTGAGGTATGACCCACGGAACTGCATTTCCAGCAAGCTCCAAGGTAGTGCTGGAGAACCACACTTTCAGAACTACTGGCACACACTAGTACCTTTGGCATTTGAAGTGTGCACTAGCACATTGAATTCTGAAGATTCCCTTGATAAGGAAGTCTGCTTAACTTTGGGAAATACTGAGATACACAAACTAATTTGACAACACAGCCACATTTTCACAAAGTATCTAATAACAACGTAGTGGAGTAGTATGTAGGGTCCTTTAGCATTTGTGGGTACCTGAATCACCTGTGGTGTTTTCTATGCTTCCTTTTGGTTTTAGGCTTAGCATGAAATTGGAATCAAATGTGCAGCCCAGCTTAAAAATGGCTTTTTGATGGCATAGTACTTGTTCTCATGTTGTCACCACTACCTGTGACGATATCTTCAACCATTATGCTGTATTTAGTCTTGAGTAGAATATGGAAAAGGAAACCACCACTTCCTTCAAGCTAATTGCAATTTTTTAAAGATTTATTTACTTATTTATTTGAATGTCCAAGTTAAACATAGAGGAGAGGCAGAGAGAGAGAGAGAGAGAGAGAGAGAGGTCTCCATCCGTTGGTTCACTCCCCAATTGCCTGCAATGGCCGGAGCTGTGTTGATCCGAAGCCAGGAGTCAGGAGCTTCTTCCAGGTTTCCCACCTGGAGGGGCCCAAGACTTGAGCTATCTTCTACTGCTTTTCAAGGCCATAGTAGAGAGCTGGATGAGAAGTGGAGCAGCCGGGACTCAAACTGGCGCCCATATGGGATGCTAGCACTGCAGGCAGTGGCTTTACCCGCTACGCCACAGTGCTGGCCCCTGCAATTCTTTAAAAACAAAACAAGCTCCATTTCTTCTCCAGGAGTTTTGTTTGTACGTGGAGGGAGCAAGTGCTCATTGCTATGTAATCTCGACAGGATTTAGAGTGGAAGTGATCTGTGGTACTTCCGCACCTCCCTTCCATCACATCATCCCAGTGCTAAGCCAGTTGAGCTCACTGAACAACTTATCAAAGACTGCAGGTACTTATTTCCCACTTTTCCATCCATCTTCCATCAAAGTGAATACATGAGAGAAAATGAATATCTCATAGGATGTTCTCCCCATCTACACCAACCGCATTTAACTACTCAGTAGATGGTAGTGGTGGGAACAGAAATAATAACCATTTGGAACTAATTTCATCCAATTGTAGCTTAGAAGCTTTATCAGTTGAAGTGTGTCATTCATGGATTAAATTGAAATGTACCTTCCTTGGCACAATTGTTAAGGCTCTTCTGTATTTCTACTAATAAACACTTCGAGATGAGGTAAGGTTTTTCTATTATGCTTCTTAAGAGCCTTTCTACTTCTATTAAAAGCCATTTCCGCACATTAGCAATTGATTATGGTAGGACTCCACTTGACAGAAGCAATATATATCCACGGATATGGCACTGACATAATAGGTGACTGTTTCTAATTACAAAACCAATCAGTGAACTGTAGCTGGGGCAGACCACTGGTATCCCAAATTCATAACTGTATTTACAATGATAATTCATCCTACCTTTCATTATTCTAGCCACAAAGTTGTGGTCCAATGGGTTGACTTGATGCATTTAGCTCTCCCAGACTGAAAACACTTGGCTGCCATGCTAACTTATTCTCTCACTTCAGATATGCTCTTTCACCCTAATGATTGAGATGGCTACAAACCATAGTACATCTGTAAACATTATGCTGCAAGTCCGAAGTTAGTTTGAATTTGTTGCACAGAGAACAATAATCTATGCCAAATCAGTAAGCCTTTTGATAGTATCACATAAGTGTAAGTGTCTGATATTTCTCATCACATGCTTCCTATTAAATAAAAATATGGCATCATTTTCAAGATGTTCCAATTTCTATGTGGGAATTCTTTAAGAGGTTTGTAGTACCTGCAATTCTGCTGTCATGCAAAAAGTCTTTCTAGAAAACACAACAGATGATGTACAATTTTAGATTTGTCAACTAATTAACCACATACCCATCTATTTTTTCCTTTTGTGTTATTATTTATCTCTATCTTTCTTACAAATTATTCACACACACACATACACACACATACACATATGCACATGTGCATATGCATTCATGTCTCCAAAAGAAATCAGTGATGCTGTCTGGTAGTCTGGGAGGATGATGATATCTATTCATAAGGTGATGACTCAAATAACAAATGGAGGGCTCCCAGACTTCTAAAGCTGCCCTACCAGTTATGACACTTCTTTGCACTATATAGTATTGCCCAAGTTTGTCCCATGGCATGTTGGCATATCTGCACATTTCATACTTCAAATAAAATGCACTTTCAATTTTAAATGCTGTATAACATTAACAGTTAGACTAAGAGAAATATTTGGGGCTGCGTTTGAGTAAAAACTCATCTTTGAGTCAATCGCTCAGCTTTTTGGTGCTATGGATATTATCTTTATAAACTGTCAATTCTGCACAGCATGTTGTTGAGGCCTGGCGAAAGCATTCACACAAAGATAAATGGATTGAAAGTGAGCTTATCTTATAGAAAATTAGGTATTCTGGAGTTAGCTACAGGAACTTTTTTTTTCCTTACTGTGGTTAATAAAGAAGAATTTCCATTGGAAGTACCTATTCAGTTTTATATTCTTTACATATGTAACCCTCTCCCTCAGTAATACCCATGTACAAACTGGATGATTTTACCCCAAGTGTTCTTTTCCTTAACAATTTTAAGTCAGAATGAATTCTCAAAAGTTGACTATCCTATAGTTCACTCTTTAATGTAAAACAGTTTATCAAAGCAGCCTCAGCAATGTTTGAGTTTCACAGATATGAAAAACTATCTGAAATACATCACCATTACCTTCACAAGCATATTAATGCCAGATACATGCAAAACACTGCTTTATGGTGTGTTATGGTGTGTGTGTGTGTGTATGCATATTGTAGAGAAGTGTACTAAGTCCTGCTACTTCCACTCTCAGGGAAGTTTGGCTAAAAAGGACTTTAACATTCCTTGGAGTCTCATGCAGTATGTATAATATGTGATTAAACTGTGCTAAACTAAAATGCACATTTACTTTCTGCATATTCATAGACATGCAAGAATCAAACTTTGACTATGATAAATGTAAAACTATGTTGATGCATTTATATATATATATAAATATTGACTGTACAACAACAATAGCGCAGAGGAAGGTGGAGGGAACAGAAATAGGAAAAATATTATTTACTGAATTAAAGTTGTTATCAAATTGAAATTCACAATTATTACTTAGGATGTTAATTGAAATCTTGAGTGTAAACACAGAAAATAATTTAAAAATATATACCAAAAATGCCAAGGAAAATGAACTAATACAGTAGATAACAGCTATTAAATTTTTAAATTTTAAAGGCAGTAATGAAGGAAAAGAGGAGCAAAACCATGTAGGATATATAGAAAACAAATATCAAAATAGCATATTTTAATTTTACCGTATTACTAATGTATTAAATGGATTCCACATGGCACCAAAAGCACAATGATTATATTAATGACAAACATAAAATTCAAAATGGTCAATTTTACATTATATTTATTTTACCAAAACAAAATAATTGAATTAAAATCTCCAATCAAATCAGAGATTTCCAGAATCAGTTAAAACATGATCCTTGATCTGTTTCAGATATCTAAAATAACTCATTTCAGCATCTAAGACACAAATAGGTTATGAACAAATTGATTGAAAAAGATGAGCCATGCAAAATAATCATAATACGTGAGGAGTGGCTATATTAAAACTGGAAAAATAGATTTTAAAAAATACTAGAGAGATTATTTAGAATGATAAAAAGTCAATCATGTTATAGCAATTATAAATATGAGTATAGGCACCTACCAGCAGAACTTCAAAAAACAGCAAAAGCAGACTAATTTGCTTTACAAATGAAGATGCAAAAATCCTTAAATTTCAGTAGCAGAGCACAAACATGGAGGGTTTTTTTTTTTCCAGAAATTCAAGGTTGATTCTGTATATATAAATCAAAATAATGAATTGAACCAACTTAATCCAGTAAAAATATCTCAATAAATGCATAAAGTTACTTGACAATATCCAACACCTTTCCTTATAAAAACAGTAAAAAAATTAAGCAGAGAAGAGAATGTATATGAATGAAATTGACATCTTGGGACTTGTCTACATTTCTGCTGTACAATGGTCTTTCTACTTGTTGAATGTTTTTATTTAGTGGAACATTAAGCCCGTGACTATGAAGTAAATTTAAAAATATCACACAATTTAAAAAAGAAAGGAAGGAGGAGGAAGGGAGGGAAGCATTATGTTATAGAATTCTATCTTGAAATACGTGAAACATACTTTCTATATTAATGAAAGATAAATTACTTTTAAAAAATGGGAACTTTCTCTGAAAGCCATCATGAAAAAACCCTCTGTGTTTCATCTTTTCATCCTTTCCCATTCCCAAGCCCTGGAAACCATTGATTTTTTTTTTACTGTCTCTATAGTTGCACATTTTTCAGAATATTATAAAATGGGAATCATACTTATATATAACATTTTCCAATCCCTTCAGCGCTTTCTAAAACTTCAAGCCTATATTAGCTTCCTCCTGTCATAGCAGGCTAGAAGAGCCAATGCAGCCTATTCAAACACCTGAGCTGTTAGTGTAGACTTGCCTCCTCCTCTTCCCTGCACCACTTTTCTTATGGTCAGAAATCTGTTCGTAGATCCCCACCAAGACATGCTGTCATTCTTACTAACTCTGTGTATAGAAAACTCTCAACACCTGATTGGTCTTTTAGGATTGTTTTTCTTTGTTTTATTTTTTTTAACTTTAATTTAATGAATATAAATTTCCAAAGTACAGCTTATGGATTACAATGGCTTCCCCCCATAATGTCCCTCCCACCCGCAACCCTCCCTTCTACCACTCCCTCTCGCCTTCCATTCACATCAAGATTCATTTTCTATTCTCTTTATATACAGAAGATCAATTTAGCATACATTAAGTAAAGATTTCAACAGTTTTATCCCACACAGAAACATAAAGTGAAAAATAATACATGATTTTTTAAATGATGATGAAATCAGATCAGACCTATTGTCGTGTTTAATCCCAGTGAGAGTCAAGTTGGGAATTGATAATTTTTTTTTACAGATCAGTTTAGTATACATTAAGTAAAGATTTCAACAGTTTGCACCCCCATAGAAACACAAAGTGAAATATACTGTTTGAGTACTCGTTATAGCATTAAATGTCAATGTACAGCACATTAAGGACAGAGATCCTGCATGAGGAGTAAGTGCACAGTGACTCCTGTTGTTGACTTTACAAAATTACACTCCTGTCTATGGCATCAGTAATCTCCCTATGCTCCAGTCATGAGTTTCCAAGGCTATGGAAGCCCTCTGAGTTCTGCGATTCTTATCTTGTTTAGACAAGGTCATAGTCAAAGTGGAGGTTCTCTCCTCCCTTCAGAGAAAGGTACCTCCTTCTTTGAAGACCTGTTCTTTCCACTGGGATCTCACTCACAGAGATCTTTCATTTAGCTTTTTTTTTGTTTTTGTTTTTGTGATTTTGCCAGAGTGTCTTGGCTTTCCATGCCTGAAATACTCTCATGGGCTTTTCAGCCAGATCAGAATGCCTTTAGGCCTGATTCTGAGGCCAGAATGCTGTTTAAGACATCTGCCATTCTATGGGTCTGCTGTGTATCTCACTTCCCATGTTGGATCACTCTCCCCTTTATTTATTCTATCGGTTAGTATTAGCAGGTTCTAGACTTGTTTATGTGATCCCTTTGACTCTTAGTCCTTTCATTATGATCAATTGTGAACTGAAATTGATCACTTGCAATTGTGAGATGGCATTGGTACATGCCACCTTGATGGGATTGAATTGGAGTCCTCTGGTATGTTTCTAACTCTACCATTTTGGGCAAGTCAGCTTGAGCATGTCCCAAATTGTACATCTCTTCCCTCTCTTATTCCCACTCTTATGTTTAACAGGGATCACATTGCAGTTAAATTTCAACACTTAAGAATAACTGTGTATTAATTACAAAATTAAACCAGTCATATTAAGTAGAACAGACGAAAAAAATACTAAGAGGGATAATGTATTAAGTTGTTCATTAACAGTCAGGGCTATTATGATCAAGTCACCATTTCTCATAGTGTCCATTTCACTTCAACAGGTTTCCTTTTTGGTGTTCAGTCAGTTGTCACCGATCAGGGAGAACATATGATATTTGTCCCTTTGGGACTGGCTTACTTCACTCAGCATGATGTGTTCCAGATTCCTCCATTTTGTTGCAAATGACTGGATTTCGTTGTTTCTTACTGCGGTATAGTATTCTAAAGAGTACATGTTCCATAATTTCTTTATCCAGTCGACCGTTGATGGGCATTTAGGTTGGTTCCAGGTCTTGGCTATTGTGAATTGTGCTGCATTAAACATTAGGGTGCAGACCGCTTTTTTGTTTGCCAATTTAAATTCCTTTGGGTAAATTCCAAGGAATGGGATGGCTGGGTTGAATGGTAGGGTTATCTTCAGGTTTCTGAGGAATCTCCAGACTGATTTCCATAGTGGCTTGACCAGTTTGCATTCCCACCAACAGTGGGTTAGTGTCCCTTTTTCCCCACATCCTCGCCAGCATCTGTTGTTGGTAGATTTCTGTATGTGAGCCATTCTAACCAGGGTGAGGTGAAACCTCATTGTGGTTTTGATTTGCATTTCCCTGATTGCTAGTGATCTTGAATATTTTTTCATGAACCTGTTGGCCATTTGGATTTCCTCTTTTGAAAAATGTCTATTGAGGTCCTTGGCCCATCTCTTAAGTGGGTTGTTTGTTTTGATCTTGTGGAGTTTCTTGATCTCTTTGTAGATTCTGGTTATCAACCCTTTATCTGTTGCATAGTTTACAAATATATTTTCCCATTCTGTCGGTTGTCTCTTCACTCTCCTGACTGTTTCTTTTGCAGTACAGAAACTTCTCAATTTGATGCAATCCCAATAGTTGATTTTGGCTTTGACTGTCTGTGCCTCCCGGGTCTTTTCCAGAAACTCTTTGCCTGTGCCAATATCTTGAAGGGTTTATCCAATGTTCTCTAATAGCTTGATGGTGTCAGGACGTAGATTTAGGTCTTTAATCCATGTTGAGTGGATTTTTGTGTAAGGTGTAAGGTAGGGGTCTTGCTTCGTGCTTCTGCACGTGGAAATCCAGTTTTCCCAGCACCATTTATTGAATAGACTGTCCTTGCTCCCGGAATTGGTTTATGATCCTTGATCAAATATAAGTTGGCTGTAGATGTTTGGGTTGATTTCTGGTGTTTCAATTCTGTTCCATTGGTCTATCCATCTGTTTCTGTACCAGTACCATGCTGTTTTGATTACAACTGCCCTGTAGTATGTCCTGAAATCTGGTATTGTGATGCCTCCGGCTTTGTTTTTGATGTACAAGATTGGTTTAGCTATTCGAGGTCTTTTTGCCTCCATTTGAATTTTAACATCATTTTTTCCAGATCTGAGAAGAAGGTCTTTGGTATCCTGATTGGAATTGCATTGAATCTATAAATTGCTTTTGGGAGAATGGACATTTTGATGATGTTGATTCTTCCAATCCATGAGCATGGAAGATTCTTCCATTTTTTGGGATCCTCTTCTATTTCTTTCTTTAAGATTTTGTAATTCTCATCATAGAGGTCCTTAACGTCTTTGGTTAAGTTTATTCCAAGGTATTTGATTGTTTTTGTAGCTATTGTGAATGGGATTGATCTTAGCAGTTATTTCTCAGTCATGGCATTGCTTGTGTATACAATGGCTGTTGATTTTTGTGCATTGATTTCATATCCTGCCACTTTCCCAAACTCTTCTATGAGTTCCAATAGTCTCTTAGTAGAGTTCTTTGGCTCCTCTAAGTAAAGAATCATATCGTCTGCAAAGAGGGATAGTTTGACTTCTTCCTTCTCAATTTGTATTCCTTTAATTTCTTTTTCTTGTCTGATGGCTCTGGCTAAAACTTCTAATACTATGTTAAATAGCAGTGGTGAGAGTGGGCATCCCTGTCTGGTGCCAGATCTCAGTGGAAATGCTTCCAACTTTTCCACATTCAATAGGATGCTGGCTGTGGGTTTTTCATAAATTGCTTTGATTATATTGAGGAATGTTCCTTCTATACCCATTTTGCTTAGAGTTTTCATCATGAAAGGGTGTTGAATTTTATCGAATGCTTTCTCTGCATCAATTGAGATAATCATATGGTTTTTCTTCTGCAGTCTGTTAATGTGGTTAATCACATTGATTGATTTGCGAATTGTGAAACATCTCTGCATACGAGGGATGAATCCCACTTGGTCTGGGTGGATGATTTTTCTGATGTGTTGTTGTATTCTATTGCCTTAATTTTATTGAGGATTTTTGCGTCTATGTTCATCAGGGATATTGGTCTATAATTTTCTTTCAGTGCTGCATCTTTCTCTGGCTTAGGGATTAAGGTGATGCTGGCTTCATAGAAAGAATTTGGGAGGATTCCCTCTTTTTCGATTGTTCTGAATAGTTTGAGAAGAATTGGAGTTAGTTCTTCTTTAAATGTCTGGTAGAATTCAGCAGTGAATCCATCTGGTCCTGGGTTTTTCTTTGTTGGTAGGGCCTTTATTACTGTTTCAATTTCTGTTTCAGTTATGGGTCTATTTAGGTTTTCGATGTCTTCCTGGTTCAATTTTGGTAGATTGCATGTGTCCAGGAATCTATCCATTTCTGATAGATTTTCCTGTTTGCTGGCATACAAGTCCTTGTAGTAATTTCTGATGATTCTTTTTATTTCTGTGGTGTCTGTTGTTACGTTTCCTTTTTCATCTCTGATTTTATTGATTTGGGTCTTTTCTCTTCTTTTTTTAGTTAGTTGGGCCAATGGGGTGTCAATTTTGTTTATTTTTTCAAAAAACCAGCTCCTTGTTTGGCTGATTTTTTGTAATGTTTTTTTTTTTGATTCAATCCTGTTGATTTCTTCTCTGATTTTAATTATTTCTCTTCTCCTACTAGATTTGGGTTTGGTTTCCTGTAGGTTTTCTAAATCCTTGAGGTGAACTGAAAGCTCATCTATTTGGTGCCTTGCACATTTTAGGATCTTTTCTTTATGTTTCACTGTGGAGAGTTTAATTACAATGTGTCGTGGTGAGGATCTCTTTTGGTCGTGTTTATTAGGGGTTCTGTGAGCTTCGTGTACTAGGATTTCTCTGTCCTTCTCCAAACCTGGGAAATTTTCTGCTAATATCTCACTAAAAAGGCCTTCTAATCCTTTCTCCCTCTCCATGCCTTCAGGAACTCCTAGAAATCGAATATTGGGTTTTTTAATAGTATCCTGAAGATTCCCAACAATATGTTTTGGATTTCTAATTTCCTCTTCTTTTCTTTGGTCTGACTGTATCCTTTCCTGTTCTGTCTTCTAAGTCCGATATTCTCTCTTCTGCTTCACCCATTCTGTTTGTAAGGCTCTCTAATGTGTTTTTCATTCGATCTATTGAATTCTTCACTTCATTATGATTTCTTGTCACTATCACAGATTCCTGTTGTACTAGTTGTTTCATTTCATTTTGATTCCTCCTTAATATTTCATTTTCACGAGAGAGATTTTCTATCTTGTCCATTAAGGATTTCTGTAGTTCAAGAATTTGTTTTTGAGAACTTTTTAATGTTCTTATCAATTTTTTGAGATCTGCTTCTTGCATTTCTTCTATCTCATCATCTTCATAATCTTGAATTGGGGTGTCTTTTTCATTTGGGGGTGTCATAGTGACTTCCTTGTTTTTATTACCTCGGTTTTTGCATTTGTTGTTTGGCATATTGGAGATATTTGGTTTCTTCACTGTGGTGCTTTTTCTTGTTATACTATGACTCTAGATTAAGTGGACTGTCTGTTTTTGATGTAGCCTTAGAGGCTTGAGATGGGTGTGGCCTGAGAGCTCTGTTTGGTGTGCCAAAGGTGACACTCCCAGGTTAGGCGTGGTAGATCTCTCTCTCTCTCTCATTCTTTCTTTGATTCAAAAGGGAAGTAATTCCGCACAGCTGAACGAAGTTGGAGGTAGTTAGCAGGCAAATGATATACCCACAGGAGCCAGAGATCAGAAGCTCTTTCCCAAGACCACACAGGGATTCTGTTCTGCCCTCAGAGTGGGCTCAAATTCTCCTTCAGTCTCCCACTGGGTTGCCAAATTTACGGAATTTTAGCATCTCTGGAGAGTGCTCACGTGAATTCCGTGAGTTCTCTCCCCCACCATCTCTTTTTTCACAGTCTCAGTTCAGTAGCACCACAAATTTACTAGGTCCTAATCTCCTGTTAATTCGCCCCACCCAGAGTCAGGTTTTTCTGCTAGGCTCAGGGCCGGTGCAGACCTGAGGTCGCTCTGCTTATGACGTATGTCCAAGATGGCGCCTGCTCTTTGTCTTGCTCGCCCTTGAGAGGTGAGCGGAGAGAGAGAAACCCGTGTCCGTACCAGTCACCTTTTTTTTTTCTCTCTCTCTCTCTTCCAGTTAGCCTGGTGAACATCCCCCCCAGCCCGGGGGTCGTTCCCTCTAGTCTCCTCTCTCCGCTTGCCTGCTGGTGCCTCGGGCTATTGAGGTTCGGCTCACCTCGCGTTCCAGAGCTGGTGTGTTGAGTCTGCCGCTGGTGTCCCGAACTGTGGGCTCCCACGCTCTCCACGCAGGTCCACTGTGAATCACTCGTTCCGGGAGAGTTTCTTCTGCTGTTTCTTCCCCTACTCTTCCTTGAACCTGCAGTATCTCCACTTTTATTAAACTGTCTCTCCCCGGACTATCAGTGTGCTCCCTTCCTATTCTGCCATCTTGCCTCCCTCTTTCTTTGTTTTATTTTAAGAATGTATTTGAGCAGTGGTATCCAATATAACTTGAAGAACTCTAAGAATCCAAAGTATCTAGGGATAGCTTTCAGGGAGCAGTGTTTCCAAGCTGCCAGAGCTCATGGTGATTCCCCACTTATTATAGTACTTCCAGTGATCCATCTTCCTTTTACTTGGTGGATAATATAACAAGTCTCTAAAGAAGTATTCTTATTTAGCAAGTACTATTCAGCTCTTGGCACACACCATTGCAACTTTTTTTCTTAATTTTTTATTTATATAAGGTGAACAAATTTCATATATTGCATATATACAGATTTAATAGCATAGTGATACTTCCCACCCTACCCTCCCTCATTAACTCACTCCCACCCTCCATCTCCCTTCCTTTCTAATTTTTTCATTTACTTTTTACTTTCAGTTTGCTTTATACTTTCAGTTTGCTTTATACAAGCTTAACCCTCCACTAAATAAAGAATTCAACAAATAGTAAGTAGAAAAACTTAACTTAAAAAGGAAGTGTAGGTGGGAGGGTGGTATGGTGGGAAGAATCACTATGTTCCTAAAATTGTATTTGTGAAATACATGATTTGTATTCCTTAAATAAAAGATTTCTTTGGGAAAAATTTTTATTAATAAAATTATTGATGAAAGATCATAATAAAACTTTTGCATGAATATTCATAATAACTAAAAAGGCAAAACAACCCAAATGCCACCAACTGATATATTGGTTATAATATGTTGTATTATTTACAGTATTTGTTTATTATGTCATACAAAGGACTTAAATACCAGCATATCTACATCGTAAGTGAACATTGGAAACATTATGGTAAGTGAAAGAAAGCAGACACAAAATACCACAGACGGTTCGATTTCTATTAAGTATATAGGATAGGAACATCCATGAAGAGATAAAGTAGATTAATATATGGTTGGAGGGGAGTTGCAGTTGATTTCTCAACAATGTTGCAGTGGATTTGTTTCTGAAAGGAGGAGCGTGGTGGGGACAAGAGGCACGGAGTCACCACAAAGACCCTGGGAGTTGGGTGAAAGCAGGCTTGAGGCAAGCAGCCCGCAGACTTGCTTATTTCAGTTGGTACAACATCTTATATAGCTGAGACCAGCCAATCCGGTCAAGGGGCGGTCTATGCCCCAAGCAATCACAGCCTGTTGCCAGGCAGTTTCCAAAGCCATCCAATCACAGCCTGTTGACAGTCAGGCTCTTGTTGCCAGGCAGTTTCTGAAACCATCCACTCCTGGCCTGCCGTCAGTCAGGCTCTGTTGTCATGTGGTTTCCTCTGTTGTCATGTGGTTTCTGAAGCCATCCAGTCACGGCCTGTTTCCAGGCAGTTTCTGTTGTCAGTGGCCATCTTGGCATGACCTTTTCACCTTAGCAGCCATCTTGGCATGAACTTTTCACCTCAGCAGCCATCTTGATATGACCTTTTCACCTCATTCCACCACAGAGGGGGGATAAGACAAGATTGATAAGTGACTGCTAATAGGCATAGGGTTTCCTTCCGGATGCTGAAATATTCTGTAATGAGACAGTAATTTTGGCTATAAAATTGTGTGAATGTACTGAAAACAAATGAATTGTACACTTAAAAATAAAAAACAGCCTTTAAAAAGTACAGTATTAGCAAACTTTGAACTAGTAATCGCAATTTTGTCTGAAAACCTTACAGAACTTATGTGTCAAGTGAACAAAACTGAGATCCAGAGCTGTTTGGAATGAATTGGAACAACACTTCTTACACACTCTGCTGTTAGACTTCACCTTGGCAGAATTCTTTGAGTTGGTTTGGATCCTTTCTGCTGTTTCTTTTAATGGTGTATCATTATAATCAGGTAGAACCCCAGATACCTATGTTTCTTTATCTTAAATAGGTTAATAATAATAATACCTTTCTCATAGGTTTCTTGTGAAGATTACCAAAGAAGTGGAAACAAGGACTCACACAGTGAAGAAGAAAAAAATTAACCATATTATACAGCACAAAAATAAAAGCATAAAATGAAAACAAAGGGTAAAATATGTGGTCAGTTCTTTATATCGTTATTACTGCTGCTGCAGCTCTCATTTTGATCACTTTTGGAAACTGACAGTAATATATTGCATAGCCCATTGGTCTATCTTAGACAACCCTCTGACAAAATAAGTATTTCTTTATGAGGAAAGAAAGATCATTTCCTTTTGTATTATTAAATATATAATGCATAGCTCTGTAGAGAATTTGAAAAATATAGAACACAAAACTTTTCAAAATATAAAAATCACTAAATTTAAAATAATCACTGTTTATATATGTGAGTAAATCTGTCCATCTGTATCTATCATCTATCTTCTGTCTTTATCATCTATCTATCTATAACTCATGAGAATGTGGAAGCCCATATGTGAAGGGATTGTGGTAATTTCAAGAAATGCCCTCTCACATATTGAAATTGCTGGTGAAGTAGAATATAGGACTAGAAGAAAGCTTAGCTTATTGTCTGCTATTCTATGCCTTAAAATCATTCCTTCTTATTTCCTCCTCTCCTATTAATTTATTCTTGAGACACACTACATACATTATATAGTTTACTATTTCTCAATCTAATTTTGGTTGGAAAATGTACTCTAATGCAAACATTTTATTACAGATGAGGAAACAGAAATTGAAACCCCTTGATCCTGGTCATATATTTGGTAAGTGAGACTTTAGATTCCAGACCAATAAATTTCAAACTGTAACACATTGATTAGACAGAGGATCATTCAATTCAATATTAGGTGTCATGGAAGAAGACATTGCATTTGGAAATGAGATATTCGGTTTTCCTTCCAAATATAAGTTTATCATAAGTTTATGATAAACTTCAGGAACTCTGTATAAGATAGAACTTAAACAAAATTGTCAACCTCTTTCTAAATATTGAACCAACAAATGAAGATGGCGGGGGACTTATTCAATTTCTGGGATCAGGCAAGGATGTTATTCATATACTAGAAATTTCAAAGAATTCCTTGACAATGAACATGCCACCATACTGAAGAAATCCTAGTGTCAATTCTCTTTTGAAAAGGCATCATAGAATCATGACCATATGTATAGGTCATCCTAGGAACAGCCAGTCATCACTACCTCATTTGGAAAGACAAGTGCTGATGTGTAACAAGCCTCCTCAAGCCCCAGTTGCCAATGAAGAGCCATAATATCAATAAGCAGCTACCCTAGAGTCTCGAGGATGCACATAGTTATCAGAATCAGACAGCCAGCTATACAGATGGCTGCATTTCTGACAACAGACCCAGTAAGAAGGCCAGGTAGAGCCGTCAAATACCTAGAATGGAGGCGAAGCTAAAAAGATATCTGAATACAGAAAGCTGTCTCACAGCTCAGTGGCTTTACCAAACAGAGGAAATATATCACAGAAATATGAAAATCTCTTTGTCAGGCTTCTGAAAACACTAAACTCTTCTCTTTTCTGCTTCATCTGTATTGTCATTGTGAATATATATCAGCCTATTCTTTAAATGCACAGCCATGATTTTCACACAATGTATGCAAGGAGAATTGATTCACATTTGTCTGTGAGTGTCTATTCACATTTGTCTCTATGTGTATGAGAAGATCTAATAGTTTTTAAAAGATGACAGCATGTATGTGTGTGTGTATAGTCAGGGCTATTCACCAGCCAAAGTAATATGCATCAAAATAAATAACCCAAAATATGGTAAAATCATGTCAGATAAAAGGTGGTGACTTCAGAAACCTGTTCAGTACAAATTCAACTTTAAATAGCTAGAATTTCATGTAGCTGATTGTTTCATGAATCTTTCCTACTGCATCCTTGCGTCCTTGTGTCTGCCAAAACTCGAAAGGCTGAGATAAATAGGTGTCGTGAAGCCTCTATTCTAAAGCCACATCTGCTATGTAGGATTTTCAGGGTATATCACTATACTGGATGTATATTTTTCTCTGATCAACAATCTCTGAGAAATATATGCAAATACGAAGAGTTCTTTTAGAATTTGAAGATAATGAAAAATTAGTCCCTCCCAAACACTCATGGGAATGGAAGGGAATATATTTCCCTCTCCCACAAGCCAAATGAGGTCTACTTCACGATAACAGTTTAGAGAACTTGACATGTGCCCCCTGAGCTATGTGGGACACAAGGACTGATATGTAAGTTCTTCCTGAGAATTTTAAAGGTGAGAGGCTATGGCTGATCAACTACTCTGTTGTAAGTCTGGAAAAACCATGGCTGTACATTTAGAGCTCAGAGACGCAACAGATGAATGAGTTTCTCAATGATTTGATGCATTCTCTGAAAGGCAACTGGGTATAGTATCCATAAGAGAGACTGCTCAGGAGGATCATCTGGAGAGACAAAGTGACTACAAGATGGGCAACCACTGAAACTGAGGGCTACTAAGAGACCAGCTCAAAAAGATATCACCTTGTGAAAGAAACTACAGGTGACAATGACGAGTTTGTCAGAATTTACAAAATTATTAGTGAAAAAAATTGTCATTTGGAATCTACTACTTCTAGGGCACCCCTATGCCAGGTGCACTAGTGAAGTAAAATCTTTTCTACCTTCTTGACCTGTTTTTTCTTACATTTGTGATTGATCATTAAAACTCCATATGACAGAAACAGTGGGTTGGGGTACAAATGGAGAAAGAAATAATAGAAAGTACCAAACTCCCTTTCTCCTTAGGAGATCTCCCACCCTGTAGCAACCTGAAGATGAGGGGTTAGAGATGCTTTTAGTTGATTGGTGCATGTAGCATTGATATTCCTTACACCAAATTGGATTCTTCATTATCTAAAAGAATTACCAGAAAACCCATGAATCATGTCCAGTAGTTTTCTAAGGAAACAGAAGAAGTAAATTGATAGAAAATAATTAATAGGAATTGGTGAGAATAAATCAATGAGCTTCTTCCAATCCTGGTGGAGCCCTAGTCATTCAATGAACAGGTTATATTCTGTTGTAAAACATCATTTAACAGGTGAGTGTTTGGCACAACAGTTAAGTAACCACTTGAGATGCTTGCAACCCATATTGCAGTGCATAGATCAAGTCCCTGCTCCTCTGCTTCTGATATGGTTTCCTGATAATGTGTACCCTGGGTGGAAGAAGATGGTGGCTCAAGTATTTGAATTCCTGCTACTAATGTGGGAGACCCAGATGGAGTTCCTGACACCTGGTTTCAGCTTGGCCCTACCTGGATGTTGCAGGTATTTGGGAAATGAATCAATGGACAGAGATCTCACCTATCCTCTCTCCTCTCACCTCTCTCATCTCTGCTCTCTCCTTCCCTCCCACCCTCCCTCCCTCCCTCTCTCTCTGCTCTCAAATAAAACTTAAATCAGTACATTTTATAAAACCATAATTTAGATATTGTGACTATGGCCTGGAAAAGATATACAAGAAAGATCTAATCTAAAAGTAATAAACTTGATCTTAAATGCCAGACCATGAAATAAAGAGTGAAAAAGCACTCGTAGTAATATGTAATTCATAACAGTTTTCAAGTATGTAGCACAGTTTTCATTTCGCTTGTTTTCTGTTCCTTTTGGGAACCCATTTGATGTGCTTCTAATGAGATTGACCTTTCTTTGAATCACTACATGAATGAGTACTGAGCGCAGGCCTGGCTGCAGTATACCATTTACTGATTTGTTCAGAGATGAGTATACATATCAAGCTGGCCAAAAATCCTGCCTGGAACTTCTGCTGAAGTTGTGTGAACATAGAATCAACCTGAGGTGAAGACAACAAAATGAAAGCCAACTATAAGAAAGAAAAAGGTGTCAGAATTTGGGGTAGGAGTGGGCTATCACTTGTGACAACCACATCCCACATCAGAGTCCCTGAGTTTGAGTCATAGTTCTTCTGCAGATTCCAGTTTTTTGTTAACATGCATCTTGGCAGCCATCCCTGTGGGAAGACCTGAGAAGACCCGAATTGATTTCCTAGATATTGGTTTTGATCTGGCCCAGCCATAGATATTATGTGTATTTAGGAGTTAGCCAGTGGATGGGAGATCTGTGTTTCTCTGTGTCTAAGCCTTTTCAATGAAAACAAAAAAACAACATTGATGCTCTCAATAGTATCACTGACTAAAATATCACCTACCAGTAGGATCTTTTCACTTGCTAGTTATGGAAAAATATTCATATTCCTGTGATAGACTGGATATTCAAGAAATAGTTGTGTAAACAATACATACATTCCTTTTTTTGCTTTAAGCTAGTTTGAGCTGGGTTTTTCATTTGAGCCTCCAAATAATCTTGACTGATGCAATATATTTATATTATTGCAACTAGAACATTATTAATTAGTGAGAAACAATTTAGTCATTCTGAACCAACAATATTTCCATAGTATTGGTTATTTTATTGATTTATCTAAAATCTATCTATTGATTTACCTATATTATACTCTGTTTTTAAACATTTTATTAAACAGAGTACATACTAAGAAAAGAATATAAGTGTACAGATAAATGACTCCTTTTCATCTGATCACACTCATAACCAACAACCAAATTAAGAACAAAACATTACTAGTACCATAAGAGTCCTCACTATTCTTTCTTTCAATTTCTTTTTTTAATTTGGAAAAGAAAAGTATATTGTTATTTATATGATATGATTCAGTGAGGTAATATTTATAACTATATACCAAATGATATGACAATGGCACAATTTTTGTACTATCTCTATATATTAACCACCACAAATAAGAGAATGCTTGTGACATTTGTCTTTTTAGATTTGGCTTATTTCAGTTAGTATAATGATCTCCAGTTGTTAACAACTGATGAACTTATATTGACACAACATTATCACATAAAGTACATCATTTACATTGTTTCACTTGGTATTGTACATTCTGTTGCTTTGAGAAATTGTGACATATACATGTTAGAGTGTCCCAGACTTCAGACTTTGAGATCTCCATACACAAAATCATGTAATGATCTCATCCAATCCATTAGGTTTAATTGCTCTCTACAAATAGGTGAAAGCAAACTTCATGTCTAACCTAGAACTCCCTTATGAACTCAGACTTATATATTCAATTGCTTTCATGATATCTCCACTTGGATGTTTCATTGTAAGCTGATATGTAATGTGTACAAAGGAGAATTCTTGATTGTTTCCCCCATGTCAGTTCTATCCCTTCCTTAGATTTCTACATCTGCATAAATTGCTAGGTCATTAACTTAATTGTTCAGATCAAATACTAAGGAATTTTATTTCAGTCTACACTTTATAGTTTTTCTAGAAAAATTTATCTGAAATCTACCAGCAGCTTTTTATCAATTCTGTCTTCAGAATCTATTCTCAATCTGGATATTTTCCACCTCCTCTGACAGTACCACCCTAGCTCTTGTCAACATCCTTACCGTTTGCCTGGACTATAGTCATGTAATTACAAGTTTCTGTGCTTCTTCATTTCTGCATCAGTCTATCCTTCCTCGAGTAAACCAAAAATGATTATATAATTTAAGTCACATCATGTCACTCTTTTAATTAAAGTCCTTTAATGATTTTTACATCCCACCTAGAGTATAATCTGCCACACTCACTGCTTCGCTGACCCTCATCGGCTACTAGTTTCCCTCTTGCTCACCACATACAAGGCACATTGACCTCCTTACTATTCCTTGCAAATGTCAGACTTATTTCTACCTCAAGGTAGAATTTTTCATGCACTCCTTTCTCTATCTGGAACATTATTCACATTAATCAAGATCTTCCCATGGCTTACTTTCTAACTTCCTTGAAGTCTTTTTCTAAAATCTCACTTTATCTAGCATCCTTCCTCAATCACCCTATGTAAAATTACAACCTTCCTCTGTTATCATTACTCTGTATTACCTTTCCCTTCTCCATTTTTCATAACACATAGCACCATTTGATGTAGGGTAGAAGATTGTTTTTGATAATTCATCATTTTTCTTCTGCTATGAGAGCAACCATCTGTCCTGTTCTGTAGCCGGGTATATCCCTAATGTGAAGGACAATGTCCACATAGATTGGGTACTGAATAAGCATGTGCTGAATGAAGGAATCAGTGAATCATTATTTTCTTTTTAAATGAATCTTTTATTTAAAATTGTTTTTAAACTGAGCAAATTTCATGTATTTCATATATACAGTTTTAGGAACATAGTAACACTTCCCACCCTACCCTCCCTCCCACCCATACTTCCACCCTCCCTCCTCCTTCCTTTCCAATTCCAACTTTTAATTTGTACAATGATCTACTCCCAGTGTATTATGTAATCATAAGATTAACCCTATACTAAATGAAGAGTTCAACAAATAAGTACAATTAAAAAAACACTGCTCCTCAACAGTACACACGAAAGCTATAAACAAACATCGAATCTCAAAATATTAATTTCACTCATATACAATACATTTTTTGATACTCTATTAGTTACCACAGATCAGGGGAAACATATAGTAAATACGGTGTTTGTCTTTATGGGACTGGCTTATTTCACTGGATAATGGCTTCCAATTGCATCCATTTGTTGCAAAAACAGATATTATTCTTTTTAGAGCTGTATAATATTCCATACTCTCTATATTTTTTTTTATTTTTTTCTCTCTCCCTCTCCCCCTCTCCCTCTCTCCCTCTCTCTCTGTAACTCTTTCAAATAAAATAATTAAATAAATCTTTAAAAAATCACCTCTCAGGGAAATTTAGTGATATGAAAAAAAACAACATTTTACATATTCTGTGAACTAGAAACTTTAATTGTAGGGTTCTTAGTCTTGTTAAATTACCATAAATACCTAAAATTTTACAGATATTAATCAAATATTAATTAAAATGAAGACAACATAAATTTCCAACAAGGAAATGATTAAATGAAGTGTTTTCCATATATATATAAATGTACTCATATAAAATAAATTCCAACTTCCCAACTCTTTAAAACAAATTGATCTAACATATAGTAAAATAGTCACAAGAGTATCTATGAGTATCATTTTCTTCCTATATGTTTCTACACTTTCTGTAATTTAATTTGTATAAATAACATTAATATACACAAAAATAATGAATATTTTTTCAGCCTTAAAGTTCTCAGTCTCCAGAATCATGAGACACATAAATGTCTTTTTTATGTATTATTCAGTTTGTAGTATTCAGATATAACAGCACAACAAGAACTAAAACACTGTAATTTCACTTTTATGAGGTATCTAAAGTAGTTAGGAGCTGTCATTTGGCCTAGCAGTTAAGATGTAGCAGTCAAAATATTCATATCTCAAATTGGACTACTGGCTCCATATCCTGGCTCTAGTTTCCTAATGATACAAACCTGGGAGACAGCAGTGATGGCTCAAGTAGTTGGATTCCTACGACTCACATGGAAACTATTAATTCAGTTCCCAGCTCCTGCAAAAGACTCTGAGAGTGAACCAGTGGATGATAATGCTCTCTTTCTCTGTCTCTTCTTTCTCTTTCTCTGCCTTTCTACCTCTCTCTCTCTCTCTCCCTCTCAAATAAAAAATATTTAAGATAGTTAAATTAACAGAAATAGAAATTAGGGTGGTGGATAGGGGCAGAAAATTTGTTTAATGAGTACAGATTTGCATACTTGCAACATGAAAGAGTTCTGAGCATCTATTTCACAACTATGTAAATATACTTGATACTAATGCATTAAAGTTAAAAACGGTTAAGATGGGGCCAGCGCTGTGGCATAGTCTCCTCCTGTGGTGCCAGCATCTGATACGGGTGACAGTTTATATCCTAGCTATTCCACTTCCCACTTCCCACTCCAGCTCCCTGCAGATGGCCTAGGAAAGCAGTGATGGGTAGCTCAAGTGCTTGGACCTTTGCACCTGTGTGGGAGACTTGGAGGAAACTCTTGGTTTCTGGCTTGGGATCCACCCAGTTCCTGTAGTTTCAACCATTTGGGGAGTGAACCAGCAGAAGGAAGATCTTTCTCTTTGTCTCTCATTCTCTCTGTAATTCTGCTTCTCAAATAAGTAAATAAATCATTAAAAATGGTTAAGATGGCAAATATTATGTTATTTTTTAAAGACACACACACAAACTTATGTAGAATGTAAGGAGTCAATGAAAAATCTAAGCTTCAAGGCTGTGGTAACAGACCAGGTTAAATATTTGCAATTTTTAAAAATAAATTTCCTTAAAAGTAAGCAATTTAGAGCACACTGTATAATATATGCATGTTTAATTATATATATTATATAAACATATATGCAAGCTAAAATTAAAAAAATAAATCTCAATCTGAACTCAAAATGTTATTAATAGAGTTTGGGAAAGGTGGGTGGAATAAAAGGAGTTTTGTTAAAACAAAATAAGGAAAGTTGTGGCTGGTTCATAACCTGTGACAAATATATTAATGTGAGATGTTAATAAGAGAACTGGAGGGAGAAGTATATATGAATGCTTTGTATTACTACCTTACAGTTTTTGTTTTGTAAATTTAATACTATGCTGAAATAAAATGTTGAAATAAAAAGGAAAAGTGTTGAAGTCATAATATGTTCTTTGTATATTCCAAAAGATTTTCTGAAGCGGATTTTGAAGTTCTTTTTTAATATTTACTTACTAATTTTGAAAGTCAGAGTTAAAGAGAGAGAAGGAAAGACAGAGAGGGAGGATCTCCAATTTGGTGGTTCACTCCCAACATGGCCGCAATGGTTAGAGCTGGGCCAGGCTGAAGCCAGGAGTGAGGAGCTTGATCTGAGTCTCCCATGTATTTGGCAAGGGCCCAAGGACTAGGGTCATCTTCTTCTGCTTTTCCCATACCATTAGCAGGGAGCTGAATCGGAAGTGGAACAGTCAGGTCTCCAATTGGTGCCCATATGGGATGCCTGCATTGCAGGTTGTGGCTTTACCCACTATGCCACAATATCAGACTCTGAAGTTCTTACTTCTCACTCTGGAGTCACTAATCTAGGCAAAATGAGGTGGTGGCATAGATCAAAATGCTAATAATGAAAGTGGTGAGGATGGATAGAAATTTAGATATATTCGAAGATGGAGTACACCAATTTGCTGAAAAATGACCAAGACAAATGGGTTTGTGGGGATGCTGTTTAATGAGATGGGAAATAACACAGGGGAAATCAACTTCATGAGTAGAAATTAAGAGTCTCGCTGTACATTTTAAGATTTAGAGGTTTATTAGTTGTGAGTAAGGATGATATAATTTAGGGATGAAAATTTCTAGTAGTAAATCCTTGTAGATCCGAACATGTAGGACAGAAGAAGAAAAGCCAACAAATGAGGTTGGTGAGGAAAAGCCAGTGGTATTATCAGGGGAAAAAGGGACAATGGAGTCTTAAAAGCCAAATGAATAAAGACTTTCAAGAACAAGGTTATGCTTGCTCATGTCAAATGCTGTTGATAAATCCTCTAAATAAGGGCTTAGAATGGATTGTTACCTTTTGCAAGGTGAAACTGTTTCAATGGCGTGAAAGAGGGAATTCTTTGTTGCTGTAAGTTCTAGTTTTATAAATTCCAAAAAAGCAAGAACAAGGGATTTTGAATGTTCTCACCACTAAGAAATGATAACTATTTGAGGAAACAGATATGCTTAACATCATCGGAACATTACACAATGTATACATGTTCAAAACATTGCGTGAGACCTCATTAATATATACAATTCTCAAGTGCGGGACACTAAAACTTTTCATTTCTATCTGAGTGTGCCTTGGCATCTGTTATCTAACTTCCAAATATGATACACTGCATTCAGTGTTTGTCTTTCTGTTTCTAGAATACTTAATATACAGACTTCCAGTTCCATCCATTTGCTGTAAATGTCAGGGCTCTGTTTCTTTCTTTCTTTTTTTTTTTTTTTTTTGACAGAGACAGAGAGAAAGGTCTTCCTTTTCCGTTGGTTCACCCCGCAACGGCTACTGCGGCCGGCGCACTGCAGCCAGCACGCTGCAGCCGGCGCACCGCGCTGATCCGAAACCAGGAGCCAGGTGCATCTCCTGGTCTCTTGTGTGGGTGCAGGGCCCAAGGACTTGGGCCATCCTCCACTGCACTCCCAGGCCACAGCAGAGAGCTGGACTGGGAGAGGAGCAACCAGGACAGAATCCGGCGCCACAACCAGGACTAGAACCCGGTGTGCCAGCGCCTCAGGCAGAGGATTAGTCTAGGGAGCCACGGCGCCGGCCAGGGCCCTGCTTCTTAATATTATTGAGGATTTAGTTCAACATCAACTTAGGAAGAATACAAACATTCAAACCATAGCAGAAGGCTACTTTTTAAAAAAAGATTTGTTTTATTTGGAAGGCAGAGTTACAGAGAGGCAGAGGCAGAGAGAGGGAGAGGTCTTCCATCCACTGGTTCACTTCCCAAATGTCCACAAGGGCTGGAGCTGAGCCAATCCGAAGCCAGGAGCCAAGAGCTTCTTCCAGGTCTCCCACATGAGTGCAGGGGCCCAAGGTTTTGGGCCATCTTCTACTGCTTTCCCAGGTCATAGCAGAGAACTGTATCAGAAGTGGGGCAGCCAGGACTCAAACCAGCACCTATATGGGATACTGACACTACAGGTAGTAGCTTTATACACTATGCCACAGTGCCAACCCCAAAGGCTACTATTTAAAAAAAAAAGAAAAAAAAGTTTGTCAACAAATACTAAGTTATAGTTAGGAGAAGTAAGTTTTAGTGTTCCATTGAACAGTGTGTGATGATAGATGTTTATAGATTATAACACTATATTATATACTGTAGAAAGGGTGATAGGCTGCTTTGACCTCTCTACGTTGTATATATGCACAGTATCCTAGAAAAATGCAAATAATATATGTTAGTATTTTTTTTAACTTAGTAAGTGCCCCCTTTAGGAGTTGATTAGGTCATGGAAGCTCTGCTCTCATGAGTGAGATTAGTGTCCTTATAATAGGGGCTCAGGTGAGCTCTAGAGCTTCCTTTTGTCCTTTCTGCTGGGTGAGCAGACAGCATTTGTCCCCTCCAGAGGATACAACAACATGGCAGCATCTTGGAATCAGAGAGTGAACCCTCAGCAGACACTAAATCTGCTGGTGACTTGGACTTAGGTATCCCATTCTCTTGAACTGTGAGAAATAAATTTCTACTATTTACAAAGGGCCCAGACTGTGGAATTTTGTTATAGCTGCATGAATGTACTCCTAGCATGTCCCTCTCTTGGACATGAATCATTCTTTTGTCCATTGTATCCACATTATATACTACCAACCCATTAAATCATTCAGGAGCCATCTCAGTTATCAGATGGACTGTTCACACTATATCAACACTTGTGTTAAAGTAATCCTGGTTAAAACTGAAGCTTGATGATGCTGTAAATTTCATTACACCCTATTGTTGTTGGTTTGGTATTACCCCTGGTTTCAGATGTCGCCTTGGAATTTTGAAATATATCCCCAGGAGATAGGGTGAAAATGGGGAGACTGATTACAGATTTTTAGAAAAGGATTGCTTTTCCTTTTGTGGGAGTTGTAACAAATTCAATTCCTATTTCTCATGGGTTATTTTCATCAGCTTACAATGATGTAGTAGAAGGAAGTGATAGTTGTAATCATTGTGTATGGACATAATTCCTAAGTGAAAGGGTAAGTGTTAAGAACAAGGATGAGGCAGTGTTTGAACACAATGTAAATGGGTTAGTATATTTGCAGGTGGGAGGATGCAGAAATTGTCTTCTAATTATTTCTGTTTTCTCAGTAAAAGGAAGGATGTCATCACCTAAAAATTAAGAGACAGTAAATTTATAATTGTAATATGTAATATTTGATAAATTTTACACTATAAGACAGTTAATATATTTTTCTATAGCTTATGTACTGAAACTCTCTATATAGGATACACATTTTACACATTTGTAAAGAAAGTGTAAAATTGTAGCTACAGAATAGGAATTCCTGAAGCTTTGAATTGGTGTATGACAACTCTTTTTGTCTCTGAGAATATGATTGACAAATGCATGTTCCACATTAAGTCCACAAAAGAGGAGGCACAAAACAGTTTGTAATTTTGTTAAATCTTTTATGTGGACTTATTATGATAGGACTATTAATAAAATATTTTGCTTGAATAAAAGCAGTTCATAGTATTTGAAAACAGTTCATAATATTTGAAACTATTTCCAGCATGAAGTAATTGTGATTTTACCTGCTACTAAAAATACATATTAATTCAGGCATGGAAAGCCAAGACACTCTAGGGGAAAAAAAAAAAAAAACCTAAATGAAAGATCTCTGCGAGTGAGATCCCAGTGGAAAGAACGGGTCATCAAAGAAGGAGGTACCTTTCTCTGAAGGGAGGAGAGAACTTCCACTTTGACCATGGCTTGTCTAAATATGATCAGAGTCAGTGAACTCAGGGGGCTTCCATAGCCTTGGCAGCTCATGACAAGAGCCTAGGGTGATTACTGAGGCCATAAACAAGAGTGTCAATTTGTTAAGTCAACAACAGGAGTCACTGTGCACTTACTCCTCATGTAGGATCTCTGTCCTTAGTGTGCTGTACATTGAGATTTAATGCTCTAACTAGTACTCAAACAGTATTTTTCACTTTGTGTTTCTGTGTGGGTGCAAACTGTTGAAATCTTTACTTAATGTATGCTAAACTGATCTTCTGTATATAAAGAGAATCGAAAATGAATCTTGATGTGAATGGAAGGGGACAGGGAGTGGGAAAGGGGAGGGTTGCGGGTGGGAGGGACGTTATGGGGGGGAAGCCATTGTAATCCATAAGCTGTACTTTGGAAATTTATATTCATTAAATAAAAGTTAAAAAAATGCATATTAATGTTTTTTGGTATCCTCTCTGTCTCCCTAACTTACATAAAGAACTGACAAATATAAACTCTTGCATAAACAAATTGAATGGTTGCAGAAAGTCCTGTGAAGTTTCTTTGCAGCATCCCTCTGTGAGGACCATACACACAGACAAATAGTTCCAAGAAGAATATGCATTCATGGGTGTCATAGATGAACTTTGGTATTTAACGTATACACCATGAGTCAAACAGTGGGTCTTGGATTGGGATTCTGAGAGCTGTGAAGAGTTGAGATCATTCATGTCTGGTCAAGATAATTTGACATAAGATCTCTTCTGTTGAAGTAAATCAGAAATGGAGAAAAGAATTTGGTAGGAATTCAGCTAACTATTATCCAGAGGTTATATGAGAGAAATAGTAAGAGAAATAGAAATCCACAAATAAAAGAAAATCCATCTAAGAGTTCCATATATAATGAGGATTTCATTGACATTCTAATAGCTCCATCAGAGCTAAATTAATAAATAGAACATGCTTTAATTCAAGCCACTGTGAGATACTCATAGTATGATTAAAAAGAATTGAGCAGTAATTCAGTGAACATTGAACAGGAAATAGAATGCTCCAAAATGTAATTGTCTTTGATACCCAATGTTCAACTACATTCCTTGAAAAGCTTTTTTGTTTTGTTTTGCTTTGCTTTGCTTTTATGAGATTCACTTTGACTTTGCTGGTGTCGATGGAAAAATTTCAAGATCTGACTGCACATATTCAGAGAAAAGTTTTTCTTGGATGGCGACTCCAGAATAAGCACTATGACAGGGTTTAAATGGAATTGTTTCCATGAACCTAAAATTTATTCTCCATCCTGAGCTAAATCAGAGATCAAGCTCAATAACTAATAGGCCTTCTTACTCAAGCTTACATACATGTTCACCTCTTACATGCAGTGCATCTGAAAATCTTCAGGCTTATATATTGTGTGAGGTGCCTGCAACTAATATCCTAATGAACATGATCACCATCAAGATTAGTTTGGTCCTACAATTTGAAAATGAAAGGAGTAACTTTGAAGAAGAGAATGAGGTACTTTGATATCACCATATTCAAATGGATCTCTTCCTGTTCCGAAGCTCTCAAATTCTTTGTTTCATTTCCCTTTTATTATTTTTTTAAAAGTCTGCCTTGTTTTGTAATTATTTGTGAGCTTGGACCAGAAACTTAGATCTCCTTTAAGGCATATGTTATCTCATACTCATTATCAAATTTTAGTCATTATAGCTATTCAACAAATATTTTTGATACTCTTTTGGATGTGATAGGAGGTAGGTGATACTGCTTTGCTCCTTTCAGTAAATTTCAGCTTTGTCACTTGTGGTTCAATGTGAATGGAAAATATTTTAGAAGTAAGACATAAGGCAATTGTTAGTTGTAGATGATATAATAATTTACACAATAAGAAGAAGAGAATCCACAATTACAACTAACCTAAGAGCTCAAAAAATTTGCTGACTAAAAGTCAACATATAAAAACAAATATCACTTCCGTAGACCAATAATAAACAGTTAAAAATGTACTTAGTATATACTAAATTGATCTTCTGTATAACTGATCTTCTGTATATAATTGAAAATGAATCTTGATGTGAATGGGATGGGAGAGGGAGTGGGAGATGGGATGGTTGCAGGTGCGAGGGAGGTTATAAGGGGAAAAAGCTGCTGTAATCCAAAAGTCATAGTTTGAAAATTTATATTTATTAAATAAAAGTTTAAAAATGTAATATAAGCTATAATTTATAATATTATATGACATTGTAAACTATATAAAATTAATTTAACCAAAGAAGCATAAATGCTAATGATTAAAATGTAAATATTCACAAAACAATTTTGTTTAAAAAAGATTTATTCTTTTTCTGGTCCATCATCTGCTTTCTTTTTTTCTTACGATTTATTTACTTATTTGAGAAGTGGAGTTACAGAGAGAAAGTTATAGGACAGAGAGTGAGGTCTGCAATCCACTGGCTCACTCTGCAAATTACCTCAACATCCAGAGCTGGGCCCATCCAAAGTCAGGAACCAGGAGCTTCTTCCGGGTCTCCCAATGGGTGCAGTGGTCCAAACACTTGGGCCATCATCTTCTGCTGCTTTCTCAGGTCATATGCATAGAGCTGGATCAGAAGAGAAGCAGCCAGCACATGAACCAGTGCCTCAGGCAGACGCTTAGCCTACTATACCACAATGCTGGCCCCACGTCCATTGCTTCCTCAGGCTCATTAGCAGGGAACTCTATTGGAAGTGGAACACCCAGGATTCAAACCAGCACTCCAATATGGGACACTGCAGTCACAAGTGGTGGCTTAATCTGCTGTTCCACAATGTGAGTCCCCACAAAGTGTTTCCAAGAATATCTGAATAAATAGAAATGTGTACCATATCTGTGTGCACTTATACCAAAGATAATCTGTACTTCTAATGAAATTATAAGAAAAAATTTGGGAGTAATTAAACAGACTCTACAATTTATAGGAAATAGTAAATGCTCACAAATACAAGAAAATTACTTAAAAAGAAATATTTCACTCTACAAGATTTTAAAACATATTACAATGTTGTATCACAAGTCAAGTATAACTTAAGAAATGAAATTGGAAAAATTGATTTAACGCATGAGAACATAAATTCTCTACCTTTCACCATATACAAAAACTTAACTGCAGATACAATGCAAACCTGTAACTTTATTAGAAGAAAATTCATTTATTGATTGGTTTCAAAAGGATTTTTAAAGAAAGTTGTAACAACCAAAACACAATAGAAAAAGTTCATTTGACCTTCCCTAATCCTAAACTATTTATCAGAAGATACCATAGACAAATAATATTGAGGTAATTACTAAGGCTAGATCATCTGCAATGTCAAAAACACAAACACTCATACATGAAAGAGTGGATCTCAATCTTAACATGTTGAACTTTCTCTCTTTTATTGTTTTGTTACCACCCTATATTATCCAGAAATAAAAAAATGTATTAATAATATAACCTGCCAATACATATAAAATAATCATAATGTTCTCATTGCTATATCAAGATAAATAAAAGGAAAATAGTGTATAATAATTATATATACATATATATTTCAAATGTATATTTTGGGGGCTAATATACTAAAGACCTAAGGAAGTGCTCACCTCTATGGCAACAATCACTGGGAACAGAACAGTTACAAATGTAAAATAATTTAGATATTTTATTTTAGTCACAGATTATTGAGCCTTGTTGCCTTTAGTGATCTGCTTTTCCAAGCAAACTTAGGTAAAAATAGGAGATAAAGGAGTTGTGTTCATGGACAAAGCACATGACTATTTTTCCTTAAAATTATCGGAACTGGAAAGCCAATACATTTTCTGTACAAACATATTTGCCATCTACATGAATATCTCACAAAATATTTGAAAGTCATTTGAAAAAAAAGGAAATTTGCGTGTGTGTCTGTCGCTGTGCAAGTTATCTAACACTCCCTGCACTCACTCAATAAAACCTAATAATATCAAATCATTGAGACTAATACAATTCCCTTACAAATTTCCAAAATGTCCCTTGGGAAGAGTGATGCTGTCATAGGGAAGAATTAGTTTAAATATCAAGAAAGTCACACCAATAAATATGATAAGAAGAGGACCTGAAGAATACAAAAACGGATAAAGACTATCAAAAGGAAGTTAACTTAAGGACAACAAAAATGAAGACTTAATCATTGTTATCAGTAATCAGAAATATGCAAAACAAAATAGCAATGTATTGTTATTACTTTATATATATCAGATAGCCCAAATTTTACAACATGAATAAAACTGAGTGCTAGAAAGTCCATAAATATTCAAAAAATCACAGAGATATTTGGTAGAAGTGTAACTGTTGCAGTAATTATGAAAAGTCATTTGGAAGATTTAATGAAAACAGAAATTTATGTTGCCCAGGACCCAGACACTCCACTCCTGGGTATGGAGTCCAGCAACATTCCTGAACAGACACTCAAAAATATGTTGGAGTGTTCGTGCGGTAGAAGCTTTAGTAATAGTAAAGTATTGGAGGATATAAAATAGATGGATTATTGTGAGTACAGTATTAAAAACAAATGAAATCGAGTAGAAATATATCTGAACAATATATTGTTCAGTGAAAAAGTAAAAGATTAGATGTATAATACAATATTATTTATGTAAATGTAGCACACACATTATAGATGCTTCTCAACTTATAATGGGGTTACATTCTGATAAATCCATAATGAGTTAAAAATACCATAAGTGGCAAACATATTTATTACACTTAACGTACCAAACAGCCTAGCTTTAGCAACACAGTACACCCTCCTTGAGTGTTGTTGTTTTCTCTCGTCACCCTAGTGATGCCTGGCTGCTGCAATGACTGTCCCTGGACAACATTGCCAGAGGGTATTTCCTTGCACATTGCTAGCCCAGGAAAAGTCAAATTCCAAACTCATAATGTGGCGTCTTCTTCATGTCATTATTCCTTGGAAAAATGAGTCAAACTATCATAAGTTGGTAGACAATCTGTGAACTTTTGTCAGAACTTATAGTATGTTCATAAATACCAAGAAGGTAGACTGAAATGACCTACATATAATAGAGACAAGAAAATTCCTGTAATTTATATTTCCAGGCATTTTTTTCTTTATTGGATTGTACATTATGTCACCTTTCTTTTAATGTTGCCTGTATTTTCAAAATAAGAGAATGAAAGATAATCCCTTACTCCCTTCCCTTGCCTTCCTCACTCATACTTTGGGGGTATCCAAGAGTGTTTGTCCTGCAAATCTGGTTTCCCTCGATCCAGGTTAGAGTTCAGAGGCTATCATTGATTGTGCTCTATGTATAGAAATCTAAAACCTTAGATACACAGACTTGTATTGATAAAATGTTCAGATCAAATCACATTATCATTGAGACATTCATGGTCCCTTTAAGAACATTATTACTCTATTTTCCCCAAAACCTAACCTTTCACTCCATCTTTTGGGGGGAAGACAAATAGTAGGCTGATAAAATATTTACAAGTATGCACATATTTGCTCCTCTAGATAATCAAGGAAAGTCAGTTTTTGTTTTTAGAAAAAGGAGTATAAGTAATTTTTACTTATTAATTTGTAGAAACGTTACATCATATGTACTAATATTGGCAGCAGAGTGAGAAAACCAAAATCTTCACACATACAGAATTTCATTGAAAACTTTATAGACCTCTTGGAAAGCAATTTAAAAATATGCAATAATATATTCATACCCTTTGACTGATTAATTTCACTTCTAGGTCTTATGCTAAGGAAATTACTAAAAATCCAGTAAATGTAATATGGATGAGTGTTCAATGCAGCATTTCTTAAAATAACCATCCTAAATGTCTAATGGCAAGAAAATAGCTAAAGAAAGTATGTTAGATCCCCTCATTGGAAATTTGCATTTTCACTTACCAGGTAACTATAAGGAATATAGAACAACATCTGAAAATATTTTGCCTTAATTGATATGATTAAAATCTAAATAAATAAGAGAGAGCACATCATATATTCTAAGAAAGCATACAAAATGTCGATAGTGTTATTGGGGGGATAAATGGTTATATTTTACATTAACTAATGTAAAATATTTCTAATTTGTTTTTAAAAATATTTTAAAAAATTGGCCGGCGCCGCGGCTCACTAGGCTAATCCTCCGCCTAGCGGCGCCGGCACACCGGGTTCTAGTCCCGGTTGGGGTGCCGGATTCTGTCCCGGTTGCCCCTCTTCCAGGCCAGCTCTCTGCTGTGGCCAGGGAGTGCAGTGGAGGATGGCCCAGGTGCTTGGGCCCTGCACCCCATGGGAGACCAGGAGAAGCACCTGGCTCCTGGCTCCTGCCATCGGATCAGCGCAATGCGCCGGCCGCAGCGCGCTGGCCGCGGTGGCCATTGGAGGGTGAACCAACGGCAAAGGAAGACCTTTCTCTCTGTCTCTCTCTCTCACTGTCCACTCTGCCTGTCAAAAAAAAAAAATTAAAAAATTGGAAAGATATTGAATCCAGGAGGTTTGTCTTGTTTCTATTATATTAGGCTATAATTTAAAAATAATAGGACTCTTTTCTAAGTTGTTCAGAACTTCCAGTCCTATCTCAATATAACACTGTCATTTTCAATCCTGACTGGTTGTAAGAATGATTTGCAGTTTTAACAAAAAGTAGCGATGCCCACGTGCATCTCCAGAGGTTCTGAATTTAATTTGTTTAGGGAAGGGCCTGCACATTAGGGACTTGTGGTCTTTGATATTTGTTTTGTTTTCAGTCTCCTGGGTGATGCTGCTTTGCAGCTAAGGTTGACAGTACTCATCTAAATAAATACTTAATTTCCTTTGTCTCACATAATTTCAGCAATTATCACAATTTGCATGCAAAAAACATAAGATTTTTTTTGAAAGAGGAAACTTAACCTAATGTGATGAAATTAAAGGGAATATATTTAACATTCTTTACTCATATTCTATCCTTCTAAAATATGCCACAAATAGTTAAAACAGTACTTTTGTAAGATACAGGTGGTGGGAGTCAATATTAGCACATAAAAAAAAAAGACTCCCACATATTTAAAAAGTACCTTAGTATAAGCATATAACTTATGTATCATCATAAAAGTTCTGCACCATTATGCTTAATGAAATAGAGCCAGTCCCAAAAGGACAAATATATGATTTCTCTGATATGTGGTAGTTAACATAGACTACAAAAATGTATATAGATGAAACTGATATCTCATGATTTGATTGCTTTAATTGGCCTTGTTTATACTCATGTGGAACTGTGGTATCTTGACTTTTTAGTTGTTGAATATTATGTTTTCTGGTGCATTAATCCTGGAGGGAGTACTGCACATTTGGGCCACATTAATATTTAAGAGTTAGTATCTTGAATGATGGAGTTGAGTTACTCTCTACTTTGAACTTGTCAATTCCCTCCAGAGGACTTTATTCTTTGTGGGTTTACTTTTAAGATGAGCAGAGGCTACAATCAACGGACCAAGATGGTGATGGGACTGGTTACCATGCAAGATCTGGAGACAATTCAACATTCTGATTTGTAGTAACTGATATACAGAGTACAAAAAAGAGTGAAATTTACATTTTGAGATTTGATTATTGTTTATAGCCCTTGTCTATATTCCTGAGGAATAGTAGTTTTTCTACTTATCACTTGTTAAAATCTTTATTTAGTGGAGGGTTAAGCTTTTGATTATAAAGTAAATTGAAAGTATGTCATTGCACAAATTGAAAGAAAAATAAGAAAGGAAGGAGAAGGAAGGGTGAGAGCAAGGGAGGTAGGGAGGGTATGATGGAAAGTATCACTATGCTCTTAAAACATTATATATGAAATATATGAAATATTTTCCTTTATATAAACTTAAAAATTATATATAAAGAAGAAGGGACATAAGGGTACACAATAACTTTCTTCAGATATTTGCAGAGTTGCTACAATGAAAAGGGATAGAGCAATTTCTGTATGTCTAGAATGTAGATGAGAGATTAAATCATTTCTCTGATTCCCTAAGTTCACAAACTAGAATTAATGGTTGAAAATATTGTTTTTGTAGTTAGAAAAAAAAAGGAAAATTTAAATTTCTAGTAGTGAGAAATGTTCAAGAAAATAGTGAGATACACATCATTGCAAAATTTACACAATGGATCATTCTAATGTAAATATAGACATAAATAGAGACATCCTCTAATGTTCCTTCCAACCTTGAAAATCTCTATTGGTGGTAATATTCCAAATTACTCTCCTCAATTTCAGTTTCAGCTTATGTAGTTTGCTGAATCAAATTCCATTTCAACATCAGAGAAGAAAGATAACAACAAAAAGGCTTCTTATAATTTACCTTACCTTTTAGGAAGTCACTGGGACTTTCCTTTCCAGTTTTAGGTCAAGGGGGCATTTCATCTTTGTGTCAGGTCAAAACTGTTGGAAACCTATTGACTAATAGGTTCTGCATCCCAGTGGTAGGCACTGCTGCTTATTACTTGTGTGATTGACCTGCCCTCTCCTACCTAGCTATCACAGCCTTGATTTTGTTCAGGATAAGCTCAGAAAAGATGGATATCTCTCCTGTCTAAACAAAACATGGTAGCCCTATTTGCCATTTTGCCTGTGATTTGTTTAGGGGAGAGTTTTCACTAAAGATTTGACTAAAGATGACTAAAGATTTGACTAAAGATGTTTAAGGGGAATTCTTTTTTTTTTAACTTTTATTTAATAAATATAAATTTCCAAAGTACAGAATATTGATTACAATGGCTTCCCCCCATAACGTCCCTCCAACCCGCAACCCTCCCCTTATCCACTCCCTCTCCCCTTCCATTCACATCAAGATTCATTTTTGATTCTCTTTATATACAGAAGATCAGTTTAGCATACATTAAGTAAAGATTTCAACAGTTTGCACCCACACAGAAACACAAAGTGAAAAATACTGTTTGAGTACTAGTTATAGCATTAAATCTCAATGTACAGCACACTAAGGACAGAGATCCTACATGAGGAGTAAGTGCACAGTGACTCCTGTTGTTGACTTAACAAATTGACACTCTTGTTTATGGCATCAGTAATCACCCTAGGCTCTTGTCATGAGCTGCCAAGGCTATGGAAGCCCCCTGAGTTCACTGACTCTGATCATATTTAGACAAGGCCATGGTCAAAGTGGAAGTTCTCTCCTCCCTTCAGAGAAGGTACCTCCTTCTTTGATGACCCATTCTTTCCACTGGGATCTCACTCATGGAGATCTTTCATTTAGGTTTTTTTTTCCCCAGAGTGTCTTGGCTTTCCATGCCTGAAATACTCTCATGGGCATTTCAGCCGGATCCGCATGCCTTAAGGGCTGATTATGAGGCCAGAGTGCTGTTAGGACATTTGCCATTCTATGGGTCTGCTGTGTATCTCACTTCCCATGTTGGATCATTCTCTCCCTTTTTTATTCTATCAGCTAGTATTTGCAGACACTATTCTTGTTTATGTGATCCCTTTGGTTCTTAGTCCTATCATTACGATCAATTGTGAACAGAAATTGATCACTGGGACTAGTGAGATGGCATTGGTACATGCCACCTCGATGGGATTGAATTCGAATCCCCTGGTATGTTTCTAACTCTACTGTTTGAGGTAAGTCAGCTCGAGCATGTCCCGAATTGCACATCTCTTCCCTCTCTTATTCCCACTCTTATATTTAACAGCGATCACTTTTCAGTTAAGTTTCAACACTTAAGAAGAATTGTGTATTGATTACAGTATTCAACCAAAAGTATTAAGTAGAACAAACAAAAAAAATACTAAGAGGGATAACATATTAAGCTGCTCACCCTGACTGTTAATATGTTATCCCTCTTAGTATTTTTTTTGTTTGTTCTACTTAAGGGGAATTCTTCTACAGAGATAGAATGGACTACTGTGAATAATTTTCTTCCTAATGAATAGCAGATGAGCAGTAGAAAAACATCCCTTTGTTACCCTCTTTGACAGATTCTCTTGCAATGTGATATGTTGAGCTTTGGTAGCTATCTTGCAACCATGAGAAGGAAGTCAAAATAATTGCAGGGAGACCAACTCAAAGTCGTGCCATCATAGACTCCAGAAAGGCCTAGCTACAGAGTTCTCTTATCAAGCAATGTAATAAATCTTTATTGTGTTGTCAGGTTTTATTTGGATATTCTGTTACTAGCAACCTTAATATCCTTATAAAGTTCCAGATGAAGAATTCAGGGTTGAATGCATTACAGAAACGTTGTGACAAATACACTTATATAGGAGAAACTTCTATATTTGTGTTGTAACATAATTAAGCTTGGAGGAATCTAGATATTATCTATCAATATGTCTATTTCTGTCTCTATCTCTATCTCCATCTTGATCTATAATCTATGTACCAACCTACCTACCTATCTATAATTCAACAGTTGTAACAACCAAGTTAAGTGACATAAGAAGGTCTTCAAATCAAACTGGTTTAATGGTCAATGGAACATTTAGTGTTAATCCCTGTATTGTCTCAGCCATATACCTGTTATGTAAAATTGTTTCCAACTATGCAAATTTACACAAGAATACTATTTCACAGATGAAAAATTAAGCATCTTAAGTAAAGAGTCCATCATCACATGACTAGGAAGTGTCTAGGACAGTAAGTGACAATATAGAACCCTATGCAGTCTGACTCCTAAATCTATGTTTTTGGCAAGAGTACTATGCTATATTATAATATCACATGATAAATTAAGCAGTGAGAAAGAATGTCTAGTATGTAAGAGAACAGAGCAAGATGAGGATACAAGCTAGGTGCCACCAAAAGTGGATATGATGTTTTCCCCTGGAGTTCAAAGTACCAGAAAAGAAAAGCTTTCTGGTAGAGACAAATTTCTTGATAAAAGACTTAAAATGTAAGTGAGGAAGAAGAAAAGAGGACACAGAATGACTTTCAAAAATATGAAAATGCCTTTTTCTTCAATCATCATAAATTTATACTTATAAGAAACACGAGATTGAATATGCTAAATGGGAATGATAGTCCTGTGTGTTAGTCCATTTTGTGTTGCTAAAACAAAGTATCTGAACTTGGTTCCTTTATAAAGAAAAGTGGTTTGGTTAGTTCACGGTTCTGGATTTGAAAGAGGTAAGAGTGTCCTAGTGGATAGTCATATGGCAAAACTCAATGCAAGGAAGGAAGAAATAAAAGACAGGAAGAGATAGAGAAAGAAAAACAGAAAGAGATGGAGAGAGAGACAGAGAGAGAGACAGAGAGATATCACATGATGAGAGAGGAAGAACAATAGCAAGCTGGGAAAGCCAAACGCCCTTTATGACAAGCTGTTCTCAAGGTACCCATCCAGTCTCATGAGATGAACATTAATTCCTTCGGAGGGAGGTGCCCCAATGACCTAACCACTTCTCACTATGTCTTACCTCTTAAAGGTTCCACTGCTTCTTAAAAACACCACACTAGAGACTAAGCTTCCAACACATGAACCTTTGGGAAACAAGTTATATTCCAGTTATTGTACCCTAGTGACCTCATCCTGCCATTTTAAAAGGACAACTGGTGATGAGAGAACAACAGACTGTTTTCTAGTATTTTTATATTACTTAGAATGGTTTGATCCCTTGCCATTTCTATGCCAAATTCCAAATATCTCAGCAATAATTTTGTAATGACACAATTGTCATTAACACTTTTCAATCACTTTAGAAGTCCTCATTTAGCTGTAAGTCAAGGTACACTTAATTTAAATAATGTTCTGAAATCCATTAATGCAAATAGCCTGTTGTGTATAGAAGAAAAGTCAGTTAGATAGAAGTCAAATTATGTAGGTTCTAGTCTCTCTCTAATGCGTGCCTTACTCTGAATACTCTGGGGAAAATATTCAATCCATATGGCCTGCAGTCTCCTCAGAAGTGAAAATGAGGGCACTGATACCTGCATGCTGATCTGCACAGGGCTGTTTTGAAGATCCAAGGGAACAACAGTTTTGAAAGCTTTTTGGAAACATAAAGGGACTCCACATATAAAATGTTTTATTGCTCTTCATGTACAACATTCACAAGTACTGAATTTTCATTATTCCAAACTGGTCTCTTAATGATTCAACTATGCAACCATATATTTCAAAAGAAACCTAAAAAGCTGTATATTGGTTTGAAGGCACTCCTGTATTTTTAGGTTGGGATCACTTCCCGTGTAAGATGGGCAGAGGATGGGGATGGCAGTGCTTATACAGTTGGGGACATTAACTTTATTCTTATTTCTATGGAAAACTTAGCATCATTCAGGAACCATAACATTCCTAGGGAAGACAATGAGTAACTATTTTGCAAAAGCTCACAAAGAAACAGCTAGAGGGGTCCAAACCAGAGTGACACAATATATTCACATAATTTTGAGTGATGGTGTCAGAAATCAATGGTCTTTTGCTGTAGTTTCACCTCCATTAGAAGCAAAGTCAAACAGGTTTCTTGAAGTTGAGATTTATCTGATGCTTGGGTGCCTAACAAGACACTAAATGCCAGAAGGACTTTTGTGAAAGAATTAGGAATTCTTTTAGTTTCTGCTAACTGCCCTGGACACTTAAGAAGCACGGGCCTTAGGGAGCTTGAAGGATTGACAAGTCTACAGCTGCAACAGAGAGGTGGAAGAGAACTGTTTCATTGAAAACCGGCTAATGAAACCAATCTCATATCTTGCCCATGTATTTATTTTAGTTGATACCATTGTTCATGGTCAGTCCATTATCCTTTTTTTTATCTTTTATTTAATGAATATAAATTTCCAAAGTACGACTCATGGGTTACAATGGCTTTCCCCCCCATACCGTCCCTCCCACCCACAACCCTCCCCTTTCCCACTCCCTCTCCCCTTCCATTCACATCAAGATTCATTTTCGATTATCTTAATATACAGAAGATCAGCTTAGTATACCTTAAGTAAGGATTTCAACAGTTTGTTCCCACACAGAAACATAAAGTGAAAAATAATAGATGATTTTTTTAAATGATGATGAAATCAGATCAGACCTATTGTCATGTTTAATCCCAGTGAGAGTCAAGTTGGGAATTGATAATTTCTTTTTTTTTTTTTTTACAGAAGATCAGTTTAGTGTACATTAAGTAAAGATTTCAATCGTTTGCACCCCCATAGAAACACAAAGTGAAATATACTGTTTGAGTACTCGTTATAGCATTAAATCTCAATGCACAGCACATTAAGGACAGAGATCCTACATGAGGAGTAAGTGCACAGTGACTCCTGTTGTTGACTTTACAAATTGACACTCCTGTTTATGGCATCAATAATCTCCCTATGCACCAGTCATGAGTTTCCAAGGCTATGGAAGCCCCTTGAGTTCTCCGACTCTTATCTTGTTTAGACAAGGTCATAGTCAAAGTGGAGGTTCTCTCCTCCCTTCAGAGAAAGGCACCTCCCTCTTTGAAGACCTGTTCTTTCCACTGGGATCTCACTCACAGAGATCTTTTTGCCAGAGTGCCTTGGCTTTCCATGCCTGAAATACTCTCATGGGCTTTTCAGCCAGATCCGAGTGCCTTTAGGGCTGATTCTGAGGCCAGAGTGCTATTTAGGACATCCGCCATTCTATGAGTCTGCTGAGTATCTCACTTCCCATGTTGGATCACTCTCCCCTTTATTTATTCTATCGGTTAGTGTTAGCAGATACTAGACTTGTTTATGTGCTCCCTTTGACTCTTAGTCCTTTCATTATGATCAATTGTGAACTGAAATTGATCACTTGGAATAGTGAGATGGCATTGGCACATGCCACCTTGATGGGATTGAATTGGAATCCCCTGGTATGTTTCCAACTCTACCACTTGGGGCAAGTCAGCCTGAGCATGTCCCAAATTATACATCTCTTCCCTCTCCCATTCCCACCACCATGTTCAACAGGGATCACATTTCAGTTAATTTTCAACACTTGAGAATAACTGTGTGATAATTACAGAATTAAGCCAGTCATATTAAGTAGAACAGACAAAAAAAAATACTATGAGGGATAATGTATTAAGTTGTCCATTAGCAGTCAGGGCTATGCTGATCAAGTCACCATTTATCATACTGTCCATTTTACTTCAGGAGGTTTCCTTTTTGGTGTTCAGTCAGTTGTCACCGATCAGGGAGAACATATGGTATTTGTCCCTTTGGGACTGGCTTACTTCACTCAGCATGATGTGTTCCAGATTCCTCCATTTTGTTGCAAATGACTGGATTTCGTTGTTTCTTACTGCGGTATAGTATTCTAAAGAATACATATCCCATAATTTCTTTATCCAGTCTACCATATATGGGCATTTAGGTTGGTTCCAGGTCTTGGCTATTGTGAATTGTGCTGCAATAAACATTAGGGTGCAGACCGCTTTTTTCTTTATCAATTTAAACTCCTTTGGGTAAATTCCAAGGAGTGGGATGGCTGGGTCAAACGGTAGGGTTATATTCAGGTTTCTGAGGAATCTCCAGACTGATTTCCATAGTGGCTTGACCAGTTTGCATTCCCACCAACAGTGGGTTAGTGTCCCTTTTTCCCCACATCCTCGCCAGCATCTGTTGTTGGTAGATTTCTGTATGTGAGCCATTCTAACCGGGGTGAGGTGAAACCTCATTGTGCTTTTGATTTGCATTTCCCTGATTGCTAGTGACCTTGAACATTTTTTCATGTGCCTGTTGGCCATTTGGATTTCCTCTTTTGAAAAATGTCTATTGAAGTCCTTGGCCCATCTCTTAATTGGGTTGTTGGTTTTGTTTTTGTGGAGTTTCTTGATCTCTTTTAGATTCTGGTTATTAACCCTTTATCTGTTGCATAGTTTACAAATATTTTTTCCCATTCTGTTGGTTGTCTCTTCACTCTCCTGACTGTTTCTTTTGCAGTACAGAAACTTCTCAATTTGATGCAATCCCAATAGTTGATTTTGGCTTTGCCTGTCTGTGCCTCCCGGGTCTTTTCCAGAAATTCTTTGCCTGTGCCAATATCTTGAAGGGTTTCTCCAATGTTCTCTAATAACTTAATGGTGTCAGGACGTAGATTTAGGTCTTTAATCCACGTTGAGTGGATTTTTGTGTAAGGTGTAAGGTAGGGGTCTTGCTTCATGCTTCTGCACGTGGAAATCCAGTTTTCCCAGCACCATTTATTGAATAGACTGTCCTTGCTCCCGGAATTAGTTTTAGATCCTTGATCAAATATAAGTTGGCTGTAGATGTTTGGATTGATTTCTGGTGTTTCAATTCTGTTCCATTGGTCTATCCATCTGTTTCTGTACCAGTACCATGCTGTTTTGATTACAACTGCCCTGTAGTATGTCCTGAAGTCTGGTATTGTGATGCCTCCGGCTTTGTTTTTGTTGTACAAGATTGCTTTAGCTATTCGAGGTCTCTTGTACCTCCATATGAATTTCAGCATCATTTTTTCTAGATCTGTGAAGAATGTCTTTGGTATCTTGATTGGGATTGCATTGAATCTATAAATTGCTTTTGGGAGAATGGACATTTTGATGATGTTGATTCTACCAATCCATGAGCATGGAAGATTTTTCCATTTTTTGGTATCCTCTTCTATTTCTTTCTTTAAGGTTTTGTAATTTTCATCGTAGAGATCTTTAACGTCCTTGGTTAAGTTTATTCCAAGGTATTTGATTGTTTTTGTAGCTATTGTGAATGGGATTGATCTTAGCAGTTCTTTCTCAGTCATGGCATTACTTGTGTATACAAAGGCTGTTGATTTTTGTGCAGTGATTTTATATCCTGCCACTTTGCCAAACTCCTCTATGAGTTCCAATAGTCTCTTAGTAGAGTTCTTTGGATCCTCTAAGTACAGAATCATATCGTCTGCAAAGAGGGATAGTTTGACTTCTTCCTTCTTGATTTGTATTCCTTTGATTTCTTTTTCTTGTCTGATGGCTCTGGCTAAAACTTCCAGAACTGTGTTAAATAGCAGTGGTGAGAGTGGGCATCCCTGCCTGGTGCCAGATTTCAGTGGAAATGCTTCCAACTTTTCCCCATTCAATAGGATGCTGGCTGTGGGTTTTTTATAAATTGCTTTGATTATATTGAGGAATGTTCCTTCTATACCCAATTTGCTTAGAGTTTTCATCATGAAAGGGTGTTGAATTTTATCAAATGCTTTCTCTGCATCAATTGAGATAACCATATGGTTTTTCTTCTGCAGTCTGTTAATGTGGTGAATCACATTGATTGATTTGCGAATGTTGAACCATCCCTGCATACCAGGGATGAATCCCACTTGGTCTGGGTGGATGATTTTCCTGATGTGTTGTTGTATTCTATTGGCCAGAATTTTATTGAGGATTTTTGCATCTATGTTCATCAGGGATATTGGTCTGTAATTTTCTTTCAGTGCTGCATCTTTCTCTGGCTTAGGGATTAAGGTGATGCTGGCTTCATAGAAAGAATTTGGGAGGATTCCCTCTTCTTCGATTGTTCTGAATAGTTTGAGAAGAAATGGGATTAGTTCTTCTTTAAATGTCTGGTAGAATTCAGCAGTGAATCCATCTGGTCCTGGGCTTTTCTTTGTTGGGCGGGCCTTTATTACTGTTTCAATTTCTGTTTCAGTTATGGGTCTATTTAGGTTTTCGATGTCTTCCTGGTTCAATTTAGGTAGGTTGCATGTGTCCAGGAATCTATCCATTTCTGATAGATTTTCCTGTTTGCTGGCATACAGGTCCTTGTAGTAATTTCTGATGATTCTTTTTATTTCTGTGGTGTCTGTTGTTACGTTTCCTTTTTCATCTCTGATTTTATTGATTTGGGTCTTTTCTCTTCTTTTTTTAGTTAGTTGGGCCAATGGGGTGTCAATTTTGTTTATTTTTTCAAAAAACCAGCTTCTCGCTTGGCTGATTTTTTGTAATGTTTTTTTGGATTCAATCCTGTTAATTTCTTCTCTGGTTTTAATTATTTCTCTTCTCCTACTAGATTTGGGTTTGGTTTGCTGCAGTTTTTCTAGGTCCTTGAGGTGCGCTGAAAGCTCATTTATTTGGTACCTTTCCAATTTCTTGATATAGGCACCTATTGCTATAAATTTGCCTCTCAATACTGCTTTTGCTGTATCCCGTAAGTTTTGATATGTTGTGTTGTTGTCTTCATTTACTTCCAGAAAGTTTTTGATTTCTCTTTTGATTTCTTGAATGACCCAGTGTTCATTCAGGAGCATGTTGTTCAGTCTCCATGTGTTTGCATACTTTCTGGGGTTTCCTGAGTTGCTAATTTCCAGCTTCATCCCGCTGTGGTCTGAGAAGCTGCATGGTATGATTCTAATTCTTTTAAATTTGCTGAGACTTGCTTTATGGCCTAGTATGTGATCAATCCTAGAGAAGGTTCCACGCGCTGCTGAGAAGAATGTGAAGTCTGTAGATGTAGGGTTGAAAGTTCTGTAGATATCTGTTAGATCCATTTGGGCAATAGTGTCAATTAAATCTGCTGTTTCCTTGTTGATCTTCTGTCCGGATGATCTGTCTATTTCTGAGAGTTGAGTATTGAAGTCCCCCAGTACTATTGTATTGGAATCTAAATCTCCCTTTAAGTCCCTTAACATATCTTTTAAATAGACCGGTGCCCTGTAATTAGGTGCATATACATTTATAATAGTTACATCTTCCTGTTGAATTGAACCCTTAATCATTATATAGTGTCCCTCTTTGTCTCTCTTAACAGTTTTTGTATTAAAGTTTATTTTGTCTGATATTAATATGGCTACACCTGCTTTTTTTTCATTTCTGTTGGCATGGAATATCTTTTTCCAACCTTTCACTTTCAGTCTGCATGCCTCTTTGTTAGAGAGATGTGTTTCTTGTAGGCAACAAATAGTTGGGTTGTGTTCTGTGAGCCAGTCAGCCAAACGGTGTCTTTTAACTGAAGAATTCAGACCATTAATGTTCAATGTGCCAATTGATACGTAGTGACTTTCCCCTGCCATTTTCCCGGAAATATTTTCTAGTATATGCTTTGAGCTTCCCATGCTCTTTTACTGGTAGGTGTTCTTCCTTTCCCTTCTTTCATATTGATGGCCGTGTTTCTGTGTTTCTGAGTGTAGCACATCTTTAAGTATCTTTTGCAGGGCCGGACGAGTGGCCACAAAGTCTTTCAATTTCTGTTTGCTATGAAAGGTCTTTATTTCACCTTCATTCACAAATGAGAGCTTGGCAGGATATAATATTCTGGGCTGGCAATTTTTCTCTCTTAGCACCTGTGCTATGTCTCGCCATTCCCTCCTAGCTTGTAGGGTTTCTGATGAGAAGTCAGCTGTGAGTCTGATTGGAGATCCTCTGAGAGTAATCTGACGTTTCTCTCTTGCACATTTTAGGATCTTTTCTTTATGTTTCACTGTGGTAAGTTTAATTACCACGTGTTGTGGTGAGGATCTCTTTTGGTCATGTTTATTGGGGGTTCTATGAGCTTCCTGTACTAGGATATCTCTGTCCTTCTCCAAACCTGGAAAGTTCTCTGCTAGTATCTCACTAAAAAGGCCTTCCAATCCTTTCTCTCTCTCCATGCCTTCAGGAACTCCTAGAACTCGAATGTTGGTTTTTTTAATAGTATCCTGTAGATTCCCAACAATATTGTTTAGGTTTCTAATTTCCTCTTCTTTTCTTTGGTTTGACTGTATGTTTTCCTGTGCTCTATCTTCTAAGTCCGATATTCTCTCTTCTGCTTCACCCATTCTGTTTTTAAGGCTTTCTAATGTGTTTGTCATTTGATCTATTGAGCTCTTCATTTCATTTTGATTTCTCTTGACTATTACACTTTCCTGTTCTACTAGTTTCTGAGTTTCATTTTGACTCTTCCTTAAAATTTCATTTTCACGAGAGAGATTTTCAATCTTGTCCATTAAGGATTTCTGTAGTTGAAGGATTTGCTTTTGAAAACTTCTAAATGTTCTTATCATAAATTTTTTGAAATCCGTATCTTGCATTTCTTCTATCTCATCATCTTCATACTCTTGGCTTGGGGTGTTTTGCTTATTTGGAGGCATCATAGTGTCATCGTTGATCTTGCTCCCTCTATTTCTGTGTTTGTTACTCGGCATAGTTAATTCTTCTTGCGTCACTTTCTTTCTTTTTTTTTTTTATACTGTGTCCGTGTTAAGTGGACTGCCTGCTGTTGGAGGAGCCTTGGAGGCTTGAGATGGGTGCGGCCTGAGAGCTCTGCCTGGTTCTTCCTGGTTAAGGGTGTGCAAAGGTGACACCCTCAGGTTATGCTTGGTAAATCTCTCTCTTTTTATTTATTTATTAATTTTATTTATTCAGGGGGTAAGTAACACCACAGGGCAGGGCTGTGCAGCATTGATGGTATTTAGCTTCCAGTCTTTGGCTCCTCTGGACTCCCACTGGGTTGCCTAGGCTACTGAATTGTAGTGACTCAGTTCCTTAACTCTCCCCCATTGATATGTAAATCCAAAGAGGAGGCCTGCTCTTTGTCTCTTGGGAATTCTTCAAGCCTTGCAGCCTTGTAACCTTTGCAAGGTTAGGGGGAAGAGAAACCCCGAAGCTTTTTTTTTTGCTTCTTTCCGGTAGTGAGTTTGCTGCACTTTCCGGCCCCCCTCTAGATTCTGACCCCCGTTTCCCCACCAATGTCTCGGGTTATTGAGCTCACCTCCCCTTCCAGCGCCGATGTGTGGACTCGGAGCCCTGAGCGTCCCAAGTCTCCCCGCTGTTGTCTGTGTGGCATGCACTCCCCTTGGAGCACTGTCGCGTAGACCCTGGGGCTTCTGAGGCTGGGTCCCGTGACTTGGCTTCTGCCCGGTAGTCCATTATCCTTAATTAGCATAAATTAATCTCGATAAAAATTTACTTGAGTTTCGAGTGACTCATCCCTAATGGTTGTGAATTTATGCAATTACAATATATGCATTTTTTAAAAAATCTGAAATAAATTTCAGCAGTTGAAGGGATAGCAGACTAGGTGGTAGTTCTATCAATTTTCTTTTCCCCCAAAAGAGGAAATAATTTCTCAACAAATAAGTGCAGGATTTTGTTATAGTGCACATTCAATGATGTCCCTTGCAGGCTGTGTATTGTACAGTTGAGTATCTCATGTAATGTAGCAGGTAAAGCCTTCATCTGTGATACTAATATTCTATAAGTGTGCCAGTTTGTGTCCCAGCTGTTATGCTTCTGATTCATCTCCCTGCTAATGCCCTGGGAAAAGCAGTGAAAGTTGGACCCCCATCCCCCATGTGGGAGATCCAGATGTAGCTCCTGGTTCTCTCTCTCTCTCTCTCAACTCTGTCTTTCAAATAAATAACCAAATATTTTAAGAAAATTGGAAATAAAGGTTTAAAGACTCTGTGGTATGATCTTGGGTTATTTACTTTTAATGATTCTTAGTTCTCTAGCCTGTAAAATGAGAAATTAGGTTTAAATGACTTCCAAGCTTTCTTCAAGTTGAAAAAGCCCGATGTTAGCTTTCAGGATTTTTCAGGTTTGTAAATTTTGGAAACAAAACTTGAAAGACAATTACTAATGATACTGACTTAAGGTTAGCAAAAAACTAAATCACAGCCCTTCTCTACTGCTAAATCATTTTTGAATGATTGTTTTCAGATTTTTTTTAATTCACTCCATTTCAAACATAAAACTATAAGTTAATATATATTCAGGATGACTAATATAATGAATTAAAAACAATTGTAAAAGGAAAGAAAGTTTTAAATAAAATTACCTTAGGAGAAAATTACAATAACTTTCTAAAAAAACTTCACTTCTCAATGTATATGAATATTACATGCAAGTAGATGTATCTACATATTCATTTTAATATCACATTAGCAGAAAATTTACAAGACTAATTTTACCAATACATATGTTGTAACTGGAATATGTGTGCTGTTCTTTTTCATTTAGTTATCTTAATTTTATTGTAGGAGTAATCAAATTTTCACGGAGATCTTTCTCCCAAGCATGTTAATTACTTCAAGGTGTCTGAAGGTCCTGCAGACTAAGAGAACAACCTTGCTTCCAGGGTCGTGAACATAAACTCCTGGGAGTTTTCCCTTTAAGAAAGGGCCTGAAAATCCTGATTCAAGCAAAAAGTTAATACAGCCTTTGGAAGCAATCTTTGGAAGCAAAGCCTGTTACTCTCTTGCTCCCAGAGCCCAGTCCTTGCCATCACATCCATTCCTTTTGCATTTAGGGGTGGATTACAAGGCTGTGGTCCAAAACAAATTCCCCTGGTATGTCAGGATGCAAGGCCTGGCATATATAACTATCATACATGCACAAATGAGAGGTATTACTGGTCTTTGAAGTAAGAGTACAAAAGAAAAATTGCCTACTTCAGCTACCATCACACAAACTTTTGACAACTGAATTGCAGTTCAACAGAAATGATTTTTATTTGTGTTCAGCTTATTAGTAGTAGTAATGGAGAGAGAGAAAGGGAGACAGACAGACAGACAGAGATCTTCACTGTATAGACTAATAGACTCACTCCTTCAAAGGCACACTATGATAGGGCTGGGTTGAAGCCAAAGCCGGTATAGGAGTTGGGAACTTAATCTGCATCTCACATGTGGGTGACAGGGACTCTACTCCTGGAACCATTACCTGTTTACTCATACACTCTGTATTAGCATGAAGCTAGAACCCAAAGCAGAGCAGATTCAAACCCAAGCACTCAAATACAGGATGTGAATGTCTTAACTGTTAGGCCAAATGCTAGTCCCTCTACATGCAGTTTTCAGAGGACTTCAGGCTTACATTTCTCATACAGCCACACACAACTACTCCCTAAAGCACCAATGAAGGCACGTAAAAAGATTGAAATTCAGAGCTTCAGTGTAAACCCACTGACAGATTCTGGGAAGAATTTCTGCTAATTATGTCCTAAAAATGATCAGTTCATTCTTTTTCATGTTCTCCCCATGCAACAAAAAGATAAGTCTCATCTACAACCTTCCCCTTAGGATACAAATCCCAGGATCAATACAGACTTATAAAGAATGGGCAAGCATTTGTTTATTGTAGAAGTCTTGTGTTCTGAAGCAACCAATACATTGATCTGCAGTACTTGATCTCTCTAGTTAATAAATAGAATAATATTATGCACTTTTTGTATTTACAAAAAGGATATGCATTCACCACAGAATTTTTGAAAATTCAGAAAAAATATAGAAAAAGAATAAATGCATTCCCATCCACTACCTAGAGAAAAACACTATGAAAATAAGAACATACAACCTTTCTTTTCTAAGTATTATTCCACAAAGTACAAAAATCACAGAATGCTATATATACAACTTTATAACCTACTTTTACATTAAAATACTATAATTCCTGTCATCAAATATGCTTAGAACTTGTATGTTTACATAGGTAAATGACAGATAAATATTACTAGCCCATTATTCCATTGCATGCTTTTGCCATACACAAATAGTATCCTATTATTGGACATGAAGCTTTTGATTGTTTATTGTCAATAATATTCAATTGAACATATATAGCTTTTTCTGTATATCCAATTTAAGTGGAATTTCTGGGTCAAAAGAAATGCTTATCTTTTCATTTTAAAGCATATCCAATGTTATTAAACAAAATTTTTAAGTATCATGAAGTGTCTGACTTTCATCAGCTTCAAGGTTAATGTTGCTGCTAATTTTGGCATATTACTGAACTTGAAATCTGGTAACACCTGCTAAATTGATTTTTCTATTTCTTTAAAGCCCTCCCTCCCTCCCACCCTCCCTCCTCTCTCTCTCTCTTTATCTGTTTCTCTTTCTTTCTTTCTTTCTTTCTTTCTTTCTTTCTTTCTTTCTTTCGAGACAGAGAGACAGTAAGACAAACAGAGTGATCTCTCATGCATTGGTTCATTTCCCAAGTGTTCAAAATAACTAGGCCTGGACCAGGTTGAAGATGTGAGCCATCACTTGCTCCCAGAATATGTATTAGCAGCACGCTGGAATTGAGAATGGATCTGGGACTCAAATTCAGGCACTCCAATATGGGGTTTGGGCATCCTATCAGGTGACTTAACTACTGCACCAAACATCCAACCCTCTCTATGGATTCTATTGTATCAATGTCTTGGAAAAATCTTCATTGTTTCTTCTTACATGTATTGCTTTATTTCTTGAGAACAGTAGATTAAAACCAAATTGTTAAAGTATCATAATGCAGTTATCTGCCAGCATGAAGTATCATGAGCCCAAGCATATTATGAATTTTCAAATAATTTGTTTTGTACTTCTATTTACACCTTCAGCTCTGTGATTCTACTATCTATGCAAATTGTTTTTTTTTTGTTGATCTTGGAAAATAACATTGGCATCTTCCTAAATCTCAGAGGTGTTTACTGCTAGTATCTTGTGCCTTTGTCTTCCTGTAGCCAACCTTGCTTGATGTCCAAATATCAGCATCCTGAGCACAGAATTCACCTAAGAATAACTATTCCTAATTTCTTACAAAAAAAAAAAAAACAAAAGGCCACAAGAAATGTAGCACTATTTATAAACTTTTCTGCAGTTTGGGATTAACTATGTTATTTTTGCTGATGATTTGAATTTGCAATTTTGAAGCAGTGAGCCACTTATAAGGAGTAGGGTGGAACTTTGAAATTGAAAATAATGAAGTCCTGGTGGAGAGTTACTTCTACTAAATGTTAAGATCTCATGCAAGTCAAAGATATGGAAGAGAAAAATCCTAGAAAATTCAGAGAAAGTCACTGTAAATATATTGGTGAAGTCAGAAAATGCCATGCTGAGAAAGAACTTCTAATATCAATCTCATTCAGAATAGCTACAAAAACAATCAAATACCTTGGAATAAACTTAACCAAGGATGTCAAAGATCTCTACGATGAGAATTACAAAACTTTAAAGAAACAAAAAGAAGATACAAAAAATGAAAAAATCTTCCGTGCTCATGGATTGGAAGAATCAATATAATTAAAATGTCCATTCTTCCAAAAGCAATTTACAGATTCAGTGTGATACCAATCAAAATACCGAAGATATTCTTCTCAGATCTGGAAAAAAATGATGCTTAAATTCATATGGAAACACAATAGACCTTGAATAGCTAAAGCAATCTTGTACAACAAAAAAAGAGCTGGAGGCATCACAGTACCAGATTTTAAGGCATACCACAGGGCAATTATAATCAAAACAGCCTGGTACTGGTACAGAAACAGATGGATAGACCAATGGAACAGAATCCAAACATCTACAGCCAACTTATATTTGATCAAGGATCTAAAACCAATTCCTGCAGCAAGGACAGTCTATTCAACAAATGGTACTGGGAAAACTGGATTACCACATGCAGAAGTATGAAGCAAGACCCTTACCTTACACCTTACACAAAAATCCACTCAACATAGATTAAAGATCTAAATCTATGACCTGACACCATCAAATAATTAGAGAATATCAGAGAAACCCTATACGATATAGGCACAGGCAAAGCTTTTGGAAAAGACCCCAGAAGCACAGGCGGCCAAAGCCAAAATTAACAATTGGGATTACATCAAATTGAGAAGTTTATGTATGGCAAAAAAAAAAAAAAAAACAAAAAAAACAAAAAAACAAAAAACAAAAAACACACACACACACAAACAAACAAACAAAAAAAACAGGAAAGTGAAGAGGCACCCCACAGAATGGGAGAAAATAGTTGCAAATTATGCAAATGATAACCAGAATCTACAAATAGATCAAGAAACTCCACAACAACAAAACAAACAACCCACTTAAGAAATGGGCCAAGGGCCTCAACAGACAATTTTCAAAAGAAGAAATGTAAAAGACTAACAGACACATGAAAAAATGTTCAGGATCACTAGCCATCAGGGAAATGCAAATAAAAACCACAATGAGGTTTCACCTCACTCCAGTTAGAATGGCTCACATACAGAAATCTACCAACAACAGATGCTGGCAAGGATATGGGGGAAAAGGGACACTAACCCACTGTTGGTGGGAATGCAAACTGGTCAAGCCACTATGGAAGTCAGTCTGGAGATTCCTCAGAAACCTGAATATAACCCTACCATACAACCCAGCCATCCCACTCCTTGGAATTTACCCAAGGGAAATTAAATTGGCAAACAAATGAGCTATCTGCACCTCAATGTTTATTGTAGCTCAATTCACAATAGCTAAGATCTGGAAGCAACCTAAATGTCCATCAACGGTAGACTGGATAAAGAAATTATGGGATATGTACTCTATGGAATACTACACAGTGGTAAAAAAATGAAATCTGGCCATTTGCAATGAAAAGAGGAATCTGGAAAACATCATGCTGAGTGAATTAAGTCAGTCCCAAAGGGACAAATATCATATGTTCTCCCTGATCTGTGACAACCAGCCTAGCACCTAAAAGGAAACTTGTAGAAGTGAAACTTACACTATGAGAAGCAATGACTTGATCTGCCCTTGTCCTGACTGTCAAGGAACAGCTTACTATTTTATTCTTTTAGTAGTTACTTTTTCTACTTAATACCATTGGTTGAACTCTTTACTTAACACATAATTATTCTCAGGTGTTTAAATCCAATTGAAAATTGATCCCTGTTAAAAATAAGAATGGGAATAAGAGAGGGAGGAGATGTACAGTTCAGCACATGCTCAATCAGACTTACCCCAAAGGGTAAAGCTAAAAACTTGCCATGGGACTCCAAATCCCATTAAGTTGGCAGGTGCCGATTCTATTTTACTTGTTTAAATGACCAGTTTTAGTTCATAACTGATCATAAAGATAGGAATAAATATCAAAGAGATCACATAAATAAGACCAAGTGTCTGCTAATAACAATTAATAGAATTAAAAAGCAGAGAGTGATCCAACATGGGAAGCAGGATACACAGCAGACTCATAGAATGACAAATGCCCTAAACAGCACTCTGTCCTCAGAATCAGCCCTTAAGGCATTCAGATCTGGCTAAAATGCCCGTGAGAGCATTTCAGGCTTGGAAAGCCAAAACACTGTGGCAAAAAAAAAAAAGACCTAAATGTAAGATCTCTGTGAGTGATATCCCAATGGAAAGAAGGGGCCATCAAAGAAGGAGGTATCTTTCTCTGAAGGGAGGAGAGAACTTCCACATTGATTATGACCTTGTCTAAATAAGATCAGAGTTTTTGAACTCAAGACTCTTCCACAGCCTTGGCAGCTCATGACAAGAGCCCCGGTTGATCAATGACCTCAAAAATAAGAGTGTCAATTGTTAAATCAACAAGAATCACTTGCTCCCCATATAGGACTTCTGTCTTTAATGTGTTGTACTATGAGAATTAATGGTAAAACTAATCTTCAAACAGTACTTTATACTTTGTGTGTCTGTATGTGTGCAAACTGTTGAAATATTTACTTAGTATAGAGTTGATATTCTGAATATAAAGATAATTAAAAATGAATCTTAATGAAGAATGGGATGGGAAAGGGAGTAGATGGTGGGATGGTTTGGGGGTGGGAGGACGGGTATGGGGGGAAGAACTGCTATAATCCAAAAGTTGTACTTTTGAAATTTATATTTATTAAAGAAAAGTTTTCTATAAAAATATATGTTGGTGAAGTGAGTATATACTGAAGAGATAAAATACAGTGAACTGAAAGAGGTATTTTCAACTGAGGGCGACCAGTTTAAACACAGATTTCAAGTAAGCTTTGAATTGAAAATAAGGGAATCCATTCCACATATTTGTACCATGCAGTGAGAGTCCAATCTCTATTCCTTTTTTTGGCTCCCAAAAATTGGTCCTTAAAAGATTAGAGATCATAGAAATCTCTGTGGAAACTGGCCCGTAACAAAATGCTTTGTGTCTATCCTCTGGCTTAGCCAGTTTCCTGATATATTATGTGCTTAATACACAGCAAGTGTCATCCTTCAAATGTAGAAATTTCAGTTAGTTTTTGAGTGACTCACTGTAAATTATGAATGGATAGTCAATAATCATCATGCATTTAAGCCAAGAATCTGATATTAAAAATAGATCTCAAAATTAATACATTTAAAGTAATTGGGGGAAGTTAGAGTAATCCAAGTAATGAAAGAAAACCTTAAGTAAATATATTAGTTTACATCTCTCAATAATCAGAAAAAAATTCACCACTACATATGAATAAGATAATATTTTGAAGAAACATTCAGAAAATAAGGAAGAGTTTTTGGAAATAATATAATTGCTGATATGAGAATTTAATGAATATTAAAGGTAAATTTGAATACATATCTGAAATATAAGAAAAAAAAGTAGTAAAGGGAATAAAAGGTAAGAAAGATAAGAGGGGCCAGCGCTGTGGCATAATGGGTAAATTGCTGCCTGCAGTGCTGGCATCCCTTATGCGCTTTGGTTTGAGTCCCTGCTGCTTTACTTCCAATCCAGCTCTTTGCTATCGCCTGGGAAAGCAGTAGAAGATGGCCCAAATCCTTGGGCCCTTGTACACACGTGGGCCATTTGGGGAGTGAACCAGCTGGTGAAAGACCTCTCTATCTCTCTTTGTCTCTGCCTCTCTATAACTCTGCCTTTCAAATAAATAAATACATATTTAAAAAGATAAGAAAATTAGTAGATTATTATAGGAAGCGAAACTAATGAAAGTTCTAGAAAGAGATAGCACTGAAATGACAGAGAAAGACATTGTAAATTTTATGAGATAACTTCCTAGAAATGAAGAATAGTAAATTTCCAGATCAAAAGTGCCCACTAAGTACCCAACGCAATTAATGGAAAAAAATTATCCATACCAGGCACATAACTGTGAAATGACATAAAGTCAGAACAAAAGATAACATTGTAAAGTATTCCAAAAATTTAGAACACTGGTCACTTACAAGGAAACAGGAAATAAAATGACATCAGTTTCTTTAAAATAATTTTATACCTAGAAGACAATGGAGATAATATCCACTTCTGAAATTGGCAGCTAGATAATTAGAACAATCTTTTTGTAGAGCACATCTAAAATAAGTTGGATACAATACTATACTCATATTCTTAAAGCATCAAAGAAATGTAGAAATAGTCAAAACTAGAAAATTAAAAGAAAACAGAACCCCAGAATTTAAAGCCACTTTGGCTCTGAGGACATTTTCTGGCCTAAAAAATGCTAAAATGATCTGAATTTTTGGCATTATTTCAAGAGGCAGGGACAATGATCATATCTTACTGTCTTCATAGAGTAGACAGATTGAATAAGTTACCACTCACTCTATATTGGGATACCAAAGGGTTATATCCTCAGCATAAGGGTGAACCAGGAGTAAATAGCACAAATAGTCTTGAGTGATATATACACAAACCTGATATTTATATTATGGTGTTTTTAGAATAGGAATACCTATAAGCACTTGCTATACATCAACAAAGAATCCTCTCTGGAGAAAAAAAGCTATCATTAGGTGCCTCATATAATTCTTACTAGTAAAGTTTCAAATGCAATATTAAGCAAACAGGTAACTATAAACCAGATACATAAAATATACCAACTGCGGTAGACAAAATTCTAAGATGAAGCCCTTTGGAGTCCTCAATTAAACTCTCCATTTTTTAAATCACATATTTATTTGTTACTGTAGAGGGATTTTGCTGATATAATTAAAGTATCAAATCTGTTGATTTGGGGGCCAGAATTGTGATGTATTGGGTTAAGCCTCCACTTGTGATGCAAGCATCCCATAAAATCATGGTTGGCGCCCCAGCTGCTCAGATTCTGATCCAGCTTCCTGCTATTGATCCTTGGAAGGAAATAGAAGATAGCAAGTACTTGGGCCCCTGTACACCCCATATCCTGATGGAGTTCCAGGATCCTGTCTTTGGTCTGGCCCAGCCCTCCCTCCCTCCCTCCTTCCTCCCTCCCTCCCTCCTTCCTCCCTCCCTCCTTCCTCCCTCCCTCCCTCCTTCCTCCCTCCCTCCTTCCTCCCTCTCATACTCTGCCTTTAAAATAAATATTTTTTTGAAAAATCAGTTAGCTTTAACATAAGGAGATTATATTACCCTAAATCTGGGCTAAATTGTATCAGGAAAATAATTAAAATTTCAGATGAAGAACTTTGTCACCTGACAGATATTTGATAGAAGGGAGAATCTCCATTTCTGGCTTTGAAGATGGAGGGGATCATGGACCAAAGAATATAGGCAACATCTGGGAACTGAGGGTTCTCTTCAGCTTTTAGTCATCAAGAAAACAAGAAGCTGCAAGAAACTTAATTTTGCAAGAAAAACATGGCCTTGGATGAAGACTCTCAGCTCCAGATCAGAATATAGCATGAAAAAGCTTTAATTTCTGCCTTATGAAATCTGAAGGAGAGAACTCTACCTAAAATTCTAACATATCTATGAGATAATAATTGGTTGTTGATTTAAGTGAATAAATTTGTGATTATTTGTTATGCAATAATTGAAAAATGTTAACCAATAGTGACTTCAGAAATTGTAACTACCTGTAATCAAGTATAAAATAGCTATGCTTACTGAATTTAAAGAAATACAAGACAAGCTATAAAAGATCAGCATGAAAAGAGAAATGGTGAAATTTGTCATAGAGTTTTGCATTCACCCATGCAGAATAATAGGCATTTCACAATATTTTCATACATCCAAATATCACACCATATACTCTAAATATGGATATATACACTTTTTTATTTTCCGTTCAAGGTACAGTCTCAATTTATTCAGTTTCTTTTAATTGACACAGTAATTTTACATACAGATGTATATACAAGGACTTCAAAGAATAAAGGAAAATGATATTAAAATATAAATTTTAGTTCTAAAACTAGGCAATCATGTTTTTGTTACTTTAAAGAGAACAGATTTCATGTATTTCATAGGTAAAATTCTAAAAAGATAATCATATTCTTAATCTTATACCTTTTTGTCAATCATATCTCGATGAAGCTGGAATTTTTTTAAAAGATAGTAAAGGGAATAAAAGGTAAGAAAGATAAGCGAGGCCAGTGCTGTGGCATAATGAGTAAAGTTGCCTCCTGCAGTGCCATCATCCCATGTGGGCACTGGTTCGAGTTCCGTCTGCTCCTTTTCCAATCCAGCTCTCTGCTATGGCCTGGGAAAGCAGTAGAAGATGGCCGAAGTCCTTGGGCCCCTGCACCCATGTGGGAGACCCAGAGGAAGCTCGTGGTTCCTGGCTTTGCGTTGGTGCAGCTCTGACCCTTGTGGCCATCTAGGGAGTGAACCAGTGGATCGAAGACTTTCTCTCTCTCTCTCTCTCTCTCTCTCTCTCTTTCTCTGCCTCTGTGTAATTCTGCTTTACAAATAAATAAATCTTTAAAAAAATAAGAGTAGGAATGGGAGAAGGAGGAGGAAGAAGGATGGGAGTGTTGGTGGGAGGGAGAGTAGGGTAGGAAGTATCACTATGTTCCAAAATCTGTATATATGAAATGCATGAAGTTTGCATACCTTAAATATTTTTAAAAGAGGAAAGTACAAAAAGAGTAATAGAATTGAATTTACTTTGATAGTTTAAGCAACTACAAAGCTGGGTAAAATATATGAAGTAGTCATCTTAGACTAGGCAATAGGCATCACAGAACTATTATCACAAAGATTTGGAAATACATGAGGTAATCCCTTCAGTTGTAGATAAGTGAGGTGATCCCTGCACTTGTTTCAGTTATGGTTAGGAGATTTTTTTCAAACGGTAATGCAGAGGGAAGGGGTCACTTAAACAGAATCTTGTGGTATAGCTGAATTGAAGAGGCACAGTAATTGTGGGGCAGACTGGCAGAAAGGAGAAAACTCCAGAGATATGCAGAAGTATTTTTGTGCGTTTTTGGCATGCCTGAGTGGAAACTACCAGTTATAGAAAATAGAATCATGGTAACTGGACAATTTCCAAAGTCCCCACAAGAATGAGGATGTTTGTGTGTTTTAAAAAGAGTACAAAAACTTTGTAACACTCAAGGCATATGGCAGAGTTGTGAGAAGAGTAGTACCCCGTGAGAGGCTGTGAGTCAAGAACAGTCTAAGAAAATTGAAGGGTAAGGCTCAAGAGGGTCAAACTCATCCCAACTAATTTAATTGAATAAAATATCAAAGTCCAAGATTATTTAAAATAATAAAACAAACTGTAACATCATAAGAATTCTCCATAATCAGTTCTTTTATTTAACTTTGTCCATCTCTTTGTGATGCCTCTTTTCTACATATGCTTAGTCAAATCTGGTCTCTGCTTATGTTTAAAATATAAGGAAATATAGTCAATCACGGCTACTTTTAAATGTTTCTTTTTTTCTATTTCTGTCAAATAAACTTGTTGATTTTGAGTCTGGGATCTCTCCAAGGACCTACTGGGATAATTGGCTTTTAATTCTGTTCCAGCCCTCTCATGAGTGAATTCTGAATTTTAGTTTCTCAATGCTAGAGAAAGGAGTTATAATTATGCAGAAATAAAAAACACAACTAGTTCTGTTGTCTTAGATTTAAATTGGAGGAAAGATTATAATGCCAATGGAAACTTGGAACACTAGAAGTTCAATTATAGACAGCTGAGAGTAACACTTATCAAATGATCAAAGTACACATCATCTATATTGGGAAAAATCAACATTGTGGGCTACTCATAGAATAGAATGAGGACACAACATCAATTATGTGAGATAGCTATCAATTATATGATATTATGTAACAGCTGACAAAGCTGTTAACCTGAATCTAATCATACAGTAATACAAGACAAAACCAACTTCAGAGACTTTGTACAAAATAACTCTCCTATCATTTTCAAAGGTGTCTAATTCATGAAATTAACAGAAATTCTATGAAAATTTTGCAGACTGAGGTAGACTAAGACATGATTGTGAATTGACTCTTTTATTGCTTTCTGGGAACTTTGGTAGAAATTGAATAAAATATTTGGTTTAGAATATAGTTTCAGTTTTCATGTTCTGGCTTAATGGTTTAATATGGTTGCTTTAGGGAAATGTCCATATTAGTAGGAAATGTACACTAAAGCATTTGGGGATGATAGAGCATCATAACATCAAAGATTCCCAAACAGCTAAGAAAAAATATTTTAAGAAATTGCTTATGGTTTTTATATGCATTTGATATATTTTACATCATTTAAAAATGTATAAAACTATCAATAGAGGAATTCAAATTAAATGCTAATATATTTTATTAATGAAGGTAAAATAAGAAAGATGAAAAGAGGCATAAAAACAGCTGAGGTGAATTGGAAATGAATAACAAATTAGTAGTTCTAAATGCAGTCATCTCAATAATTGTATTAAATATAAATGTATCAAAGAATTTTCTGCATTCCACTATATTAACCAATTATAAAATTAAGTATTTAAAACCAGTACTTTGTAAGTGACCATTATTTGTTGGCTGCTTCCTAGACTATAAGTACTCAGGATCTGGCCATACATAATTGCTATTCCTGACATTGTCTACCACCTACTCTGTCCTCATTATACCTCTCATGAAATCCTCTCCTGCGCAAGGCAAATATCCAGGGGATATAGTACTACAAGCAACAGCTCTAAGTCAAAATACAGTGTTTGGAAAAAAAAAAAAACTAGACAGCTATGTAACCAACATGTCATATGTTAATACAATGATTAACCCATCATAGGTGGATTTGCTATAAGCTGAAGAACACTGCAATATGAGAAACCAATGTCTGACAAAATGATGCGTTATTTTGGTTTTGGGTTGTGGTAGCAATTTGGGTATTATAGTGTTGGCAGATGGAGGTGATTGCCATTTTGGGGGCATGAGAATTGAGTTGTCTAATGATAGGAGGGCTTGTGGCGCTCTAAAATAAATATTAAATTAGTAGCATGAACAATGTCACAATGAATTGTTTAATATGTTGATTAAAGAACATTGTGGGAGAAGAATGATTTATTGGAATTTTTATAGCAGAAAATCCAAAGAGTTATGAACACAATCCCAATATTATTTCTTTCATTTTCAAATCATTCCTGTGAATCAGGCAGCAGCCAACATGGGTTCTTCTGTTTTGAAAGGTGGTAGAAAGAAGCAGTGAGAGAGTCAGTCAACAGGCATTGAGAATGAAGAAGCCAGTATTTGAGCTACTAGTTCTCTGTTTTAGCTTTGTCTTTTTCTTGAATACACTCTTAGGTCTCTGTAAAAGGTTCAACAGGGTGTAGTTTTCACATTGTGACTTAAGAATCTAGCAATCATGTGAGAAGAACATTTAGATGTGCCATTGGGAAGTATTCCTAACCATCTGGTACATATGGAAAAAGTTCTACATAGCTATTCATTAAGGAATTATGCTGTGCCAGACACTTCATAGGGACAAGTTGACTTAATCTTGATGAACACATGAAGATGCAGGGACTCATTATCCTCATTTTCTAGATAAGGAAACTGATGCTCAAAGTAAATAAGTGAATACATGAATGTCACATGGCCAGTCAGTGGTGAACTATGATTTTAAATCCAGGCTTTCTAATTCTGTTGTTCAAGTCAACTTAGAAGTCTCTTACCAGATTTCTATGAAAAGGCCAATAGGCAGTAGAGGATAGCCCTTGAATATGCAATGAACAAGTAAAATCCTCAAATGTTGACATTCACAGGGGATAGTGAAAAGTTACTGCTTATAAAATTGAATCTCAAATTTTTACAACATTTAATGTGGCCCTTTAACTTAACACACACTATGAAAGTGTTTATAAGAATTGAATTTTCTTTTGTGTCCAGCACTGTCCAGAAATTCCAGAGTTATAAACACAATCCCAATATTATTTCTTTCATTTTCAAATCATTTACAGACATCATGCTCATGTTTTACTATGTATTCAGCCACTCAAAAATCTATGTTCCCATATCAAATATATGGTCGCTATTAGAATCATTGGTGTTTCATCTGAAAATGGAAACGATTGTTGTGTTAACAATGAGAAACATAAAAATTGAATCAGTTCATTAATGTTTAATAACCATTAAGAACTTCTTGAATTTCATGCTTTAAGCCAGATAATATCTTATTGTGTAACAGTACTATTTACCAGTGTGCACAAAGATGACAGAAAGATGTATTCCACAGGAAGAACCATAGCACTATGTAGCTAATAATCCCCACTTCAAGACCTTCTTTTGGAATGAAGTAGAGAATAAATAATAAATGCAATCAATACGACCATGATTCCTTTTTTGTGTATTTGTTTAGTATTTCCTTCATTATGCCTCAGTCATGATTTAAAAGTCCCATTAATTTCATGTGAATTATTCTGCAACACACTCCACCTCATCCCCATTGCAGTCACCTTCCAAATCTTTGGCATTTCCTATCAGAAATGAAGATTTTCTTCAGGTCCTTTCTAACTATCACCTTCTTTTGGAAACTCGACATGCATAGGAAAACCTCAGCCAATTTCCCAATCTCAGACCTTCATCAGAGTTAATGAACCCTCAATACCACCATTTCAAACTGCTCCTCTTTGAAATCATTGACTTAAACACTGTACTCCACACAATACCTTCTATTCCTCCAACTCTGTGAGATTTCTTCTCTTGGATGTGTAATAAGCATCTTCAACTCAAAATGTCTGAAATTAAGAGGAGCCAGAAATACAGCCATGGATTTAAATGCTTTACTAGCATGTGCTGTTAGCAGTAGCCTGGGGATGCTCAACTGGGAATGATTGGGGAGCTTTACGAAGCTGTGTGGTCTCCCTCCAGGCTCTGGGACAGCTGCCTCAGCAGTTCTTTCTGGACCAAAACAGTTCATCAACCTGAAAGTTGATATTGTCCTCAAAGAGATGGCTGAACTATGGGTTATTGTTCACATCCTTCTCCATATATTCAGGAGTAATGTGCAACCTGCAGTTGTGGGTAACATTGCCTGCCAGTTCCAAGATTTTAGCCACCAACATTCAAGAATGGCAGTGAGGAAAACTAGAGTAGACAAGTCCAGGCACTGTACAAACTAATTCTCCCATAGAAGGCAGCACATGCAGCTCGTGGGGGAACTGATTTGATGCTTGAGGGGCAGGATAAAATCTGATTCCTAGGGGCTGGCACTGTGACATAGCAGGTAAAACTAGCGCCTGCAGTGCCGCCATCCCATATGGGCGCCGGTTTGAGTCTCCGCTGCTCCACTTCCAATCTAGCTCTCTGCTATGGCCTGGGAAAGCAGTAGAAAATGGCCCAAATCCATGGGCCCCTAGACCTGTGTGGGAGACCGATAGGAAGGTCCTGGCTTATGACTGGCCCAGCTCTGGCTGCTGCAGTCATTTGGGGAGTGAACCAGTGGATGGAAAACCCCTCCCTCTTACTCTCTCTCCCTCTCTCTGTAACTCTGCCATTCAAAGAAATAAAAAAAAAATGATTTCTATATCTACCAGAGCTCCTATGGACTATTTTCCCATACATGGTATTTGCTGGGTTTTTCTGATTGGCCGAATTTAACCTGAGGCTCTCAAGACATGAATCACTGATGTTCATTCCTACACACTGTATTCCTGTTACTTATAAAAGTGAACACACACCTACCTTTAACCCAGCCATTCCTTTCATAGCTATTTATTCAAGAAAAGAAAACTGTGTCTAAACAAACACATTTAAAAACATGTGCACCAGTATTTTAATAGAATTTTACTCACAATATCCCAAACAGGAAATAATGCCAGTGGTACAACAGAAAAAATGAATATGGAAACCATGGTATGTTCATACAATGGAATACTACTCAGCAATAAAAATGAATGATGTCCTGATATGCACAGTACCACAATTAATCTTGCAGACTGAGTGAATAAGCAAGACACAAAGCAAGCATACTGTTTATGTGTGGGGAGCAGCTCGGACTAGACTAAGTTACTGGAATTAAGACTTATTCTATGCATCTGCTCTCCTACAATATGGCGCTGGGAGAGGAGAAAACAGCTTCTACCCAGCTGCCTCCAGTTCAACCAATAAACTGTAGGACTTGCTCCTGATTGGAGAGCAGCGTACTCGGCGTGTGGGCAGCCGAGTTAGGATTGGCGGAGGAGGACTATAAAGGAGGAGAGAGACGGCATGCACCAGGAACATCTATGGGGAACATCTAAGGGAACCCGTGCAGCCCCCGAGAAGAGCCGGCCGGCGGTGTGCCGCTCCCCTGCGGAAGTGGGGAATGTGGCCAGGGGGAACTGCCCTTCCACGGAGGTGGAAGGGATAGTAGCCAACCCGGGAAGAACCAGCAGCAAACCCGGGGAGGGCCGAGCAGACGAAAGAACAGCGCAGGGTCCTGTGTCGTTCCTCCACGAAGAGGGGGAGCGACATAATGGTGCCGTGACTCGGAAATGAAGCCTAGGCAGGGCTTAGTGTCGTTCCTCCACGAAGAGGGGGAGCGACATAATGGTGCCGTGACTCGGATAGGAAACCTAGGACGGATAGGAAACCTAGCTCGGATAGGAAACCTAGGACGGATAGGAAACTTAGGAGGGAAGAAACGGGAAGAACTGGGAAAATATCGGAGAGAGAAACTAGCAAACAGCCTAGGGAAAATATCGGAGAGAGAGACTAGCAAACAGCCTAGGGAAAAGCCGGACGAAAAAGGTGCCGGAAGAAGCTATTGAAAGCCTAGGCATAGACTTGGATACAGACTACGGGGGGAAGCTGGGAGAAATCTCTAAGGTCGAAAGTGAAAGTGAACGCTAGAACAAACAGACTCGGACGCGGACTGTGGGGAGAGGCCAGGAGAAATGAGGGAGGAATATTGTTGGAAGAAAACTTAGGGAAACATACCGGGTAGAGAAAAATGTTAGGGAAATTGAAGCCGTGGGGGGCAGGCCGAGGCGGATACGAAAGCCACTTTGGGATTCTCAAGTTAGCCCGGGAATAGGGGGCGAAAAGTTGAAACCAGAAGCTGAAACGTGAGCCTGGTTGGGATCCGTCTGATTAGCCCGGGGAGCAAAGGACGGGAAGCCAAACTGTGGGGCGGAGACGTACGCTGGGTTGAATTCGCCAGGCTAGCCCGGGGAACTTAGATTGAATGCTAGTGGCGGACACGTAAGCTACGCTGTGTTACTCGCGGAAGCCGCCGCGTGCAGAGAGAGCACGGGGCGTGAATAGATAGGGAACGGGGCTGGCGCGAGGCCGTGGTGCAGACGCGAAGGGCGTGGAGACCGCGGAGCGCGCGAAGCCAAGCTGCGCGGAGCCGTGAAGCTGCCGGCAGGGCGAGGCGCCGGGAAGCCGCAGGGATAAGAGAAACAGAAGTTTAGAAGTAAAAGAGAAATAGGAATGCTGGAAGATAGAAGTAAAATGGGAGAAATAGGAATGCCCGGAGATAGAGAAATAGAGAAATAGAAAGGCCTCCCTACAACACTGCAATGTGAGAGCTTGGATTCGGTCTGCCTGATTAAGTGAGGCGATGAGCACGATGAGCACCTGCAGCGGCTAGCAGCTTATGCGCCGCAGGTCACCGAAGACAGACACAAATTAACATCAGTAAGGCTTCCCCACAATGCAACAATGAGAAGGCTTGGATTCGGTTTGCCTGATAGGTTTTGTAAGCCCCTGCAGGCAGAGCAGAGCATGCGCTGCAGGGCACCGAACACAGGCACGCATCAGCGCCTAAAAACCTCCTCACAATGGCGAAGAGAGGACCCGGATTCGGTTTTCCTGATTGATAGGACTTGTAAGAGCCTGTGGCAACTCTAGCAAGTAGAGCAGAGTGTGTGCCGCGGGACACCGAAGACAGGCGCGTATCAACGCCAAAAAATAAAAAGAAAGGGGGATTTGTGGGGAGCAGCTCGGACTAGACTAAGTTACTGGAATTAAGACTTATTCTATGCATCTGCTCTCCTACAATATGGCGCTGGGAGAGGAGAAAACAGCTTCTACCCAGCTGCCTCCAGTTCAACCAATAAACTGTAGGACTTGCTCCTGATTGGAGAGCAGCGTACTCGGCGTGTGGGCAGCCGAGTTAGGATTGGCGAAGGAGGACTATAAAGGAGGAGAGAGACGGCATGCACCAGGAACATCTATGGGGAACATCTAAGGGAACCCGTGCAGCCCCCGAGAAGAGCCGGCTGGCGGTGTGCCGCTCCCCTGCGGAAGTGGGGAATGTGGCCAGGGGGAGCTGCCCTTCCACGGAGGTGGAAGGGATAGTAGCCAACCCGGGAAGAACCAGCAGCAAACCCGGGGAGGGCCGAGCAGACGAAAGAACAGCGCAGGGTCCTGTGTCGTTCCTCCACGAAGAGGGGGAGCGACATTTATGTAAATGAATTACTACAAGAGGTAGAATTTTTGATTCCTCCAAGGTAGAGGAGGGAAAGGTTAACTATGAAGGTACATTAGTGAACTTTCTGGAAATGAGTATTATCTGCTTCTCAAAATTGTACAGTTAAATATATATATTTATTGAATGCAAATTTTACATAAAATGACAAGAACAAATGTAATAATTAAGTAGCTTGGGGAGTGGGTAGATACATGTAAAACAAGAATGACAGAACATTGGTAGTTGTTGAAACTAGCTAACTAGGTACAAGGGATTTTATTTTATTATTTTTTTGGTTATTTTATGTTTGTAATTTTCTCATAAAATAAAAGAAAATGAAAGAAAGAAGAAAAAGATAGTAAGAAAAGAAGAAAGAAGAAAAGAGTGATAAAGAGAAGGAAAAAATAAAAGAAAAAAGCATTACTGATCCTTCTTAGTATACTTGTCTAAGAATCTTCTTCAATAAAACAGTAGTTTCTAGTAATCAACTGGGGGGCAGGATTAATAAAACTTTATTTCTACCCTTGTACTCTGAGTTAAATACACATATAGATTCACACACACATACAGATGCATACACAGAGAAAAAAGACTATAATGGCTTACTCCAGCATATTAAAGTGATTAACTTCAGGTAGTAGGTTTGTGGGTAATTTTTACATTCTCCATATTTTCTGCATCTTCCAAATATATAACTATGAATATGCATTTCTTTTATAATCAGAAAATGTAAGCCATACAAAATGTTAAATGTCATTTTCATTGGGTTTGTCTTGTATTGTTACTATGGATCCAGAAAGTTAAAAGGCTATAGCACATTATAATTCTTAGGAAAAGCAATGCAACTAATCATTTTATTTGTTAGTTAAAAAAAAAAAAAAACTTTTTTGCCATGGTATAAGCCTCAAGGGTTTTTTTTTTTTTTTTTGTAAAGATAAAAATGCAATACTGCACAGGAGATCTGCTTATTAGACATTGGGCACACTCTCTGTAGAACCAAAATAACTCTTCAGAAATTTCCTGCCAAATTCACAGCTAAACTGTTATGCAAATGTAACTACATCTAAATTAAAAGTGCTGAGATGATCCAGCCAACAGATTTTGAAGTTTGATTGCTTTCTGTGGTGTAGGCAAAAAGGTTGGGATGTTTCAAAGTAAACAAAATGTATCACACTTCATTTGGTTTCCTATTTGGTTAAGGGTTTATAGTATACAGGAAAGAAAAAAAATAAGTGAAAATAAAATAGCTAGAAATAGAAAGGAAAGGATAGGTTAATATTTAAGGTAAGGATAGATAAGCCCTCATAAAACCAATTATAACAAAACTGGACCTGAACTTAATTGCAGGTCAAGTCTGTAAGACTTATAAACTAATAAATGAAAAAGGGATGTTAGCTTTGTACTGTGTATGTGAAAGTTATAGCTAGATATGAGTAAGAAATTTTGGGGTTCTATTTCAAAGTAGGGTTAATATGGATAATGTTAATGTATTGTATATTTCTGCATTAAAAGAAAAAAAAAACCCTAGAAGATAGGATTTTGGATGTTTATGCCATAAAAGAATGCTAAGTTTTGAGGAAATAGAAATATTTATCCTGATTGTATATTGCACAAGTGCATATATTGAAACATCACATGTTAGTACATTTAAAAATGCATAAATTTTGTGTTTGCTAAAAATTTTAAAGATTTATTTATTTATTTGAAAGTCAGAGTTACACAGAGAGAGGAGAGAGAGAGAGAGAGAGGCAGAGAGAGAGAGAAACTTCTATCTGCTGGTTCACTCCCCAGATGACTACAACGGACAGACCTGTGCTGATCTGAAGCCAGGAGCCAGGAGCTTCTTCCAGGTCCCCCAAGTGGTTCAGGGGCCCAAGGACTTGGGTCTTCTTCTACTGCTTTCCCAGCTCATAGCAGAGAACCGGATCAGAAATGGAGCAATTGGAGATCGGCACCGCGGCTCAATAGGCTAAGCCTCTGCCTGTGGCGCCGGCACACCAGGTTCTAGTCCCGGTCAGGGCGCTGGATTCTGTCCCAGTTGCCCCTCTTCCAGTCCAGCTCTTTGCTGTGGCCCGGGAGTGCAGTGGAGGATGGCCCAAGTGCTTGGGCCCTGCACCCGCATGGGAGACCAGGAGAAGCACTTGGCTCCTGGCTTCGGATCAGCGCAGTGCGCTTGCCACAGCGCATAGGCCGTCACGGCCATTGAGGGGTGAACCAATGGAAAAGGAAGACTTTTCTCTCTGTCTTTCTCTCTCACTGTCCACTCTGCCTGTCAAAAATAAATAAATAAAGATAAAAAAAGAAAAAAAAAATGGAGCAACTGGGACTCGAACCAGAGCCCATATGGGATGCTGGCATTTCAGGTGGTGGTTTTACCTGCTACACCAAAATGCCTACCCTGTGTCTGCTAAAGTTTTTAACAACAAAAAAAAAAATTAAAAAGAACTTCACATTGTCACATTTTTGCATTTATATCTTGAATTCTCATCTCAGTTTTTAAATAGCTGACTCCCAAGAGCAGATATTATGCTCCTGCCTACTTTTGGCTGTAAATTTTAAGAGGGCACACTCTTTATTCTACATAGTTATGCCTTCACAACCATTCTCATTGCCAGAGTCATAGCTAGCACTTAAATTTGCTGAATAAGTGTATGGCAATCCCAATGGCATCTACTGTCTTGTTCATAGTCCAGCTTTTGTAGATATGTATTGAAGTACTTATCCATTTATTTTTCTCCTGAATATTTAGTGAGTGGGCTACTGGGTGCCAGATATTCATCTCATTCCTGGAAATATGTCATTTAAAAAAATACCATCCCTACTCTCATTGCACTTACATTCTAATGAAAAAGAAAAGTAATATCCAGACAACATAATTGAACATAACTAAGTTTTCGTTGACACAAGTGACAATTTTCCCCCATTTTCAATGTTACTATACTAATAAACTCCACCATACATTGGGTCAAAATTTTATTCCTTTGGCACTTTGCTTTGGTAGACTAATGTGATTAAAAGACATTTAAGATGACAAGTGTAAGCACAATCAAAAAGCAACAAAAGGCCTTTCCAAGATAACACATAAAAGAACTGCAGAAATATACAGTTCTTAAAGATTACATCCTATGCACCAGGAGAGAGACGATTTCCAGTAGAAACAGAGATTCCTTTTATTGACAAAGATGAATTGTTGCACTAAACTCTCCACTTTCTAGTTTCCTGGCTAGGCAAGATCAATCAATACTCCTTAGCTCTCATTTGAGCCTCTGACAAGTGTTATTTTTTGGAGTCCATTCTGTAAGCCTCTCATTAATGAAAAGCAGCACTGTAGCAAATCTAGCCACTTCCATTCTGTTTCCTGGCCTTGCTCTGCCTGGTACTGATATTACAAACAGCTGAAATCAGTACATTGTGATATTATGCAAATGTTCCCTGACAGATTGGGCTAAGAATAGTGTTCAATGGGCTATTTCACTTCATTTGTTGTATATATGAATTTGGAACTTTTAAATTAAGGAAATTTATGGACATTAAAAGAATCTCTGCATCAGAAATGTCTTTCTTTAAAAAGAAATATTTATTTATTTATTTGAAAGAGTTACACAGAGAGAGGGAGAGACAAATATAGGGATCTTCTGTCTGCTGGTTCACTTTCCAGACAGCTGCCAATGGCTGGGACTGGGCCAGGCCAGGAACTCCTTCTGGGTCTCCTACATGGCTGACAGGGGCCCGAGTACTTGAGCCATCTTCCACTGCACTGCTTTTCTCAAGCCATTAGGAGAGAGCTAGATCTAAAGTGCAGCTTCTGGGACTCAAACGGGAGCCCTTATGTGATGCCAGCATCTCAGGTGGCGGCTTTATCTGCTGTGCCAGTGTTGGCCTCAGAAATGCAGCCTGCAGAGTACCTTTAAGCTTCCTTGATGAGTAAAAAACAGTTCAGGAGAACATCTGGACAAAATATATTAGGTGTTTCTCAGAATGTCCTTTTGGATGGGTTAAAGAAGAAAGGGCTAGATGCCCACTAGAGCTTGGGGGAGTCAGCTACCATAGATTTCCTAATGACAAAAGGTGCTGATTATGGCTCATATAAATCCTCAAGGGAATTTCTTCGTACCATATTGCAAAGATGAACATTTGGGCTTATCTTGTTCAAGATTTTTTTAATGACTTCAGTGAGGGCATTCATGACATGTACATAAAACGTGCTTATGAAAAGGATTTGATAGAGATGGTGAATGTGTTGTTAAGATGTAATCAGGAGGCCGGCACTGCGGCACACTAGGCTAATCCTCTGCCTTGGGGCACCCGCACACCAGGTTCTAGTCCCGGTCGGGGCACCGGATTCTGTCCCGGTTGCCCCTCTTCCAGGCCAGCTCTCTGCTGTGGCCCGGGAGTGCAGTGGAGGATGACCCAAGTGCTTGGGCCCTGCACCCCATGGGAGACCAGGAGAAGCACCTGGCTCCTGCCATGGGATCAGCGCGGTGCGCTGGCCGCAGCGCGCAGGCCGCGGCAGCCATTGGAGGGTGAACCAACGGCAAAGGAAAACCTTTCTCCCTGTCTCTCTCTCTCTCACTGTCCACTCTGCCTATCAAAAAATTAAAAAAAAAAAAAAAAGATGTAATCAGGAGTCAAAAAGATGTCTCCAAGCTAGGCTCTTATTCTGAATCTAAAAGATAAACCTTGACTGATATAAATAATTAAAATTTATTGAAAATAAGCCAGTTCTGCAAAGATAGTTTAGGAAAATGCTACTTTATTTTATGGGAATACTTAGCCAAAGATCAGGGATCATTCTTCCTTTACAGGCCTTAAACTGATTAATTGATTGGTTTTGTAAGACAGTTAAGTGAAGATTTTGAATTAAAAAAAAATGATTCTCTACAAAATTCTTTTTATTGCATTTTATTTATAAATATACAGAGAAAGTTTTCATGAATTTTATAGATACAATTCCAAGACTTTATAATAAAAATATTAAGAAATAATTTGTTTTTCCCTATAGATCTTTGTAAACCTTACGCTGGAATGTTTCTTTCCTGTGTTTTAAAAATCTGAAAAGTATAAACCCTAACCATTTCCACTTTCTCAGGACAGCCAAGCACACTAGATTATTGCTTCTTACAGGACAGTAAACTTGACCTCTTCTATAACCAAATTACATGACAACCATATACATATTGTCTCAGGACAAAAGACAGATAAAATATTTTTGAAGAATACGGCATATTTTGTTTCTTTCATAAAGCATGCAATGCATGAATTAACAATTCAAATAGAATTGCCCAGTACTTTGATGCCACTCTCTAGGAATGTGAAAAACAGTGTTTTATATTTTATGCGGATGAAAAAAATATTTTATATTTCATGCAGATGAAAATTATTTATGTTTTATATTTTTATGTAGATGAAATTTTTGTTTATATTTTATGCTTTATGTTTTAAAATTTTTATGTTTCATGTTTTTATGTAGATGAAAATTGTCACATGAATTTGACAAAAAGCTTCTGGCTTCGAAAGACAGGATTTTGCAAAAGTCTTCTGGCACAGTGTTAATAGAAGCATATCTATGAAAGAAACATAAGCTGTTCATTTATTGAAAGTAGAAATGGATAAAATTTAAAATGTATTTTCTAAGGAAGCTAGTGTATTCTTGGTTTGTATTAATCAAAATTGAGTGACCAAAGAAAGCAGGTAATGGTTCTGCTTTGGTGTATATTAGCCACACCAGCTTTTGTAGTGTGTTCCATTCTGGACCCTATTTTGAAAGAAGGAGGGAGAGAGAGAGAGAGAGAGAGAAACTTAACAAATAGGAGCGTAGTCACATAATTCTGTCCATGAAAGGATGAATCTTCTGGAAGGGATATGATATGGGGAACAGATGAAGAACATGGGAATGTTTAAGGAAGAAAATATTAAGAAAGGACGTGGTTATTAGTTTTTATTGTTTAAGGACTTATTTCAAATAAGGATTTCACAGACCAGAAGTAGAAGTAAAGAGTTCGAGTTTCAAGGAGGCAAAGTTCAGCTTGATCAAGAAAAGATGAATGTAGAAAAACTCTCCAAAATTTCAATGGACTTTCATAGGAAAAAGAGCTCTATTTACCAAATGCGCTTAAGCAACTTAGAGCACCCTGTTTTAGAAAGAAATCTGAGTATTAGGTGAAGTTGAAGCAAATTATTCCCATGGCTTCTTCCAGTCTTAAATTCTCAACTTGAACAGTTAGGCCTGGTTTTGAACATTAAAATAATTTTTGTTCTTGTCTATCACCTCATAGCTAATCATTTAACAAGGTTTCTTTGTTCTTCCTTTAGTCATTTTTGTTGTATCATTGTACAGTGACCTGAATATTAAAATATTTTTATAATTGGAAAGATCTATCAAAATATAAACAGACATTATTTGTGGGGGATTATTTACAAAGGTGGCAACAAAATATTCTCCCATCTCTATAAGCATACTATTGCAATATTATCTCATCCCAACTTTCATCAAGTGGTAGCTTATTTACCCACTCCTTGAATTTGGGATTTTGTACATTTCAGAACATAGCAGAATTGACATTTTACAACTTCAAAATTTCAGCCTTAGGAAGCTGTGCAGCTTCTGTTCTTGCTTACTTGGGTCATGATAGCCTTGTGAAAAGTATGGGCTTACCTACTTGAATGTGAATTCTCACATGGAGATAGAGACCATGGAGAGAAAAAGAGGCCTACCTATCCCAAATACGTCAGTTCTCACATTTGTCACTCCTGACAGTTCATGGAGACCATCTAAGACTAGCTAGCCCCAAGTCAATCCACCAAATAGATTAAAATTCCTAACCTGATCCAAATGACAACCCACAAATTCATGAACAAATAATTGGCTGTTGTTCTGTTGCTCTACATGGAAGTTGGTTTTGCAATAATAGAAAGTGATATGTGCATTTATACAGTAAATTTTGCTTGTAAAATAATCCTATGCAAGTCATACTCATATGCTCACAGATGTTCCTTGAAATGTTTCTAAAAATGATCTTTTTAAAAAGGTGGTCTGTTTTAAAAATCATGGCATATCCATGTCATGGAATTCTCAGTAGCACTGAACAGTAATGATATGGTTCTCCATCTGTATGTGTGGAAAGATGTGCAAGGTTTATCATTAGGTGAAAAAACAATATTCAGAACAATTTGCACAATTAGTGACTATGCACATAGACAAGGATAGGCATTCATGTTTGTGTATTGGGCTTGTTTCCACATAGAAACTATTCAGAAGGATGTGCGATAAGCTATTAACAATATTTAACCTTAAAAAAATGAGCTGAAAATTATGGAGAGGAAGATTATGGCTTACATTTATTTCCTAAACTCTTATGTGTGTATTAGTCAGCATTTCATTACTATGATGAATACCAGAGGCAGACAAATTTATAAAGAAAAAAAAGTTTTTCTCTGCTCATAGTTCTGGAGATGCATCTTCAAGCTGTTTACCTAGGGCTGGCTTTCCTGTTGGTAGCGTCGCAGAGCAATGCAGAGAATCACATGGACAGGAGCATGTAAGTCTGTATATACCTGTGTGGTCTCTACCCTACACAACAATACATGAGGTTTCAATCATGAGTGATACATTCTAATGAGTTAATCTAACCTAAACACTCCAAAGGCCTCATTTCTAAATATCAGAGTGAGAAGTTTCCACTCTCTTAATACCATTAGCATAAGACTTTTGAGATTAAACCTTTTATGGGTTCTGGGACACAAAATCAAATCAAAGCAAATCACAATAATTTGATTGTGTAATATTTAAAATACTAATTAAAACAAAATGGAAATATAGATGCAATCTCTTACTATTCACTCTTCCTCCAGCCCCTACTATTTGTACAATATAACCAGGTTAGTATAACTATGGCCCCCTTTTTGTATCAGGTCACTTCTCTGCTAACTGACTTTTATGAACTCATACTGCCTGGAAATGACCTCCAAAGTGAGATATGTCTTTTTTATATACTTTAAGAAATTTTTTAAAAGACTATGCAAAATTGAGTATGTTGGGAATGTACTAGACCCTCCCTTGGTGTTTATATGGACACCTATAACACAAAGTAGGAAGGATGTCTCAAGTAAAGAGTTGGGGGTTTGTGGTGATGCCTTGTTAATCCTTTAACTTTCTTCTCATTACAACCAATTTTGGTGTTTTTTTTTTTTTTGTGGGTTGGGTGAAGTTGATCTGTGAAATTTAAAATATCTAATTTGAAATAAACAAATCTTTACAAATTTGACAAGTATCTTCATAATATTCCTTCAAAGACAATCAGCATTGAGGCTAATATAAACAACAAATTTGCAAGTTAATGACAAGCAAATAACATATCTGACACATTACCTATGCTTGATCCAAGCTCTTCATAACATGTATTACAAGATTAAAGCAATTGTTATCTAATAGATCTGACAAGGAGTCAGCCAAAAAAAAAGAAAAGAAAAGAAAGTTAATTCTAGAGTGTTTAAAATTATGTGAAATCCATTCTAATAATTTATATAAGTTAATTTAATAGTGATAAAGGTTTTCAGCACTGTTACAAAGCATTTTATTTATTACCACATTGCAAAATCTCACATACCACTTACAACCCACTTGTTCATTTATGATGGTAAAATGACTGAAATCATATATGACAAAAATGGAAACAAAGTGGAAATGCACTTTTGTCAGATAATACTACTCGAGAATGAAGAAACATAATTAAAACAACATAATAACATAAGGAAATCTCAATACCATTTTGTTGAATGAAAGAAGCTAGACACAAATGTTCATATTATATAGTTCCATTGTATATGAAATTTTAGAAAGTGCAGAACAATTTATAGTGAGGCCAGCATCCAAGGTATGGATGGATTACCAAGGGGCTCCAAAAAATTCTGGGAGGTGGTGGAAATGTTCTATATCTTGATTGTGGTGTTGGTTCTGTGGCTATATGCATGTATCAAAACTTTAACATTTCAAGGAAATTCAGTTTATTGCACGTAAATCATAGTTAATTAAATTAATCAGAAATGAATATTAGAGGCAACAGTTTTGTGGTGCAACAGGTTAAGCTGTTGCCTATGATGCTGGCATCCCATATCAGAGCTGGTTTGAGTCCCAGGTGCTCTACTTCTGATCCAGTTCCCTACTAATTTACCTGGGAAAGCAACAGATGATTGCCCAAGTAATTGGACCCCAGCCACCCATGGGAGAGATCAGAATAGAGTTTCTGGCTCCAGTCTTCAGCCTAGTCCAGCCCTGGTTGTTGTGGCCATTTGGGGAGTTAACCTATGGATGGAAGATCTTTCCCTCTCTCTTTCTTTGTGTTCTTTTCTCTATATCATTCTATTTCAAATAAATAAATATTTAACAATAAATATTTAAAATATTTTAAATTGAGTGATTGAGAGGAGGAATAAGCATTGTACTAGGTGCTAGAGATACAATATGAAAAGAAAGGTTAATTTGGTCTTTCAATTAGCAATTATTGTTCCTTGGATAAACGTCATTGGCTGCAATACTGTCACTGCACAAAAGCAGACTTTGGTATTTCATGTTGATTACAGATTATTTGGGGAGATGGCTAGAAATAAAAATAATTACAAAGAGTTATAGACCTCTGAGCAGGACTTGCAAGAAAAACGAAGGTTCTAGGGGAGTCTGTAGTGAAAGAATCTGCTCTAGTTGGTAAAATCAGGGAAGAAAGGTGAAAATCGGTTCAGATGGGAACTATGCACTCTCATAACCTGCACCCGCTTGGGAGACCAGGAAGAAGCACCTGGCTCCTGGTTTCGGATCGGCACAGTGCTGGCCGTGGTGGCCATTTAGGGAGTGAACCAATGAAAGGAAGACCTTTCTCTCTGTCTCTCTCTCACTGTCTATAACTCTACCTGTCCAAAAAAAAAAAAAAAAAAAAAAAAAAAAAAAAAAAAGAATCAGTCTGCAAGCCATGGTTCCAAACTTGTAGAGTGCTTATCCCTCATAATACAACATCATTCTTTAGTGTAAAACCATTGTGATTTAGAATGCTAAGAAGATATGCTCAAAGTTAACATAGAGGGAAACTAGTCCTCCAAAAAGTCAAGTCAAGTAACATTGCATGTCCAAAACTGCATCAATGAATCATGTTATGAGGTGCAGTGTATGCTATGGCAGATTGACTATTATTTATGTCACCATGTTGCATTACTCTATATATTGAAAAAAAGGAATGAAATACAAAGTTAGCTATTTCTGCATGTAAGACATCAGAGTGATGGTGTATGGGTAAAATTGTAAGTAAAAATACGACAACAGCCATGAAACAATTAATTCTGCTAGGAGGTTCCAGGAGCTGAAAGACAATAGGATTTACTAGGGAATCATAATATTTTAAGTAATTATTTTGTTAGCCACTTGTAAAGTGTTAAAGGTTTCAATGTTTTCAAAATATTAGATATTTGTCCTTATAATTTCAATAAAGGTGATTTCCCTTTGCTTGACAACTATTTTTATTCCTATTTGGTTTATTTCTTGCACCAATGCAAAGATATTGGCAGAAAAGGTGTTATCCTATTGAAGACATGAGAAATAAAAGCCTACAGAAATTATTCGTCTAGTCTGAATAAGAATCTGCACTTACATCCCCAACTCCAAATCACTTTGTTGAACTGTTCCTTTCCCCGATCCTTCCTGTTTTTTAATACTTTTAAATTAGCTATCAAAATACATTTGTTCTGATTCTTGATTTTGAGAACTTTCAAAAGCATTTGTCATATTAATTTGATTTGGGGGGTTACAGAATTGTAAGTGTTAGATAAAACAAAGTGTCTGAACTCTCTTCCTGGACAAGCTGAAGCCAGAAGTACTATATGAGGGCTATAATTCCAAGGGTACAGGAATCTAGAGCCATGGTCTTCATAGTGTTGAGTACCAGCATTCAAGGTAAAACCAAAATTAAAGACACACAAACATATAATCCTACCAAGATTTCCAAACAGAAGAGTTAGGACACAGGGTGAGGGACGCAAATAATGAAATAAAATGGAGACCTGCAGTATAGGACCACAGTAAGATGAATGACAGAGAATTAAAGGTGGAGCTTACAGAAAATTACTGAGCCTTTGTTTTAGGGCAACTGCAGTTTTGGCACTGAGTAGAAAAAGTTTTTAAGGGCTTCATCCTGGCTGAGATACAGGTTGAGCTCAGAAAATATTCTAGAAAGCCAATTCATGAGATACCCCTTTCCTTCTTTTCAGGACCTAAAGGAGAAATGAATGGACATTTAATTTTTTGGCAAAGGATATATTACTTAAAAACAACTGGATGGCAGCCTGCGCTGTGTTGTAGTGAGAAAAGTTGTCGGCAATGCTGGCATCCGATATGGGCACCGGTTCAACCCTGGCTGCTCCACTTCCAATCCAGCTCCTTGCTAATGCTCCTGGTAAAGTAACAGAAATTGGCTCAAGTCCTTGGGCCCCTGCACCCATATGGAAGACATGGGTGAAGCTCCTGGCTCTTGGCTTTGACCTGGCCCAGCCCTGACCACTGAAGACATTTAGGAATGAACCAGAAGATGGAAGATCGATCTCTCTCTCTCTCTCTCACTGCCTCTCCCTTTCTGGAACTCTTGACTTTCAAATAGACCTTAAAAAAAAAACAATTGGGTGATGCATTTTCAAATTATTATTTATTGAGCATTTATACAATAATGAGCAGTCATATGCTGCTCAAATTTAATGAATTATTCTACACTGTCCATAATATGCTATTAATTAAAATTACCAGAGCAATTTAGTATCTGAAACACACTTAAAATAGATTAATATTTAAGGAGATTTCTTGACCTATAGATAATAAAAAAGAAATATTAAATATAAGACAATAAAGTCATATAACTGTAGTGTAATAGTATATTTGGTAGTTGAGGAAGTGCAAGGTGTAACCCAAATATTCTGATTGGCATCCTGGTACACCACTAATTTCTAAAATTACTAAGAACTCTTTACCTCAGTGTACTCAAGTGAAGTGCATTACAAAGAATTTTCAAGTTAATTTCATTCACATATGTGAAAATTGTTTTTAAAAAACATTTTATTAAAATACAATACACATGCCGAGAAATGCATTTAAGTGTACACATAAATGAGTCTTTTTGTCATCTGATCACACTCATAATCAACACACAAATTATAAACAAAATATTACTAGCACTCCAAGAGTCCTCACTATTCCCCTCTTTTCCATTTCCTTTTTATTTATTTTTTGAAAATTTTTTTTAACTTTTATTTAATGAATATAAATTTCCAAAGTACAGCTTATGGATTACCATGGCTTCCCCCCCATAACATCCCTCCAGCCCGCAACCCTCCCCTTTCCCACTCCCTCTCCCCTTCCATTCACATCATGATTCATTTTCGATTCTCTTTATATACAGAAGATCAGTTTAGCATACATTAAGTAAAGATTGCAATAGTTTGCTCCCACACAGAAACATAACGTGAAAAATACTGTTTGAGTACTAGTTATAGCATTAAATCTCAATGTACAGCACACTAAGGACAGAGATCCTACATGAGGAGTAAGTGCACAGTGACTCCTGTTGTTGACTTAACAAATTGACACTCTTGTTTATGGCATCAGTAATCACCCTAGGCTCTTGTCATGAGCTGCCAAGGCTATGGAAGCCCCCTGAGTTCACTGACTCTGATCATATTTAGACAAGGCCATGGTCAAAGTGGAAGTTCTCTCCTCCCTTCAGAGAAAGGCACCTCCTTCTTTGATGACCCATTCTTTCCACTGGGATCTCACTCATGGAGATCTTTCATTTAGGTTTTTTTTTTTTTTCCCCAGAGTGTCTTGGCTTTCCATGCCTGAAATACTCTCATGGGCTTTTCAGCCGGATCCACGTGCCTTAAGGGCTGATTCTGAGGCCAGAGTGCTGTTTAGGACATCTGCCATTCTATGGGTCTGCTGTGTATCTCACTTCCCATGTTGGATCATTCTCTCCCTTTTTGATTCTATCAGCTAGTATTTCCAGACACTAGTCTTGTTTCTGTGCTCCCTTTGGTTCTTAGTCCTATCATTATGGTCAATTGTGAACAGAAATTGATCACTGGGACTAGTGAGATGGAATTGGTACATGCCACCTTGATGGGATTGAATTGGAATCCCCTGGTATGTTTCTAACTCTACCGTTTAAGGTAAGTCAGCTTGAGCCTGTTCCGAATTGCACATCTCTTCCCTCTCTTATTCCCACTCTTATATTTAACAGCGATCACTTTTCAGTTAAGTTTCAGCACTTAAGAAGAATTGTGTATTGATTACAGTATTCAACCAAAAGTATTAAGTAGAACAAACAAAAAAAATACTAAGAGGGATAACATATTAAGTTGCTCATCAACAGTCAGGGTGAAGGCTAATCAAGCCACCATTTCTCATAGTGTTCATTTCACTTTAACAGGTTTCCCTTTTGGGGCTCAGTTAGTTGTCACCGATCAGGGAGAACAAGTGATATTTGTCCCTTTGTGATTGGCTGATTTCACTCAGCATAATGTTTTGCCAATTCCTAACAGCGATCACTTTTCAGTTAAAATTTAAACACCTAAGAATAATTGTGTGTTAATTACAGAGTTCAACCAATGGTACTAGAACAAAAACAAAATACTAAAATGGATAAAGTATTACATTGTACATCAACCATCAGGACAAGAGCTGATCAAGTCACTGTTTCTCATAGTGTCCATTTCACTTCAACAAGTTTCCCCTTTGGTGCTCAGTTAGTTGTCGCTGATCAGGGAGAACATATGATATTTGTTGCTTTGGGACTGGCTTAATTCACTCAGCAGGATGTTTTCCAAATTCCTCCATCTTGTTGCAAATGACCGGGTTTCGTTGTTTTTGACTGCTGTATAGTATTCTATAGAGTGCATGTCCCATAATTTCTTTATCCAGTCTACTGTTGATGGGCATTTGGGTTGGTTCCAGGTCTTAGCTATTGTGAATTGAGCTGCAATAAACATTAATGTGCAGACAGCTTGTTTGTTTGCCAATTTTATTTCCTTTGGGTAAATTCCAAGGAGTGGGATGGCTGGGTTGAATGGTAGGATTATCTTCAGGTTTCTGAGGAATCTCCAGACTGATTTCCATAGTGGCTTAACCAATTTGCATTCCCACCAACAGTGGGTTAGTGTCCCTTTTTCCCCACATCCTCTCCAGCATCTATTGTTGGTAGATTTCTGAATGTGAGCCATTCTAACTGGGGTGAGGTGAAACCTCATTGTGGATTTGATTTGCATTTCCCTGATTGCTAGTGATCTTGAACATTTTTTCATGTGCCTGTTGGCCATTTGGATTTCCTCTTTTGAAAAATGTCTATTGAGGTCCTTGGCCCATCTCTTACGTGGGTTGTTTGTTTTGATGTTGTGGAGTTTCTTGATTTCTTTGTAGATTCTGGTTATCAACCCTTTATCTGTTGCATAGTTTGCAAATATATTTTCCCATTCTGTCGGTTGCCTCTTCACTTTCCTGACTGTTTCTTTTGCAGTACAGAAACTTCTCAATTTGATGCAATCCCAAATGTTAATTTTGGCTTTGACTGCCTGTGCTTCTGGGGTGTTTTCCAAGAAGTCATTGCCGGTACCTGTATCTTGCAGGGTTTTTCCAATGCTCTCTAATAATTTGATGGTGTCAGGTCGTAGATTTAAGTCTTTAATCCATGTTGAGTGAATTTTTCTGTAAGGTGAAAGGGAGGGGTCTTGCTTCATGATTCTGCACGTGGAAATCCTATTTTCCCAGCACCATTTATTGAATAGACTGTCCTTACTCCAGGGATTGGTTTTGGATCCTTGATCAAATATGAGTTGGCTGTAGATGTTTGGATTGATTTCTGGTGTTTCAATTCTGTTCCATTGGTCTGTCCATCTGTTTCTGTACCAGTACCATGCTGTTTTGATTACAACTGCCCTGTAGTATGTCCTGAAATCTGGTATTGTGATGCCTCCAGCTTTGTTTTTGTTGTATAAGATTGCTTTAGCTATCGAGGTCTCCTGTGTCTTCATATGAATTTCAGCATCATTTTTTCTAGATCTGAGAAGAAGGTCTTTGGTATCTTGATTTGTATTGCATTGTATCTATAAATTGCTTATGAGATTATTGGAACTCATAGAAGATTTTGGCAAAGTAGCAGGGTATAAAATCAATGCACAAAAATCAACAGCCTTTGTATACACAGGCAATGCCATGGCTGAGGAAGAACTTCTAAGACCAATCCTATTCACAATAGCTACAAAAACAATCAAATACCTTGGAATAAACTTAACCAAGGATGTTAAAGATCTCTACGATGAGAATTACAAAACCTTAAAGAAAGAAATAGAAGAGGATACCAAGAAATGGAAAAATCTTCCATGTTCATGGATTTGAAGAATCAATATCATCAAAATGTCCATTCTCCATTTCCTTTTTTAAATGTGTGAAATAAGAGTATATTGTCATTTACATGGTATGATTCAGTAAAGCAACATTTGTAACTAAATACCAAATGATCTGATATCCACATAGTTTTTATCCTCTCTATATATATTAACTATCACAAATAAGAGAAAACATGTGGTATTTGTCTTTTGGGGTCTGGCTTCACCTAGTATAATGTTCTACAGTTGTATCCAATTTGTTGTAAGTGTCAGGATTTCATTCTTTTAATAGCCAAGTAATATTCCATCATGTATGTATGTATATGACATTTTCTTTATCCAGTGACCAGTTGATGGGTATCTAGATTGCAAAAATTCTATTTTCCCTACAAATTATATATTTAATAGTTCCACCGATTTAGCAAAGTTCATGATGACATCTGGGAGGTTTTCACCAAATCATGACATAAATATGGGAATCACAGTTAAGCTTGATGAATAAACAGATGGTTTGGTTTCTTCATTATGAATGATCATGCCAGGCATATTCAAGCCATCTTCTTTGGCAATTTCTATGAACACATCATCATGAATTTAATGAAGGGAATCAGAAATTAGTCCATTTGTAAAGTTCAACAAGACTATATTATTCTGAAAGAGGAATTTGATCAACTAAATAAAATTAAAACTTTCATTGATGCAAGATGTTTAGGCATATCACTGTGGTCCAAGTGAGAGTTTTCCAATAAATATTTTTGGTAACATTTCTTTGTGATACATCATTGTGATTCACTGTTAGCCTTGAAAATCTGAGCATGACTCATACATGTCATACTAAAATGTATTATACTAATTATTTATTGATTTAATTCATTCAAAACATACAGGCACCTATAATGTATAGAATATGTAGGCACACAGCAACTAAAATGAAAATCTGATAAGAACAAGTAGAGTATGTAAGGGAGAGAAGGAAAGATTGATTTAATTTTTAAAGATTTATTTATTTGAAAGAGCGAAGGAGAAGGAGAGAGAGAGAGAGAGAGGTCTTCCATCCGCTGGTTTACTCCCCAACTGGCCGCAATAGCCAGAGCTGCGCTGATCTGAAGCCAGGAGCCAGTAGCTTCTTCCGGGTCTCCCACAGGGGTGCAGGGGCCCAAAGGCTTGATCCATCCTCCACTGCCTTCCCAAGCCAAAGCACAGAACTGGATCAGAAGTGGAGCAGCCAGGACTCGAACCGATGCTCACATGGGATGCCATCACTGCAGGTGGTGGTTTTACCTGCTAAACCACAGCACTGGCCCGGAAACATTGATTTTTAAAGAGAGGAATAAAAAAATCTTTATGGAGTTGAAAGTTGAACTGGCCTAAAATTTGATAAAGAACATGAGGAAAAATTCTTAAATATGTATGAGGCAGGATCCCCAAAGATGACAGTGTACAAGGATAATCTCTGAAAGACAGACTATTAAATAGGTATGAGATGTTCTTAGGGAGATCAGTTTATGTTGCTGACGATATGTAATAATATGTTAACTGGTTTCAATTGTGTTCTGTGGATCTAGTAACAGTGCTTATGAAGCTAAATGATATAATTAGAGCTGTACATTAAAAAATCACCCTGGTGATCGTATGAAGGATAGAGTGGAGGAGAAAGAGAATAGTTACAGATGACTTAGGCTTTTGCAGTAATATTAGGAAAGAAAGAATGAAGGTTTTTAGTAAGTTAAATTGGTCACAAGACAGTGGGTAGATGATGTTCATATTAGGTTGTTATATAGGACTTGATAAGTTCCTAGCTGTGGAGAATGGGGAGGAGAATGATTGAAAACGTGGTTCCAGATGATACAGAGTAATTGGATAATATTACTAAACAAAAGGAAGAAATCATGGGCAAGCATTTAGCCCAATAGTTAAGACACTGATATATGTAAAAAAAAAAAAAAAAAAAAAAAAGATGCCCACATCAGAATGTTTGAGTTAGAGTACTGGCTCTGATCTGTATTGAACTTCCTGGTAATGTGCACCCTGGGAGGCAGCAATGATGGCTCAGTTATTTCGGTCCCTGCTACTCCTGTATGGGGCCAAGACTGGGCTCCTAGCTCCTGGTTATAAGCCCCAAGCTTCATCGGGGCCCAGCCCCAGTTGTACAGGCATTTGGGTAGTGAATAGGCAGATGGGAGCCCTCACACACTCCCCCTCCTCCCTCCTTCCCCCTCTTTCTCTCTCTCTCTCTTAAGAAAGAGAGAAGTTTAAAAAACAAAACGAGGAAATAAGGAATAAGGACATTCAGCATGCTGAATAGAAGTTCTTGAAGCAAGGGTCAGTTTCATTGAAAAAAATAAAATAGTGTTTAAAGAGTCTAAGAGGCATTTATGTGAAAATATCCATTCCATTTAGCATTTGGTAAGATTCGATCTGGAGCATAGAAGAAAGGTGAGTACTAAAGGTGGAAGTACAGATTGAAAAAAAATACAAAGATGAATATGGGATCAAAGGAGTGGTATGGCTGAATCAGACATAAAATCATGCAAACACTTCTTTCTCCAAGACACAAAAAGAAAATCAGGGATTGAGTGAACAGAGAAAGGACTTCAGTAGATGATAGAATTTTGGATATGTTAACTATAACTATTAAAAATTTGAAGAGATAAATGTATTTACCCTGATGGAAATTACACAATATATAAAATGTGCCAAAACATCACATAATATTCCATAAATATATGTAATGTTTGTATGTGTGTTAAATTTCCAAAAATAAATAAAAGTAAGTGGAAAGGAAAGCCCTTGAAGGAACTCAGTGAACATGGTTTCGGTTGTCCTGTGCCTTCTCAGTAAAATTGACTTGAAAGTGATAGTAGTTAAAGGAGGTTTAGGGACTTGACATATGTGGGCATCAATCCTAACATTTCATTCTGTGAAACTAATCAGAAACACTCAACACTTTTATCTGGGAAGCCATTCAAGATGTTAATAAATACTGCCTATATATATATATATATATATATATATATAACCTAGGCAGGAGTGATATATCCAGCCTTTGGGGGATATAAGGTCTGCAAAGTCATTTGGTCTGACCCAGACAAGACAACTACAAGTGGAACTTGAAATTCAATAAATCTATAATAGGCTAGTTTTTAAGTTGATAATTTTAGATGGCCTTTAATGATGTTATAAATATCCAAATGGCCCTAGGCAGAAAAATGGTTCCCTATACCTCACTGAAAAAAATAAATAAATATAACACTACCACAAATTAAGAAAATAGCCATTTCAAGGTCCCCATACTGTGGCACAGTGGACTATACTGCTGCTAGTGGCACCAGCTTCCCATATGGGAGTGAAGGATCAAGTCCTGGCTGCTCTGCTTCTGATCCAGCTTCCTGAAAATGTACCTGCGAAGGGAGCAGATGATGATCCAAGGACTTAGGTCCCTGCAACCCACGTAGGAGACCTGTATGGAGTTCCTGGTTCCTAGTTTTGGTCTGGCCCAGCCCTGATTATTGTCATTTGGGGAGTGAACCAGCACATGGAACATCTCTCTCTCTCTCTCTCTCTCTCTCTGTGTGTCTCTCACTCCCTCGCTTAGCCTTTCAAATACATAAATAAATAAATATTAAGAAAATTATCATTCAAATGCAATTCATGCTATATACATTCTAAGTGATATCCACAGTATAAATTTTCTGTGAAGAAGTGAAAAAACAATGGAGACTGTGGTACAGGAGAGAAGACAGAGACACTGTGGCATCTAGCCATGTGGTGCATCCAGCTGCCACCTTACCACAAGGTAGGAAGAAATTGCCACTGGCCCTGCTGCTTGGAGCTTTAGCCACTCAATATTTTACTTCAACCCGTGGAGCTGACTGGAGTCTGAACAACCCCTGGGCTTGTAAACAGGAAAGCCTCATTGCTTACCTCCCCTCCCCAACACCCACAAAGTGCCACACTCTGCAGTGAAAAGTCACACAGTGAAACTTTTGTCCACTCCAAGCAGAATTGGAGCTGGAGTCAGAGTCAGGGCCATGTGTGGGGAAAAGGACAGATCCTCTACATCCTGCAACTGTGGGAGTTTGGGGGAATTAGCCCCAGAGATATACTCATGTATTCTACCTGAGCCAGACAGATTCACCTTAGCTGCTGGGAGCAAACACCAGAAGTAGCCATTAAAAAACCTGTTTTCACCCTGAGAGATCTTGCTAATGACCCTACTATACACTGCAACACCAGGACTGTAAACATCAGTTCTAAATATCACAGTGCCACATGGAATCTACCCAGTGAATGTAGGGAAGTAGTTGCTGCATTCCACATATCTGAACTCATTCCCCTTATAGTAAAATCTCCTGTATACCTTGTAGTCACCCTGTAAGACTGGAACAGGTTCAGTTCACATCCTCTAGTTATAGGAATAGGACTGTTGGGGTTATAAACCACAGAATCAGTTGGACTCTCCTAGCTGGACCTGAGGAAGCATCCATCTGTATCACACAGTCCTAGAGCCACATCAATTGGTGCCACAAACCCTAGCACCACTCAGGCTTGCCAATGGAACAATGAGACATTCACCTTTCTTTTCTTCAGCACCAAGAAAAATGCCTTGGTTATCACAATAACTAGCAAGACTGACACCAAAATCTCTGTGGACTAAAGATACACACCTTAGGAAACCCATACTCATCTCAAAGCCATACTTTTATCCCTGCAGTAGACTAGACCATCGTGTCAGTTATAGACACAATTGACGTTGAGTAAAACAAAAGAAATCATTCAGAGACTTACATTCCTCACCTCACCTAGAACCAAAGCAAAAGCAACAAGCCACGTAATACCCTAGATTACAAATAAGCTATAAACTATTTTACAATAAAACCTACTCCTTAAAGAAGGAATGTGGGGTTAGCATTGCAGCATTGTATATAAAACAGACGTCTTGTATATAAAACAGATGCAATGCTGGCACAATATGTCCTGGCTGCTCCACTTTCATCCCACCAGAAGTACAAACATCAACGTAGGGACAAAGGAGATATGAGGAAGCGAGGTAGCATGACACCTCCAAAAGAACACAATAATCCTTCAGGGTTAGATTCTGAACTGAAGGAAATCTATGCAATGACAGATATAGAATTCAAAATAATCATTATAAGGAAAATCAAGGAGTTACAAGAGAATACAGAAAGAATGACTAAAAAATTAATAAATGACATGAATGAAAATATTACTAGGAATAGAATTCATTAAGAAGAACCAAAAATAAATTTTGGAGATGAAATCTTCTATTGGTGCAATAAAAAACATGAATGAGAGCTTTAACAGCAGAATAGACCAACTAGAGGAAAGAATTTCTGACCTCTAGGAAGAGACTTTACCAATAACCCAACTGAACAAAAATAAAGAGAAAAGAATTAAAAAGAATGAAGAAAGTCTATATGAAATGTGGGATACCATTAAGATATCAAACATTCATGTTATAGGTATTCCTGAAGGAGGAGAAAAGGGCATTGAGAACCTGCTAGATGAAATGCTAGTTGAAAATTACCCAGGTCCTGAAAGAGACATGGACATGCAGATACAAGAAACTCAAAGAACCTCAAGCAGATTCAACCAAAAACACATTTTCCCAAGGCATATTATAGTCAAATTGTCAAAAGTGAAGGAAAAGGCAAGAATCCTAAACCCAGTAAGATAAATGCGACAATTTACATATAAAGGAAAACCAATTAGATTAACATCAGATTTCTTAGTGCAAACACTACAGGCCTGAAGATAGTGGGATTATATATTCAAGGTTTTCAAAGAAAACTTAAAACCAAGAATATTATTTAAAGTGACACTTTCCTTTAAAAGAAAGGGAGAAATAAAATATTTTCCAGAGAAGCAAAAACTGAGATAATTCATCACCACCAGATAGTCTTCCAAGAAATTCTGAAGTGAGTTCTGCATTAGTAGTAAACATGAAAACACAAGACACCATCAATTTCACTAACAGAGCAGGTAAAATCAGTATCCAATCAACAAAATGGCAGGTCTTATATTTTATCTATCAATAACTTTGAAGGTAAATGGATTAAATTATCCAGGCAAGACTTAGATTGGCTGAATGGATAAACATCTAAGACCCAACTATATGCTGCCTGCAAGAAACTCGCTTAAAAAACAAAGGTAAACACAGACTGAAAGTGAAAGACTGACAAAGGTATATGAGGCAAATGGAAACAAAAAGTGAGCAAAGTATCTATCCTGATATCAGTTAAACAGACTTTAAATCAAAAATTGCAAAAAGAGATAAAGGACATTATATTTTGATAAAACTTTCAATTCAACAAGAAGACATAATAATCATAACTATATATACCGCCACCACAATATCATGAAGATATTACAGCAAATATACTAGATCTAAGGGGAGAGATAAATTCAAATACAATCATAGTGTATGACTTCAACACCCCACTCTCATCAATGGACAGATCATGGAGACAGAAAATCAATAAAAATACAGTGGAGTTGAAACATACAATGGAACAAATGGACCTAATAGATAGTTACAGGACATTTTCTTCAAAAGCTATAAAATACACACACTTCTCATTGGCACATAGAACATTTTCTGGGATAGTATTAGGCCACAAATCAAGTCTCAGCAATCTTAAAAAGTTTGAAAACATATCAAGTTGCTCATCAACAGTCAGGGTGAGGGCTGATATCCCTCTTAGTATTTTTTTGTTTGTTCTACTTAATACTTTTGGTTGAATACTGTAATCAATACACAATTCTTCTTAAGTGCTGAAACTTAACTGAAAAGTGATCGCTGTTAAATGTAAGAGTGGGAATAAGAGAGGGAAGAGATGTGCAATTCGGGACAGGCTCAAGCTGACTTACCTCAAACAGTAGAGTTAGAAACATACCAGGGGATTCCAATTCAATCCCATCAAGGTGGCATGTACCAATTCCATCTCACTAGTCCCAGTGATTAATTTCAGTTCACAGTTGATCATAATGATAGGACTAAGAACCAAAGGGATCACATAAACTAGAATAGTGTCTGCAAATAATAGCTGATAGAATAAAAAAGGGAGAGAATGATCCAACATGGGAAGTGAGATACACAGCAGACCCATAGAATGGCAGATGTCCTAAACAGCACTCTGGCCTCAGAATCAGCCCTTAAGGCTTGAGGATCTGGCTGAAAAGCCCATGAGAGTATTTCAGGCATGGAAAGCCAAGACACTCTGGGGGAAAAAAAAAAAAAAACCTAAATGAAAGATCTCCATGAGTGAGATCCCAGTGGAAAGAATGGGTCATCAAAGAAGGAGGTACCTTTCTCTGAAGGGAGGAGAGAACTTCCACTTTGACCATGGCCTTGTCTAAATATGATCAGAGTCAGTGAACTCAGGGGGCTTCCATAGCCTTGGCAGCTCATGACAAGAGCCTAGGGTGATTACTGATGCCATAAACAAGAGTGTCAATTTGTTAAGTCAACAACAGGAGTCACTGTGCACTTACTCCTCATGTAGGATCTTTTTCTTTAATGTGCTGTACATTGAGATTGAATGCTATAACTAGTACTCAAACAGTATTTTTCACTTTATGTTTCTGTATGGGAGCAAACTGTTGAAATCTTTACTTAATGTATGCTAAACTGATCTTCTGTATATAAAGAGAATAGAAAATGAATCTTGATGTGAATCGAAGGGGAGAAGGAATGGATGAGGGGAGGGTTGTGGGTTGGAGGGACGTTATGGGGGGGAAGCCATTGTAATCCATATTCTGTACTTTGGAAATTTATATTCGTTAAATAAAAGTTAAAAAAATACAGACCAACCAAAAGTTTTTTTCTGAGAAATTAAAACAAAATGCATAAGCCTTTAGCCAGACTAACAAAGGGAAAAAAGGGGAAAAACTAAAGAAAAATTAAATTTAGAAAAGGAGACATTATAACCAATACCACTTAAATATGACAGATCAGAAGAAACTACTATGAAGAACTGTATGCTAATAAACTGGAAACCTTGAAGAAATTGATACATTTCTATAATGTAGAAGATTAAAACAAGAAGATATAGACAATAAAAACTGACCCATAACAAACAATGAAATTGAAGCAGTAATCCAAATATTCTATCAAGGAAAAATCCAGGACCTGCTGGCTTTACTACTGAATTCTAAAAAAACATTCAAAGAGGAACTAACTCCAATACTTTTCAGATTATTCCAAAATATTGAACAGGATGGAGCTTTCCCAAACTTTTTTCATATGCCAGAATTAACTTGATATGAAAATCAAAAACAGACACGATATGAAAATTATAATCCTATAGCCTTAATGAGCAAAGATGCAAAGACTCCCAACAGGATACTAGCGAATCGAATCCAAAACCACATCAAAAAGATCATACGTCACAATCAAGTGGGATTTGTTCCAGAAATGCAAGAGTGAGTCAACACTTGCAAATCAATAAACAGCATATATCGCATTAATAGAATGAAGAACAAAAACCATATGTCCATCTCAATACATGCAGAGAAAGCATTTTATAAGATTCAACAATCTTGGTAATAAAAACTCTCCACAAATTAGGTATAGAAGGAACATATCTCAAAATTATAAAGGCTGTATATCACAAGCCTACAGCCAGTATCATACTGAATGGGGAAAAGCTGAAAGCATTTCCCCTCAGATCTGGAACAAGAAAAGGAGGTCCACTTTAACCACTCTAACTTAATATAGAAATGGTTGCTTCATCAAGAGCATTTAGAGGAGAAAGAAAGAAAGAAAGGACATCAAAACTGGAAAAGAGGATATCAAATTATCCATGTTTGCAGATGACAGGCTGTTGTACATGGGAAAAATGAAATACTCCATCAAAAAGTTGTTGGAATTGATAAAACAATTCAGTAAAGTTACAGGTTACAAAATAAAAATACAAAAAACTGTAGCTTTTTTATAAGCTAATGATGAGCTCATTGAAAGAGAAATCAAGAAATGCCACTCACAATAGCCACAAAACTGAAATGTTTAGCAATAAATTCAACCAAAGACATCAAAGATCTGTATAATGAAATGGCAAACATGTATAAGAGAAGTTATCAAGGACACAAAACAAGGAAGGATATTCCTTGGAAGAATCAATAACAACAAGATGTTTACACTACCTAAAGCAATCTACAGATTCAATGCAATCCCTATCAGAATACCAATGGCATTCTTTACAAAGTTAGAAAAAAATCCTAAAATTCATATGGAATCACAAAATATCCTGAATGGCCAAAGAATTCTTGAGCAAGAAAAATCAAACTGGAGGCATCACAATACCTGACTTCAAAGCATACCACAAAGCTGTGAAAATTAAACAACCATGGTACTGGCATAAGAACTGATACATAGATCAATGGAACAGAATAGAGAGCCCAGAAATTAATCTACATACATACAGCCAATTGGTTCTTTTTTAAAAAGATTTATTTGTTTATTTGAAAGTCAGAGTTATACAGAAAGAAGAGGCAGAGAGAGAGGGAGAGGTCTTCCATCTAGTGGTTCACTCCCCAATTGGCCACAACGGCTGGAGCTGCACCGATCTGAAACCAGGAGCCAGGAGCTACTTCCAGGTCTCCCACGTAGGTGCAGGGGCCCAAGCACTTGGGCCATCTTCTACTGCTTTCCCAGGCCATAGCAGAGAGCTTGATTGGAAGTGGAGCAGCTGGGTTTCGAATTGGCGCCCATAAGGGATGCTGGTGCTTCCGGCCAGAGCATTAACCTGCTGTGCCACAGCGCCAGCCCTCCAATTGGTTCTTGACAGGAGTACTCAGACCATACTGTAGAGTAAAGATAATCTCTTGTTAAAAGGCTGCTGACAAAACTGGATATATATGAAATGAGATTCATACCTTTCATCATATACAAAAATCAACTCAAGATGGATCAAAGACCTCAATTTAATTCTCGAGACAAAGAAATTCCTGGAATAAAATGTAGGGGAAATACTCCAAGACCTTGATGTAGGGGGCGACTTTTTGAACAAACCCCCAAAGTACAAAAAGGCAGCAAAAGCTTAACTACACAAATGGAATTAAATCAAACTTAGATACTTCTACACAGAAAAGGAAATGATCAATAGAGTGAAAAGACGTCCACAGAATGGAAAACAATACTTGAGATCTACCTATCTGACAAAGGATTAATATCCAGATTATATCAACAACTAAAAAATTCAACAACAACAAAAAACAAACAATCCACTTAAAAAATGGGCAAAAGATTTCAATAGACAGTTCTCTACAGAAAAAAAAAAAGTGGCCAAAATATATAAAAAAAATACTCAACATCACTAATCATCAGGGAATGCAAATCAAAATCACAATGGGATAACACCTCACTCTTGTCAGAATGGCTAAAATACAAAACACAGAGAGTAATAAATGCTGGAGAGGATATGGATAAAGGAGAACATTTATACACTGTTGGTAGAAATATACATTAGGACAGCCACTGTGGAAAACAGTGTGGAGATTTCTTAAAATCTAGAAATAGACTTGCCATATGCTCCAGCAATCTCTCACTACTGGGTATATACTCAAAAACCTTGAACACAATGTATCAAAGAGATACCTGTACCACCATGTTTATAGCAACTCTGTTCTATAGCAACTCTGTTCACAATAACCAAAATATGGACTCAAACTTGGTGTCCATAATCAGATGAATGGATAAAGAACAATTTTTATATAAACACAACAGAATATTATCTACCTATAAAAAAGAATGAAATTCTATCATATAGAGCAAAATGGATGAAACTGGAGGACATCATGCTGAGTGAAATAAGCAGGGCACAGAAAGACAAATACTGCATGTTCAACTTTATTTGTGGGAGCTAGTTTAAAAAAAATCAAAAAAGCAAAAACAAACAAGAAAGACATGCGTATGTGTACCAATATTGCTCCAAGAGTAGTTTTGTAAAATGTTATACCTTTATAATTTTGTCAACCAATGGTTAATAATGTTATACTATTATAGTTTTAATGATTCATGATTATTTTAAAATGCACTGTATATTGGTGAAATGGCCATTTTTCCATTCAATTATTAATTATAACTGTTTATTCCAGCTAACTAAGGTCTTTTTGCTTTTTACTTGCTAAGCTTCTTATTTGGTAAAGCATTACGCTTTTTGCTGTAATGTAAATTTAAAATATGTTATATCAAAAACTAAAAGAAAGAAAGGGATAGGGAATCAGGGTGTGAGGGAGAGGGGGAGGGAGGGAGGAAGGAAAAATCATTATAATCTTATAATTGTATCTATGAACTATATTGAATCTGTTAAAAGCTAATTAAAAATAAAATAAATGCACAAAAATTATTACTTAATTTTAACCAGTGAGAAAATTGACCAGGCTCCACTTTTATATGAAAAACTTACAGTGTGAATTCCTTAATGATTATCACATTTGTCAAAAACTCATAGTATTGCATTTAAATTGTATGGACAGAATGAGACATTAAAACATGATAATCATAATTTGTTGGTAGTGGTTGTTCTCCAATCAATAAATGATCTGTCACAGAATTTCTAGAAAGACCATTGAAGCTACCCAACTTACTGCATTAATTTTAACTAATTGAGGGTCAGAAACCAGTGACAGGTTTCTTACTTTCCTATCATTGCTGCAGAGGAAGAATTTGTCATGTTTTTGACACTTTACTATAAAGCAATAGTCACTTTAACCTATGTTGCCATGGTTACTCTTGGTCGACTTGAAAAAAACTTTCAGAAATCACAATTTATACCAATGAATATTATATATCACTAAAGGAATTGACACTTTTCTCTGCCTCCTTTTTATCTGAGTAAAATTTGTGTTCTTAGTAAGCATTAAATAAATATTGAATGATGAAACCATCTAAGAAAACTAATTCAGTAGGTTAAAGTGATAATATTTTCTTACATAATAATACATAATAAAGCATAGAACATCAAAAAAATTTGAGGATCATCAGTCTGAATCTTCTCTTTTTTTATATATGGGAAAAGTGATGCATTAATTAGGAAGGGTCTGCTTAAGGGCACACAAATAGTACGTGATCAGACTATACAAAAATGATTCTCATGGAACACAATGAAATTGTGATTTTTTTTTGATTTTTCAGGAAAGCTGTGGATATATGTGAAAGAAAAGCTAAGATCTTTGTCATCAGTAATTTTGTTGACCATTTCTTGAATGTGTGGGAGTAAGTTCTAAGAGCTGTATGATGATGTTTGGAGAGAGCAAATATAAGTTATATCTGAGTGAATGCAAATATTGGTCCATAGTCAACCTAATCAGCTTTGCTGTCTTACTGATAGAACTGATTTAAAGTTGTTCAGAGCATGTAATATGCAAGCTAAGATATAAGTCCCTTTGGGGAGATATTGTGTCATCTATTTAACATCAATGCATGCATGTGAGTATGAGTAACACTCCATTCCTTCTTTCAAGGAGGGTTTCATGTAATCCATTAAACTGTATACAATAAATTGCCTGACTTACTGATTGACTGATACTGGTCTGCCCTTTCTCCCCAAATGATTGTTGTGCTTTTGCACATATGAACTTGTGCTACAGATTTTTAACTTGTTTTGCCTGTTGGAAATTGCACCACTGCTAATATACTTATATGGTATCTTAGAACTCATGCTGTTTTCCTTTCAGTGTGAACAAGAGGAAACATTAGCAACACCCAAGTAAATGAGAGAAATGCCTTATTAGCCTTTTGGACACAATGGTTTCAAGGCAGTGGTTTCAGAAATTAAGTTCAGTAAACATAGTTCCCTCTCTGAGCATAAATATAACTGTGGTGGGAAGGGATGAGAATAATAATTTTTAAAAGCTTTTAAAGGAGGGCCAACGCTGTGGCACAGTGGGTTAAAGCCCCAGCCTGAAGCGCCAGCAACCCATATGGCTGCCGGTTCTAGTCTTGGCTGCTCCTCTTCCAATCCAGCTCTCTGTTGTGGCCTGGGAGAGCAGTAGAAGATGGCCCAAGTGCTTGGGCCCCTGTACCCACGTGGGAGACATGGAAGAGGCTCCTGGCTCCTGGCTTCAGATCAGCGCATCTCTGGTCGTTGCAGCCATCTGGAGAGTGAACTATCAGATGGAAGACCACTCTCTCTGTCTCTACCTCTCTCTGTAACTCTGTCTTTCAAATAAATAAAATAAATGCTTTTTTTTTTTTTAAAAAAAAAAGCCTTTAAAGGAGCAGAACACCCTATCTTTTCAGGTGAAAAATATGTAAAGATTTGCTTATTTATCTGAAAAACAGAGAGGGAGAGACAGAGAGAACTTCCTTCTGCTGGTTCACTCCCCAGTTGGCTGCAACACCCAATGCTGAGCCAATCCACAGCCAGGACCCAAAAGCTTCATCCAGGTCTCCCACATGGGTGGCAGGGGTCCAAACACTTGAATGATCTTCTGATGCTTTTCCCAGGTCATTAACAGTTAGTTGAAGCAGAAATTGAGCAGCTTGGACACAAACCAGCACCCACATGAGATGCCAGCATCACAGGAGGTGCCTTTACCCACTATGCCATGACACTTGCCCAACCAGGAGTAATACCCTAAAGTTCACTATTATTAAGTGTGTTATAAAACTGGTTTTTACCCTGCCATATCATCTTTATTGTATTGACATTTCTAGATACATATGCTGCTGTAGAATAATTGGGAACTATGAAGAAGCTAAAGACACAATATCTTAGTTGAAGAAATTTACAGTAATAGTGTGGAAATGAAACAGAATTGTATTCATTCAGGGAACATTTGCTGAACATTTGCTATGTGTGATGCACCAGAGATTTTAAAAGCTAATAATAAAGTAGGTCCTCAAGAAGCTCACAGGTCTAATGGAACAAGTGGTAGACTGAATAATGTCCCCCAAAATACATTTAGGCCTCAATTCCTACAAATTAATGTTACCTTGTATAGCGACAAGGGCTTCACAGAACTGATTAAATTAAATTAAAGGCAGCATTACAGAGACTTAGAGAATTGTGATAGCTTGCTCAAGTCAATGACCAATAACTGATAGGGTCTGGCCTTGAATCAATTCTTCCAATTGTAGTTTAGAATTTATTCTACTATTCATGCCATAATCCACATTTTAAAACTGAAGTTAGATCAACATTTAGAACACATTCTCCTATCTAAGCACAAATCAATTGAGGAGATTTTAAGCAAGTTTATATGGAATTGGAGTGGTCACAGACATATTGCTAATCATTTATTTGTATAAAATAATGATTTATTGCAGTGGAACAAAATGCCCAATATTTTGGGAATGGTGCTTACACTGAGGACTGCACAGATTCTTTGTGTGGTCCTTGGGAAAGAGCAGACGAATATTATACGCACAGGGGCCAGAGCTCAGGCACTGACTGCCTTCAATTCTGCTCAGCTTTTCGGAATTACTTCCCTTCTGAAGAAAAAAAGAGAGAGAGAGAAGATTTACCACGCCTAACCTGGGTGTGTCACCTTTAGCACCCATCACAAGCCTCTAAGGATCCATCAAAAGCAGACAGTCCACTTAATCTAGAGTCGTAGTTTAACGAGAAAAATCACCACAGTAAGGAATAAAGAGAAGAAACCAAAGAACATCTCCACAATGCCAAGCAACAAACGCAAAAACAGAGGAAACAAGAACAAGGAAGACATTATGATGCCCACAAATGAAAAAGACACCCCAATTCAAGATTATGAAGAAGATGAGAGAGAAGAAATGCAAGATACGGATTTCAAAAAATTTATGATAAGAATAAAAAAAAATAGAAATTATCAATTCCCAACTTGACTCTCACTGGGATTAAACATGACAATAGGTCTGATCTGATTGCATCATCATTTAAAAAAAATCATCTATTATTTTTCACTTTATGTTTCTGTGTGGGAGCAAACTGTTGAAATCCTTACTTAATGTGTACTAAGCTGATCTTCTGTATATTAAGATAATTGAAAATGAATCTTGATGTGAATGGAAGGGGAGAGGGAGTGGGAAAGGGGAGGGTTGTGGGTGGGAGGGACGGTATGGGGAGAAGCCATTGTAATCCATAAGTCATACTTTGGAAATTTATATTCATTAAATAAAAGTTAAAAAAAAAGAACATTTAGAAATTCTCAAAAACAAATTCTTGAACTACAGAAATCCTTATTGGACAGGATAGAAAATCTCTCTCTTGAAAATGAACTATTAAGGAGGAATCAAAATTAAAGGAAAAAACTAGCAGAATATGAAATTGCGATCGTGAAGAGAAATCAAAATGAAATGAAGAACTCAATAGATCAAATGACGAATGTGTTAGACTTAAAAACAGAATCAGTGAAGCAGAATAGAGAATATTAGACTTAGAAGACAGAGCACAGGAAAGTATACAGTCAAACCAAAGAAAAGAAGAGGCAATTAGAAATCTAAAAACTATTGTTGGGAATCTACAGGATACTATTAAAAAACCCAACATTCGATTTCTAGGAGTTCCTGAAGGCATGGAGAGAGAGAAAGGATTAGAAGGCCTTTTTAGTGAGATACTAGCAGAGAACTTTCCAGGTTTGGAGAAGGACAGAGACATCCTAGTACAGGAAGCTCATAGAACCCCTAGTAAACATGACCAAAAGAGATCCTCACCATGACACGTTGTAATCAAACTCACCACAGTGAAACATAAAGAAAAGAGTCTAAAATGTGCAAGAGGGAAACGTCAGATTACTCTCAGAGGATCTCCAATTAGACTCACAGCAGACTTCTCATCAGAAACCCTACAGGCTAGAAGGGATTGGCAAGATATAGCCCAGGTACTAAGAGAGAAAAACTGCCATCCCAGAATATTATATCCTGCAAAGCTCTCATTTGTGAATGAAGGTGAAATAAATACCTTTCAGAGCAAACAGAAATTGAAAGACTTTGTCACCACTTGTCCAGGCTTTGAAAGGATGCTTAAAGATATGTTACACACAGAAACAAAGAAACATGGCTATCAATATGAAAGAAAGTATAGGAAGAAAACCTCCCAGTAAAAGATCAAAGGGAGCTCAAAGCATGTATTAGAAATGTCTTTGGGAAAATGGCAGGGTAAAGTCACTACTTATCAACAGTCACATTGAATGTTAATGGCCTCAGCTCTCCAGTTAAAAGGCACAGATTGGCTGATTGGCTTAAGGAACAAAACCCATCTATATGCTGCCTATAAGAAACACATCTTTCCAACAAAGATGCATGCAGACTGAAATTGAAAGATTGGAAAAAGATATTCCATGCCAACAGAAACCAAAAAAAAAGCAGGTATAGTCATATTACTATCAGACAAAATAAACTTTAATACAAAAACTGTTAAGAGAGACAAAGAGGGGCACTATATAATGATTAAGGGTTCAATTAAACAGGAAGATGTAACTATTATAAATGTATATGTACCTAATTACAGGGCACTGGTTTATTTAAAATATATGTTAAGGGACTTAAAGGGAGACTTAGATTCCAATACAATAGTACTGGGGGACTTCAGGTTATAGAATTTTCTCATGGAGAGTGGAAAAAACTGTTAGAAATGTGTCTATTCTACATTTCTTTTTTTCCAACCAGATCAGTCACTCTAAGAGCCCACAGAAGGACAAAAGCATGATTTCAGTACAGTTGTAGACGAACAATTGGGTGAGAAAAATTAATGTAATTCAATTTCATGGTCATTTATTTAATACAAATGTAGCCAGTGCATTGAAGGAGAAACAACACTGAAGCTCATACCCATGAGTATACTTTTGGGATATCACTCTCACCCTAGCTTTTTGCTTGAGATCATGAGATCATAGAAAAGGATGATAGAAGTGTCCTGCCATACAAAAGTCCATAGCTATGTTTGAAAACAATAAAACATGGCAAAAAATAAATTTTAGAGTATACATTGCGGGTACTGTGGAAGACATTAATTAAAGGCTTATCATATAATTGTTACTCAAAAAATAAACAGTGGTACCTTGGGAAATTTTATGCCAGTGATTGCTTTCTTATGAAATATTTTGAATTCACAATAGCTAAGACCTGGAACCAACCCAAATGCCCATCAACAGTAGACTGGATAAAGAAATTATGGGACATGTACTCTATAGAATACTATACAGCAGACAAAAACAATGAAATCCGGTAATTTGCAACAAGATGGAGGAATCTGGAAAACATTATGCTGAGTGAAGTAAGCCAGTCCCAAAGGGACAAATATCATGTGTTCTCCCTGATTGGTGACAACTAACTGAGCACCAAAGGGGAAACCTGTTGAAGTGAAATGGACACTATGAGAAACAGTGACTTGATCAGCTCTTGTCCTGACTGTTGATGTACAATGTAATACTTTATCCCTTTTAGTATTTTTTCTTTGTTTTGTTCTAGTACTATTGGTTGAACTCTGTGATTAACACACAATTATTCTTAGGTGTTTAAATTTAACTGAAAAGTGATCCCTGTTAAATATAAGAGTGGGAATAAGAGAGGGAGGAGATGTACAATTTGGGACATGCTCAATCGGACTTGCCCCAAATGGTGGAGTTAGAAACATACCAGGGGATTCCAATACAATCCCATCAAGGTGGCATGTACCAATGCCTTCTCACTAGTCCAAGTGATCAATTTAAGTTCACAATTGATCACACTGATAGGTCAAAGAGTCAACGGGATCACACAAACAAGACTAGTGTCTGCTAATACTAACTGATAGAATTAAAAAGGGAAAGAATGATCCATCATGGGAAGCGGGATACACAGCACACTCATAGAATGGCAGATGTCCTAAACAGCACTCTGGCCTCAGAATCAGCCCTTAAGGCATTTGGATTTGGTTGAAGAGCCCATGAGAGTATTTCAGGCATGGAAAGCCAAGACACTCTAGGGAAAAAAAAAAGAAGACCTAAATGAAAGATCTCTGTGAGTGAGATCCCAGTGGAAAGAGCGGGTCATCAAAGAAGGAGGTACCTTTATTTTTTTATCTTTTTTTTAACTTTTATTTAATGAATATGTATTTCCAAAGTACAGCTTATAGGCTGAAAAGCCCATGAGAGTATTTCAGGCATGGAAAGCCGAGACACTCCGGCAAAAAAAACAAAACAAAACAAAACAAACAAACAAAAAAAAAAAACAAAAAAAAATCACAAACACCTAAATGAAAGATCTCTGTGAGTTGTAGATGAACAATTGGGTGAGAAAAATTAATGTAATTCAATTTCATGGTCGTTTATTTAATACAAATGTAGCCAGTGCATTGAAGGAGAAACAACACTGAAGCTCATACCCATGAGTATACTTTTGGGATATCACTCTCACCCTAGCTTTTTGCTTGAGATCATGAGATCATAGAAAAGGATGATAGAAGATTTTTCCATTTTTTGGTATCCTCTTCTATTTCTTTCTTTAAGATTTTGTAATTCTCATCGTAGAGATCTTTAAAGTCCTTGGTTAAGTTTATTCCAAAGTATTTGATTGTTTTTGTAGCTATTGTGAATGGGATTGATCTTAGCAGTTCTATTTCAGCCGTGGCATTGCTTCTGTGTACAAAGGCTGTTGACTTTTGTGCATTGATTTTGTATCCTGCCACTTTGCCAAACTCTTCTATGAGTTCCAATAGTCTCTTAGTAGAGTTCTTTGGATCCTCTAAGTAAAGAATCATATCGTCGGCAAAGAGGGATAGTTTGACTTCTTCCTTCTCAATTTGTATTCCTTTAATTTCTTTTTCTTGTCTGATGGCTCTGGTTAAAACTTCCAGAACTATGTTAAATAGCAGTGGTGAGAGTGGGCATCCCTGTCTGGTGCCAGATCTCAGTGGAAATGCTTCCAACTTTTCTCCATTCAATAGGATGCTGTCCGTGGGTTTTTCATAAATTGCTTTGATTATATTGAGGAATGTTCCTTCTATACCCATTTTGCTTAGAGTTTTCATCATGAAAGGGTGCTGAATTTTATAGAATGCTTTCTCTGCATCTATTGGGATAATCATATGGTTTTTCTTCTGCGGTCTGTTAATGTGGTGAATCACATTGATTGATTTGCGAATTGTGAACCATCCCTGCATACCAGGGATAAATCCCACTTGGTCTGGGTGGATGATTTTTCTTATGTGTTGTTGTATTCTATTGCCTTAATTTTATTGAGGATTTTTGCGTCTATGTTCATCAGGGATATTGGTCTATAATTTTCTTTCAGTGCTGCATCTTTCTCTGGCTTAGGGATTACGTTGATGCTGGCTTCATAGAAAGAATTTGGGAGGATTCCATCTTTTTTGACTGTTCTGAATAGTTTGAGAAGAATTGGAGTCAGTTCTTCTTTAAATGTCTGGTAGCATTCAGCAGTGAATCCATCTGGTCCTGGGCTTTTCTTTGTTGGGAGGGCCTTTATTACTGTTTCAATTTCTGTTTCAGTTATGGGTCTATTTAGGTTTTCTATGTCTTCCTGGTTCAATTTAGGTAGGTTGCATGTGTCCAGGAATCTATCCATTTCTGATAGATTTTCCTGTTTGCTGGCATACAAGTCCTTGTAGTAATTTCTGATGATTCTTTTTATTTCTGCAGTGTCTGTTGTTACGTTTCCTTTTTCATCTCTGATTTTATTGATTTCGGTCTTTTCTCTTCTTTTTTTAGTTAGTTGGGCCAATGGGGTGTCAATTTTGTTTATTTTTTCAAAAAAACCAGCTCCTCATTTGGCTGATTTTTTGTAAATTTTTTTGGATTCAATCCTGTTGATTTCTTCTCTGATTTTAATTATTTCTCTTCTCCTACTAGATTTGGGTTTGGTTTCCTGTAGGTTGTCTAAATCCTTGAGATGAACTGAAAGCTCATCTATTTGGTGCCTTTCCAATTTCTTGATGTAGGCACCTAATGATATAAACTTTCCTCTTAACACTGCTTTTGCTGTATCCCATAAGTTTTGGTATGTTATGCTGTTATCCTCATTTACTTCCAGAAAATTTTTGATTTCTCTTTTCATTTCTTCTATGACCCATTGTTCATTCAGGAGCATGTTGTTCAATCTCCATGTGTTTGCCTATGCTCTAGGGATTCCTGAGTTGCTAATTTCCAACTTCATTCCGCTGTGGTCTGAGAAGCTGCATGGTATGATTCTAATTCTTTTGAATTGGTGAGACTTGCTTTATGGCCTAGTATGTGATCAGTCCTAGAGAAGGTTCCATGCACTGCTGAGAAGAATGTAAATTCTTTAGATGTAGGATTGAAAGTTCTGTAGATATCTGTTAGATCCATTTGGGCAATAGTGTTGATTAAATCTGTTGTTTCCTTGTTGATCTTCTGTCCGGATGATCTGTCTGTTTCTGAGAGTGGAGTATTAAAGTCCCCCAGTACTATTGTATTGGAATCTAAGTCTCCTTTTAAGTCCCTTAACATATCTTTTAAACAGACCGGTGCCCTGTAATTAGGTGCATATACATTTATAATAGTTACATCTTCCTGTTGAATTGAACTTTAATCATTACATAGTGCCCCTCTTTGTCTCTCTTAACAGTTTTTGTATTAAAGTTTATTTTGTCTGATAGTAATATGGCTACACCTGCTTTTTTTTGGTTTCTGTTGGCATGGAATATCTTTTTCCAACCTTTCACTTTCAGTCTGCATGCATCTTTGTTAGAGAGATGTGTTTCTTGTAGGCAGCAAATAGATGGGTTTTGTTCTTTAAGCCAACCAGCCAATCAGTGTCTTAACTGGAGAGTTAATTCCATTAACGTTTAATGTGACTATTGATACATAGTGACTTTGCCCTGCCATTTTCCCGGAGATATTTTCTAGTATATGCTTTGAGCTTCCCATGCTCTTTTACTGGTAGGTTTTCTTCCTTTACCTTCTTTCATATTGATGGCTGTGTTTCTGTGTTTCTGAGTGTAGCACATCTTTAAGTATCTTTTGTAGGGCCGGACGAGTGGCCACAGTCTTTCAATTTCTGTTTGCTCTGAAAGGTATTTATTTCACCTTCATTCACAAATGAGAGCTTTGCAGGATATAATATTCTGGGATGGCAGTTTTTCTCTCTTAGTACCTGGGCTATGTCTCGCCATTCCCTCCTAGCCTGTAGGGTTTCTGATGAGAAGTCTGCTGTGAGTCTAATTGGAGATCCTCTGAGAGTAATCTGACGTTTCCCTCTTGCACATTTTAGACTCTTTTCTTTATGTTTCACTGTGGTGAGTTTAATTACAACGTGTCGTGGTGAGGATCTCTTTTGGTCATGTTTACTAGGGGTTCTATGAGCTTCCTGTACTAGGATGTCTCTGTCCTTCTCCAAACCTGGAAAGTTCTCTGCTAGTATCTCACTAAAAAGGCCTTCTAATCCTTTCTCTCTCTCCATGCCTTCAGGAACTCCTAGAACTCGAATGTTGGTTTTTTTAATAGTATCCTGTAGATTCCCAACAATATTTTTTTAGATTTCTAATTTCCTCTTCTTTTCTTTGGTTTGACTGTATGTTTTACTGTGCTCTGTCTTTTAAGTCCGATATTCTCTCTTCTGTTTCACTGACTCTGTTTTTTAGACTTTCTAATGTGTTTGTCTTTTGATCTATTGAGCTCTTCATTTCATTTTGATTTCTCTTCACTATCACACTTTCCTGTTCTATTAGTTTCTGCGTTTCATTTTGATTCTTCCTTAAAATTTCATTTTCACGAGAGAGATTTTCAATCCTGTCCATTAAGGATTTCTGTAGTTGAAGGATTTGCTTTTGAAAACTTCTAAATGTTCTTATCATAAATTTTTTGAAATCCGTATCTTGCATTTATTCTATCTCATCATCTTCATAATCTTGGCTTGGGGTGTTTTGTTTATTTGGAGGCATCATAGTGTCATCACTGAACTTGTTCCCTCGATTTTTGTGTTTGTTGGTTGGCATTGTTAATTCTTCTTCCCTCACTGTGAGGTTTTTTTTTATACTAAGTCTGTGTTAAGTGGACTGTCTGCTGTTGGAGGAGCCTTGGAGGCTTGAGATGGGTGTGGCCTGAGAGCTCTGCTTGGTTCTTCGGGGTTATGGGTGTGCAAAGGTGACACCCTCAGGTTATGCGTGGTAAATCTCTCTCTATTTATTTATTCATTTATTTATTTATTCAGGAGGTAAGTAATACCGCACGGCTGAGCAGAATTGATGGTATTTAGATTCCGATCTCTGGCTTCTACCTAAAGAGTCTGTGCCAGCTCAGTTTCTCCTGTGGACTCCCACTGGGTTGCCTAGGCTACTGAATTGTAGCACCTCAGTTCCTTAGCTCTCCCATTTTGTTATGTATATCCAGAGTGGTGTCTGCTCTTTGTCTTTTGCTGGCCTTTGCAAGGTTGGCAGAGAGAGAAACTCGTCTGTACCAGTACCCCCCCACCTTTTTTTTTCCTTCTCTCCTGTAGTCAGTCTGGTGAACTTTCCCGCCTCAAGCCCGCTCCCCTCTAGATTCTGACCACCGTTTCCCCACCAATGTCTCTGGTTACTGAGCTCACCTCCCCTTCCAGCGCTGATGTGTGGACTCGGAGCCCTGGGCGTCCCTGCTCTCCCCGCTGGTTGTCTGTGTCACATCCACTCCCCTTCCCGCACTGGCGTGCAGACCCTGCAGCTCCAGCAGCTCGGCTTCCGCGCGGTGGGCGACCTTGCTCTCCCTGTAGGTCCTCTGAGTCACAGCCACTAGATCCAGAAGAGTTTCCTCTGCAATTTTTTCCTGATCCTTTTTCTGAGGCTACCGTAACTCCACTTTTATTAAACTAAATTTTCCAGGACTATCCGTGCATGCCCTCACTATTCCGCCATCTTGGCTCCGCCCCTCGATAATGGAGGTACCTTTCTCTGAAGGGAGGAGAGAACTTCCACTTTGACTATGACCCTGTCAGAATAAGATTGAAGTCAGCGAATTCAACAGGCTTCCATAGCCTTGGCAACTCAGGACTAGAGCCTAGGGAGATTACTGACGCCATAAACAAGAGTGTCAAATTGTTAAGTCAACAACAAGAGTCACTGTGTACTTACTTTTCATGTGGGATCTGTCCTTAATTTGTTGTCCAATGTGAAGTAATGCTATAACTAGTACTGGAACAGTATTTTACACTTTGTGTTTCTGTGTGGGTGAAAACTGATGAAATCTTTACTTAATATATACTAAATAAATCTTCTGTATATAAAGATAATTGAAAATGAATATTGATGTGAATGGAATGGGAGAGGGAATGGGAGATGGGAGGAGTGTGAGTGTGAGGGAAATTATGGGGGGAGAAGCCATTGTATTCCGTAAACTGTACTTTGGAAATTTATATTTACTAAATAAAAAAAAGAAATAAATATTTTGGGAATATGGTGAAACCACTTTTTTTCCTCAAATGATCTGATTTCCACACCAAGTTAAAGCCAGGAAAGTATGGCATGGTCCCTGTGTTGATTGTTTAATCAACAAAAGAGATTATTTCTGAATTCATTGGTTTGCAAAGAAAATACAATTTAATTCATATATTTTGAAAAGATTTATTTATTTGAAAGGTAAGGTGGCAGAGATATATTTCATTTACTAGTTCATTCTCCCTCCAAGTGCCTGCACCAGCAGGCTGGGCCAGGCTGAAGCCAAGAACTGCATCCAGGTCTCTCACATGGGCAGTGGAAACCCAAGTTCTTGGGCCATCATCTTTGTCTCCCAGGTGCATTAGCAGAAAGCTAGATTATAAGCAGAGACCAAATTAAGTACAAAGTATTCTGATATGAGATCCAGAAGTTCCACCCAGCAGCATATGCCACTCTACCACAAAGCCCACAAGAGATGCAATTTAGTTGAAAGTGCATATAGTGTACACTGATAAGAGTTTAAATAGACAAAAATTGTTGGTTTAAAATTTTTAAAAACTGTGTTTTTCACTTACATTATATCCCATATAGCAGATGATACTTTATCCACTCTTTTAATACATGCCAAAAATATAAAGCATTTCACCATGATTTGAAATACAATTGGAAATAGATTATAATTAGGACAAAATCTAAAACCACATACGAAAAAAGTATAAAACTAGTGTCTAGAGCTAAGAAAACAAAAGTAGTATGCAGTAATTGGATGAACTCAGAGAAAAGGAACAAAGGATAAGCAATAGCATATTAAATTATTTTAATTGGAAAAGCAAAGATGTTCCTCCAGGCAGAAATCTGTAATTAGAATGCGGTGAAGCTCATTATCATCATCTGGGTTGGAAACAAAAAGTGGATTACATCTCCTTCCTAACCAAGTTTCTCTCAGTGAACAATATTTAGATTCTTTTAACAGAGAAATGCAGCAATGGGAGAGGTAAAACTTAACATCTTAACCCACTTTTCCCTTAGTTAGAGTACATATGCAGAATTCTGAAGCCTTCTTTTTGTTAATCAACACCTGGGAGCTCAAGTCCCCACCCTCACAGTAAGAAATATAAAGTAAGGAAGAAGGCAGTCTGTCTTCAGAACAGCCCGTAACTCTTAGAGATTTCAATGATTTCCGCTTATTGCGAACTTGTCTGACTAGACCTGTGGTCTGCATAAGCTGATCTATCTACTTGCATCATCCACCAGCTTTGATTGACAAACCTACTAGATTCCACCTGGACACTTATTCTATTGTCACCCATGCCTCTAGAGTTACACAATTATAGGGTTCCTTTTTCTAGGCCCAAAACTCTCAATTCCCCAACCTATATTGGGGTTCATCATGAAAATATATTTCCACCTACTGAGTCCCAAAGTCCATGTTTCTCAAAATGTGAATCATTAGGTTGTCAGAATCAGAAATATCCTGGGTGGGTGAGAGGCTTGCTAAAGTGCAGATGTGAGTGAGCAATTTGGACCTAGTGAACCTTAATAGTTGAAGTTGGAGCCCAGAAGTTGTCATTTGAATGAGTACATGAATATTTAAAAATCAGTCCTTGTTGTTATTTGTCATTGGTGTTCATTAACTTGTTGTCTTCCTCCAGATTCACATATAGCTTACTCTTTCTCATCACTGAAGTCTTAGCTCATGCGTCACCCCCTCAGAGTGGCTTTCCCTGTCCAATCTAGAGAGAGATGCTCTGCCCTCACTTTAAGTCATTATCACACCATCCTCTTTCATTGTCTTCTTAGTGGTTAATTCTATCTAAAATTATCCTAGGGGCAGGAGGTTGACACAGTAAAGATACCATTTAAGATATCTACATTGCACAACAGAGTGCCTATTTGTGGTCCTGGCTCCTCTGCTTTTGATTCAGCTTCCTGCTAATATGCACCCTGCCAAGCAGCAGGTAATAGCTCAAATATGTTGATCCCTGCTAATCACAAAAGAGACCCAGATCATGTTCCAAGGTCTTGGCTTCAGCCTGGCCTAGCTATGGCTGTTGTTGGCATTTGTGGAGAGAACCAGTGGATGAAAGATCTCTTACTGTCTACCTTTCAAATATGAAAATTAATAAATGAAAATGAGAAAGAAAGCTATCTTACTGTATATCTATTTACTTATTTATTATCTATCCTCCCCAATAAGAATGAAAACTACAAAAACTAGAGCCCAATTGTTTTACAGCATTACCATTACTGTGGCTATGATAGCACAGGGCACAATAGTTAGGCTCTCAATAAATATGAGAGTACTTTAAAAAGTGTATGAAAACTGGAATTAGCAAATAAGTTTGTTTTGGTGTAAAATATTTTAAAGTCAATGCATAGATTTTCCATAATGCACATTTTCCATGATCTCTTTGAAGACTTTCAGCATTTGCTGAATTTATCAAATGCTGATCTAATAGAACACACATCCAGGAGTAACTCCATATATTGGAATAATGGAACCATAGAAAGGCTATTAGCCTTCTCCTACCTAATAATGATCTTTTTTTTCTTTTTTGTACAGAATCAGATGTGAAAATTTGTAAAACTAACTCTGGACCAGCTGCATATATGCATTTTTAATATACCATTATGGCTATGTCATGTCACTATAGCTTTCCAATATTTAAATAAGCCTCATCAAATGAAGAATCTAAGAAAAGTAGTGTTTGCATAAATAATTTTTTCTAGCTATATAAAGAGTAATCCTTAAGTGCCAGAAAAATTAATAGCTTAGTGAATTTATTTGTATAATTTATTATATAACTTCTGGCATTAATGAATGGGTAAAGGGCAGGGAAGTCAGTATAGGACTTGGATTCACCTGAAAAAAAATTCCCAGGCATTCAGACATCAGGGATGAATTAAAAATGAGCTGATGCCTCCTTATCAGCTTGTGTAGCATGCAGCATTTCTTTCCTCAAGTACATAAATGAATTCTGACAGTTTATCAATGATTTCCCAAGCATTTGAGCTCATATGATGTCTCTTTTGAAGAGAGACACTTTGTAACATTGAAACTCAGCAAGTCTAATGATGTTTAGTCAATTTCTTTCACCACTCTACTTGGGGTTTATTATTATGAGAGTTAAGACCTTTGAGGAGACCTTCTTCCACCCATGTATCTGCATACGCCATGAAATTAAAAATTGCAGTCTTATATCATTATCTCTATAATACAGATTAGCAACAAAAGCTCAGAGAATTTAAATAACTTGTCTAAAAATCCATACAGGTGTGTGTGTGTATACTGCTCTTCCTGAAATTGATTACTTGTCTGCCCAAATGTGTAGCATAGGGCAATTGAATTCCAAGTTCTTTTGTCTCTTAGTAAGCTGTGTCCATTGCTCACTCATTAAATAGGGATGAGAAAGAGATGTCTGAATTGGTTTACATTTTAATAGTTGACTTATTTTTAGCTTTTACATATTATTTGATAAAGTAGTACATTAATATGGTAAGATTTTATACAGAATGCTATACAATGAAAAGTTCATCTCCCTCTAATCCCAATACCCACACACTAAAGCAGCCATAACGCAATCATCATAAATCCTCTTGCCTACTCATTAAAAATATTATGCATTAAATCAAAATTACAAAGAGATATCATTCCACCCTTCTCAGAATGCCTATAATCCAAAACACAAAGGGTGACAAATGCTGGTGAAGATGTGGAGCTAGGGGAACACTTATGCACGGTTGATTGGAAGGTAAAGTAGTGCAGTCACTGTGGAAAACAATATGGATATTTCTTTAAAAATTAGAAATACACTTGTATGAACCAGCAATCACACTACTGCATATATACTCCCAAAGACACGAACACATTGTATCAAAGAGATACCTTCACATCATGTTTATACCAGTACTGATCACAATAGCCAAAATATGCAATCAACTAAGGTGACATCATTATATGAATAGATAAAAAATAAGATGTGTGTATTCATGTATATATGTATATTTAGATGTAAAATACTATTATTCATCTATAAAAATAGAAATATAATTTGCACCAAAATGATTGCAATTGGAGTGCATCATGTTAATTCATTAAAATATGAATTAGATACAAGAAAAAATATATACATATTGATACCACATATGTACATATATAGACACAACCACACAAATATAATCCACAAAAGGAAGTATACTATACACACCGATCTCTGCCTTGATTTTTTTCACCTAATATGTCTTGCAGACAATTTCTTCTCATTATAAATATATTCACCTATATCCTTTTTCTGCTTATTTTGTTATTACCAACACTTTATAATGAAATATTTGAGGTATTCAAAAAGTTACCAATAAACACCAATATATACATTACGTAAATTTTAGAATTAATAGTTTACAACACCTGTTTTATCACATATCTATCATTCTACCTATCAGTTTATATCACTTTCTTTAATGCATTTTGAAATGAGTAGTAGGTATCAGTTCACTTCATTAAGAAATGCTTGAGCATACATGTTATTAACCAGAGTTAAATGTTTGAAAAAGTCTTTTTACACCCTTTATTTATCTATTTATTTATTTATTTATTTTTTTGACAGGCAGAGTTAGACAGTGAGAGAGAGAGACAAAGAGAAAGGTCTTCCTTTTCCATTGGTTCATCCCCAAAAGGGCTGCTACGGCCAGCACGCTGCGCCGAGCCAAAGCCAGGAGCCACTTGTTTCCTCCTTGTCTCCCATTCGGGTGAAGGGCCCAAGCACTTGGGCCATCCTCCACTGCCCTACTGGGCCACAGCAGAGAGCTGGACTGGAAGAGGAGCAACCAGGACAAAATCTGGCGCCACAACCGGGACTAGAACCCGGATTGCCGGTGCCGCAGGCAGAGGATTAGCCAAGTGAGCTGCAGCACTGGCCTCTACAGGCATTTTTTAAAAACTTTTATTTAATGAATATAAATTTCCAAAGTACAGCTTATGGATTACAATGGCTCCCCCCCCCATAACGTCCCTCCCACCCACAACAATCTCCTTTCCTACTCCCTTCCCCCTTCCATTCACATCAAGATTCATTTTCAATTCTCTTTATATACAGAAGATCAGTTTAGCATATATTAAGTAATGATTTCAACAGTTTGCTCCCACACAGAAACATAAAGTGAAAAATAACTGTTTCAGTACTAGTTATTGCATTAAATCACAATGTACAGCACATTAAGGACAGAGATCCTATATGAGGAGTAAGTGCACAGTGACTCCTGTTGTTGACTTAACAAATTGACACTCTTGTTTATGGCCTCAGTAATCACCCTAGGCTCTTGCCATGAGTTGCCAAGGCTATGGAATCTACAGCCATTTTTTAAAGACAGTTATTTCAATGTTGGATTGTTTTAATGACTCATAAAATGTAAATAATTATTGTAAATGTGTGGATTTTTTGGTAGACTTTATTCTTTTAATACATAAGCCAGTTCCATATTGCTTTGAAAAATAGAATTTTGTGATACCCATTAAGTTCTGCATTTCTCCAAATTCATGGTCATTTTTCTACATGCTTTTGCTTTTCTAGATCCCTTAAATTTGACTCATATTTGGAGAATCACATTGTGAGTTTCTACAAAAAGATGTTACAACTATGTTTAAACTCCGTTGAATTTATAGATAAATTTGAACATAATTGACATTTGGGAAATATTGTCTTACAATTCATGAACACAGTTGTTTACAACTATTTAGGTTGTAGCAATGGTTTGTGGTTTTCAGTTTAGAGGCCTCGAACATCTGTCATTAGATTTATTTCTAGGAATTTGATGACTATTTTTGCTATTGTAAATTGTATTGCTTTACTTTTATTTTCCAATTTCTTTCTATGAAAATATGGCTGGTTTTATATGTTAACCTTGTATCATGCTACCTTGTTCAAAGACATAAATCAGTTCTACTAATTTTACTTGTAGTTTTCTTGTGATTTTCTACATATACCTTCATAAGATCCAAAACCAAAAATTCTGTTGCTTCTTCCTCAATCATGTTTATGCTGTTCTTTTCTTTTTTTTCTTGACATACATTCAGAAATGCTCTAAATATATACAATAAAGTTGAGAAATCTTCCCTTGTTTGAAGGAGAGAAATATTCAATATTTCCCTTTGAAATAAAATGTTGGCTGTAGGTTTTTAAACATCATTTATTTAATTTTTAAATTTTACTTGAGAGAGAGAGAAAGACTAACCTTCCATATTTTTTTTTTTTGACAGGCGGAGTGGATAGTGAGAGAGAGAGACAGAGAGAAAGGTCTTCCTTTACCTTTGGTTCACCCTCCAATGGCCTCCACAGCTGGCGCGCTGCGGCCGGTGCACCGCGCTGATCCGAAGGCAGGAGCCAGGTGGTTCTCCTGGTCTCCCATGCGGGAGCAGGGCCCAAGCACTTGGGCCATCCTCCACTGCCTTCCCGGGCCACAGCAGAGAGCTGGCCTGGAAGAGGGGCAACCGGGACAGAATCCGGCGCCCCGACCGGACTAGAACCCGGTGTGCCGGCGCCACTAAGTGGAGGATTAGCCTATTGATCTGTGGTGCCGGCCAACCTTCCATCTTCTGATTCACTCCCCAAATATCTGCAAAATCCAGGACTGGTTCAGAATGGAGTTAGGAGCCCAGAACTCAGAGTCTGCAAGCTGTGTGGCAGCAACCCAAGTACTTGCAGTATTACCTGATGCCTCCAAGGGTTAAAATAGCAGTAAGCTGGATATGAAGAGGAGCTGGGACCAAACCATGCACTCTAATATGTGATACAGGTGTCTTAAGCAGTGACTTAACCACTGTGCCAGACACCTATGACTGCAAGGTTTTGTGCCTTTTATAGGACTGTTAAAGTTTTTTTTAAAGATGTATTTATTTATTTGAAAAGCAGAGTAGCAGAGAGAAGGACGGGGAGGGACAAAGAGAGATGTTCCATCTGCTAGTTCACTCCCCAAATGACTGCAACAGCTAGGGCTGGTGTAGGCCGAAGCCCGGAGCCAAGTATCTGGGCCATTCCACTGCTTTCCCAGCCTTTTGGGCCAAATCCACAATAAAACAAAACAAAACAGCAAACCACTACCAAGCAAAGTCACAATTCTTTCAAAATAGCTCCACTCTGGAATTAGGCTTTATTCCTCTTTAACCCAACAGATCTTGCCATTTTCTCCAAGCCATACAGCTCCACAGGCCATGAGGTGGAGGGCTGCAGAAATACTTTATGTTCTGCTAATTTTACTCTTTCAGACAAAGTTGCAACAGTGTCACCCCTTTTCACGGGAACAGCTTCTTGTAAAATAATTTGTCTGGCATCTACATCTTCAGATACAAAGTGCACGGTGCAGCCGGTGACTGTGACTCCAGCTTCCAGAGCCTGCTCATGGGCATTCGCACCCTTGAAAGAAGGGAGTAAGGATGGGTGGATGTTGAACATTTTCCCATTCCATTTTCTAATAAAGGGACAAGAGAGAATTCTCATGAATCCTGCAAGACAGACTATGTCTGTGGAGAACTCTTCAAGGACTTTGTCAACTGCATTGTCAAATTCTACATGATTTTATATAATTTACAATTAATTACTCTGGTTGGAATACCAGCTCTTTCTGCTTTCTCTAAGCCCGCAACCACAGCTTTATTGGAAATGACAACAACAATGTGTGAGGAGCTATTTGGATCCTGAGTACTGTCTGAGTGCCTGGAAGTTTGAACCTGTTCTGGATATTAAGACAGCCACTCTTGCCTTTCTGTGTTGGACGGAGCAATGATTTTTCAGGAAGCTGTTTTCCAGTACTGAGCCATTCATTTGCATGCCTTCAGCCAGATTGTTGACTTTCACACGAGGGGAACTTTCAGGACAAGAGACCACACTGCCAATCACCCAGGCTTCTTCCTGGTGCTGCTGAATGTCCCTCAGAATCCGCTCTGTCTGATCCTTTGATCACGAGGGTAGCCCCAACCCCACAGTTAAATTTTCTGGCCATCTCTTCTTCAGAGAGCAGCCCTTCTTGCTGTAACCATGAGAAGATCCTAGGGATCCTCCAGGTCCTGGCATCTAGATCCACACCACATTTCAGAGGGAGGACTCTGGGGATGTTTTCCAGCAATCCTCCACCGGTAATGTGGGCAAAAGCCTTGACATGACCTGACCTAGGACAGGTAGCAGCGAATGGCTGTAGACTCTTGTTGGAGTTAGAAGCAGGTCCCCTAAGGTCTGGTCACCACAACCATCAGGTGCTGGAGAGGAGTACTGAAGTGAAGACTGGGCTACAATTTTCCTCACAAGGCTAAATCCATTGCTGTGAAGACCAGATTAAGCTATCCCAATAACAACATCCCCTTCGATACACAGTTTATAGAAGATTCTTATTATGAGTGGATATTTAATTTTGCCAAATGCTAATTGTCCTCTATTCAATACAAATGGAACATTACATTGATTTTTAAAAATTTGTTGATTTACTTATTTGAGATTCAGAGAGACAAAGAGAAAGACAGATCGACAAAGAAAGGTATTCCTGGACTTGTTCACTCCCCAAATGCTGGCAACAAGCAGGGTTAGACCAAAATCACAAGTTGGAAACTCAATCTGGGACTGCCACATGAATGACAGCTATCAATTGTTGCCTCCCAAGGGTCTGAACTTGCAGGAAGCTGGAATGGGAAGCAGAGCTGGGACATAAACCCAGACACCTGATATGGAATGCAAGTCATCCTGAGCAGCATCTTAACCATTTGGGCAAGTTCCCATCCTTGTGGCTTTTTGTTGTTGTCGTTGTTGTTTTGTTTTTGAAAAAAAAATCCTATGTTCCCAGGATGAAAATTATAAATGGTTATGATACTTTTATATTTTTTAAAAATGATTTATTTATTTGGAAGAGTTACACAGAGAGAAGACACACATACACACACACACACACACACACACACACAGAGAGAGAGAGAGAGAGAGAGAGAGAGAGAGAGAATCTTCCATCTGGTTCACCCCCTAAATGGCTACAAGGGCCAGAGTTGAGAGAGGCAGAAGCCAGGAGAAAGGATCTTCATCTGGAATTTCCACGTAGGTGGCAGGGGCCCAAAAAAGAGTTTCATCTGGGTCTCGCACATGAGTGGCAGGGGCCCAAACACTTGGGCCGTTTTCCACTGCTTTCCCAGGGCACTAGAAGGAAACTGGATTGGAGGAGGAGCAGCAGTGGGGACAGAAACTGAAGCGGCACCCATATGGGATGCCAGCATTGCAGGAAGGAGCTTAACTCACTGTGCCACAATGCTGGACCCAGGAAGTTTCTTAAAGATTCATTTTTTTTTCTTTTTAAACAGTTGATAAAAGTGAAATCAAATTCGAATTCCTTAAGGTTCATTGTTCAATTTAGATTTTCTGTTTTATTTTTCTATTTGATAAATTGGATTTTTCATTGTTTGAGGTCATTTAATCTAAATTGTACGTTTTATCATAAAATTGTTAATAACATTCTCTTATTATTTTTCTCAAGTGTTTAAGGCTTATAGTGACGTCTCCTTTTAATTATGATATTGGTTATTTGCATTTCTCTCATTTCCTTAACTAGTGTAAGGCTTGGCTTTTCACTTTGTGGAACTTCTCAAAGTTTCATATTTCATATTTCAATTTTCTTTATGTTCACTAATGTTTTTCTGCTTTCCGTTTCATGGATGTCTTTTTTTATACTCATTATTTATTTCCTTTCACTTATTGAAGATTAAAGGATATCTTTGCTCCTTTCTCTCTAGCTTTTTTGATGTGAAGCATTTCTTTCTATTATGATAATTTAAGGCTATAAGTATTCCTGTAAATGCTACTTCATCTATATTACAAAACTTATATATGTTATAGTTTCAATGTTGTTATTCAGTTGAAAATATTTCTTATTTTTCCTTGTGATTAATGCTTTTATCTTTTCATCACTTAAAAGTGAGTTGCTGAATTCCCAAGTGTTTGTCTTCTTTTGAGATATATTGTTGTTATTGATTTGTAATTTCATTCAATTGTGATTAGAGAACATACCCTGAATGATTTCAGTCCTATTAAATATGTTAGACTTCATCTTCATTTATCCAGACATTGGTCTATCTGCACTTGAGAAGAATGTACACTCTGTCATTGGAAGGTACAGAGTTCTACAAATATAAACTAACTCAAAATCATTGGAGAGAGTTGTTCACATTTTGTACATTTTGGCAGATTTATTTTATCATGTTCTTCGATTGCTGAAAGAAGAATGTTCACATCACCAGCTGTCACTATGGATGTGTATAACTTTCTCTTTCACACTGTCAAATTTGTTTCATTATTTTGTAACATGTTATTAGGGTCATAAGCTTATGTTTGTTATGTTTTCCTGATAAACGGAACCCCCCACTTCTGTTGTGAAATGCCCTACTTTATCTTTGGTAGCAGTTTTTCATTGAAGTTTATTTTATCTTATGCTATATTGTGACCCTTCCCTTCCTATGTGTACTGTTTACACTTATATCTTTTTGCCATCTATCATATTTCAATAAATTTGTGTTTTTTTTTAATATTTCTAGTGTATCTCTGATTGATAACACATTTTTGCTGGAATGTTTATTTACCTTCAATGTTTATAATATTATTTGCTATGGTTAGATTTAGGTCTGCAATTTTTCTATTTATTTTCTAATGTCCCTTCTGTTGTTTTTTTCTAATACTCCTTTACCTGTCCACTATTCAGTGGAATTCATTTAATTTTTTTCTTTTGGCCTAGTAGCGTTATATGTTTCTTATTTTTATTTTATTTTAGTATTTACCCTAAAGATTACAGTATATTTCTTTAACTTGTCTGCATAGAGTTAATATTCTATCACTTCACAAAATACATAGAAACCTTGGAACTGCATATGCCCATTTTCCCTTTCTTTCATATTTTATGTTGTTTTGTCATATTCAGTGCATACTTCCATCAAATAGAAATTATCAACTGTAATAAAAAATTTAAAAGTGTTCAATTGGCTCCAAATAGAAGAAGTTTACATGTGGACATCAGTAGGGCTAAAAGAGGTAGTATGACAGGATCTTGGAATGTCAGAGCTGCAAAATGATTTTAAAAAATTATCCTGTTCTGTGTTTCCCCAGAGGGGCACTACTGGCATTTTGAAAGAGACAATTCTAGATTGTACAAAACTGTCATGTACATTGTAGAACTCTTAATATCTCTGACATATGCCTGCCAAATTGGCACAATACTACTATACATTTCCAAAATACTCCCTAGGAATATTGTACAACACTCACTTGAGAACTATTATTACTCAATCTCCTCATTGTTTACATAGAGAAATTGAGATTCAAAGCAGTGAGGTTAACTAGCTGAAAGTTGAAATTTTGTGTGTGTGTACAGTAAGTGACTATATTCTTGTTCTCATTTCATGTCTCTTTTATCTGTACCATGCTCAACCTGAGATTAGTCATGAAAATATTCCAACTACAACTAAATATAAAACAACCTGGTAGGAATTTTTATTTCTTGCCTCCAAAATTAATAACATCTGTTAGAAAAATCATTCTGAAGAAGTTAAGAGGTGGGAATTTTGAATATGTCTTTACTATAAATATCATGGTCGTTCCATAGCTCCTAAACTCTAGTACACTAGGAATTGAATTTTCTATTACACCAAAAATCTTCATTAGCCACTTTCATAAAATACACCATGTAAAACCATCATAGAAATGAATGTCCAATATAATTTCAGTATGATAATTAGTGCTTATTTTGGTTTTGTATAAATAAGTATACGTTTCCCTTTTTGAATTCTGAAAAACTTAGTTCTTGCTAATTTTTCTAAGCTTTAATGAGCATGTATGCAATCTTATGCTGCTCATTGTCATAAGAAAAACTATCCAAAGAGCTACTAAAAGCAGCTTAAAAAGGTGTTCCCACAATTTTTCTACCCCTGCACAATTTAGTTTGCACATTTCCAATTTGAGGCAGGTACTTCACTAAGTCTATGGAAAATCAGAATCTGTTTTAGTTCAGCAATGTGGTGAACAGGGCAGGTGGTCTGGTTAGAGGACCGCAACTGAGGAGATGATGTTGTGGTTCAGAAGGCCTAGGAAAAGAAATAACATGAAGTCCTGAATAGGAAAAGGCCTAATATGTACTGAGATTTTACTTCTTGCTTTGGGCAAGAGAAAGTTTAGATGGGACTGAAAACAAAGCCGCAAGGCAAATACACGAATAGAAACACTTAGCAGATGGATGGGGCAAAGGGGGTTCTGAGTGGGTGTTGGCAGAGATTGTCATAGTTCCTGGATGCTATCCAACCAGATTGATGCTGCTCAAGTAAGTGAAACTTTCTTTCTTAGCATTTGTTAGTAATTAATATGAAGAGTTTTCTCTAGGGTATTTCATGACTAGGTTGCATTAGATTACTTATTCGTGTTTTTCAAGTAACAAATATTTACTGAATGTATACTAGAAGTCTGGCACCATTGTCAAATGCTATGGTTATCACAAGTAAGGGGAGAGATAGGGAGGGAGGGAGGGAAGGAGGGAGAGAGCAAGCGAGAGAGAGATAACTTTAGTAGATTCTGTTGGGGAGAGAGTATGGAGAATAAGGGAGATAGAAACTTTAGGTGGAAAATGTCAAGAGGAACATCTGATAAAATATTGTCTGAGAAGTAATCTGGAGTAAATAAGGGAGACTATGATGATAGTATGTGGAAAAAGATGGGTCTTGGCAGAAGCAATAACAAGCATAAATTCCCAAGCCTGGGGCAAGCCTAGCATGTTTAAAGAATAGCAGAGAAGAATTGGTGAGAAGGCAATAAGGAAGGGGAGACTGGTAAAAGGAGATGCAGAGTATCATTATGATATACTCATGTCTAATTATAAATGTGTGATAAAGTTTCTTATGATTTTTGAAAGAGGATTTTGAAAAATAGAGTTAGCTATAGGTGAAACATCTCCCCATTGTTTAAGAACGTCTTTCTTGCTCTTTTCAATAACTGCACTTCAGTTCCCTTTCTCTCTGTATTCATCAGTATCTCCCTCTTTATCATTTTACCTCCTTTCCTAGATTTGGATTTGGCAGGCAGAGCTAAATTAACCCAGGAGCTAGAGCAGACCTTCCTGGAAGACAAATTATATGCTAGGTGGCAACTCAACATAATGAGTCTTTACTATGACCAAGTTTCATCCCCAAAGGGAGATTCAGGATCATCATGAGTCATTGGTGCAAGTTACCTCATCCGCAGAAAATGAATGCAAGTTTCTCAACTCCTTAATCCTAATCCTTACAGTCTCTACTAAGATTTTCTCATCTACTATGACCCTACACTGCTCTGTAGATGAATGCATGTCTTTCATATTAGTTTTCTTAAGGTTGTACATCTCTTCACACTCAGTTCTAACAACTCACTTTTGGCCATGAGTCCCTGAATTTATTCCTCTCCTATGACTTGAGAACTGCTGAGTCTAACAATTCCTAACTCCTAGGGCACTATTCATCTTATATTCTAAGTCTGCTGTGTAAAAAGCAAATTATGGTTGTCCATGTAAAACAAGATAATGGTTTAGACTAGGGGGATAACTGTAGAAAGGGACCAATAAGGATAGATTAGAGGCATATTTAGCTGGGGATAGTGACAGGAATGGGTGATAGATTGGCTATAGGCAGTGAGGGACAAGACAGTTTTCAAAAATGTCACAGAAAATGTAATTAAAACATATGTTTATTTCACATAAACACTTTGAAAGCCATGCTTATTTTTACATAATATGTATTTTCCATGAACCTTTTGAAGACTTCTCATGAGTGTGGATTTCAAGTTCTCCTTTCTAAACTATATTAAAGGTATACAAACTTCCCACCCTACCCACCCTCTTTCCTCTCCTCTTCCCCCTCTTAATTTTTACAATGATCTGCTTTCAGTTTCCTTTATACTCAAGATTAACTCTACACTAAGAGTTCAACAAATAGTAAGAAGAAGAAAATGCTGTTCTTCAACAGTGGAGACAAGGGCTGTAAACAATCATTGAAGCTCAAAATGTCAATTTCATGCTTGTACATTACCTTTTAGATACTCTATTAGTTACCACAGCTTGGGGAAACACATGGTGTGTGTCTTGTGGACTGGTCTATTTCATTAAGTATAATGGTTTCAATTTCTTTAATCAAAATAAACTTATTTTTAATTCCTTTTTTTCTATGTAACTTTAGAATTCCCCCTGTGGTTGGCTCCTAAATTTATGACTTAGAAAGTTGGAGGGATGCTACAGCTTTTCACTGAGTCATGGCTTTTTGGAAGAAGACCCAGGTCGTAGGGTAAGATTTTGTAGAAAAGTTGAATTTGAAATATCAAAGAGTAAATGATGAGTACACAGAGGCACAGATGGATATCTGGATATCAGAGGAGACATTTAATATGGAAATATAAATTTTCGGAGTTATCAGTACCTAGATGTTAAACTGATCTTTAGCTTTCTAGGAGTTCTTGACAAATGAGTATTGAATTAAAAGAAATGTCACCAGAACTGAAACCCAAAACACTCTACTTTGAAGTCAAGTTTTGGACATTTACTGGAATAGAAGCCAAACCAAGAGAATATGCGGTCATTCACAGCCCCTAACAAATAATTTGCTTTATTGAATGAGAGGAAAATGCATGCTGTAAAAACTAGTGCACTGGGACTTTATCTTACAGAAGTGAAGTAAGCATAATCACATTTTCCCTTTAATGACCATGACACAATCAGGTTGAAAATTCCTGCATTGTATCATGCCATCTTTCTAGTCAGAGTAGCCAGCTAAATATGAACCCCCCTTCCTTTTATGAAATTAACCAATTTTAAGAATACTGTGTTGAAGGAAAATGTCTTTCCAAGTTAAAGAGGATGTGGGGCTGGCGCTGTGGTGCAGTAGGTTAATCCTTCACCTGCGCCGCCAGAATCCCATATGGCTTCCGGTTCTAGTCCCAGCTGCTCCTCTTTCAATCCAACTCTCTGCCATGGCCTGGGAAAGCAGTAGAAGATGGCCCAAGTGCCTGGGCCCCTGCACCCACGTGGGAGACCAGGAAGAAGCACCTGGTTCCTGGATTCGGATCGGTGCAGTTCCGGCGGTTGTGGCCATTTGGGGAGTGAACCAGTGGATGGAAGACCTCTCTCTCTGTCTCTGTGTCTCTTCCTCTCACTGTCTATAACTCTACCTCTCAAATAAATAAATAAAATATTAAAAAATAAAATAAATGAAAAAGAGGACTCACTGTGGGCAATGAGTGGTTTGAGTAGGGAGGCATTATGAAATTTGAAGGGCTGAACTATTAATTAATTATAATTAATTAACTATTAATTAATGACATTGGTGAAATGCATGAAAATAACTTTAAAGCAACTCATATCCTAATACCCTTAATTTTGGAGAATGGAAAGTGCCTATGTGATCTAAGCTAAGCGGAAGTCGGGCCTCTTTTCTCTGGTGCCTCCCAGGTGGTCAGCTGCTTCAAAATGAAGCTGAATATCTCCTTCCTAGCCACTGGCTGCCAGAAACTCATCGAAGTGGACGATGAACATAAACTTTGTACTTTCTATGAGAAGTGTATGGCCTCAGAAGTTGCTGCCGACGCTCTGGGTGAAGAATGGAAGGGTTATGTGGTCCGGATCAGTGGTGGGAATGATAAACAAGGTTTTCCTATGAAGCAAGGTGTCTTGACCCATGGCCGGGTCTGCCTGCTGCTGAGTAAGGGGCATTCCTGTTACAGACCAAGGAGAACTGGAGAAAGAAATAGCAAATCAGTTTGGGGCTGCATTGTTGATGCCAATTTGAGTGTTCTCAACTTGGTTATTGTAAAAAACGGAGAGGAAGATATTCCTGGATTGACTGATACCAAGGTGCCTCGTTGCTTGGGTCCTAAAAGAGCCAACAGAATTTGTAAACTTTTCAATCTCTCTAAAGAAGATGATGTACGCCAGTATGTTGTAAGAAAGCCCTTAAACAAAAAGGTAAGAAACCTAGGACCAAAGCACCCAAGATTCAGCGTCTGGTTACTCCACGTGTCCTGCAACACAAACGCCGGCGAATTGCTCTGAAGAAACAGCGCACTAAGAAGAACAAGGAGGAGGCTGCAGAATATGCTAAACCCTTGGCCAAGAGAATGAAGGAGGCCAAAGAAAAACGCCAGGAACAGATTGCCAAGAGACGTAGGCTGTCTTCTCTGAGAGCGTCTACTTCTAAATCTGAGTCCAGTCAAAAATAAGGTTTAATAACAACAAACAAATAAGATTGCATTTCAGATCTCAAAAAAAAATACACTTAAATTCTTAAATAATCTGGAGCACAGAGAAAAAAAATCTCATAATTTTGTTTCAACCACATATGGTCAATATGTATCATGGCAGAGTCTGCAGGTAACAGCTTGTGGGGAGGACAGCACTACTGAGCCAAACACAGTTGCAAGGACAGACAGTGAAGATAACTTTTACAGCTCACACTTAGGGGACAGTAATGGGTCAATATTATCAATTGTGTATGGAGTGACTTTGTATTTCTCTCTACCAAGTTACCTTTGGTTATTGACTATTTTCTAAATCTACTTTTTCAAACCTCTTGTTGATTCTGTGAGCTATCAAATGTCCTTTCAATACGGCTTTTATTTTTGCTTAAGTTAGTCAGAGTCAGTTTGTGGTTAGTAATCAAAAACCTTAATTGACTGTATACTATTTCCCCTTTTCTTTTCATCCATCCACATTTGTATTTGAAGATCCTAAAAAGAGAAAAGTCATATATTTTTCCTCTTTGTGTACTCGAAGTACACAGTCATCATTTTTATTTTTTAAATAGCTATTTATTTATTTTGAAAGTCAGAGTTACAGAGAGAGAGGAAGACAGACAGACAGACAAACACACACACACACACACACATACATCTTACATCCACTGGTTCACTATCCAGTTGGCAGAAATGAAGCCAGGATCCAGGAGCCTCTTCCAGGTTTACCACGCGGGTGGCAGGGGCCCAGGTACTTGTGCCATCATCCACTGCTTTCCCAGACCATTAGCAGGGAGCTAGATCAGAAACAGCAGATGGGACACAAACTGGCTGGCATTGCAGGTGGAAGCTTTACCCACTAACCACAATGCTTGCTCCAACTGTCTCATTTTAAAAGATCAACTAAAATTTTAATTATTGTGACCACAAATTTGAGGTAGTTATTAGCTAGAATGTATATCAATTCAGAAATCCATGAATAATTCTCTAAGGGAACTTATTGGTTTTTTTTTTTTTTTTCATAATGGTAATAAGAGTTTAGGGCAGAGGTTGGCTTTCTGGTGTAGGAGATTAAGCTGCCACCTGTGATGCCAGCATCCCATATGAGTATAAATCTGAGTCTCTGCTGCTCCACTTCTGATCCAACCCTCTGTTAATGCGCCTGGGAAAGCAGCAGAAGATCGCCCAAGTGATTGTGCTCCTGTGCCCACATGGGAGACCCAGAAGAGAATCCTGTCTGCTGGCTTCAGTCTGGCCCACCCCGGCTCTTGTGGCCAATTGAAGAGTGAACCAGTGGAACTAAGGTTTCTCTCTCTCTCTCTCTCTCTCTCTCTCTCTCTGCTTTTCAAGTAAATGAATAAATCTTCAAAAAAAAAAAGGTGCAAGGGAAAGATGAGTGTAGAGAATGGAATTTTTTTTGACAGGCAGAGTTAGACAGTGAGAGAGAGAGAGAGAGAGAGAGAGAGAGAGAGAAAGGTCTTCCTTCCATTGGTTCACCCGCAAAAGGGCCTCTACAGCCAGCGCGTGCTGCGCTGATCCGAAGGCAGGAGCCAAGTGATTCCTCCTGGTCTCCCATGCGGGTGCAGGGCCCAAGCACTTGGGCCATCCTCCACTGCCTCCCCAGGCCACAGCAGAGAGCTGGACTGGAAGAGGAGCAACCGGGACAGAATCCGGCTCCCCAGTTGGGACTAGAACCCGGATTGCCGGTGCCGCAGGCGGAGGATTAGCCTAGTGAGCCGGGGCGCCGGCCTGGAATGGTTCTTAATAAACCAGTTTCTCACCATAGCCCCAAGACTATGGGGTGATACCCATGACCAATCAAAGAACTTTGTTTGGGTCTTGTTTGAGATACAATGTTTCATAAAATCTTTCATACTTTGGAATTTATTTACAGTTACTCTAATGGTCTGATTGAAATTTTTTTAGATGAGATAGACTTTGTTATGGACTTTCAAAACCTCAAGCAATACCTAACTTCTATATTACAGAAGGATGAGATTCCCAGAATGATTTTGGAGTTATTTCTTCAATACTGGATGTGGAAATACGCTGATTTTTTTTTCACTACTGCCCAATACCTGCATCACAATGCAAATACTCAGAGTTTAGAGAATAGGGAACCAGACCAGAAAACGTGGCCTGCTTAGTACCATTATAATCAATTGTGTCAACTAACTACAGGCCAAATAAGGACTGCTTGTAAGATGAATATCCCTTCTAGAAAACTGGCTGCTAGGTGTGAGACATTTTCTATATATTTAAGGACCACTTTATAGAAAAGTATGGAGGCAAGACCTTTACCAGACTGAATTCAGTGTTGCAGTGGACGTGTTTGTGATGAGATCAATAAGATCCCTTTGCTATTTTCCATTGACTAAAGCTTACCTCCTTTGGTTGATAGTGCTTTATTTATTGTACGGTTATTTTCAAAACAGTATGTGTTCAATGTCAGTATTTAATTTATTTCCAAATAATGAAAAGTTTGCCTTCAGAAGAAATTTTACTATGTTTATTAGCTCAAACTAACACAAATCGAGTATTCTTGTACTAAGAAAATACCACCAGGATAGAGGGGAGGCTTTGCACCTCACTCAGTAAATCCTCCTTCCTAAGCTATAGTGTGCAGAAGGCTTTCCCACACATCTCCTGTTGCTACGGAAACCTCTTTCAGTGTCTGGGCTCCACACAGCTGACTCATTTCAAAGTCTGGCTCTCAACCCTCTCAGCTCACAGCTTAGAAAGACAAATGGAAACAAAGAAAAACACAGAAACAATGAAATATCAATATATACCACTTACTTTAAAAAATCATGTGACTTGATGTATATAGAAAAGAAGGTTAGGCAAATCCTCAGTTGCTGCTAACTGCAACTGTGGTAGATACTATAGAAGTATTAATAAAGTCCACAGTCTCTAAAAGATTTCTATCCTTTAGATTTAGTGGCACAGAATAGAAATGAAGCTTAAAGGGAGATCCATAGTAATTCCCTTATATTAAAATAACCCAACTAGATATATGTGTAAATAAAAGCAAAGCACTTGATCACCAAAACAGATAGCATAAGTTGAAGGGAGAGGGAAAGAGGAGGAGGGTAACTCAGCAAACCCTAAAGCAGTCTTAAGTAGTTGCAAAAAAGAATGCCCTAAAGATTGATAAGGGTATAAAAGGACCTTCCTGCTTTAGTTTATGTCTTTGACCCCACTCAGTCAACATGTTTGATGAATACCTAGACGACAGGTTTATTAAGTGAACAGATGCCACAAACCTAGCAGACAGTGTTTCAACCATAAGACTCTAAGATCATTTTGGAATCAAACAATGAGGGAATAAATATTCCACAACTCTCTTTGTCACCAACTGGCTGAGAAGATAGAATGGGATTTTGCATGATATTTAAAAAAAATATTTGCAGCTAGTAATTGCCACAGATACTGATGGAACTTCCAGTCTGAACTCCTGAACAAAGATTTCCTTTTATACATTAAGAATCAATTTTAGTTGGTAATGGGAAACTTCCTTTGAAGATCTAGTATGGTAAGGATTGGAAAACCTGCTACCATTTGGGTTTCACATTTTAAGGGGGGGATATACATACATATTTTATATAGAAATTTCTTCAAAAATTTCATACAACATATTAATTATGAAAAGTTATGCATGCGTTTCAAATTTTTACATGAAATTAACTATATATATGTATATGTATATCTATATGTATATCCATATCTATATCTATAGAGAGATTTTTACATTCATGTATATATGTACATCACGGTCTTTTGTATTTTACATGTATTAAATACATACTGAAGTACTTTAAATACATTCTCATTTTATTTTTTACATATATTTAAAGAACTTTTTAGCTTTTCTAAGTTTTTTATCTATTTTCTTGTCTTTTGTAAATATGGTCATAATATTGATTAAATGATAACTAAATATCAGGTTTTTTTAAAATTTATTTGACAGGTAGAGTTATAGACAGTGAGAGAGAGAGAGACAAAGAGAAAGGTCCTTCTTCTGTTGGTTCACTCCCCAAATGGCCGCTGTGGCTGGCGCTGCGCAGATCCAAAGCCAGAAGCCAGGTGCCTCTTCCTGGTCTCCCATGCGGGTGCAGGAGCCCAAGCACTTGGGCCATCCTCCACTGCCCTCCCGGGCCACAGCAGAGAGCTGCACTGGAAGAGGAGCAGCCGGGACTAGAACCTGGGGCCCATATGGGATGCCGGTGCCACAGGCGAAGGATTAACCAAGTGAGCCATGGCACTGGCCCCTAAGTATCAGTTTGTTCTACTTACCAACACAAATAATTACTGTATTTTTATTATGGGAAAATTAAAGTCAGCAATACAAACAGCCAAAATAATATCTTAGTGAAGATATGTTGAAATGAATTATGAACAAATTACATTATGTCTGAAAAGTACTCCAAGTATTGCCCTGAGATAGGCAAAGTGTGTGACTAGCAGTAAATAAGAGTTATCATGATCCTAGATAAGTCTGTGTGTGTCCAGGATTTGGTGCAGGGTAATTGTTATAGCCAGTTTATGGTGGTTCTTTCTACTCCATTGAATGCATTGCAGTTAAATGAGTGAATGTGACTGGTGATCCTTGAAAGCCTAACTAGGCTGTTTAAACAATATATCTGGATTTCAGCAAAGCATAATATGGTAGGCTGAATAGTGATCTATAAAATATGTTCACCTCCTCATCTTCAGAATCTGTACATTAATTTACATGGTAAAAGGGACATTGCATAAATAAATTACTTTAGATAGAGATAGTATCCTGAAATAACCTGGTGGACCCAATATAATCATTATAAATTGAAGGTAGAATTAGGGAAAAGAGAGAGAGACTGTGAAGATAGAAATGGAGATGGGGTTGAAACGTTTAGAAAATGTAGGGTACACTAGGCAAAGGATGTTGGTAGTCTCTAACAGCTGACAAAAGCAAGGGGATTAAATAAAAAGGTAAATAAAATGTCTTTTATATACAGCATGTATGGGAACCTGTTTTTTTTAGAATTCCATTCTATAAGGGGTTGGCACTGTGGCATAGCAGGTAAAGCCACTGCCTACAATGCTGGCATCCCATATGGGTGCCAGTTCAAGTCCTGGCTGCCCCACTTCCAATCCATCTCTCTGCTATGGCCTGGGAAAGCAGTAGAAAATGATCAAAGAGCTTGGGCCCCTGCATCTGCGTGGGGGAACTGAAGAAGCTACTGGCTCCTGGCTTTGGATTGGCTCAGCTTGGGCCGTTGTGACCATTTGGGGAATGAAACAATAGATGGAAAACCTTTCTCTCTCTGTCTCTCCCTCTTTCTCTGTAACTCTGCCTTTCAAATAAAATAAGTAAATATTGAAAAAAGAAAAAAAAAAGAAAATTGAAACCCCAAAATCTTTTAAAATCCCATTCTATCAATTATTATCCTTTTATTTTAAAACATTTGATTGGCAAATAAAAATTGCAAGTTAACAATGTGATCAGTATACATTGTGTACCTATTACTACAGTCAAAATAATTAGCACGTTCATTATCACAGATTATTATCAATTCTGTGTTTGTGTATATGTGGCTAGGGCACTTAAAATCTGATTATTTATCAAATTTCAAGTAAACACTACAGAATTATTAATGGTAGGCACAATATTATACCTTAGATATCCAGAACATATTCTTCTTTTAATTGAAAATTTGTATTCTTTGATTCATTTTCCCTAACCCAAAGCCCCAGGAAACCACTATTGTACTCTGTGCTTCTATATGTTTGGCATTTTCAGATTCCACATTTATGTGAAATCATATAATATGTGTCTTTCTGTGTGTCTGGCTTATTTCACTTAACATAATATCCTCCATGTTCATTCCTTCTTTTTATGTCTGATTAATATTCCATTGAGTATATCATGTTTTCTTTTTTCATTAATGCAATAATGAACACTTAGGTTGTTGCCATATCATGGGTTTTGTGACTAATGCTGCAATGGATACGAGGGTGTAAATATCTCTTTGAGATACTGATTTAATTTCCTTTGTATATATACCTGGTAGACAGATTGCTGAATTGTATGGTACTTTTGCTTTTTCCATGAGCCTTAGCTATAGAAAGCCTAATGACTGTATCAATTTGCATCCCTACCAACACTGCACAAGGGTTTCGTTTTCTCCACATGCTCACCAACATTTTTTTTATCATGTTGCGATATGCATTTTTGGCAATCGCCATTTTAGTAAGTGTGAGGTTATATCTCACTATGTTTTGATTTGCATTTCCTTAATGATTAGTAATGTTGAGTACCTTTTCAGTTATCTTTTTTGACATTTGTAGTTCTTTGGATAAAGACCTCTTTAGGTTCTTTTCCTTTTAAAGATTGGGTTATTTGGTGGTTGTTTCTTTTATTCAGCTATTGAATTATGTGAATTCCTTATGAATTTTAGATATTAGCCTTTTAGATATACAATTTGAAAATATTTTCTACCATTCCATAGTTTGCCTTTTTGTTCTTTTGATAATTTATTTTGCTGTGCAGAAGCTATTTAGTTTGTTTGTTTAGTTTATTTGTTTGTTAGTTTAGTTTTAGTTTTTTTTAGTTTTGTGAGTTTTGTTAGAAAAGTGTTTAATTTCATTCTTTTTCATATGGATATCCAGTTTTCCCAACACCATTTATTGAAGATACTATATTTTCCTCTTGTATTCTTGACACCTTTGTTAAAGATCAGTTGCCCTGTGTGTGGTAATGTATTCTGATCTCTCTATTCTATTCCATTGGTCTATGTGTGTAGTTTATTCCAGAGTTATAGTTTTAAATCAGCTGTGTTTCCATATATTAACAACAAGGCAGATAAAACAGTCAATTAATAATAAAATTCCATTTATAATAGTGTCAAAAAGAATAAAATATTTAGGAATAATTTAGTCCAAAAGGTGGAAAATATGTATAAGTGTTTTGCAGGTTGTCTCAGTATTGAGACTTAGCTTAGTCATTTACAATTGTACCTTTGTTTTTATTTCCTTCTTGCACTTAGCCTAAAGATTAAGCAGAGGTGAAAGTTTAGAGTACTCTCAAACCTTTCTGTGCATGGATCTTTCCCTGAACTCATGCATGGCTTTCCAAATTCCCTTGTATATGGAAATTTTCAATACCTTAATTTTGAATGAAATTTTCTTCCACGATTTCCCTCCCAGGCTGTCAATATGTCAGCAGTTTGCCTCATCTATGATTTCTGGCCTCCAGTGGCACATTGTTCATGTGTCTTAAAATATCTTTTTAAATTTCTAATGAATTTATTTTATTTATGAGATAGAGAGAAAGAGAGAGAGACAATGGGGTGGGGGAGGAACTTCCCATTTACTAGATTATTCTCCAAAGGCCCATTACAAATGGGGCAGAACGAGGCAGAAGTCAAGATCTTGGGACTCACTCTGGGTTTCCCAAATGGATGACAGGGACTCAACTGGTTGAGCTATCACCATTGTCTTTCAGGATCCACATTAACAGGAAACTGCCTTTCAAACAAGTAAAATAAATCTTAAAATAATTTATTTAGAAAAATTTTGACAGACTTCTCTCTGTTACAGTATTAAATTGCTTATCATGTGTTGTCTTGAAACTTTTTGCATTTCCTTGAAACAGCTATTTTTAAATATTCATCTGAGTATTTGAGAATTTCAATTCCTATATGGTGGTTTCCAGCATCCTTTTTTGCACTTTAAGGCAGGTCGTGGTTCCTTGGAAATTCTTGATACATGTTGGTATATGGCATCTTAACATTGAAAGGTTATTTATAGTAATCTGGGTTCACTTTTGACTTCTAGAAATTCTAAATGTTTGTTTTCTTAGTCTATTGATGTTTCCTCTATTTCAGCACTAAATAGCACACTAAACTGTGGTTTGCTCCAGATTCACTGTAGACATTTTTCACTATTTCAATTCTATAATAATTTCCAAACTCAAGTTTGTCCCAAATAAACACTTAATCTATTGCTTAGAATAAATCTGGGGAGTACATAAAAGCAGTAGTTGATCTCTTCAAGCTTCTTCCTGGAGCTGGGATTGGCTCAGAATCCTCTTCCTGTATCCACCAAATGCCTCAGTGCTGGATCACACATAAACCCCACAGCCCAAAGACCAGTGCAGCCTTTGGGTAGGACCAAACTCACTCTGCTGTTGCTTGTCCACCGCTGAGATGGACTCACTGCCCAGTGCTGTTCTTATTAGCCACTGGTTTTGCTGGTTTTGGGTAAAAGACTGATCAACTAGGACCATAGAACTCTAGCTGGAACTGAAGCAGGTCCAGAAGTTCTGTCTGCAAGCACTTACCTGAGGAAAGGGACCAATAGGGTCTCCACAATGTTGGGTTTTACCAGCCAGGCATGGAGTCCCAGAACAACCCTATTATTCCTTTCTGTCTGCACAAAGTTGTAGGAAGAATGATAAAGGCAGCCCCACAATTATACTGGCAGGCATTAGATGGGTCATACTTGTGTCTCACAGTTACCAGGCCCTGCATAATCTTGGGAGTTCACACCAGGCCTGTTTGAGTCTGATGATGATACATGCCCAAACAAATCAGTCTCATCAAGGCACAGGTCTTTTTCTAATACCAGGACAAGTTCAGAGACTCCATCCATAGACACTTGTCTAGGGATAGAAACCGTGAGTATCTTCTCAATGTGGGACTTCATCAGCTCTGTATTGAATCCCAAGACAGAGTACCTTGACATCTGGCTGTCTGCACAGTGTTGAGGAAGCTGATAAACTCAACCCTATGGCTGCCCAGATTGGTGCTAGGCTGGCACATGTCTGGGTCGCAGTCACCAGGCCGCAGTCCTCGGGGTTCCCACTTGGTCTGCTTGAGGCCTGGTTATACATGCCATGGTGAATCCATTCCTTGAAGCATAAGTATCTTCCTGATATCATGCCTGTTCATATGCTCTATCTGTGAATACCAATTGGGGATAAAAGACTTGGGCTTTTATCCGGTTTTGGGTTTCAGGAGGCAGTCTTGACTCTGAGTCCCAAGGCAATGCCCTAAATGCCCTCTCATTCTCTCCAAAGAGTCTGGAATCTTGCTTTGTTTTTTCCTGGCAGTTGGGGGAGGGATTGTGGAGGTTTCCTGGCTTTGGAGGATCCAAATATCTGACCAACATGTATAGTCCTGGAGGGAAATGCTGGAAGGTGGAGTCTGACTTTGAATTTTGTTGCAGTGAGCCTGAAACTGGGATTCATTTCCCCACAGGAAGTGTCTCTCTCTAAGCACTTCTTGGAGCTGGGGGAGGGGTGAAAACAGGCAGCTGTTTCTTTCCTGCTTTCTAAAATAGGACTTTTCTTATTATTATACCAAAATGAAATATTGTAGTCTCATCTGGCTTCTGTTGTGGGAGAGTGGAGTATTCATTTTTTATTCCAAGTCCTTGTAAAGCACAAAGAGAAGCATTCCAAGCGCTGATATATATAAGGTGTACAAAGTGATAACAAATTTTATTCAAAAGTGAGAAAACAAATATATATACACACAAACACACACACATTAGCATAGGTTGCCTGACACAGAGAGATATCCTCCATGAGTGGACAGTGGGCCCCAAAACAGAATGGGGTGGGGAAAAGTAGGTAGAAAGAGCACTCCAGCACCTCCTACATCTACTCCATTCATGATTTCTGGCAGAAAAGAGCCCTCTCCCAAATTTTAGGCCTCTTTCATGAGGTAGTAGGTGGTGCCTCTACATGCATGAAGCCACCTGGTAATTTTATGATACCTGCAGAAATTCCACATGGAGCTTAATATCCATATTTTCATGGTGTCTTCCCCCAGGTCCTGGGTGAAGCAGATGCATCCAGGGAAAGGGGGAATTTTGATTGACAAGTAAAATAGAATTACACATGGGGCAGAGGGGCGGTGGCTTGCAGGTACCTCCAGCTCAGTGATCCTAATCTAGCTGCCCACCTATCTCACTTGACTCCATGAGGGAATAGCTTTTCAAATGGCTGTCTGTGAGGAGGTGGTCTCCAGAGTGTCATCTCTGTGAACTTTTTGAAGACACCCTTATACATATTGGATTTCAAAAGTTGTTTTAACCAAAATAAATCTATTTTTCTAAATATTTATTTATTTACTTGAAAGTCAGAGTTATACAGAGAGAGAAGGAGAGGCAGAGACAGAGAGAGAGGTCTTCCATCTGCTGGTTTACTCCCCAGTCGGCCGCAAAGGCCTGAGCTGTGCTGATCTGAAGCCAGGAGCCAGGACCCCCTATGGGTCTACCACACCGGTGCAGGGGCCCAAGGACCTGGACCATATTCTACTGCTTTCCCAGGCCATAGCAGAGAGCCGGGTCAGAAGTGGAGCAGTCGAGACTCAAACTGGTGCACATATGGGATGCTGACACTGCAGGTGGCGGCCTCACCCGCTACACCACAGCGCCCGCCCCATAGATCTGTTTTTGAAATTCCATTTTTCATGAAACTTTTGATCGCTCTTGTGCATATATTTATGTGTTACTTAGTAAAAACATATACAAAAGGGATAGAAACAAATCTATTTGTGGATATGGGTAACATTCCAAAGTGTAGACTTAGAAAATTGCTATATTTTTTGTAAATATTAAGTAATTTCTCTAAGATTCAATTTTCTCAACAATGAAATAAGAATGACCATACACCCAATTCACAGGATTTCTATGAAAATTGTATAACATGTGGATATTTTTTAGCTTTATGCCTAACATGTTACATTCCTATAATCCACCTATGCACTTATTACGTTTATGCTTATTTTAGAGCCCTAAGAAGCTATGAAAGACTCAGTTTTATTTAACAAATGTCCTGACTCTGAGTAAAATTACTCTTCATCTGAATTTCATCTTATCACCCACATCATTGTATTCAATGATATTTAATTGAACAAGTTCTTTTCACATCTGAACATACAACCAATGCTAGTGAATATAAGTTTTAAACTGAAGTAAAGTCTATAATTCCCTTTTATAAATGCCTGCATTGAACAAATGTAAAAGGTCTTCCTATAGTTTACAGAAAATGAATTTTAAGAAAAAAAATTATGCAGTTATTTCAAAAATATTTTTGCACCAAGATAAACTTATTTTTAAATTCCATTTGCTATGAACTATCCACATAAATCATTTTGTTTGTTCACGCTAGGCCATGTCTTGTGATGAGAATGATATATACATACCATAATAAATATTGATTGCTAGCTTTTTTACAATTACTGTATTGCTAGATTCAATTTTAAACATTATATTCCAGTCTATTAAATACAAAAAAAAAATCCATGAATCATATAACCCAGAACTCCACTACATGGTTTACAATGAGTATAGTCTTTAGTCATAATTGTACTTCCATTGTATTGAATATTTGTGGGATATGGATGAACTAAAATTAGAATTACATTGAGTGGCATTTTCCTATTAAGAAGAGTTAAGTTCTGCCTACTACAACCATGAACATTCTTAATTGGTTCTCTGTCTTTTATAATTTTAATTCTATCCTAATTACTATTAATTCTGTTATCAACATCGACTATTGTCCTGATGACTTCTGGTCATTTTGAACTGGCTAGTCTGCAAGCACTACCATAGCAACATGTGCAAAACATAACTTGTCATCTTTCCTAAAAAGAGTCGCCCCTTTTTCCTACATTTCCCATGTTACCCATTAAATGACTAGAATCGGATCTTTGCTGTCTTTGTAGACTTCTTATCTCTCACATTCCCTTCAGTCCATCACCAACTTCTGTATTTTACTACTTAAATTTTCCTCTATTACCATATCTTTAGCTCTACAAACTACTGCATTACTTTCAGCTACCAATATCTCTCCTGGATTAATCCAACTTTCAAATATTTATGCCATTTCATAGATTTGCTGTCTTTAATTTTCTCATGTCAATATGTTCTTCACATGTTGTCAGAGTAATATACCAAGAGAGAAGAATTATTTTACTACTACTCTGCTAAGAACTTGTTAGTGGCTCACTAGTTTCCCTAGATCTAAATGCAAGCTGCCTGACTTAGCAAACCTAGTTTTTCATGATCTGACATCTGCTTATCTTTTCAGCATCATCTCTTACAACATCTGCTTTACACTTGATAATCCAACAAGTTGGAAATGCTTTCAGTTCTCCACTTATAGAGCTGCCAAATTTAGAAAATATAGGACACATAGTTAATTTTTAATTTCAGATAAATAGCAAATGCATTTTTAGTATATATATGTCACATGTAGCACAGTATTTCTTAACCTTGAATTCATGCTTTAATATCTCCCTGGAATTTACTTGCCAATTTTAGAGTTCAACTCAATTACTATCTCTCGTAGGACAACAGTCTGTTAAATGCTCTCCCACTAACCCTGCATGGATCAGATGGCTCTCTTAATATCATGTGCTATATTCACTGTTTTGTGTCTTTCCCATCAACAAAATTCCTTGAGAGTAGGGACTGTATCTTATTTGTCTCTGTGTTATCATTGTCCATCATGGAATCAGACAGGCATGCACTAAACATTTGATGAATGATTGATTTTCTGATTGTAACTGTTAGGAAACTGGTGCAGTTTTATCTATGGCGCGTTACATCCCAAGCTCTAGCCCCCACCGCTATTGCTGAAAGCCAGGTGGCCACATGGCCCAACCGCTGTTGTCAAGCTCCACCCCCAACCTAATGGGATTCGCTGCTCCTGCTTCCCTGCCCACCCTCTATCTTCCTGCTTCCCTGCTTCCTTGCCTGCTCTATCTTCTCTGCTCACTAGCTCCTCTCCTCTGTCTCTCTCTCTCTCTTATACTCTCTTTCTCTCTCTTATCCTTCTTCATCCCTCCCCTCTAGTCTGCTGGGTTTCCCCCAATAAACTGTTTCCCTTACTCCAGTGTTCGGTGTGCTCTGTGACAGCTAACAGAAATATATAACACTAACCATTGTGTTTTCTCTTAAACATTTGATTAACAATGGATTTCCTGATTTTAACCCTTGTATTTTCTCTTTATACCCAAATGTAAGAATATTTTTACCACTTCATAAAAGAAAGTTAGAGTATCTTTCCTAAAATAAAATCCAAACTCAAACTTTATAGGACAGTATATTTTCCCATAAAAAGTTAAAATAGAAAGAAATTTAAAGGGAATATACATTTATTTTTCTTTGTTTTATTTTAACACTCTGAAACCTGCTGTATTTCCTGAATTTTGAGCAATTGCTTTGATTGCAAATGAATATGATAATACTGACCCATATAATTTGATTTTTGACTAACACATCCATGAATCTTTTTTAAAAAGTTTTTTTTTTTACTTATTTGAAAGGCAAATTACACACACACACAGAGAGAGAGAGAGAGAGAGGGAGAGAGAATCTTCCATCTGCTGTTTCACTCCGCAAATGGTCGTGACGGCCAGGGCTAGGTCAGACTGAAGTCAGGATCCAGGAGTTTCTTCCACATCTCCCACGTAGGTGCAGGGACCCAAGCAATTTTGCCATCTTCTACTGTTTTCCCAGGCCATTTCAGAGAGCTGGATCTGAAGTGAAGCAGTGGACTTGAACTGATGGCCATGTGGGATGCCAGCACTGTAGACAAAGGCTTTATCTGCTCTGCCACAATGCTGGCCCCACACCCATACATCTTAGACTCACACATTTACTATATTTAAAGAAGCATGGGTATAGGAGGCCAGTAAACAACCTCTGTAGATACTTACACTAACATGTTAGTATACAAAATTTTATTTTTGCATTGCCTTCAATTTATTTTCCTGTTTCTACCTTACTCTTTAAAAATAATATGTTTGAATACCCATTAAGTTGTGAATCAGCTTCAAATTTACAATTCAACATGATTCTCATGGAGAACACAGGTAAACATAATAACCAAAAAGTAGCAAACATTAGGCAGATGGAGAGCCAAAATACTGGATTGAAATGTTGCTACCAGACTGTCCTATTTTCACAGTACACCCTTAAGTAGTTCATTAAAAGATGCAAAGATCTTCAAAGATATAATATTTTCTATCCTCAGTCATAGAAATTGATATAAAATATACTTTATATTCTATTTAGGATATCTAGTCACTAGATCTGGCTGCTAAACAAATGCTTATTAATAGAAGGATCATGAATTACATGGATTGCTAAAAGTCATGGATAGGTTTTGAGGGTGAATTAGTTTAGACTCCTAAAATCAATTACTACAAATAGGATGTCATAAAACAATAGGAATTTGCTTCGTAGTTATGGACACTAGATGTTCAAAGTCATAGTGTCAGTAGCATTGATTCCTTAAGAAGGCTCAGAGGGAGAATTTGTTCGATGCCTCTCTCTTCTGATGATGGCCAGTAATCTTTGGCATTCCTTGAATTGTAGACCCATCACTTCAATTTCTGACTACAGCTGCTTGTGGAATTTTCCTTTTGTCTGTGCATTCATATCATCTTCCATCTTTTTATAAAGACATGAGTCCTATTGGTTTAAATTCTACCATAAAGGTATAATTATATCTTCTGAGAAAAACTTCAGCATATCTTCGTGGAGAACACAATTCAATCCAACCTTCCCTTTGTACTCCCAAAATCTATGTGCTTCCCTTATACAAAATATATTAACTCCATCCCAACATCTCCAAAATGTAAATTAAAAAAATAATCTTAATATAATGAAATCTAAAAGCCACAAACTTCATCATCTAAGTAATTTAAATAAATTATGGGTGAGACTCTTGGTATGATTCATCCTGGAGAAAAAATTCTTCTCCTTCTGTGTGAAACCTAAAAAAAAACTATTTATCTATTTCCTTTTCTTTTTTTTATTTATTTTATTTATTTGACAGGTAGAGTTATAGATAGTGAGAGAGAGAGAGACAGGGAGAAAGGTCTTCCTTCCGTTAGTTTACTCTCCCTAAACGGCCGCCACGAACGGTGCTGCGCTGATCCGAAGCCAGGAGCCAGGTGCTTCTTCCTGGTCTCCCACGTGGGTGCAGGGACCCAAGCACTTGGGCCATCCTCCACTGCCTTCCCTGGCCACAGCAGAGAGCTGGACTGGAAGAGGAGCAGCTGGGACTAGAACTGGCGCCCACATGGGATGATGGTACCGCAGGCGGAGGATTAACCAAGTGAGCCACGGCGCTGGCCCAATTTATCTATTTCCAAGATAAAATAGTAAGAAAGGTGTAAGATACCCCTTCTATTCCAAAAGAAAGAAATTTCAGAGAAAAGGAGGCTTACTGATCTAAATCAAGTTTGAAACACAGCAGGACAAACTCCATTAGTTTTCAAGGTATGAGAATAACTGTGACTCAATACTGTGTTCTTTGGACCTACTGACATGACTAATCCCTGTGACCCTGAGCTGGGGCCCCATCTTCTGGAAATCAGGATGTACAGCCCTGTTTTATAGGCCTGTGCTCTTTTTTTGCTTATGCATCTGTGGCTCTGCCTTTGAAGTATTCTTCCTTCCTTTAGTGCCAACTCTATCATTTTCTGTCCCAGATTGTAAAATTATTAAGGACATATTTGATATTTTGTAGGTATCAAGGGAATCCATACCATTAGCAATCCTTATAGCTTATAAGGTGTGTTATTCCAATCTCTGCCTCTATAGTCACATGGCATTCTTCAGTTGTGTCTGTGTCTTCCCTCTTTGTGAAAGGCTGCAAGTTACATTGGATTAAGTCTTTCCATAATGTTTTTATTATATCTGCAAAGACTCTATTTCTAAATAATATTACTTTAACAGATACTGGGAAGGGGTGATGGTTGCAGTCTATCTTTTCGGGATATATAATTCAATCCACAACTGGGAGGAATATAACAACTCTCTGAAATTATATGGTAAATTATAAAATTATGTTTTTTAGAACAAGTTGTCATTTTTAAAGATTTATTTATTTATTTGAAAGGCAGAGTTACAGAGAGGCAGAGAGAGAGAGAGAGAGAGAGAGAGATGTTCCATCTACTGGTTCACTCCTCAAATGGTTGCAACGGTCAGAACTGGGCCATTCCAAAGCCAGGAGCCTCTTCCTGGTCTCCTATGTGGGTACAGGGGCCCAAGGACATGGGCCACCTTCTACTGCTTTCCCGTGCCACAGCAGAGAGCTGGATCTGAAGTGGAGCAGCTGGAACTCGAACCTGCACCCATGTGGGATAGCGGCAGTGCAGGTGACAGCATTACCTGCTACGCCACAGCGCTGGCCCCAGTCATTTTATTACTTTAATATTTATTTTATTTCATTGAAAGGCAAAGTGAAAGAGAGAGAGAGAGAGAGAGAGAGAGAGAGAGAGAGGAGCTCTTCCATCCACTGGTTCATCCCTCAAATGATCACAATGGCCAGAGCTGGGCCAGGCCAAAGCCAGGAGCCAGGAAGTCCACCCAGGTCTTCCATATATAGTGTCAGGGCCCAACTGCATGGGCCCTGCTCTGCTTCTTTCCCAGGTGCATTAGCAGGGAGTTGGACCAGAAGTAGAGCAGTCAGAACTTGAACTAGTGCTCCCAATATGGGATATTGCCATGACAGGCTATGGCTTAACAGTCTTGAGCCATAATGCAGCCCCTAAATTAGAAGTTTTATTCACATAGGACAGAATTTTCTTGGCAAAAGTTCCCTTTTCCTTAACTTTAATCACATTCAGAAAAAGGTCCACATCCTGAAACCATATGAAGGATGCCACTGACAAAGTTCTTAACTGTTCTTTGAAAGCTGTCTTGTGACCTTAGAATGAGACCCTTTCTTGTGAAATGATTTCAAAATTGTTTTGCACCAAAATAAATGCATCTTTAAATTCCATTTTGCCACATACTCTTTGAAATACCCTTTATACCAGTTGATGATTCATGTGTCTCTCCAATGCAAAGAGCCACTTATTTTTTTAAAGATTTATTTATTTATTTGAAAGGTAGAGTTACAGAGAGGCAGAGTTAGGGAGAGAGAGAGGTCTTCCATCTGCTGATTCACTCCCCATATGGCTGCAATAGCTAGAGCTGGGCTGACCCAAAGCCAGGAATCTGGAACTTCTGGGTTTCCCATGTGGGTACACAGAACCAAGGACTTGGGTCATCCTCCGCTGCTTTTCCAGGCACATTAGCAGGGAGCTGGATCTGAAGTGGAGCAACAGAAACTAGAACCAGTGCCTACATGGGATGTTGGCACTGCAGGCAGTGGCTCTACCTGCTATGCCACAGCACCAAAGAGCCACTTAGAAAGTGGATAGATGCCAGCATTGTAGCATAGCAGGCAGGTTAAGCTGCTACTTGTGACACTGGCATGGGGAGCACCAGTACAAGTCCAGGCCACTCCGCTTCTGATCCAGATCCCTATTAATGTTTCTGGGAAAGCAGGGCTTTGAATATGGCCAAAGTCCTTGAGCCCCTGCCACCCATGTGGGAGACCCCAATTAAGCTCCTGGCTGCTGGCTTTGGCGTGGCCCATCCCTAACTGTTGCATTCATTTGGAGAGTGAATCAGTGGATGGAAGATTCTCTCCCCCCCCTTCTAATAAGTAAATGAATACATTAAAACATTTTTTAAAGATCCAAGGAAATCAACATGAAAGTCCTACTAGATTATTTTAAATGTAGGGCTGTGACTTCAAATGTTTGTCCCTTCTTCCACTAATATAATATGGATGTTATAACACTCAGCTATATTCAAAAATAGGTGAAAGTGTTTAAAATGCAGAATCTTTACTAAATAGAACATAATGTGATTTTATGAGTCTAGCCCATCTTAATCTTTCTTACATTTTAAGTCATACATATTAGGTGATAATTGTTTTACTTTCATAGCATTTGTAAGTTTCAAGATATTTGTTGAAATAATCGTTCTAATTGAAAATAACATAAAAGCTTTAAACTATATGTACCGACTGGACTTATAGGTACACAAATCAAAATAATTAGGCAAAATTTTATAAGATTCTTATTTTATACTAATTATGTCTCATGTCAGTTACATTGTAGGTTATATGTAGATAAGTAGCAATTATATACAGTTTGAAAATTGTAAAATAAATGAAAATAGCTCCATTAACAGTTTTAACCTCCTTTGAGTGATTTCACTGACTTGGCTTGCATAATGGTTAAATTAGTCATTCGTGTAGCTAGTTCAAATACGTACTAATTAAGATTGAAGATGAAGCTAACTAGAGCATTTGCTAGTACATTCAAATTGGGATTTAAATTTAAAGTGACATGACTACTTAGAGAAATGATCCATTAGAAACAGAGATAAATTCAACACATGTGACTGCAGAATATGGCATAGCTGGCTAGAATGTCTTGCAAACTCCTACTTACCTACCTACTTCCAACTGCTAGCAATTCTTTCCTTCAAGATTGATTTCTCTGGAAATAGATCTGATCATATCAGTGTACTTCACATAAATCAGCAATGACTCCCATTGTACAGCACATTAGGGAAAAACTCCTTGCTCTGATATATTAGGCCTCAATATTAATTTTTGCTATATTCACAGGTTCACAGATATTTGGAAATTATGTGGTATATATTTTTTTTTTTGACAGGCAGAGTGGACAGTGAGAGAGAGAGACAGAGAGAAAGGTCTTCCTTTGCCGTTGGTTCACCCTCCAATGGCCGCTGCTGCAGCCGGCGCACCGCGCTGATCCGATGGCAGGAGCCAGGAGCCAGGTGCTTTTCCTGGTCTCCCATGGGGTGCAGGGCCCAAGCACCTGGGCCATCCTCCACTGCACTCCCTGGCCATAGCAGAGAGCTGGCCTGGAAGAGGGGCAACCGGGACAGAATCCGGCGCCCCGACCGGGACTAGAACCCGGTGTGCCGGCGCCGCAAGGTGGAGGATTAGCCTATTGAGCCACGGCGCCGGCCTATGTGGTATATTTTTATTAACTCATGCTTCAAATAAAATTATTGGATGAATTTATAAATGTCTTGAATTGAATGAAAATTTCACAATAATATATCAAAATTTATGGTATTGAGCTAAAGCAGTGCTTACTGGAAATTTATGTCATAAAATGCTCTTAAGGAAGATGATACTAATTCAGTGACACAAGTGTCCAACTTAAGAAACTGTAAGGAAGTAAAAAAAAATCTCAAGGCAATCTGAAGGATAATAATAATATAGACAAGAGCACAAATCAACATAGTTAAAATAGAAATATAATTAACAATAACAATGGGAAAATAATTTGCTTCAAATGAGAAACTGAAGTTTCCAATAAAATATTTCGTAAGACAATTAAAAAGCATTGCTTTTGAGAACAGCTTTAGTATAGAAAATGTTCTTATAAAGTAAAGTACATGTGACACAAGAGCTTGAAGAAGGGATAAAAATGACAAGATGCAGATTATGATCCTATAAATTAATAAATATATTATAAAATAGTAATAGTTTATAATTGTTTCAAAGTGCAAAATTCACTAAATTACATAGATCTTTACAAGTATGCATAAAACAAACAAAGTGATAAATGGAAATAGCTTTATTTTTTCAAGAGGAAAATGATGGTTAAATTTTAAATATGGGGGCTGGTGCTGTGGCAGAGTGGGTTAATGTGCTGGCCTGAGCACCGGCATCCCATGTGGGTGCTGGTTCAAGACCCAGCTGCTCCACTTCGATCCAGCTCTCTGCTGTGGCCTGGGAAAGCAGGGGAAGATGGCCCAAGTCCTTGGGCCCCTGCACCCACGTGGGAGACCTGGAGGAAGCCCCTGGCTCCTGGCTTCAGATTGGCACAGCCCTGGCTGTTGCGGCCAGTTGGGGAGTGAACCAGCAGATGGAAGACCTCTCTCTCTCTCTCTCTCTCTCTCTCTCTCTGCCTCTCCTTCTCTCTCTGTGTAACTCTTTCAGATAAATAAATAAATCTTTAAAAATATTAAATGTGTTGGTTTAAAAGAAAACAATATTGAGAGAAGATATGTGTTTTATCAGATAAGATGCCACTTGGGATACTTATGATCCATATCAAAGCACCTAAGCTCAAGTCTTAGCTTCACTTCCAATTATAGCTTCCTGCTATTGTGGGCCCCTAATATGCACCTTTGGAAGCAGTAGGCAATATCTCAAGTAGTTGGATCACTACCACACATGGGGAAGATTGGGATTCATTTCCTTGCTCCTGGCTTTGCCTACTGCTGGACCCTTGTGGTTATTTGGGCAGTGAAACAAGGAATTGGAGCTCTCTGTTTTTCTCTTTAATGGCATAGGCAGATAGATATTGGTGCTTTTAAAAATTGTTTTATTTATTTATTTGAAAGGCAGAGGGATTGAGAGGGAGAGCATGAGCTGGAGCAGAAGAAGGAGAAAAAGAATATTCTATCTACTGGTTCATTTCCCAAATGCCTCCAACAGCCTAAGCTGGGTCATGCTGAAGTCAGGAGTCAGTCAGTTCTCCTATGTAGGTTTCAGGGACTCAAGTATCTGAACCATAATCTGCTGCTGTTTCAGGATCATTAGCAGGAAGCTGGATTGGAAGCTTTCTGATATGGGATGCGAGGAGTCCCAGCAACCTTTAAACCTGCTGCACCACAATGCCTGCCCCAGTATTGGAGCTCATTAATTCACATGTAATATTTACTGAGAAAACAAACCTACCTTTCTAAAATGGAAAAATTTAAATATTATGAAATGATTTCATTGTCAATAAATAAGATATACATGTTTTACAAAATCTATAGAAATAACTTTGTATCCAAATCATTTTGTAAAACTCAGGGATTGATGGATTTTAAAGACAGAAGCATCAAAATACCAGATTTCAAGACATACTACAGGCAATTATAATCAAAACAGCCTAGTACTTGCAAAAAAAAAAAAAAAACAGATTCGTAGACCAATGGAACAGAAGAGAAACACTGGAAATCAATCCTTGCATCTAAATCTAAAACTAACTTATCTTTGACAAAGGGGTTAAAATCAACCTCTAGAGTAGGGACATTCTCTTCAACAAATGATGCTGGGAGAAATGGATCTCCCCATATATAAGTATGAACAAGTCCCCTACCTTACACATTGTTTATACATTGCACAAAAATCCACTCAAAATGGATCAAAGACCTAAATCCACAATCTCATAGCATCAAATTACTAGAGAACACTGAGGAAATTCTGCAAGACATTGACATAGGCAAAGACTTTTTGACAAAGACCCCAGGAGCACAGGCAATCAAAGCCAAAATGGAAAAATGGATTACACTAAGATGAGAATCTTCTGCATTGCAAAAGAAACACTCAGCAAAGTGAAAAGACAACCAACAGAATGGAAGAAAATATTCTCAAACTTTGCAACTGAAAAAGCATTAATATCCAGAATCTATAAAGAGCTCCAGAAACTCAACTACTATAAAACAAACAAAAATGTTAAGAAATGGACAAAGTAATTGAACTGGTATTTTTTAAAAAGAAGAAATTTAAATGGCCAACAGACACTTGAAAAAAATGCTCAGGATCACTAGCCATTAGGGAAATACAAATCAAAGCCACAATGAGATTTCATCTCACTCCAGTTAGAATGGCTTTCATACAGAAATCAACAAATGACAAATGCTGGGGAGGATGCAGAGGAAGGTACCCTAATCCACTGTTGGCGAGATCGTACACTAATGAAGCCACTGTGGAAGACAGTATGGAGTAACCTCAGAAATCTGAATATAGACCTACTTATGATCCAGCCATCCCACTCCTGAGAATTTACCCAAAGGAAATGAAATCAGCATATGAAAGAATTATCTGTTCCTCCATGTTCATTGCAGCTCATTTCACAATAGCTAAGATATGAAATTAACCTGGATGTCCATCAACTGATTACTGGATAAAGAAATTATGGTATATATACACTATGAAGAACTACTCAGCTATAAAAAATGGAATTTTGTAATTTGCAACAAAATGGATGCAACTGAAAACCATCATACTTAGTGAAATAAACCAGTTGCAAAAAGAGAGGTACCATATATTTTCCTTAATCTGTGGTAACTAAGAGAGTACCTAAAATGAATTGTATTGGAGTGAAATTAACACTTTGATATTCGATGATTACTTATAGCCCTTGTCTCTTCTGTTGAGGAACAGTATTTTTTTCTTCATACTATTTGTTGAACATTTTTATTTAGTATATGATTAATCTTATGAGCATAAAGCAAACTGAAAACAGATCTTTGTAAAGAGTGGGAACAGGATAAGGAGGAGGAAAATGTTTGGAATGTGGATGGAAGGAAGGGTAGGGTGGGAAGTGTCATTATGTTCCTAAATCTATATATATGAAATACAAGAAATTTGTATACCTTAAATAACACTTTAAAAAAAGACCATGGTCTGAAATATAAAGAAACAAAATGTTCCATAGGGAAAGAGGCCTTGTAGATCTTCTAAACATCAAAAAGAAAGGGGCCAGCACTGTGGGTTAAAGCCACAGTCTGCAGTGCCAGCATTGCATATTTGCACCAGTTTGAGTCCCAGCTGCTCCACTTCCAATCCAGCTGCTATGAACTGCGAAACTGGTAGAAGATTGTCCAAGTCCTTGGGTCTCTGCACCTGCAAGAGTGACACAGGAGAAGTTCCTGGTTCCTTGCTTCAGATCTGCCCAGCTCCGGCCATTATGGCCATTTTGGGGAGTGAACCAGTGATGGAAGATCTCTCTCTCTCTCTCTCTCTCTCTGCCTCTGCCTCTCTGTAACTCTGCCTTGCAAATAAAAAACATTAAAAAAAAAGTAAAAAGAAAGCAACAAATAATACACTGATGAGAAACAAAGCACAAAAATTGTACAGGATCACGTTAGTGGCTTTTTTTTTTTTTTTTTTTTTTTTTTTTTTTTTTTGACAGGCAGAGTGGACAGTGAGAGAGAGAGACAGAGAGAAAGGTCTTCCTTTGCCGTTGGTTCACCCTCCAATGGCCGCCGTGGCCGGCGCGCTGCGGCCGGCGCACCGCGCTGATCCGATGGCAGGAGCCAGGAGCCAGGTGCTTTTCCTGGTCTCCCATGGGGTGCAGGGCCCAAGCACCTGGGCCATCCTCCACTGCACTCCCTGGCCACAGCAGAGGGCTGGCCTGGAAGAGGGGCAACCGGGACAGAATCCGGCGCCCCGACCGGGACTAGAACCCGGTGTGCCGGCGCCGCTAGGCGGAGGATTAGCCTAGTGAGCCGCGGCGCCGGCCACGTTAGTGGCTTTTAATATTTCTTTGGAAAGTGTTTGAATGAAAACATTAAAATGGTGAAATTGTTGAGCACAGAAAATCAGTATGCAACATCTAATTAACAACAAAGTATATAATATATAGAGAAGTAATAATGAAATCATGAATCACAACATTTTCACATGTATTTCTTTTGTGAAAGATAATCATGTGTTACATAAAGGAACAATGTGTTGAGTAACAGTGTATGAAAGGAAATGTTAATTGCCATTATGAAAATATTGCATCATTCATAGGAAAACCAAGGAGTATTTAAATAAATGTGCATTTTTAAGCACAACTTGCAATTAGTGAGAGTGACTGAAGAATATATATTTTAAATAACATAATTTACTTGTTCAGAGCTTTGACAAGAAACATATAAACATAATAAAAAATGTGATCATTATAATTCCTTCTATCATCACTTATATTTTATCCTTCATATAAATATTTGATTCAATTATGTCTTAGAGAATATGGTTTAGATATAAATATAATCCCCTCTTTGAAAATATAAGTTAATACTTTTTATGGCACAAAGGCTTTCAAAAGAAGATGAATTCTCATCTGTGCAGAATTAAATTTGAAATTGTGGGGAAAGTTTTATGACTACAGTCTAGTAATTAGATGGCAAATTTTTATTTCTTTCTAGTTAAATAAGCAGAGCTGCCAAAGGCTAAGTAGAATCCAGCAAGATATTGATCAATATTGCAAAGGAACAACCTAGAGAACTTATGTTTATTTTTGGTAGTCCATATTACATTTTTAAATCCATAATATTTTATTATTATAAAGAGAATTCCTATTTTTCAGAAATATTTTTAAATTTTGAAACCATAAGTAATGAAGTAAAGAAACTTGTATTTCAATTAGCAGAGAAAACATTGCTACTATTTTGCTCCATGTTCTCCCTGATATATGTAAATTTGTCTATATAAACATATATAAAGTGTGTCCCACAGTCTTTCAATTTCGATTTTTATTTGAGTAAAATTGAAATTTTTGACATATCATTCCTTGATAATTTAGGTTTTAAATTTGGATTGGAGAATGTCTGCTTCTGATCATGATATAGGAATCAGAACTGAATTTTCATTCCTGGTGTAGCAAAAATCCAGATAAAATACATGAAACAATCATTTTCAATTTAATGGACTCCAGGCAATGAAGAACAGTGATTTCTGATAAATAAAAAACCATTAAGGTGAGCTCTACAACTGTCCCCGCTTACTGCATGGGTAGATAATGCAGGCCAGAATGCACAGAGGGTGAACTGACAGTCTCCTAGAATTAAGGAAACCCTGGAGCTCACACAGGCCTGGGAATAGTTCTTTTCTCTGACAGAGCAGAAATCGTCAGAGTGAGAGTGTTGTCTTAGTAATAAGAAAATATTGATCCCAAACAACACACTGTTCTTATCTTACCTAATAAAATACAAAAGCAAAAACTGAAAAGACCATTAAATTTCCAATAACTTAACTATGTCCCAGAAAATAGCTTAAAATATCCATTGATAAGATTTATGTATACATATGTGTGTGTATTCATATATCTATCACTCAACAAGTTCAAATTCACAATGTCCGACATCCAATCAAAATTCCCAGATATGAAGGAAACATGAAATTATGTTTGATATTAAGGAGGAAAATCAGTTGATTTAGAATGATACACATGATAGAATTAATAGAAAAGAATATTAAAGCGGTTATTATAACTGTTTTTCATATGTTCACTAAATACACGGGAAAGTTAAATACAGATATTAAAGGTACAAGAAAAGTCTCAAGTGAACTTAGAAGAACATTACATTGTCTAAGTAAAAAATCACACTGGAAATGGAGATAAGAAATTGCAAAAGAAAAATTGATGTACTTGAAGATAAAGCAGTTGACACTTTCCAAAATGAAAAACAAAGAAGGGAAAAATGGTTGAAGCTAATAATGAGAACATTGGCAAGCTGTGGGGCAACTTCACATGGCCCTCATGTATACATGCCTTTGGATATCCTGAAAAAGAGGCTTAAAGAGGTTCGGAAAAAGAATTTAGTACATTGTGATTTAATGCTATAACTAGTACTCAAACAGTATTTTTCACTTTATGTTTCTGTGTGGGAGCAAACTGTTGAAATCTTTACTTAATGTATGCTAAACTGATCTTCTGTATATAATGAGAATCAAAAATGAATCTTGATGTGAATGGAAGGGGAGAGGGAGTGGGAAAAGGGAGTGTTGCGGGTGGGAGGGACGTTATGGGGGGAAGCCATTGAAAAAAAATAAAAAAAATTAAAAAAAAGAAATAATTAATGAACATGTTGCAAATTCACTATAAAATATGAACTACAGATCCAAGAAATATGAAGGAAACTCTACCAAAGAATATCATAATCATACTGCTTAAAACCACAGATAAAGAGAAAATCTTTAAAGTAACTTGAGGAAAAACAAATACAAATTACTAATAAGGGTGACAGATTTCCTGTCAAAAGAAATAAAAGCCAAAGCATGGTAGGATATTATCTTTTTTAAAAAAAAGTTATTTATTTATTTGAAAGAGTTGCAGAGAGAGAGAATTTTCCACATGCTGGTTCACGACCCCAAGTGGCCACAAAGACCAGGGCTGAACCAGGGCAATGCCAGGAGCCAGGAGTTTCATCCAGGTCTCCCACTTGGAGACCTAGGGCCCAAGCACTCTCTTCATCCTCTGCTGCTTTTCCCAGGTCAGTAGCAAGAAGCTGAATCGGAAGTGGAGCAACCGGAGCACAAAGCGGGACTCATATTGGCTGCTGGTGTCACAGGCAGCAGCTTTACCCACTACACCAGAAAGTTGGCCCCTAGGGTATTATCTTTAAATGTACTGAAAGGAAAAGAAAGATAAGTTCAGTTTTGCATAACCTATGAAAATATAGTTTAAACAAAAGTGAAGGTATGTTGGAGATGCTGAGGTTGGTGGGCCATGGGTTGCTAACTATATCAGAAAGCTAACAGGGAAAATTGGGATTCAGTGCATTGTTCAGAATGGAATCCATTCTGTGTCGACAAATGGATGCCTGCAAAGGATTATGATGAAGTTCATGTCTTAGGAATGGTCATCTAGGTCTTCTAGTTGTGCTCAAGGGAAGCCTAGAGTTTTCTGGTTGACTTCCAGGGTCTGCTACACTGAAGGGCAGAAGGGAGGGAACTGAATGGGCAGGATTCTAGTCTTATAGGTCTCACTACTGTCACAGTACTCTGCTTTCCTCATGTTCATGGACTGATTTTCTTTGGAAGGTTACAGAGTGAATGACAGGTCCATAAACTAATATTTTGACACCACTGTTCTAAGTTAGATGAAGGATGGATAATGCAGCCATGACCTCCTAGAACCTGAGACCAAGATAGCTTCCAGCATTTTGCCTGGTTTTCTTTGAGAAACATTAATTACTGCAGAGCTGCAATCTGCCTAAAACAGACACATTAGTTTAGAGGAGTAAGTGCCTGGGCTTGGTTCCTACAATACTAGAGTCTCAAATGTGATCTGAGATACAAAATCTTATAATATATAACTACACACACACACACACACACACACACATTATAAGCCACAAATATACAGACATGGGCAGAGGCGTGTATTTAAAGAAACACTGGATTTTTTTCTAATTTTTGTAAGTTTTTAAAGAAATTTTAACAAAAATATAAATCATGCATATTTATGGGGCACGACATGATGTTTGGAAGCATGTATACATTGTATACCAACCAGAGTAAATATATTTTGTCTCTTCAAACACTTAACATTTTCCCATGGTGAAAACATGCAAACATCCTATCTTCTATTTTTTTCTCTTTATGCAGAATATATAGTGCATTATCACTATCTATAGCCAACCTTCTGTGTAGTATAACCATGGAACTTCTCACCCCTATCTAGCTATAAAATTAGTACTCAGTAATCAACATTTCTCCTTCTGTCCTCCCCAGTCCCTCTGTAGGCTCTGATAAATACCATTATATTTAATTTCTATAAGATTATCTTTTTAGATTCCACAAATTAGTGAGATTGTTTGATACTTGTCTTTATATGCTTGCTTATTTCACTTAACATCATGACCTCCAATTACATCCATGTGGCTTCAAATATTCCATCCTTTTTCTGCAACTGAGTACTATCCAATTGTGCATGTATACCACATTTTATTTATCCATTCACATTAGATTTAAACTTGGCTTATCGTTTCTTGGCTATCTTGAATAATGCTGCAATAAACATGGGCCTTCAGACATCTCTTGTACAGACTAATTTCATTGCCCTTGGATATATATCCAGTAGTAGGCTTACTGGATAATAGTTGTTTTTTTAGTATTTTTAGTAAGCTCCATATTATTTTCCATAATGACTGTACTAATTTATATTCCTATAAACATCATAAAAAGGTTGTCTTTTCTCTACATCTTCACCAACACTTGCTATCTTTTGTCTTTTTGAAAATAGCCAATATGATTGGAGTGAGGTGGTATATCATTTTGTTTTGATCTGCATTTCTCTGATGATTAGTCATGTTGAGCATTTTTTCATGTACCTGTTGTCAATTTAATGAATTCCTTTGAGAAATGCTTTAATATTTTAAGTAGATTATTATTTTATACTATTGAGTTGTTTGATTTCCTTATATATTCTAGGTATTAAATATTTGTCAAGCATAGAGTTTGCGATATTTGCTCTTGTTCTGTAGCTTGTCTCTTCATGCTGCTGATTATTTCCTTTGCCTCACAGAAGCAATTTAGCTTGTGGAAATCCTATTTGTCTATCTTCGGTTCTAGCTAAGTACTTCCTTTAAACTATTCCCTGGATTCATGAAGTTTTGTGTGATTTTGCTTACCAATCATGCTTTAAGAGAGGTACGAGCTCTGATGTACACAAACCTCAATGTTTCCTAAATCTATATTTTTCTCCACATGCATTCAATAAATGTTTGCTGGATAAATATGTAGGAATGTATTAAAAAAGCATCAGAGGATCACATTTATTCATTCAAACTGTGGACTTTGTATTATGCTTGGAACTTCTGGCCCTCTGAGGAAAAAAAAGTTACACTACTATAGTGGTTCAGGTAAGTTCAGAATTCTCATGGGAAACCATCCCTGAGACTGTTGTGGATATCTCATTACCAGTCCTATACATCATCTTAAAGGGCGGCGTAACCTCAACATCTTGATGAATAGTGCATCTCGCTTTTGGCACAACATTCTCCTGCCAGTTTAACAAGGAATCATGTCATCTTCATGGGTTTTCCATGCAATATCTGCACGCTGGGATAGTCCTCTATCCAGAAAGCATCTGGTGGCAACATGAGCCAGCAGTCACAGGCACAGGACACCTGTCCTCTAAGGTGCCAATAGCTCCAAGTCCAAGAGAGGCAGTCTGACCTGGAGACACCATCTGTGACATTTTCAAGGCATTTCTGCCCCAAACCCTTTATCTGCAGAGTCACTGAGGCAATTTGTCCCAGAGATTGCCTGCTCTGTGCTCCCTCTCTCTGCTCATTGGCATTCCTGCCAGTCTCATCTGCCGGTCTCCAGGCTCCCCATTTCATGAGCTCCCATAGCCCACAGAAGAGGGGGATGGGCCAGCCTACAGCAAGCATAATTTCCTCCTAGGACATCCTAGAACAGTAGAGTGGTCAGGAAAGGAAGCTCATCAAAAATAATGCATAGAGCCAGCCATGCTCTTCCTGACAGGAAACAGGGGTGATGCTGAAGCAAGGACCTGGGCCTGACATGCTGCTAATCCACTCCCTGTCCACCCAGGCCACACTGAGGCTTCAGGCTACCAACAATGCCTAAGGGATTCCCCAAGCCTATTCTCTTCAGTTGTCTCATACTACCATGCTCCCCATGCAAGATCTCTGCCTTCTCTTTTGTTGGTCTCTTTTTCACATTATACTAGAGCTCTGAACCACAGCCAGCCTTAGCCTCTAAGAACTGGTGTTGCACGTGTTCTCCTCATGGACTCTGGCAGTTGCTCTCTACTGCATTCCTCTAGTGTTCCCCTGCCCTTGCTTGCTCACAAAATCCTTGCCTCTCCCTGATGCAAAGGGACAATATTCTGTTGGTGTTTCAGAATTTTAAGTCATACCCAAGAGGATTCATGTTACTCTGGACTTCACCATATAAATCCAGCTTGATATAGGTGAGAGATTAACTTAATTTTTCAGTGTAATTTAATGAGAAAATGGAGAAATATAAATTAAAATAACATTAAGACAATATTTTCTCATCCATAATTTTGCCCCACAACTAAATATCCTTTCCACTTTAGCCCAATTTTCCACTTTAAAATGTCTTTCTTATAAGAAAAAATACACATTTGCCCCAGAATGTGTTTTCAAATATGTTGTTTAAATTCAAATAATCATGCAAAAATGTGAAATAAATGTGTCCATCAGGAGGATACTATTTAATTAATTATGGTAATATGTTCTTTAGAATTTTAGGATATAGTTAGGAAAGTGAAATAGATCTATATGTGTTGTCATGGAAAGGTCTTGCATCCATAAGTGGCAAAGGCAAGTGTCAGATGAATATGTACTTCATTGCCATACATGTTAAAAAAAACACAATATACTTTTTTGTTTTTATTTTTTTAACTTTTATTTAGTAGATATAAATTTCCAAAGTACAGTTTATGGATTACAATGGCTTTTCCCCCCCATAACTTCCCTCCCACCCACAACCCTCCCATCTCCCACTCCCTCTCCCATTCCATTCACATCAAGATTCATTTTTAATTATCTTTATATACAGAAGATCAATTTAGTATATATTAAGCAAAGATTTCATCAGTTTGCCCCCACACAGAACACAAAGTGCCAAATACTGTTTGAGCACTAGTCATAGTCATATCATTGATTCACATTGAACTACACATTAAGGACAGAGATCCTACATGACTCCTGTTGTTGACTTAACAAATTGACACTCTTGTTTATGGTGTCAGCAATCTCCCCAGGCTCTAGTGATGGGTTGCCAAGGCCATGGAAGCCCCCTGAGCTCGCCCACTTTGATCTTATTTCGACAAGGCCATAGTAAAAGTGGAAGTTCTCTCCTCCCTTCAGAGAAAGGTACCTCCTTCATTGATGCCCCATTCTTTCTGCTGAGATCTCACTTGCAGAGATCTTTCACTTAAGTCCCTTTTTTTTTGCCAGAGTTTCTTGGCTTTCCATGCCTAAAATACTCTCATGGGATCTTCAGCCAGATGTGAATGCCTTAAGGGCTGATTCCGAGGCCAGAGTGATGTTTAGGACAACTGCCATTCTATGAGTCTGCTATGTATCCTGCTTCCCATGTTGGATCGTTCTCTATAGCATACCCATCCATGAAAGAAACTCTAGAACAGCCTTAAAAGATTAAACATTAGATTGTTCACTGTGGTTACTTCTGAGAAGGGGCCTGAATTTTTGGAGAAACTTTGTCAAGGCAAGAATTGTGATCAATTTTTATTTTCAGAATTTTCTGGGGCCAGTGTTGTGGTGTAACAGGTAAAGCTGCCACCTGTGACACTGGCATCCCATATGAGCACTGGTTCCTGTCCCAGCTGGTCCACTTCTGACCCATCTTCCTGCTAATGGCCTGGGAAAAGAAGCAGAAGATGGCCCAGTGTTTGGGTTCCTGCTACCCATGAGTGAAACCCAGATGAAGCTCTTTCTCCTGACTTTGGCATGGCCCAGCCTTCATCATTGTGGCCATATGGGGAGTGAACCAGGAGATGAAAGCTGTTTCTGTCTCTCTCTCTGTCTCTCTCTGTTTATCCTTCTCTGCAATGCTTTCAAATAAAAAAATTAAATCTTTTTAAAAACAATTGTCTGCAGTAAATATATCTTTACAACTTCTTTTGCAATATAAATACTTAAGTAATATAAATATAAATTAATATAAACATACATTTAATATATTTACATGGATGTTAAAATATTATAAAAACTGTTAATCAGATAAGTAACTGCTACCTGATGCAACAGACAAAATCTGAAAGTTCAATGACTTAACAAGATACAAGTGGAGTTTTTTATTCACATCAATCTTATGTGAATTGGAAGGGGTTCTCTAGTCTCAGGCCACACAGCTATCAAGGCTGTTTTCATGTTGCACCTCCACTGTCTTGACATGTGGTTGACATGTTTGCTGCTGAATGGGAGAAGCAGCATGAAAATGGCATGCTAGCTCCTGCCTACCGACAGGTGAACTGTCCAGGAAGGAGAGGAAGAGAAGATGTGGATCAGCACTTCTAACCTCTCCCATAAACTGTCATGTAGTAGATGCCAAATAAAAAAGAATCATTCCTTTTTATGGTAACCCTCTTAATTTATTGTAGAAGTTTCTGAGAAAACCAAATTTACCTTGAAATTTGCCAACTTTTTCTGCTACTTTCAAATACAAGACCACATTTATTTTTTAAAAACCCTTTAAATGTTAACAGGAAATTCTACATTGGCCTGTGCAATAACTTCTGTAAATCTTACTAGGCTGGAAATTCTATCTTATTAATTAAAAATTCAATTTCTTCATTAGATATATTGTTATTCAGGTTTGGATGTTTCTAATCATTGATCATAGCAAATGAATTCATTGTCCTATTTCTTTTTGAACCATGAGCTATTAGATGTGTGTTAGTTAGTTTTCAGATGCTTAGAGATTTTTCAGATATCTTTGCTATTTATATTTTCCTATCATCATAACCAGAGTTCATACTTTGTAGGCTTTAGATCTTCTTAAATTATTTGAACTTTCTTTTGCCTAAAATAACATCTAACTTGGTAAATATTTCACACACACTTTAAAATTCTTTTTACTGCCATTGTTCTGCAAAATATCCTATAAATGTCAATTAAATGAGTTGGCTTTTCTTTGTCAAAAATTCCATGTACTTCCTAATTTTTGCTTAATTCATATTGTCAATTATTGAGAGAGACTGCCAATACAAAATCAACATATACTAAACATTTATATTCCTAGGCACTTTGAATGAATCCTTGGTGATCAAAAGACACACTATTTACCATAGCAAAACAGCTAATGTTTTACTATGCCAAGAAAAATTAAAGGATATTTAAGTAATAGATCTACCATGTCCTTGCATTATGAAACTCATTTTTAAAGATGTCAATCCTTTGCAAATTAATATATAATTCAGTGTAATTCCAATAAAAATATAGGTAACCTCTGTGTGTGTGTGTGTGTGTGTGTGTGTGTGTTGGAAAAAAATTTAACTTAGTAGCACCCACCACCCTCCACATGACTGAACATTCCTGAACATCTGTAAAGGTGACGTTTAGTAAACTGCACACCAGGATTTCACTGTGGGGGCAGAAACAGACATGAGCAATAGAAGAATGGTTAAACAGATTCTTTTTTTTTTTTTTTTATCAGAGCTATAATGTCTCCCAAGCATCCACACCTCACCTCCTAGGAGGAGTCCAGGGTTTGAAGAATTTGGCCTCTTGTAACTATTTTTTAACATGTAATTTCTATAGTCCTTCTTCATCTGCTACTTATGAAATTTTGGATTTCAACCGTCATCTGTCAATGTATTCAGTGGACTGCTTCAACTAACACATCTTATTTAAGCTCTACTGCCAGCATCAGGTTGATTTCAAAGTCTCTCCCTCTTAATTTTAATGTTAAATCCCAGAACTATTAGATTTTGTGAAAATCAACTGTGACTCATCAGTCTATGTGAGAAACAACTTGAGAATTGTTGAAGATGACTAGGTGTCAAAATATCCCTCAAAGTACTCTTTTAGGTTGATTGGGCTGTTGCTATCAGAAAGGTTCAAGAAAGAGGGATGGAACATGCAGGAGATTTCATTAGGGAGGAGGAATGCTCTATGTTAGGGGAAGGGCACGTGATTTTAGGCCCTTCTATAAGATCAGGGCAAAGCCATTAGAGGAAGAGTACTCAGTAATGAGCTTGTAAGCACACCAAGTTCCACTGGGTAGACTCACAGAGGACACAAGAGAAGGGTACTGTAATGCATGAAAAGTGCTGGGTTGGGACAAAACTGCCAGATCCAGGGCAGAGTCTGCTCCCCAGCTTCTTGAGATTCAGGTGGGAAGACTCTAGATTAGTAAAGCTCACATAGAATTCCCCAAGTTGTATTTTGATTCTTGTGTCGCCCACCTTCCGTAGGCCTGCTTTTAGTATCTTGGCTGCAGGTTTATTTTGTTGCCTGAAAGACTACTGAAAGAGAAATCAATTGAGACAGAAGTTTGTCCCCAGTATGGGAGAAGTGAAGACAGTGTGTGTCTCAATGAATTCAAGTCAGTGACCAAGTCCCAGTCCTGTCATTTACTCGCCATGTGGTCTCAGGCAAATTGCCAAGTGATATCAGCCACAATTTCATTCTCTGTAAAACGGGTTTGATAAGCCCTGTCTTGTAGAACTGCTGGAATATATGTAATACTAAAAGAATAGTGCCTGAGGTATATTGGATCTTTAACAAATGGTAGTTATTTCTAATATTTTCACCCCAAATTTCACCTATCACTTTCTCTGAGATTGTGTGTGTGTCTACGTGTATGTGCATGTTGTAGTTGGCTGGGGAGGGGGGAGAGGAGATACAGATATCAGAGACACAGACACATATCTCAGATAATATGCAGAACTCTAAAATATGATACATTAAATGGGCTAGAAATATTGCTTTGTAAATAAAATATAATAAATTTCCCTTACTGGTAGGTCTTATTTAATTTGAAATGTGGTGGAATTTTTCCCAACTGAATGCAAGTCAAAGCTCCTAGAATTTTAGTCATGTACTAACTCCTTTCTTCCCTCCATCTCTGTCCAAACCATTATTTTTATCCACATCAAAAATCTAGTCCCTATTACAGTTGTTCAAATTGTAATTGAGTCCACCTAATTAAAATATCCTTTTAATGGAGTGGGTACTGGCCCTCTCACGCCAGGGGAAAGAAGCCAGCCTAAGCACCACCTCAAATTAAAAATCTACTTCTCGGGAAATCCTTGCAGATGTGTATCACACAGCTAGTTTGTGCACAGTGCTCAACTGCACCAGGACAAGAGCACTGGGCACCTTCTATACCTGGCTCAGGTAGAGATTTTTATTTTTCATTCTGATTTGTCTATAATCCAGAAGAAACTGATAAAAGCAATTTTGGATTCCAGCTCTTCTCTCATCTGTAAGACACATTGTCTGAGAGTCTGGCCCCTGTCCCAATCCCACAGCTTAACTCAAAATTAACTCCCACAGGAAGAGCTGCAGTTTTCCCAAAACTGCCTTGGATCTGGGCATCTACATTTGACTGCTCACATCTGGAGTCTTCCCTCATTCTTCCTTTCTCCTTGCTCCTTATGTTTTACAAAACATCTCATCATCTTCCCTGCTCCTCCTGGTATCACAACTAACACAATGGTTCCCAGTGAATAGATGTTCAATGAATAATTGGAGAAGAAATGAGAAAGTGAGCCAGGGAACCCATTTGTTAAGGTTTGATTTCTCAGACATTCTTGAAGAAGCCAAGCAAATATGGTATATATCTTTTATTTTTCAAAATGACAGATAAAGAGATACAAGAATACTAGGATTGACCATACTTCACATTTTTTCCAGAATTTACAAATCTCATCTATGTTGTTACTAGGATCTTTCACATTTCTAAGGTGTTCCTATTCCAATGCCAACTTATATTCTTTAAGATCACAAAAAATCAGAAGAAACGTTTTCCAATTTGTTTTACAGAATAGCAAAATTGTTCTTCTTCTTCTTCTCTTCTTCTTCTTCTTCTTTTTTTGACAGGCAGAGTTAGACAATGAGAGAGAGAGACAGAGAGAAAGGGCTTACTTCCGTTGGTTTACCCCCAAATGGCCGCTATGGCCAGCACTCCGCTGATACGAAGCCAGGAGCCAGGTGCTTCCCCCTGGTCTCCGAAGCGGGTGCAGGGCCCAAGCACTTGGGTCATCCTCCACTGCCTTCCCGGGCCACAGCAGAGAGCTGGACTGGAAGAGGAGCAACCGGGACAGAACCGGTGCCCCAACCGGGAATAGAACCAGGGGTGCCGGCGCCGCAGGTGGAGGATTAGCCTCTCTCTCTCTCTCTCTCTCTCTCTCTATATATATATATATATATATGTAAAGCCAAGTGAAGTTCCCGGATGTGTATGTACAGATTTCTGTCGTAGGAGTCTGAAGGAGAAAGGAAGGATTTGTCTCAATTGGCTAACTGGACTTGGGTCAGTGGAGGGACGAGTCCCAGGCTGTGCCAAGCATCAAGGTGAGGAGGAGTAAGAAGACTTTCCAAAAGATATACAGAGTCTCAATATTGCCCTGCCCATTTTGTCAACCTTTGGCTGTGCCAAGGTAGGGATCCCGGATGTTGTGTACCCTGATTTCCGTCTTAGGAGTCTGAGGACAGAGCGGGAATCTTTCTGAGCTGACTCAACTTCTAACATTTGCTTTCTTTTCTTGTCTAGTAGTGCTAACTAGCTAGGAATTCTAGTACAGAACTAAATTGATAAGATGCTCCATTTCTTAATAGGTTCTTACAAATTATCCATAAACATAAACGTGTTACATGTTTTGAGAATCCTTGCAGTTAATAATGATTTATCAACTGTATGGAGTCCCTATATTTCAGATATTTTTCTGAATGCTTCACATTAAAAGTACTTGCAGAAAAGGGAATTAAAATATAAACATATCTTAGTCCAAAAAATTTCAAAGTTTATGCATATAGGGTTTTAACAAAGTACGTGGAAGGGACCAACACTGTGGCTCAGTGCGTTAAGTCAATGCTCACAGTATCTGCATCCCATATCAGAGAGCTGGTTGCTATCTCGGCTACTCTGCTTCAATCCAGCTCTCTGCTAATGTCCCAGGAAAGGCAGTGGAATATGGCCTAAGTGCTTGGGCCCTTGCCACTCATGTGGGAGAGTGGGATGTAGTTTCTGGCTCCTGGCTTAAGTCTACTCCAGCCCAGGTTGCTGTCATTTGGGAAGTGAACCAACAGATGGAAATTTCTTTCTTTCTTTCTTTCTTTCTTTCTTTCTTTCTTTCTTTCTTTCTTTCTTTCTTTCTTTCTTTCTTTCTTTCTCTGTCTTCTCCCTTTCCTTCTATCTGACATCCTGCTTTTCAAATACATAAATAAAATGTAAATATATGAAAAGTACATAGAAAAATGTATTATGAGAAGCTAGGCATTATTTTTATACCAAATAAACTTATCCTTTAACTCCAGTTTCCATGAACTATTGGAAGTACCTTCATGCCATACTTCATTAAATTCATTGAAAATTCTGTAAAGGTAGTGATGATTATTACCTTTAGTCTATAGTTGAGGAAACCAAGGCACAGAGAGAATGTTACTTGTTTTATGAAAACTTGATACTAAGGTGTGGAGTCCACATGGTTTGATTCTAGGCTTTATAGTTCTAACTACTATGCAAAATTTAATTAAAATTTCATTCCTTTTTTTTTTTTTGACAGGCAGAGTGGACAGTGAGAGAGAGAGACAGAGAGAAAGGTCTTCCTTTGCTGTTGGTTCACCCTCCAATGGCCGCCGCGGCCAGCGCGCTGCGGCCGGCGCACCGCACTGATCCGATGGCAGGAGCCAGGAGCCAGGTGCTTTTCCTGGTCTCCCATGGGGTGCAGGGCCCAAGCACCTGGGCCATCCTCCACTGCACTCCCTGGCCACAGCAGAGGGCTGGCCTGGAAGAGGGGCAACCGGGACAGAATCCGGCACCCCGACTGGGACTAGAACCCGGTGTGCTGGCGCCGCTAGGCGGAGGATTAGCCTAGTGAGCCGCGGCGCCGGCCAAAATTTCATTCTTATGTATTTAATTTAAATATCAGATGGAACTATAATGTAAGTTGCCTTTGAAAAAATAGCAGTTGGTGCAGATTACACTTATTTTGAAATGATGATAGTAATGCAATCCAAATGAATCACAGCTACATAAAAATATAAAAAGATGCCTCTATTATCTAGTTTGTATCTTCATCTTCCTCTCTTTCACAGTCAAAAGCAGACAATATGGGCTAGGTTCTCAAATACAGAGAACAATTCAATATCAAATGCCCATATAAAGTAAGGCACCAATCAAAGAAGAGTGGGTAGACTGCCTAGCTGTATACTAACAAAATAGTGTATTTTTTTGCTAAAGAGTTTGCAATCAGGAGTTGTACATATAAAGTACAGTTAATGTAAGAAGACTTATACTCTTACTTCCAAAATTGGTATAAGGTCATGGGTATATTTTTGTTCATCTTTAATTATACTTGGTTAGTATTTCTAAGGTAGAAGGGAGCATTTCTTCTCCAAAACCCATTAAAAGGGAAATGGCAATGCCCCTAGTATGGAATAAGTCCATTTTGGTACATCTGCAATAGAATGACGGATTGAAGGCTAACACTGTGAACTGGATCATAGGATCTCTGATTCATATGATCCACTTGTTCATAATGTCTGAGTGACAATGAGGGAGTGAAAGTCATGAAAAGTTTTGTGTTGGTTACATTTCCTCTGTAAACAAAGTATGATTTTTATACAGATGATATTTGCTATCAAATGCTGAAAGTAGCATTTCCCAAACTTTAATTTGTGTAATGAGAGTTGGGAATAAATGGCCTGTGAACAAAGGAATACTCTAATCAAATTAATTTGGGAAATGTTGATGCTACATTCCCTCTTACTGATTCATAATGAACCTCAGCATATCAAGAAGTCAGAGGAATTATACAGTTTATATAAATGAATAACATTGTTATTTCAGTGTTCTTAACTTTTTGACTTCAGAATCCAATATTATGGAACACTATTTTAACAATTTCTGGCACTTTGTGCATATATCAGTGCTATATTAAACACAAATTGAGAAAAACTGATGTATGGAAAATGCTTTTGAACATAGGCAGTTCTAGGATAGTATTGTACCTTTTCTTAGTTATCAGTTTTTCAGCTCTGAGTCAGTTATTTAAAATCTCTAAGTTGTATGGCTACAATAACGTCTACATTGTAGTGAAGTTTTAAATATTAAACTAAATAATGCACAAAAAGCACCATGTGTCTTGCTTTGTCTTTAACAGAGTATAAGCCAACCAGCTCCAGATGTACATGTGATAGGGCTTCCAGCCTATCCCTTTAAAATATGACCAGTCCTCTGGACCTTGCAAAGCAATCATTTTCTAGGCCACCTCAAAACACCATAGGACAGATAGCAAGAGAAGAATTCCCATAAGCAGCTCTGTGCCCATATGTCAACTCTGAGGAAAATGCAGAAGATGAGCCTTTATCCATGTTACCCCCATAACATTGTGGTTACTTTTCTTGAGGAGGGAATGTTAAGGTAACTAGGTAGACAGACATGAACCTATGTGCATTATGAGAGGCAGAAGAGAAATGGTAATTTCTATATTATGGAACAAGGAAGCAAGCCTTGGAAGCAAATCAGAATTTACACATCAAAAGTCTTATCATTGTTCAATACTTTGGTTGATGTGTCCTAGAACTCTCCCTAAGGGCAGCTCAGGGGAATTTCATCTGTCCTTCAACAAGGTGGCTATTATGAAGTTCTGGGAGGAATCCCATACCAGAAGGCCTTCCACCCAGCAATCTCCCAGAAAAAGTGTAGGGGGGGGGGTGGAGAAGGCCCATACTAACATCCATAAAAACTCTAGTCTGATGCAGATGGAGCTCTAAGTTCTTTACCAAGATGCCTTCTTTTTCTGTCAGGTGTACTCTGTTCATTATTTCTCTTCATTAAACTTTTCTGGCATGCTTGTTGCGAAAAAATAATGTATAAAGGTTTTAAGCTCTCAAACAATGTAACTTTTATGTACCATGCCCTCCATATTATGTGTCTTGCTCTTTATCATTATCTGTACATACTCTCTATAAACACAAATATTCCCCTTAATGTTATGTCCCAAGGTTGTTTTACTGACCATGAAGTAATATTCCTCAGCTCCTCTGCACTACCACACAACTATATCATACTTTTTTCTATGTATTAGGTTGCTCTGGTTATCAATTTGCTTATAGTTATCCTATTATCAGCCCAACTTCAGATATCCCTCTTCTTCTTTTACATTAAACTCACTTACAAAGAGAATTATTGCATTCTTCCTCATTCATTTGTTGCTTGCCTTGAAAAAAAGAAAAACATGTAAACTAGCAATATTTATACTGTTCAAAAAGCATTAAAGTAGATAAAGATATAAATATAACATTGGAAAGGTAAATGTAACTCTTCTAGGACATGTGGAAATGTTTCATAGAGGTGTTTACTGTTTTGAGAATCAAAATGATGAATAGGAGTTTGTAAGGCAGACAAGTGGCATGAAGTATACATTATTTTTTAAGATTTATTTATTTATTTATTTGAAAGAGTTAGAGAGAGAGGAGAAGACAGAAAGAGAGAGAGATATAGAAAGAGAGAGAGAATGAGAATCTTCCATCTGCTGGTTCACTCCCCAGATGGCCACAATGGCAGGGGCTCGGTCAGGCCAAAGGCAGGAGCCAGGAGCTTCTTCCACGTCTCCCACATGGGTAGCAGTTGGACCACATTTCTTTGCCTTCCTCAGGCTATTAGCAGGGAGCTGGATTGGAAGTAGAGCAGCCAGCACAACTGGCACCCATATGGGATGTCAGCATTGCTGGTGGCAGCTTTACCCTATGCCTCAATGCAGGCCTCACATTTTTTCTTTTTAAGTCAAAAGTGTAGTTGCTCTCACTTGTTAATACCCTTCATTAAATAATCCTTTCATCACCATTGACATCTTGAATGGCCTAATTCTGCTGTATCTTTGAGAATTCTAACTCCATGTGAAAGAAATTCTCACATTCAGAATTTCCACATTCAATGCTCTGCTCTCAAGTTTCTCAAAAATCTGAGAAAACATGGAAAGCTATTTCTCAGCACTTCACATCTGAACTGTAAACTCTTATGTATGTAGTGGAACACCAGATATCTTTGCGGATATCTAAACATTTCTAAATTTAACTCCCAATTTTGCTCACAAACATCTGAATATCTATCCTGATAATACTTGGTACGCAATGATTGAAGACAAACCTAGGAGTCATGAAGGGAGTAGCTTCCTCTTTTTTTTTTAAACTTTTATTTAATGAATATAAATTTCCAAAGTACAGCTTATGGATTACAATGGCTCCCCTCCCATAACGTCCCTCCCACCCACAACCCTCCCCTTTCCCACTCCCTCTCCCCTTCCATTCACATCAAGATTCATTTTCAATTCTCTTTATATACAGAAGATCAGTTTAGCATACATTAAGTAAAGATTTCAACAGTTTGCTCCCACACAGAAACATAAAGTGAAAAATACTGTTTGAGTACTAGTTATAGCATTAAATCACAATGTACAGCACACTAAGGACAGAGATCCCACATGAGGAGTAAGTGCACAGTGACTCCTGTTGTTGACTTAACAAATTGACACTCTTGTTTATGGCCTCAGTAATCACCCTAGGCTCTTGTCATGAGCTGCCAAGGTTATGGAAGCCCCCTGAGTTCACCAACTCTGATCATATTTAGACAAGGCCATGGTCAAAGTGGAAGTTCTCTCCTCCCTTCAGAGAAAGGTACCTCCTTCTTTGATGACCCATTCTTTCCACGGGGATCTCACTCACAGAGATCATTCTTTTTTTTTTTTTTTTTTTTTTTTTTTTGCCAGAGTGTCTTGGCTTTCCATGCCTGAAATACTCTCATGGGCTTTTCAGCCAGATCTGCATGCCTTAAGGGCTGATTCTGAGGCAGAGTGCTGTTTAGGACATCTGCCATTCTATGGGTCTGCTGTGTATCTCACTTCCCATGTTGGATCATTCTCTTCCTTTTTCATTCTATCAGCTAGTATTTGCAGACACTATTCTTGTTTATCTGATCCTCCTTTATAGGCCTCTTCCACCAATCCCAACTCTGCTACCCACGCTGAGCATACTGCTCTCCTCCAATCAGGAGCAGGATCAGCTCCTGCAGGTCATCACTCAAGTTGGCGAGAGGCAGCTGGGTAGAAGTTGTTTACTCCCTTCTCAGCGCCATATTGTGGGAGAGCAGATGCATAGAATAAGTCTTAATTCCAGTAACTTAGTCTAGTCCGAGTTGTTCCCCACACTTTGGTTCTTAGTCCTATCATTACGATCAATTGTGAACAGAAATTGATCACTGGGACTAGTGAGATGGCATTGGTACATGCCACCTTGATGGGATTGAATTGGAATGCCCTGGTATGTTTCTAACTCTACCATTTGGGGCAAGTCAGCTTGAGCATGTCCCAAATTATACATCTCTTCCCTCTCTTATTCACACTCTTATATTTAACAGTGATCACTTTTCAGTTAAGTTTCAGCACTTAAGAATAATTGTGTATTGATTACAGTATTCAACCTAAAGTATTAAGTAGAACAAACAAAAAAATACTAAGAGCGATAACGTATTAAGTTGTTCATCAACAGTCAGGGCAAGGGCTGATCAAGTCACCGTTTCTCATAGTGTTCATTTCACTTTAACAGGTTTCCTTTTTGGTGCTCAGTTAGTTGTCACCTATCAAGGAGAACAAGTGGTATTTGTCCCTTTGGGATTGGCTTATTTCACTCAGCATAATGTTTTCCAAATTCCTAACAGGGATCACTTTTCAGTTAAATTTAAACACCTAAGAATAATTGTGTGTTAATTACAGAGTTCAACCAATAGTACTAGAACAAAAAGAATACTAACATGGATAAAGTATTACATTGTACATCAACCGTCAGGACAAGAGCTGATCAAGTCACTGTTTCTCATAGTGTCCATTTCACTTCAACAGGTTTCCCCTTTGGTGCTCAGTTAGTTGTTGCCGATCAGGGAAACCATATGATATTTGTCCCTTTGGGACTTGCTTATTTCACTCAGCATGATGTTTTCCAGATTCTTCCATCTTGTTGCAAATGACCGGGTTTCATTGTTTTTGACTGCTGTATAGTATTCTATAGAGTACATGTCCCATAATTTCTTTATCCAGTCTACTGTTGATGGGCATTTGGGTTGGTTCCAGGTCTTAGCTATTGTGAATTGAGCTGCAATAAACATTAATGTGCAGACAGCTTGTTTGTTTGCCAATTTCATTTCCTTTGGGTTTTCCATGCACAAGATAGCCTGGGCAAGGAGAAAAAGCAGTGCAATTAAAGGCATGAAAGTCACTTAGGAAGCTACTGACAGAGTCTAGGTATGAAATGATTAACCACCTAACTAGCCTGTGCCTGCAGGGATAAAAAGGGTATCAAAGATTCAGAATCTTTTTTAAGAGGCAAATTTCACAAGATCTGAGGACTTATTGGGTGTTGGGGAGGAGGCAGAAATAGGAGTCCTGAATGACTTTTTTTTTCTCTAGTATCCACTGGAAGTTCTTTTTCTTTAAGGTTCTACAGAAAAGAGTTGTTTAAAACCAAATAACACAGATCTGAGAGGTACAAGTTATAGATTGTACCCCATTCCTCCTCATCTAAATAGCAGAATGGAAGAGCGGGAAGCCCAGGTGGCTGAAGTGAGAGGGAAGCAGCAGTGTGGCCCAATATCACAGAGCCAGCTCTGCTCTCTCCCCTAACCCTGCTGGAGCCCCTCTGGCTTGGAGTGGGAAGTAGAGGAAAACATACCCCAGATGCCCCCACTGTTCTCCTCAGATAGCCTCCTTGAGGACTCAACCCATTTTTTTCTGGCCAGAGAAAGAGGCACATGGACAAGTGCAGGCAGGAGAGGTAGGAAGGTGAGTGGCAGGAGTGAAGGCAGAGGTGAGATATATGAGTGAGGCCTACATTGGAGGCCCCTGACACTCCACTCCCACACACACCAGGAGGAGGGCCGAGGAAATCACACCATCCTGCATCAGGTTGGGGAGATGAAGTGAGGGTTAAAGCTGAGGAGCCCCAAAGGGGTGGAGCTGCAGGCCTCAGTTAAAGCCATTCCAGTCACTAGGCTCCAAGTCCTATTCCATCTCAGCACCCACACACTTGACACGGTCCAGCAGCATGGGTTTTCATGACTCACACCTACACCATTACATGCACACAGGTGCTGCTGCTTCCTTTGCAGGTCAGTAGCATCTTCTCTTCGAGCACACCTTCCTCTTGCGCAGGCTACTCACAGTGCATACTGTAACCTCCGGGGATGAGCATGGGTTCGCGGAGCTTGAGGTGCAGGCTGGGCGCAGGCGTAACCTTCCTCCGCCTGTGCTGTGGGTCAGAATGGGGGTCATATCATACCTGTTGAAGTTTCATTAACCAATGAAAGTTACATTGTTTTAAACTTATATATCTGTGCACACACAGCTCTCGCTTCTAAGAATAATTATACCAGATCATCCAAACAACTCATATGTTCTTGATGTCTTCCTCAAACTTTCCAGGTAGAGTAATCACCCTCGTTCACCTTCAGGAGGTTCACTTTAACTGGAAAGTTGCTGTCACTCTCGTTGGTAGCCAGCTCTCATCAAAATGGACACGGCTCTGGGAGCCTTCTGTATCATAGCCTGCTGTGAAGCAGATACTCACGACTTCAGTGTGTATTTAAAAAGCATATGAATCAGTTGTTTTGTGCCAGAAATTGCTAGAGCCTAGAAATCAACAAGTCAGTAAAAAAATATACTTGTCTACAGGTAACAGAAGTGGAAAGGCATACATGTATGTAGAAGATGGTACGATGGCCCTGTAGCAAAATTTTATACGTTACAATGGAGAACGAAGATGAGGTTATGGCATTTAGGAGATACTCAGTAAAGTTTAATTGAATGTATGCTTATCTGCTTTTTGTTGCTGAGTGTGAATATCATACCCTTTATGTGTTATTCAAGCCTCCTTCCCTTCATCTTGAGGAGCCTCTAGTAAACAATGTGCTCTGGAAGAAGAATAAACTCATTTTTGTTCTCCTCTGTCTATTCTTATGTATGTATATTCAGGAATAAATTATACTCTGGCAGAGCACGAACTTTCTGTGCCAAAAGTATTTCTTTTGGTTTCTCTCCTTGCAATTAAACCATGTTTTTCCTTAAGGATATCTTAAAAAGAAATGCTTGGATTTTAAGAGAGCAATAATACAATATGAAAAGAAGCTGTACTGATAATGTACTCCCTAAGAGCTATCTAATGCAAGACACTTTTAAAACATTACATAAAGTAAATATACTCAACATACTGTATGACAATTTAATTTCTAATTTATTTTTACTGTTCCTGTTGATAGGAGAGAATTTTTAATTTCTTTATTCATCATGATCTCATTTATAACAAGGTATATTTTTATTATTTAATATATGAGACTTTATAATGTCAAAAATATCTTTGTTGGACACTAAAATCTCAGTTACACTGTTTTTGAATGAGAGGTCTAAGTTGCTATAAAGTTGCAAAGTATCCTCATACATCTTGTTACAGTTTTAAAGGCATAGGTCTAACAACACTGGGAATGGGTATAGCTATTCCCACTAGAATTTAGTCCTTTTAGGCATATACAGACTAATTTATAGATGTGGATGAGGATATATATGCAAGTATAGACTTTGAAATCATACATGTGAATGAAATTCTTGACTGCACTGACAACTGGTTTGCCAGGAGGCAATGATTTCAATAAGATATGTATAACCATCTCACTTCTCGTTTCTGGGAGAAGTTTATGAAGATTATGAAGGTATGATATATTTGAAAAATAAGGTCCAGTCTAAGCAAGGGTATTAAAATAATTACTTATGGGAGACAGTGGGGAACAATAGGTTAAGCTGCCTCTTGGGACAGCTGTATCTCCTATCAGAGTGCTGGAAAGAGACCTAGATACTCTGCTTCTGATCCAATTTCCAGCTAATGCATCCTGGAAGGCAACGGGTGGTGGCCCAAGTACCTCAGCTTCTGCTACGCATGGGGAGACCTGGATGGAGTTCCAGGTCCCAGGCATTGGCCTGGTCCATCCCTGGCTGTAGCAAGCTTTTGGGGAGTGAGCCAGCAGATTGAAAATATCTGTCTCTTTCTATTTGTCTGTGTCTGTCATTCTTTCTTTCAAGTAAATGAAAATAAACATAAAATAATCACTTAATAGTGATATCACTGGATATACAAGAATCAAATGAATTTGAAAAAGATGATCAAGTAGAATGATTTTCTAATTTACATATATATGTATATAAATTAGATTATATAAAATATATTGAGTTCCTATTGTGTATACATCATTCTTAGATTGTAGAGGCAGTAACCATGCTGGATCTAGACCAGAACTTCTGCACTGCAGTGTAATATGTTCTGGGCCAATCTCAGCTCAGCCACCAGCCTGCCAAATCCATGGTATAACTAGCAGCAGAGCATGGATCTCCAGGTCCTGTACATTCCAAGCAATGCCCAAAGTCATCATTGTAGACGAAAGCATCATCCCTAACAGGACAGGGAGCTTGAATCCTAAATTCCTCCAAAAAGAAAATAATTCATATAAAATGTTATATAACAAAGATGCTATGTTACCAAAGAGTAACATATGACATATTCAGGAATTCTATATTGAATGTATGCATTTTGTAGTACTGTAGTCTCATATGCCAATGCAAAAAAATAGCTAGTTTCTGAATATTTGTATGTGGAGTTCAGAAAAACCATTTAGGTCAATATTTTTTTGAAGATTTATTTATTTATTTATTTGAAATCAGAGTTACATAGAAAGAGAAAGACAGGGAGAAACACCAGTCCTCCATCTGCTGGTTCACTCCGCAGATGGTTGAAATGGCCAGGGCTGGGCCAAGTCAAAGCCAAGAGTCAGGAGCTTCTTCCAGGTCTTCATGTGGATGGCCATCTTAGGCCATCTTCTACTGCTTTTCTAAGGCCATTAGCAGGAAGCTGTAGAGGGAAAGAGGGCAGTATGGTTGACTTTTTAGAGTTGTACATATGAAATAGACGAAATCTGTTCTCTTTATAGTAATAAAAAGAAAAGAGATAAATATTACATTGAACTTGTGACATATGCATGCTAGTAAAAGAAAGTGCCTTGAGCAAAAACAAATCAAAAGAAACAGATCACCTGGGACATGTCCCAGGCAGAGGCTTTACTCTCCACACCACAACGTTGGTCCCTTGGAGCTACTTTTATCCTTAAAAATTATATGGAAGAATGAAGAGCTGAGAGCTGGTTTTAATTACACAATAACAAACTCAATTTGTCATATATATGAGATGTCTTTCCTCAGATTACTAAAGTATGCCTACAAAAATATTTTTATCAATGCGTTGGAAGTAAAAAACATGAATCCTATGTCTTGGTCCAAACACAGCGAGTGTTCAAAATTAATATTTAAGGAAATTAAAATTGACTGTTATGAACAAACGCAAAACACCCAGAAGTAGAGTTGACCTTGTCTTGGGTTTGCTGTGATAACAGAATATAATATTTAAAAATGATCAGTATATCATATAAGTGTCTTTGTATTCACAAAGTAATGCAGTAGTTCAGTTTCATCTGATTTTTAGCTTCAACATTTGTTCTCCCTTGTAAATATATAGCCATTAAATAAAAGTAAACTTTTATTTTAAAAAAAGACTATTTCATTTTGTTTTATAGCACTTAACATTAAAATCATTGCTCGTAAGCAGTCAAATTGCCTCTCCAGAGGTATTAGCTGTGCAGAAACATATGTATTCATTCATTTGGCAAATGTTTCATTACAAATGCTGTTATATGGGGATATAATACAAAAATTAGAGCCACAAAGATGAATAAAACTGCCCTTTCACTCATGACTCATAAACCTCGCTGTGATTGGGACAAGGAAAATAGAAAATATGCAATTCAGTAAAGAACTATAATAGAAACTAGAGGTGAGTGCAATAGGTTTTATTGGCCCACAAAATGTGCACGTAATTAAGGTTTGGGTGGAGAAAATGTGCTAAGGTTGCTGATGGGAGAAGGTGGTAATGCCCAAGCTAAGTGGTTTTTTTAAGAATTTTTTATTTATTTGAAAGGCAGAGTTACAGAAATGCAGAGACAGAGGCAGAGAGAGAGAGAGAAATAGAGAGAGAGAGAGGTCTTCCATCTGCTGGTTCACTCCCCAGATGGCTGCAGCGGCCGGAGCTGTGCTGAGCCAAAGCCAGGAGCCAGGAGTTTCTGTGTCTCCCACGTGGGTGCCAGGGTCCAAGGACTTGGGCCGTCTTCTACTGATTCCCCAGGCCATAGCAGAGAGCTGGATTGGAAGTGGAACATCCAGGACTTGAACCAGTGCCCATATGGGATACTGCCATTGTAGGCAGTGACTTTACCCGCTACACTACAGTGCCAGCCCCCCAAGCTAAGTCTTCTATGACCATTAGAACTGAATCAGGCATGTAAAGCCAAGACAATGTGGCAAAAAAATGGCCTAAATGAAAGGTCTCTGTGAGTGAGATCCCAGCAGGAAGAATGGGCCAACAAAGAAGGAGGTACCTTTCTTTGAAGGGAGGAGAGAACTTCCACTTTGAAGATGGCCTTGTCTAAATATGATTAGAGTTCGTGAACTCAAGAGACTTCCATAGCCTTGGCAGCTCATGACAAGAACCTCGGATGATTACTAGTGTCATAAATAAGAGTATCAATTGTTAAATCAACAATGGGAGTCACTGTGCACCTGCTCCCCATGTAGGACCTCTGTCCTTAATATGTTGTACTATGCGAATTAATGGTAAAACTACTACCAAAACAGTACTCTATACTTTGTGTGCCTTTGTGGGTGCAGTCTGTTGAAATCTTTACTTAGTATATATTAAGTTGATATTCTGTATATAAAGAGAATTAAAAATGAATCATGATGAAGAATGGGATGGGAGAGGGAGTTGGAAAGGGGATGGTTGCGGGTGGGATGGAGGTAATGGGGAGACCACTATAATTCAAAAGTTGTACTTTGGAAATTTATATTTATTAAATAAAAGTTAAAAAAGAATTAAATAAAGCAAAACAACAGGGTAATGCCATTCCAGGGAGAAAGGTCATTAGGTACAAGCACATTGATGTCAAACTAAGGGATAGTCAGTGTGGGAAAATTGAAAAAGACAAACAAGAACTTCAATAGGATAGCAAAGTTTATTTCGAACCTAATGTGATGTTGTACAGGCTCATTAAAGAATTAATTTCAGAAAAAAACTTTATACACATAGTATATTTCTTTCCACATGTAATTCATATATTTCCCAATAGAATCTGGAGATTCCTGAGTTATTATTCTCAATTTTACCCACTTGAGAAATTTCAAATAGCCCAACTTTTACAAATATTTGCAGATGAGTATTATTTAATATAGCATTCATGTGTTTAGTAATAAAATTGTCCCAATCCTGAGCTTTTCAAGCTGACTTTTTTCTTCACTCATACTGGTTTCTTTCTACTACTTGCTTTTTGGGATTTTTAAAATTGTCATTAATGGATGTTAAATTGTGTCAAGTGCTTCTTCAGTGTCTATTGAGATGTTCTTCTGGTTTGTCAATCTTTGTTGATATAGTGAATTATTCTGATTGATATTTGAATGCTGAAACAGCCTTGTATACCCAAGATAAATCCTAGTGTATCATAATAGAAGATTGCAGCTTTCTGAATAATAGCACATGGCAGCACCACTTAAACAAGCACAAAGATCTCATTATTTTGAACTTGTCACCGTGTGTTCTAAAACACCTCTGGGGAAGCTTTCTGCCTTCAGAAAATAAAACCCAGTTTCTCCACAAAAAAAAAAAAAAAAAAAAAAAAAACCTTCAAAATATGAGACATACTTACTCCAAACTATCATTTCAGGCTCATTTTCCCTCCCCCTCATACTCCAAATGTACATGCCATGCCAGAATTCCTTGCTATTACCCAAATATGCTCTGTAGTATTTTAGATTTGTTCATGTATTCTCTGTCTGGAATTCCCTCTGCATCTCACCCCTTATGGTCACCTTCCTTAATATCTAACACATTCCATCTTTTTATACTATTGCAACTTTTCCCTAACTTATCACTTATTGAATAGTGGCAATGAATACTAAAACCAACAGAACTTTGTTCAAATTCAATCCCTGTCTTTTTACTGTCTGTGAAACCATACACCAGTTACTTAACTATTCTAAGCTTCTGTTCTTTCATCTGTAAAATGAGAATAGTGGTAATACTTACGTGTTAGTGTTGTTGGGACAATTAAATGACATATTGATTTTAACACACTTAACACCCCTGCCTTGTACATAGTAAGCACTAGTAAACTAGTTCTTATCATTAGTATTTCTCTCCTTTCTTAAATTTGTGCCTCTAAGAACCATGTCCGAATGTATTCAGAATTTATTATGGGCTTTGTAAATGCAGGAACTTAATAAACTGAATTGAGAAAAGGGAGATGCAGCCAGTTTCCTAGTAGGTCAATAGATGTGTAGTTAGATGAGGACTTGTACTGAACCAATAGTTCTTATCCAAACATAGCTAACTAGACTCAAACTTGTTATTTCACCTAGTTTCCATAGCATTTTGTAAGGATGGAGTTGAGTGCTATGTGACTTCTTAAGGAATTTTAGACTATGAAACATGATAAGGCTTTTTTACTAACTGAAAAATGTTTGTAGGAAATCCAGAGTTTACATAAACTGGTTCTTGTTTTTCATTTTTCCTATATTTAGAATTCACTGAGTGAAATAATTTTTAGTCACATTTGAATGGAAACCTATAGTGAAACTACAAATTAGGATAGAATACTAGCTTCTTGACATATTTGTTCAAAATGCAATTTTCCTCTTCTCTCAATATAATTTACTAAATAAGTACAGTCTAATTACATGTCAAATATTTCTTTTCTTTTTGTAATACATTGAGATATTTCTACCATTTAGTAATTATGTGAATCTGGCCAACTAGGAATCATATACCAACTGCTGAAGATCCCAGTAAGTCTCCTCTATACAAGAAGCTTAAGGGAATGTTGAAACATACATACATCCATTAGAGCTGGCTGACAGAGGGAGCAATGCCCAAATGGTGAAAAATGCTCAGAGTAGCTTTAAAAGCACAAAGCCATTTTTTAAATCAAATTAAGTATATTAGTTATGATATTTGAAATTACTATTTAGATAAATGTTTTCTATTTAGAACACACTGTGTAGGTCACCATATCAATACAGTCCTGTATTAAGAATGTATCAATTTACTTACATCATAGAAAACAGAACAAAAGAACAGATATTAAGATATTTCCAGTAGTCTTTGAGTGATTCTCAGTGGGCATTATTGGTGGTCATTTTGAGAGAAGCTAAGGGAGAAACTGTCAAAATAAGTTTGGGGTAACCATGACTGAACACATGCTGATTTCAGAACTTAATAATCTATTATCTTTATTGTACTATTATTGATTGTGTTATTTTAAATTCCAGAACCCTCCCTATGCCCATGTAAGAGTAGTGTGCTCCCAAATTCAAACTGGAGTAAAAGTGTGTGATTTGTCTTGGAGAGTAGAAGAAGATGGCCATAACAATAAGACAGTTTCAAATTTAGGGCTCAAGGGACTCACATGTTTACACTTATGTTTGGAACTCTCCTGTTGCCAGAATAAGAACATGACTCAGGTCATGAGATTAGAACAAAAAGAATGACAGAAAATGGAATGGATTTGGTACCACGGCAGAACCCAGCCTAGATTGGTTGACCTCTAAATGTATAAGCAAGCAAAATTTAGATTAACAGAGATGTCCAGCAGAGTTCAGTTTGATTGACTGATCAACTGGATTGTGAAATACACCAATGATTACTATTTATGTCAATGAGGTGGTGTGGTTGTTTGTCACATCATGTATTGTGGCCCTAGTTAATGTATAAATTCCGTTCAAGACATGTAAAAATGTTTACTGCCATAATAAAAAATTTTATTGTCATGAGTGAAGAAATCAGATCTATAGAATGCATCTACTCAAAATTGTTTTATTTCCATACTTCTTAAATATCATGCCTCTAAAACTTAACTACACTCTCTAATAAACTTGATTTTCATAGGCCACATTGTGGCACAGAGGGTAAAGCCACAGCCTGTGATGCTGGTATTCCATATGGGCACCAGTTTTTGTCCCTGCAGCTCCACATCCAAATTAGCTCCTTGATAATAGCTTGTGAAAGTAGTGAATCATGGTCCAAGTGTTTGGACTCCTGCCATTCATGTAGGAGACTTGGACTGAGTTCTGAGCTCATGGTTTCAGCCTGGCCCAACCCTGGTTGTTTGACCCTTTGGAGAGCTAACTAGTGAATGGAAGATTCTCTCTCTCTCTCTCTCTCTCTCTCCCCCCCTCCTTCACTCCCTCCTTCCCCCTTCCCCCTCCCTCTCTCCTTCTCTTTACATATAAATGAATATTTCTAAGAAATTTATTATTAATAATTAAACCAATTAAAAGAATCTTTGTGCAAATTATAATCTTTATATTGAAAGTGTGTGTGTGTGAGAGAGAGAAAGCATTTTTATGCTATTTTACTCCCTAAATGGTTGCAACAGCAAGGGCTGGACCAGGCCAAAACCAGGAGCCAGGAACTGCATTAGGGTCTCTCACATGGGTGATAAGGACCTGGGTCATTTTCCACTATCTTTCTCGACCCATTCAATTGGAGATGGTTTGAAAGCAGAGCAGCAGCGACTTGAACTGGAATTCTGATAAGGGAAGCTGGCTTTGCAAGTAGAAGTTTAATAAGCTGCACCCCAGTGCCACATCCTCCACACATGCTAAATTCAAAAAGCAAGATTTGCTATTTTTTTAACTTTTATTTAATGAATATAAATTTCCAAAGTACAGCTTATGGATTACAATGGCTTCCCCCCCATAACGTCCCTCCCACCCACAACCCTCCCCTTTCCCACTCCCTCCCCCCTTCCATTCACATCACGATTCATTTTCAATTCTCTTTATATACAGAAGATCAGTTTAGCATGTTTATGGCATCAGTAATCACCCGAGGCTCTTGTCATGAGCTGCCAAGGCTATGGAAGCCCCCTGAGTTCACTGACTCTGATCATATTTAGACAAGGCCATGGTCAAAGTGGAAGTTCTCTCCTCCCTTCAGAGAAAGGTACCTCCTTCTTTGATGACCCATTCTTTCCACTGGGATCTCACTCGCGGAGATCATTCTTTTTTTTTTTTTTTTTTTTTTGCCAGAGTGTCTTGGCTTTCCATGCCTGAAATAGTCTCATGGGCTTTTCAGCCAGATCTGCATGCCTTAAGGGCTGATTCTGAGGCCAGAGTGCTGTTTAAGACATCTGCCATTCTGTGGGTCTGCTGTGTATCTCACTTCCCATGTTGGATCGTTCTCTCCCTTTTTTATTCTATCAGCTAGTATTTGCAGACACTATTCTTGTTTATGTGATCCCTTTGGTTCTTAGTCCTACTGAGATGACCCTATGATTTTCTTCCTTTATCTGTTGATATGGTAAATTACTCCAACTAATATCTGAATATTGAAGTAGCCTTGTATGCCCATTATAAACCCCACTTGGTCATGATGCATTACCCTTTTGAAATGTTGAATGAATTTTGCTGAGGATTTGGGGTTGATATTTATGAGGAATATAGTGCGATTTTCCTTAGTTGTCACATCATTGGTTTTCTTATTAGCGTAATGTTACTCTCAGAATTGAATTAGAAAGGCTTCCTTCCTATTATGTATTCTGGAAGAATTTCTGCAAAGTTATTACTTTTTTCTTGATAATTTCATTATATTTGCCAGTGAAGCCACCTGGACCATAATTTTTCCTTTTTCGGAAGTTTCTATGCTATAAATTCAATTTCTTAGAATTGCACGGCATTATTAGGTTATCTGGCCTCCCTCAGTAAGCTTTGGGAGCTTTTACCTTTTGAGGATTTTATCCATCTCATTTAAATTATAGAATTTATCACCATAGTGTTGTCTTGTTTTTCATTATTATCCTTTTAATATATTTTTCTTTTATTCTTCATATTTATACATTTTATCTTCTTTTTTCTTGGTCAGTCTGGCTGGAAGTTGTTCAATTTTATTGATTTTCAAAGGAACTTTCCCTTGATTTTGTTGATTCTTTTTTGTTTTTGTATCTCAGTTCTACTCTCTTCTATTTATATTTTTCACATCCTTGTTTTTTTCTTAAATATGGGTATCCTTTGTTGAAATCTGAAGTCAGAAACCAGAATTGACATATTCTCTAGAAAAGTCCATTTTAAAAAAGAATTACTTACGTGATTCTTAGGTGCATCTAGGTTTGGAGTCCAAATGAAGCATAATACTAAAGTATGCATTTTTGCAGTTAAACCTCTATTTTTCCATGTTCACTTCAGATAAATTCTTAGAAGTAGAATAGCTATATCTTAGCTAATGCACGTTTTTAGGGTTTTTGATACTTGCTTCTGGATCATTGCCAGAGATCCATCAGATAACTTTTCTAATTTGTTCTATCAATATTCCCATTCTCAATTCCATTGCCAGTGTGAGTTATTATAATTTTCTTTTATTTTGCAAATGTAATAGGTGAAATTGTGTTTCTAGTTACATTACTTTATTATTTTTGAAAATGAACTTTTTCATATTTTATCTTATCTTCATGTTGGACTTCTATTTACTTTTCTTGAATTCATACATTTGCCAACTTAGAGGAAATGTTGCTCTTGTACTTACTGATTTGCAATATGACTTTATGTAGTAGGGATTTTTTTCTGCTTTGTCATATGACTTCAATTTTCTTTTCATCGTAGTTTTTCCTTATATAAGGTTTTACTGGTTTGCTGAATTTTGTTACAACATGTATGGCAGCCTTCCTTTTCCTTTTCCTATGAAACTGTCATGGCATTTTAATTATGTATTTATAACTGATATATGAGCCATCTGTCAAGAATTCCCACTTTGTTTCACTGAATGAATTTTTTTCTGTGATAACAGTATGCTATTAAAATTAGTTTGTATTTTAAGTATCCTCTAATTTTTTCATTTACACATTTTTGATGAATCACATGCATTTATTCTTCCTGAAAAAAGAAGATTAATTTCAAATTACAGAAATTCATTATTCTTTTTGCATTTAGTAAATGCAGCAATTTAAAAAATGAAAATTTATATACTATGGAGTCTTCATATTAAGTAACAAGACAAATATATTACTTTATTATCATGCAGCTTTATTTAAGGTTTTGTGACATTTTGGTGTATTTAAATTTTTAAAATTTTTTTAGGATTATAAAATAATTAGCATTTGATTTTTTCCCTTTTCATCCTTAACACCTTTTTCACAAATTTTTTATTTATGGTCTTTACTAATACTTATATCCCTGGCCCCCAAATACACCATATGTTTTTGACAAAATGGACAAATAGAAATGAAAAATGGAAAGGAGTGCAAATGCTGAGACAAATTGATATCTAAGGAAAGACTGGTTGTGCTTTAGGGCCTTGGACAGGGTGCTTGATGAAAATTTGACTCATTGGTTCAATAAACTAGCTTAATTGATTCAGAGTTTGGTGTAACAGATTGTTAGCTCCTGTCTCCAGGCGGTAGTTAGTATAAGCCTGGCATTTCACTGTGATGATGAGGAAAAACTCCTTTCAGCAACATGAAAAGCCATTAGGGTTAAGAAGGAAAGAGAAGGTGCTGAGCAGTGTGAAAAACTGTAATGGAAAGTAATCTGAGTCTCCATGAGAGGTATCCTTATTATTAATGAGTTTGAGAACTTGATGGAATTGTACAGGATTATATGTGATTTAATTTATGCATGTATTTCAAAAACTAAAAGAAAAACAAAAGAATATAGACAACTCCCGGTAAAGAATAGCAAATGTTTAAAGAGATAGATCTGTATGCCCTGATTGGACATTATACAATGTATATATGTACTGAAATGTCATATGGTGCTCCACAAATATGTACAATGGTTATATCAGTTAAAACATTTTGAAATTACATTTGTGTACATACATATGAATATGGACACTTGAAAAGTATATTAATTACTTTTTTTCTTTTTTTTTTGCTTTCAAACTTTTATTTAATGAATATAAATTTCCAAAGTACAGCTTATGGATTACAATGGCTTCCCCCCCACAACGTCTCTCCCACCCACAACCCTCCCCTTTCCCACTCCCTCTCCCCTTCCATTCACATCAAGATTCATTTTCAATTCTCTTTATATACTGAAGATCGGTTTAGCATACATTAAGTAAAGATTTCAACAGTTTGCTCCCACACAGAAACATAAAGTGAAAAATACTGTTTGAGTACTAGTTATAGCATTAAATCTCAATGTACAGCACACTAAGGACAAAGATCCTACATGAGGAGTAAGTGCACAGTGACTCCTGTTGTTGACTTAACAAATTGACACTCTTGTTTATGGCATCAGTAATCACCCGAGGCTCTTGTCATGAGCTGCCAAGGCTATGGAAGCCCCCTGAGTTCACTGACTCTGATCATATTTAGACAAGGCCATGGTCAAAGTGGAAGTTCTCTCCTCCCTTCAGAGAAAGGTACCTCCTTCTTTGATGACCCATTCTTTCCACTGGGATCTCATTCGCAGAGATCTTTCATTTAGGTTTTTTTTTTTTTCCCCAGAGTGTCTTGGCTTTCCATGCCTGAAATACTCTCATGGGCTTTCAGCCAGATCCGCAAGCCTTAAGGGCTGATTCTGAGGCCAGAGTGCTGTTTAGGACATCTGCCATTCTGTGGGTCTGCTGTGTATCTCACTTCCCATGCTGGATCATTCTCTTCCTTTTTTATTCATTCAGCTAGTATTTGCAGACACTATTCTTGTTTATGTGATCCCTTTGGTTCTTAGTCCTATCATTATGATCAATTGTGAACAGAAATTGATCACTGGGACTAGTGAGATGGCATTGGTACATGCCACTTTGATGGGACTGAATTGGAATTCCCTGGTATGTTTCTAATTCTACCGTGTGAAGGAAGTCAGCTTGAGCATGTCCCGAATTGCACATTTCTTCCCTCTCTTATTCCCACTCTTATATTTAACAGTGATCACTTTTCAGTTAAGTTTCAGCACTTAAGAAGAATTGTGTATTGATTACAGTATTCAACCAAAAGTATTAAGTAGAACAAACAAAAAAAACACTAAGAGGGATAACATATCAAGTTGCTCATCAACAGTCAGGGTGAGGGCTGATCAAGTCACCGTTTCTCATAGTGTTCATTTCATTTAATAGGTTTCCTTTTTGGTGCTCAGTTAGTTGTCACCTATCAAGGAGAACAAGTGGTATTTGTCCCTTTGGGATTTGCTTATTTCACTCAGCATAATGTTTTCCAAATTCCTAACAGGGATCACTTTTCAGTTAAAATTTAAACACCTAAGAATAATTGTGTGTTAATTACAGAACTCTGCAATATTAATTACTTTTTAAAAAGACTTCCTCGATGGGATTGAATTGGAATCTCCTGGTATGTTTCTAACTCTACCGTTTGGGGCAAGTCAGCTTGAGCATGTCCCAAATTGCACATCTCTTCCCTCTCTTATTCCCACTCTTACATTTAACAGCAATCACTTTTCAGTTACGTTTCAACACTTAAGAATAACTATGTATTGATTACAGTATTCAACCAAAAGTAATAAGTAGAACAAACAAAAAAATACTTGGAGGGATAACTTATTAAGTTGTTTATCAACAGTTAGGGCAAGGGCTGATCAAGTCACCGTTTCTCATAGTGTTCATTTCACTTTAACAGGTTGCCTTTTTGGTGCTCGATTAGTTGTCACCAATCAGGGAGAACAAACGATATTTGTCCCTTTGGGATTGGCATATTTCACTCAGCATAATGTTTTCCAAATTCCTAACAGGGATCACTTTTCAGTTAAATTTAAACACCTAAGAATAATTGTGTGTTAATTACAGAGTTCAACCAATGGTACTAGAACAAAAAAAAAAATACTAAAATGGATAAAGTATTACATTGTACATCAACAGTCAGGACAAGAGCTGATCAAGTCACTGTTTCTCATAGTGTCCATTTCACTTCAACAGGTTTCCCCTTTGGTGCTCAGTTAGTTGTTGCCGATCAGGGAGACCATATGATATTTGTCCCTTTGGGACTGGCTTAATTCACTCAGCATGATGTTTTCCAGATTCCTCCATCTTGTTGCAAATGACCAGGTTTCATTGTTTTTGACTGCTGTATAGTATTCTATAGAGTACATGTCCCATAATTTCTTTATCCAGTCTACTGTTGATGGGCATTTAGGTTGGTTCAATCCCATCAAGGTGGCATGTACCAATGCCATCTCATTAGTGATTACTGATGCCATAAACAAGAGTGTCAATTTGTTAAGTCAACAACAGGAGTCACTGTGCACTTACACCTCATGTAGGATCTTTGTCCTTAGTGTGCTGTACATTGAGATTTAATGCTATAACTAGTACTGAAACAGTATTGTTCACTTTGTGTTTCTATGTGGTTGCAAACTGTTGAAACCTTTACTTAATATATGCTAAACTGATCTTCTGTATATAAAGAGAATTGAAAATGAATCTTGACGTGAATGGAAGGGGAGAGGGAGCGGGAAAGGGGAGGGTTGCGGGTGGGAGTAAGTTATGGGCGGGGAAGCCATTGTAATCCATAAGCTGTACTTTGGAAATTTATATTCATTAAATAAAAGTTAAAAAGAAAATAGAAAAAGACTTCCTGAAAGCATTTTCTGAAACTAATAATTCCTATGGTACTTTTATCGTGCATCTGGTTTTTAATTATATACATTTTAACACTGAATTATATATACCCTTTTCTTTTGGAGTACTGGTGTTGTGAATGTTATTTCGTCTTCCAATTAAAGTTATAAAACCACTGAAGGCATTCAAACATGATCTTTAAAACATTTATAGAAAATGCATACTTTAAAATAGTTGTGCCTGGATTTCATAGTAAACTTATCATTTAATTTCATTTTCCATTAACCTTTTGAAGTACCCTTATATACAGAGAGATACTATGTGGCACTGCATCACTGAAGTCCTCCATAATAATGCATTAATCCATTTGGATTAAAAAATTGCTGAATTTGGCCGGAGCCATGTCTCACGAGGCTAATCCTCCACCTTGCGGCGCCGGCACCCCGGGTTCTAGTCCCTGTCGGGGCGCCGGATTCTGTCCCGGTTGCTCCTCTTCCAGGCCAGCTCTCTGCTGTGGCCAGGGAGTGCAGTGGAGGATGGCCCAAGTGCTTGGGCCCTGCACCCCATGGGAGACCAGGAGAAGCACCTGGCTCCTGCCATCAGATCAGCTGCAGCGCGCCGGCCGCGGCGGCCATTGGAGGGTGAACCAACGGCAAAGGAAGACCTTTCTCTCTGTCTCTCTCTCTCTCTCTCATTGTCCACTCTGCCTGTCAAAAAAAAAAAAAACCTGCTGAATTTTACTTGTTTGTTCATTTTTTTTGCAATAGCAAATACAGATGCTTAGATCTGCATTTAGATAACCCATTGATTGTTGCATGAAAGCTAAATTTAAAGAATATGAGAAAAGCAGAGATACCATTGCAGCAGTGTAGAGAAGATTCAACGAAAATTTGGCTTAGGCCAGTGGCAGTAGACATGAAGAATAGGGGAAAGATGTGAGGCCTGCTTAATGAGTAAAATATTCATCTAGTATAATGCAGCAGTATAGCCAGCGCCGCTACTCACTAGGCTAATCCTCTGCCTAGAGGCGCCTGCACACCGGGTTCTAGTCCCGGTCAGGGTGCCGGATTCTGTCCCGGTTGCCCCTCTTCCAGGCCAGCTCTCTGCTGTGGCCAGAGAGTGCAGTGGAGGATGGCCTAGGTGCTTGGGCCCTGCACCCCATGGGAGACCAGGAGAAGCACCTGGCTCCTGCCATCGGATCAGCGCGGTGCGCCGGCTGCAGCGGCGGCCATTGGAGGGTGAACCAACGGCAAAGGAAGACCTTTCTCTCTGTCTCTCTCTCTCTCACTGTCCACTCTGCCTGTCAAAAAAATAATAATGCAGCAGTATAAAATATGCTCTTAAGGATAATTCTTAGAATAGACTGGAAAGTCAGAAAATCTCTCAAAGGAAGACTGATTGATGATTCTAGGTACATGTACACACAAAAAATTTTCAACTAATGATATCTCTGTTTTTTCCTCCTTGATGTGTGAAACTATTTAAAAGAAGACATTGGTGAATTATTTTCTAGTATCACAGAAATTATTTCCCCTGATGTACAAAATGATGACACTAGAGAATAATAATAATAATAATAATAAAAGCTAGACTTGAAACCATTACTTAAGGCCTTGCTCATGTTTTAGATCCTCAAAATGTTGGTTTTAAAGTCTTATTTCTTTACCTCGTTTTCCTCATCTGTAAAATTAGGATAATATACTAAATTTCTCTCCCTCCAAAGAGAGTCCGGACCTTATATCTTGGAAGTTGATTTTCCATAAAATCAAGGTTGGGCATAGTTGTTTTACATACTCTGGCTTCAAGGTATTTCTCAATGTTAAAATCTTTCTTCTCCTTACTCCCATTATTTTATTGCAGCTAGATCTTCTCATTCCTTAAGGCCTACCTCAAACACTAGTTTCTCAATGAAATTCTCCCCCTTTTGTAGAGTGTGCTGTTTCTTCTAATTATCAAAGGCCACAGTAGTCTGTTTAGTGACTAAAATTATTTTTGTAAAAACTATTCTATGTCATGTATTGTCACTGAAATCTCTGTCCTGTAGCCTGTGTTCAACTAGTGTTTTGAAATAAATTTCCTTGAACTCCAGAAGCATACACAACACCTCTTTCAGTCTTTACTGATTAGCTAGCTCTGTGCCATGTAAACTAGCATTGAGTCTAGGATTTAGCTCAATGTAAAAGCTTAGATTCTTCTCAAGTCTTTTCATTGCAAGTAACTTGCCCTGTGTCCACATGGCTTTCTGAATTACTACATATGCAGTGCTGCTTTGACAATCCTTCGTGCACAAAGAAACACTCCACCTGGATTTTTTTCCCCTGTTCCTTGGATGGTACTCTTATTCTGTTTTCTGTTGCTGCAAATGAATACCACAGACTGGATCATTCATAAAGACTAGTAGTTTATTTTGGCTTCTGGTTTTGGAGCCTTGGAAATCCAAGATCATGGTCCTGGCATCTGTTCAACTTTCTGTGAGGGCCTAATTGTGTTTAATAACCCAGTGGGAGGACAGGAGAGATCACGTAGCAAGAAAAGAAGCAAAAGAGAATTAGGAAGCCAAATTCACTTCTATAAGAATCTGTTCTCACAGTAACTAATCCAGTCATGAGAAAGTGAGAACCCCTCCACTCCCTTGAGTAGTAACTTAGTCCCAAATATGTGGAAATTATCTCATCCTAAGGGTGGAACTACCGTGACCCAAACGTCTCTTAAGGAGACTAATGCCTCTTATTATTATTATTTTTTTGACAGGCAGAGTGGACAGTCAGAGACAGAGACAGAGAGAAAGGTCTTCCTTTGCCGTTGGTTCACCCTCCAATGGCCGCCGCGGCCGGCGTGCTGTGGCCGGCGCACCGCGCTGATCCGATGGCAGGAGCCAGGTACTTATCCTGGTCTCCCATGGGGTGCAGGGCCCAAGCACTTGGGCCATCCTCCACTGCACTCCCTGGCCACAGCAGAGAGCTGGCCTGGAAGAGAGGCAACCAGGACAGAATCTGGCACCCCGACCGGGACTAGAACCCGGTGTGCTGGCGCCGCAAGGCAGAGGATTAGCCTATTGAGCCATGGCGCCGACCCCCAATGCCTCTTAACACTATTACAGTAGGGACCAAATTTCAACATGAGTTTTGGAGGAGAGAAACCACATTCAAACTATAATAGTGGTCTATGCTATGTTTTTACTATGTTTTTTGCCTCCAGCATCTGAGACTTGTTAGTTCAATTTCTCATGCAGTTGAACAATTTTTTTTTCTAGCCTGAATCTTAACTAGGCAAAAACACGCACGATTGCCTCATGTCAGTTTTTCAAGTAGCACTTAGAGAGGTTAGAGCTGACACATACAATATTCTGTGAATGAGATCTGCTCTTCTCCCTCCAGAACCAAGATTACTTAGAGACCAAGATCACTTCCACAAGATGGTGAGGGCAAAAGCAGGTTAAAACATTATGAGACTTTCCTGTCCCATTAAGTTGTCTTTTCCTACATTCACTATTTTCTTGATTACGGTAAACTTTTGACTATTTTCTATAATTCTGACCAAGTTGTTTCTTGCAGTTTCTGTGTGACATTTGATGTTTTTATGGAATGGGTGTTTGGATTTGCTCACTCCAACATTTATGCTGACATGACTCATTTTTACTATCATGTATAATGATGTTCTTAACCAGCATTCTCTTGTTTTGTGTGGACTTCAGTTACCTTTTGGGGTCATGTGCTTTCAGCCTGAAGAAATTCCAATAATATCTTTTATGAGGAAGATCTGGTATAAATGAACCCTCTCAATTTTTGTTTATTTGGTAGCAACCTTATTTTCTTATTTTTATAAAATAGTTTTCCTGGAAGTGGAATTCATGGGTGATAAGTACTTTAAGCACTTTGAATGTTGTTATACTGCCTTCTTGCTTTCAATGTTTCTTATGAGAAATCAGTTATTAATCTTATTGGGGTTCCCTTATTAGTAATGGATCATTTCTCCCCCGCTAATTCTAAGCTTTTCTCTTTTTCTTTGTCGTTCAGCACTTTTATTATCATGTAACAGCTGTTCAATTTCTACTTCTTAAAATGTTATTTTAAGTTTATTTGAAATGGAAGACAGGGAGAGATTGAAATAGAGATGGAGATGGGTGGCAAGTACTTGAACCTCCATTTGCTGCCTCTAAGTGTGCACATTAGCATGAAGCTGGTATTGAAAGTAGAGTCAGGACTCAAATGCATGCACTCTGATATAGGATGTGGGTGTCCTAAACAGTGTCTTTTTTTTTATCTTTTATTTAATGAATATAAATTTCCAAAGTACGACTCATGGGTTACAATGGCTTCCCCCCCCATACAGTCCCTCCCACCAACAACCCTCCCCTTTCCCACTCCCTCTCCCCTTCCATTCACATCAAGATTCATTTTCGATTATCTTAATATACAGAAGATCAGCTTAGTATACCTTAAGTAAGTATTTCAACAGTTTGCTCCCACACAGAAACATAAAGTGAAAAATAATAGATGATTTTTTTTAAATGATGATGAAATCAGATCAGACCTATTGTCATGTTTAATCCCAGTGAGAGTCAAGTTGGGAATTGATGATTTTTTTTTTTTACAGAAGATCAGTTTAGTGTACATTAAGTAAAGATTTCAATCGTTTGCACCCCCATAGAAACACAAAGTGAAATATACTGTTTGAGTACTCGTTATAGCATTAAGCCTCAGTGTACAGCACGTTAAGGACCGAGATCCTACATGAGGAGTAAGTGCACAGTGACTCCTGTTGTTGACTTTACCAATTGACACTCCTGTTTATGGCATCAGTAATCTCCCTATGCACCAGTTATGAGTTTCCAAGGCTATGGAAGCCCCTTGAGTTCTCCGACTCTTATCTTGTTTAGACACGGTCATAGTCAAAGTGGAGGTTCTCTCCTCCCTTCAGAGAAAGGCACCTCCCTCTTTGAAGACCTGTTCTTTCCACTGGGATCTCACTCACAGAGATCTTTTTGCCAGAGTGTCTTGGCTTTCCATGCCTGAAATACTCTCATGGGCTTTTCAGCCAGATCCGAGTGCCTTTAGGGCTGATTCTGAGGCCAGAGTGCTATTTAGGACATCCGCCATTCTATGAGTCTGCTGAGTATCTCACTTCCCATGTTGGATCACTCTCCCCTTTATTTATTCTATCGGTTGGTGTTAGCAGATACTAGACTTGTTTATGTGCTCCCTTTGACTCTTAGTCCTTTCATTATGATCAATTGTGAACTGAAATTGATCACTTGGAGTAGTGAGATGGCATTGGCACATGCCACCTTGATGGGATTGAATTGGAATCCCCTGGTATGTTTCCAACTCTACCAATTGGGGCAAGTCAGCCCGAGCATGTCCCAAATTATACATCTCTTCCCTCTCTTATTCCCACTCTTATGTTTAACAGGGATCACATTTCGGTTAATTTTCAACACTTAAGAATAACTGTGTGATAATTACAGAATTAAACCAGTCATATTAAGTAGAACAGACAAAAAAAATACTATGAGGGATAATGTATTAAGTTGTCCATTAGCAGTCAGAGCTATGCTGATCAAGTCACCATTTCTCATAGTGTCCATTTCACTTCAGGAGGTTTCCTTTTTGGTGTTGAGTCAGTTGTCACCGATCAGGGAGAACATATGGTATTTGTCCCTTTGGGACTGGCTTACTTCACTCAGCATGATGTGTTCCAGATTCCTCCATTTTGTTGCAAATGACTGGATTTCGTTGTTTCTTACTGCGGTATAGTACTCTAAAGAATACATATCCCATAATTTCTTTATCCAGTCTACCGTTGATGGGCATTTAGGTTGGTTCCAGGTCTTGGCTATTGTGAATTGTGCTGCAATAAACATTAGGGTGCAGACCGCTTTTTTCTTTATCAATTTAAACTCCTTTGGGTAAATTCCAAGGAGTGGGATGGCTGGGTCGAATGGTAGGGTTATATTCAGGTTTCTGAGGAATCTCCAGACTGATTTCCATAGTGGCTTGACCAGTTTGCATTCCCACCAACAGTGGGTTAGTGTCCCTTTTTCCCCACATCCTCGCCAGCATCTGTTGTTGGTAGATTTCTGAATGTGAGCCATTCTAACCGGGATGAGGTGAAACCTCATTGTGCTTTTGATTTGCATTTCCCTGATTGCTAGTGACCTTGAACATTTTTTCATGTGCCTGTTGGCCATTTGGATTTCCTCTTTTGAAAAATGTCTATTGAAGTCCTTGGCCCATCTTTTAAGTGGGTTGTTGGTTTTGTTTTTGTGGAGTTTCTTGATCTCTTTGTAGATTCTGGTTATTAACCCTTTATCTGTTGCATAGTTTGCAAATATTTTTTCCCATTCTGTCGGTTGTCTCTTCACTCTCCTGACTGTTTCTTTTGCAGTACAGAAACTTCTCAATTTGATGCAATCCCAATAGTTGATTTTGGCTTTGACTGTCTGTGCCTCCCGGGTCTTTTCCAGAAATTCTTTGCCTGTGCCAATATCTTGAAGGGTTTCTCCAATGTTCTCTAATAACTTAATGGTGTCAGGAAGTAGATTTAGGTCTTTAATCCACGTTGAGTGGATTTTTGTGTAAGGTGTAAGGTAGGGGTCTTGCTTCATGATTCTGCACGTGGAAATCCAGTTTTTTTCCAGAACTATGTTAAATAGCAGTGGTGAGAGTGGGCATCCCTGCCTGGTGCCAGATTTCAGTGGAAATGCTTCCAACTTTTCCCCATTCAATAGGATGCTGGCTGTGGGTTTTTTATAAATTGCTTTGATTATATTGAGGAATGTTCCTTCTATACCCAATTTGCTTAGAGTTTTCATCATGAAAGGGTGTTGAATTTTATCAAATGCTTTCTCTGCATCAATTGAGATAATCATATGGTTTTTTTCTGCAGTCTGTTAATGTGGTGAATCACATTGATTGATTTGCGAATGTTGAACCATCCCTGCATACCAGGGATGAATCCCACTTGGTCTGGGTGGATGATTTTCCTGATGTGTTGTTGTATTCTATTGGCCAGAATTTTATTCAGGATTTTTGCGTCTATGTTCATCAGGGATATTGGTCTATAATTTTCTTTCAGTGCTGCATCTTTCTCTGGCTTAGGGATTAAGGTGATGCTGGCTTCATAGAAAGAATTTGGGAGGATTCCCTCTTTTTCGATTGTTCTGAATAGTTTGAGAAGAAATGGGATTAGTTCTTCTTTAAATGTCTGGTAGAATTCAGCGGTGAATCCATCTGGTCCTGGGCTTTTCTTTGTTGGGAGGGCCTTTATTACTGTTTCAATTTCTGTTTCAGTTATGGGTCTATTTAGGTTTTCTATGTCTTCCTGGTTCAATTTAGGTAGGTTGCATGTGTCCAGGAATCTATCCATTTCTGATAGGATTTCCTGTTTGCTGGCATACAGGTCCTTGTAGTAATTTCTGATGATTCTTTTTATTTCTGTGGTGTCTGTTGTTACGTTTCCTTTTTCATCTCTGATTTTATTGATTTGGGTCTTTTCTCTTCTTTTTTTAGTTAGTTGGGCCAATGGGGTGTCAATTTTGTTTATTTTTTCAAAAAACCAGCTTCTCGCTTGGCTGATTTTTTGTAATGTTTTTTTGGATTCAATCCTATTAATTTCTTCTCTGGTTTTAATTATTTCTCTTCTCCTACTAGATTTGGGTTTGGTTTGCTGCAGTTTTTCTAGGTCCTTGAGGTGCGCTGAAAGCTCATTTATTTGGTACCTTTCCAATTTCTTGGTATAGGCACCTATTGCTATAAATTTGCCTCTCAATACTGCTTTTGCTGTATCCCATAAGTTTTGATATGTTGTGTTGTTGTCTTCATTTACTTCCAGAAAGTTTTTGATTTCTCTTTTGATTTCTTGAATGACCCAGTGTTCATTCAGGAGCATGTTGTTCAGTCTCCATGTGTTTGCATACTTTCTGGGGTTTCCTGAGTTGCTAATTTCCAGCTTCATCCCGCTGTGGTCTGAGAAGCTGCATGGTATGATTCTAATTCTTTTAAATTTGCTGAGACTTGCTTTATGGCCTAGTATGTGGTCAATCCTAGAGAAGGTTCCATGCGCTGCTGAGAAGAATGTGAAGTCTGTAGATGTAGGGTTGAAAGTTCTGTATATATCTGTTAGATCCATTTGGGCTATAGTGTCATTTAAATCTGCTGTTTCCTTGTTGATCTTCTGTCCGGATGATCTGTCTATTTCTGAGAGTGGAGTATTGAAGTCCCCCAGTACTATTGTATTGGAATCTAAATCTCCCTTTAAGTCCCTTAACATATCTTTTAAATAGACCGGTGCCCTGTAATTAGGTGCATATACATTTATAATAGTTACATCTTCCTGTTGAATTGAACCCTTAATCATTATATAGTGTCCCTCTTTGTCTCTCTTAACAGTTTTTGTATTAAAGTTTATTTTGTCTGATATTAATATGGCTACACCTGCTTTTTTTTGGTTTCTGTTGGCATGGAATATCTTTTTCCAACCTTTCACTTTCAGTCTGCATGCCTCTTTGTTAGAGAGATGTGTTTCTTGTAGGCAACAAATAGTTGGGTTGTGTTCTGTGAGCCAGTCAGCTAAACGGTGTCTTTTAACTGAAGAATTCAGACCATTAATGTTCAATGTGACTATTGATACGTAGTGACTTTGCCCTGCCATTTTCCCGGAAATATTTTCTAGTATATGCTTTGAGCTTCCCATGCTCTTTTACTGGTAGGTGTTCTTCCCTTCCCTTCTTTCATATTGATGGCCGTGTTTCTGTGTTTCTGAGTGTAGCACATCTTTAAGTATCTTTTGCAGGGCCGGACGAGTGGCCACAAAGTCTTTCAATTTCTGTTTGCTATGAAAGGTCTTTATTTCACCTTCATTCACAAATGAGAGCTTGGCAGGATATAATATTCTGGGCTGGCAATTTTTCTCTCTTAGCACCTGTGCTATGTCTCGCCATTCCCTCCTAGCTTGTAGGGTTTCTGATGAGAAGTCAGCTGTGAGTCTGATTGGAGATCCTCTGAGAGTAATCTGACGTTTCTCTCTTGCACATTTTAGGATCTTTTCTTTATGTTTCACTGTGGTAAGTTTAATTACCACGTGTCGTGGTGAGGATCTGTTTTGGTCATGTTTATTGGGGGTTCTATGAGCTTCCTGTACTAGGATATCTCTGTCCTTCTCCAAACCTGGAAAGTTCTCTGCTAGTATCTCACTAAAAAGGCCTTCCAATCCTTTCTCTCTCTCCATGCCTTCAGGAACTCCTAGAACTCGAATGTTGGTTTTTTTGATAGTATCCTGTAGATTCCCAACAATATTTTTTAGGTTTCTAATTTCCTCTTCTTTTCTTTGGTTTGACTGTATGTTTTCCTGTGCTCTATCTTCTAAGTCCGATATTCTCTCTTCTGCTTCACCCATTCTGTTTTTAAGGCTTTCTAATGTGTTTGTCATTTGATCTATTGAGCTCTTCATTTCATTTTGATTTCTCTTCACTATAACACTTTCCTGTTCTACTAGTTTCTGAGTTTCATTTTGACTCTTCCTTAAAATTTCGTTTTCACGAGAGAGATTTTCAATCTTGTCCATTAAGGATTTCTGTAGTTCAAGGATTTGCTTTTGAAAATTTCTAAATGTTCTTATCATAAATTTTTTGAAATCCGTATCTTGCATTTCTTCTATCTCATCATCTTCATACTCTTGGCTTGGGGTGTTTTGCTTATTTGGAGGCATCATAGTGTCATCGTTGATCTTGCTCCCTCTATTTCTGTGTTTGTTACTCGGCATAGTTCATTCTTCTTGCGTCACTGTGCGTTTTTTTTTTTTTCTTTTTCTTTTTTTTTTTTTATTTATACTGTGTCCGTGTTAAGTGGACTGCCTATTGTTGGAGGAGCCTTGGAGGCTTGAGATGGGTGCGGCCTGAGAGCTCTGCCTGGTTCTTCCTGGTTAAGGGTGTGCAAAGGTGACACCCTCAGGTTATGCGTGGTAAATCTCTCTCTTTTTATTTATTTATTTATTTTATTTATTCAGGGGGTAAGTAACACCGCAGGGCACGGCTGTGCAGAATTGATGGTATTTAGCTTCCAGTCTTTGGCTCCTCTGGACTCCCACTGGGTTGCCTAGGCTACTGAATTGTAGTGACTCAGTTCCTTAGCTCTCCCCCATTGATATGTAAATCCAGAGCGCAGGCCTGCTCTTTGTCTCTTGGGAATTCTAGCCTTGCAGCCTTGTAACCTTTGCAAGGTTAGGGGGAAGAGAAACCCCGAAGCTTTTTTTTTCCTTCTTTCCGGTAGTGAGTTTGCTGCACTTTCCGGCCCCCCTCTAGATTCTGACCCCCGTTTCCCCACCAATGTCTCGGGTTATTGAGCTCACCTCCCCTTCCAGCGCGGATGTGTGGAGCGTCCCAAGTCTCCCCGCTGTTGTCTGTGTGGCATGCACTCCCCTTGGAGCACTGGGGCTTCTGCGGCTCCGTCCCACGACTTGGCTTCCGCGCGGTGGGCGACCTTGTTCTCCCAGTAGGTCCTCCGATTCACGATTCCCGTGCAATTTTTTCCTGGTTCTTTTTTCTGCGGCTACCGTAACTCCCCTTTTATTAAACTAAATTTTCCCGGACTATCGGTGCGCACCCTCACTATTCCGCCATCTTGGCTCCGCCCCCTAAACAGTGTCTTAACTACTGTGTCAAATACTCACTCCAATCTTTCATTTTTTTGATAATAGCTATTTTAACAGGTGTGGAGTTATATCTCATTCTGATTTTAATATGTATTTCCTTAAGGATTATTGATTTTGAACATTTTTTTCATGAACCTATTGGGTGTTTGTATGTCTTCCTTGGGGGAACTGTCTATTAAGGTGCTTCACCTATTTTTAAATCCGATTGCTACTTTCCTGTTACTGAGTTGTTACAGAGTACACAAGTGGGTTACTTACCCAAGGTAAGGTGAGGGTGGTGCTGCCATGGTCCAAACACTTTGCAATGCGCCACACCTCCAATCACTATTACAGTTGGGATCAAGTGTCTAATATAGGAACTTTGGGGAATATTTTCAAAGCATAGTGCTAACAGTTTGAAGACTGTTTATGGGTCTTTTTCTCTTGTACTTTTTAGTAACTAGTGTTTAAACCATTTTATCATTCACTATTTTTTTTTTTTACCATTTTGGGTTCCTAATTTTGTTTCTATTTTTGTTTTTGTTTTCAATCCTTTTATTTTTTATTTATTTTGATTAAGGAATACAATTTCATGAATTTAATATATACAGATTTGGGAACATGATGCTCCCCCCCACCTCCTTCCCGCCTTTCTTCCTCCTCCCTTTTCCTTTCCCATTATTAATGTTTACAGAGATCAATTTTCAGTTAATTTTTATACTCATAAGATTAAACCTACACTAAGTAAAGAACAAAAGCAAACAAACAAGAAAAACATTGCTCTCTGACAGTCCAGGCCAGGGCTGTTCAAAGTCATCACATCTCAAAGTGTCAATTTTACTCCTATAGATTACATTTTCAGTACTCTCTTAGTTAGCACAGATCTGAGAGACCATATCATAATTTGTCCTTTTGTGACTGGCTTATTTCACTAAGTATAATGGTTTCCAGTTTTATTCATTTTGTTGCAAATTACAATGCTTATGGCTTTTCAAAATGAACTCAGTTTTGTCAGTTTTCTCTGTTGTTTTTCTAGTCTCTATTTTATTTATTTATGTCTGATTTTTTTGTTATTTTCTTGTTTTGGCTAACTTTGGGCTCAGTTTGTCCTTCATTTTCTAGTTCCTTGATGTGAAATGCATGATTATTTATTAATAATTTCTATCTCTTCATAGATATTTTCTATTTGATGAGACATTGTAATCAAACCTCCATTTACCTCTAAAAGCAAGGTTAATTTTAGTTCATGTTTCTTAGAATAAATTTCTTTATTTTCTTAAATAATTTCCATTGTATATATTTCAGGCTTACAACGTGATGTTATAGGATACAAATTAATAGTAAAATAGTTATTATAGTAAAGCAGATTGACATATCTTTCATTTCATCTCACATAGTTGCTTTTTTGTGTGACAAGAATAGTTACAATATATTATTTAAAGAGTGTTGATTGTTAAATTAACAACAGAAGTCACTGTGCACTTACTCCCTATGTAGGACCTCTGTCCTCAATAAGTTGTACTATGAGAATTAACTGTAAACCTTGTTCTCAAATATTACTTTATACATTGTGTGTAGGGGGTGAAAACTGTTGAAATCTTTACTTAGTATAGAGTTGGTCTTCTGTATGTAAAGATAAGTAAAAATGAATCTTAATGAAAAATGGGATGGCAAAGGGAGTAGGAGGTGGGATGGGAGTGGGAGTGGGAGTGGGAGGGCGAGTATGGCGGAAAGAACCACTAATACTCCTAAAGCTGTACCTATGACATTTGCATTCATTAAATAAAAGCATTAAAAATAAAATCTATTATTTAACACAAATCCCCAATAGAATATAATTCTGTTAACTATAGTCTTCATGTTATGCATTAGTTCTCTAGACTTGTTTATTTTACATACTGCTACTTTGTATCCTTTGACCTATATCTCATTACCTCCCCTATCTCCACCTACTACCACTGTTTTATTTTTTAAACATTTAAAACATTTTATTAAAATGAAGTATATATACTAAGAAATACACTTAAATATGCAGATCAATGAGTTTTTTGGTTTTCTTATCACACTTAAAATCAACTTCCAATTTAAGAACAAAACATTACTAGTACCCCAATAGTCCTCACTATTTTATTTATATTTATTTATATTTATCCATTTATTTTATAATGTGCTAAACAAGAGTATATTGTCATTTACATGGCATAATGTTTTATCCTCTTTCTCTACATATTTGAGTTTTTTTAAGATTCTACTACATTAATGAGATGATGAAATATTTTTGCTTGCTGTGTCTAGCTTGTTTTACTTACATCATGTCCTCCAGATCTGTCCATGTTATACCAACAAATAAGGAGATTTTTTTAATCCATTGAACACATTTTATTAGCTATGCTGTTAAACCAACATATACCCCTTCTTAGAGGATTCTTTTTTTTTTCCTGTTGTGTGATTTGAATCCAGTATGTCTCAGATTTTCTTATTGCTTTGTCCCATTCTCTCTCTATCTTGCTCTTGCTCTCAATCTCCCCCAACTTTGCAAATGGAAAATTTTAGATTATAAATTATAGAAGCTCTGGGTAATGGCCTCATCATTACTTCCTAGATTTGTTACTGTTTTCTTTTCTATTTATATAGTGGCTAGCTGGATTACTCCTATTTTTCTCTCCCGTGTGAGGTCTGTGATGTTGCTTCGTACCAGTACAGTTTAGGCAAACATGTAGTCACACAGGGATGAGAGTGGTCACAACAGACCTCTCTTTATTTGAGCACACCCAGCAGATAATAAATTCCTCTAATTGCCGGCCAATAATTCTATTGATATAATTTGTACATGTTTATTTTTAGTAACATTCTACTTCTCTCTAGGATATTCCAATTCCTAGTCAAAAAGGTAAGAATTTGTGGAAAACATGGGATATTCAATCCTGGATGAGTCAAAACAGAAGACTAAAAACCCTGAGGGATAGAAGTATAGTTTTAATAGAATGATAACTGAATGGTGGTAATAATTGCAGCAAGGAAGTGGAAGTGAGAATAGAACTTTCGAAACACTATTGTAAAGGTATATAATCATTAATAAATAAATATTAATAAATGAATTACTCAATGATTTTGTTTGCTCAAATAAACTCAAAATTGGTTAAAGACTTAAATTTAACAACATAAACTAAGAAACGACTAGAAGAAAATAAAGAGAAGCACTTCAAGATATTGGCAAAGATTAAAAGTTTTTGGATATGACCTCAAAATCACAGGCAACGAAAATAAAACCAGACAAATGTGATTAAATGACACTGAAAGCTTCTGCTGCACAGCAAAGAGAATAAAACAGTGAAGAGACAATGTACATGATGGGAGAAAATATTTGTAAACTATTCATATGAATGAAAAATGAGCAAAAGCATTGAATATGCATTTTTCAAAAAAGACATAAATAGCCAGCAGGAATATTTAAAAATTCTCCACATCACCACTCATTAGAGAAATGCTAATCAAAGCCACAGTAAGCTATTTTCTTTTCCTAGTTAGAATGGCTACTAGGAAAAAGACAATAAAAGTGCTGGTGAAGATATGGAAAAAGGGAACTCTTATGCTCCATTGGTGGAAATGTGTATTAGTAGTCATTATGCAAAACAGTATGCAGTTTCCTACTGGGCATATCCAAGGGAAATGAAATTGTTTTGTTGAAGAGATATCTGCAACCCAAGAATTATTGAAGCACTATTCATAGTAGCCAAGATATGAAATCAATCAAAGTATCCATTGATAGATAAGTCGATAAAGAAAATATATTATAGACATAAAATTGAATACCATTCAGCCTTAAAAGAAAAAAGAAATCCTGTTATTTGTGACAATATGGTTGAACCAGGATATTATGTTACATGAAATAGGCCAAAGAAAGAAAGACAAAAGCAACCTGTTTTCACCTAGGTGGAAGCAAGAAAACTTGATCTCACAGAAGTAGACATCAGAATAATGGTTTCCAGAGGCTGAAAAGGATGAGGGGGATTAGGGAGAAGTTGGCTAACAGGCATAAAATTACAGCTATGAGGAATAAGCTCTGGTGATCTATTGCACAGGATGGTGGCTATAGTTAGGAACAATATATGACATGTTTTCAAAGAGCTAGAAAAGAGAAGTTTAAAATTTTCAACACAAAGAAATGATAAGTATTTTAGGTGATATGTATGCTAATAAATCTGATTTGATCTTTATACATTGTATGTATCAAAACATCACACTCACCCCTCCACAGCAGGTTCTTCAAAACGTTTGCGGAAGAATGTAATTCAAAGATAATGCAAATTTTCCATGAATTTTTGAACCCCACCTCATATGCACATTTATTTTATGTTTTATTTTAAAATTAGGTTTTGAAAAGAGATAATTCAAGGTTCATATATATCAATCTCTCTTCCTGCAGGCTGTGAAGAGGATTCTCCCTTCATCAACTCATTCTGTATCCCTGTGATGCAGAATGAATCAACAGTAAAGAGATAAATTATTAATAACTGAAAATTAATTAAGGAGCAGAAGACATTAATAAGAGGTACATAGAGGGTAGAGACAGAGGGATTGTTAGAAGATCTGAGGAATGAAACTGATTTGTGAAGAAAATGGAAGAAATTGAAAAGCGACATTTGAAGAAAGACCTTCTCTGGTTTCCAAATCCTTATTCCTAGTTATACTGGTTAGTCTCCATTTGGTCTTTAGACTCATTATCATCCTCTACTATGTTTGTGCTGCTGCAAGTTCTAGATACTGCATCTCCCATGTGACTAGCTGGGGTTTCTGGTCAGATTCCAGCATTGGTGTGAGGGCATTGAACAGCAAAATGTCAAAAGTGTAAAAATGGAAAATTGGGGGAGGGCACTGCAGCTTAGTAGGCTAAGCCTCCAACTGTGGCCCAGGCATCCTTTATGGGTGCCAGTTTGTGTCCTGGTTGACCCAATTCTGATCCAGCTCTCTGCTATGGCCTGGGAAAGCAGTAGAAGATGGCCCAAGTCCTTGGGCTTCTGTACCCATGTGGGAGACCTGGAAGAAGCTCTAGGCTCCTGGCCCAGCTCTGGTCATTTTGGCCAATTGGGGAGTGAACCAGCAGATGGAAGACCTCTCTCTCTCTCCCTCTCTGTCTCTAACTCTGCCTATCAAATAAATAAATAAAAATCTTTAAAACAAATGGAAAGTGGAAGATATTGGATATGGTATTTATTCCTTACTCTGCACCAAACTTGGCTATGCTTTTGGCAGCAGTTGCCATTCTTTATTCAGGGTTACAATTCCTGTAGAGGTGCCATTCTCCCACAGCTACAGCTCCCACTGAGTTCTAGTAACAGCAGGTCCTCCCCTGGTTCCTTCAGTTTTAGACATGATAGCAGCTTCCCTCCAGATCTTCGTCCCCATCTCTGTTGAGTTCCCCTACCATACATACAACTTTGTAAAAATTGCCTTTATATTAAATCTTCTTTAATTATAGACTCTGAGGTTGCTATCCATGCACTACTGAGACTAGTATAGCAGTCTTTAAGTGCAAATGAAGGGGCAGGCATGATAACACATTGGGTTAGGCCACCACTTGATACACCTGTATCCCACATTGGAGTACTGATTCATGTCCTAGTTCCTCCACTTCTGATCCAGCTCCATGTTAATGTGCATGAGAAGCAGCCAATCATGGTCCAAGTACTTAAGTTCCTGCCACTCTACTCCTCAAATAAATAAATAAATTTTTAAAAAACAAGTATTAAAAAACACTTGGATTATTGTAACATTACTCTTCATTGTATAGACTCTTTTGGTCATGAATAACAATTTGGCAAGTATCATACAATACAGGATAGTTTTAATCTCTTATGTAACATTTATAACTCTAGAAAAGGGGCATAGGAAAATGATAGCAAGGTTTTGAGGTAACATCAGAAAAATTTAGAAGAGAAATAGATTCCATGCTTACTGCTCTATCTGCAGACTTTATGATTTTGTGATATGTAATTTCTATTCCTAACAGTTCTCACTTGCCTTAATGAAGTTAGTTAATGATTTCCTTTAATTTTAATAGAAAGTAATTTTACTTCCATTTAGCCTTTCTAAATTATGGTTTCTCCTCCATTACCAAAGAGCTAGAGCTGACATTCATGTACCACCTGGGTGCCTATAATCAACACTTAACACGTTTGAACTATATGAAACTACCAAATGTAAAACTTACTAATTAATGCTGGCACATATAGGAAATTTATGGCAATGTTTGGCTCCAGACAATTCAGTAGCTACATTTATAATAGTCCTTTAGGTAAAATTTTTAGCTGTTCCTGGTGATTGGTTAGCACAGTATGACCAACGAGAAGGAAGTTGAACAAATGGCAAGAGTTGTGACTGGTTCATGCTTGCTTTCTTTGGCTCATCATAAATCATCACCTGTTTCCTTTTTTATCCAGGATTTTATGCCTTTGCCCAATGGGCTTATTTGTGCAGAGTTGCATATGGAGAAAACTCATTCTAAATGTACTTGATAGAAAATCTTAGTGTGCATCTTTTTTATAAAGAAATCACTTCTACTTTATCTCCAAGTAAATTCAACATAGGAAATTCAAGTTTTACATATATTTGTAACATGTTTGCATTTTCTCAGCAGTTCTTAATGCGCCTGCCGAGTCTAGTTGGGAAACAACTTGACTCTAATAAGCATTTGTATTTCTCAGCTATTTTCTGAATTAAATTCTTTGTAATGTCTTGGCTTTCAGCCACTACCCCATAAGTTTTCCTGGAGAGAAACCTTTATGGCTGATCCTAGGCAAGATACAAGTAGGGCCACCTGCTTGGCAATACTGTTGTTTGCCTCCTCCCCAATAATAATATTTATTTTTGGCTTTCTTCCCCATCATTTTCAGAAAAGGGTGCTGATAAAAATTTTTTAAAAACTCAATTCTAATTCCTAGATGTCTCCGATGAATTAATATTAGATCTTCATGAATGTGGGACATTCTCAGGTATTTGAGGGTAAAACTGGAAAACCACCCATCCTCCCAACTGAGCGTACCCTACCCTGACAAGCCTATACCTTATCAAGATAATTTGTCTGAAGTCTTCAGAGAAAAGATACACAGACCAGACAAAGGAACCTTTAAAAGGCACTAACATTTCCATCATTCCCCTGGTAATATGATATTAAGTGTTCTGAGTTTTTTTCTAGTGATTTGTCTATTCTTTTGAAAGACAGCAGTTAGAGAGAGAGAGAGAGCGAGCAAGAATGAGAGCAAAATTGAAAGCGAGAGTGAGAGATCTTCCATTTGCTATCCCTCGTCAGATGGCCACAATGGCCAGGCCTGGGACAAGCTGAATCCAGGAGCTGGAATTCCATCTGGGTCTCCCACATGGATGGCAAAGGCCCAAGCATTGGGCCATCTTCCACTGCCTTCCCAGGTGTATTAGCAGGGGTTTGAATGGGAAGCGGAGCAGCCAGGACTTGAACTGGCTATGCACATGGGATATGGTGTCACAGGTGGCAGTTTAATCTACAGTTCCACAACAATGGCCTCTAAGTATTGTGGTTTAATGAATTATTTTGATTACCATTTTCTTTGTGGCTCAAACTGTTATTGAAGAGCCTTTATAACCAAGAAGGTAGCAATGAGATGTTTCTGGCTTCAGTCTGTAGAAAAGAATGTTATGCTTAATTACCCTTCATTTTCTGTCCTTTATAGGCCCATTTTTGTATCTGTGTCTTAAGTTTTTTTATTCAACGAGGCCAGGGGAAAATGAGCGTAAAATGGAGTGGGAATGAATAACCATTTTCTGAGCACCTATTACATCCCAGACCATTGATAAGGTCTTTATACACATTATTTTGGTTAATCCACATTAATTCTTCATAGTAGGTGCTATCATTATTTCCATTTGACAAGTGGAAACACTGAAGCCAAATGGATGGAAATCATAGATTATACATTCAAAGGCAAATCTGAAATTTAAACCTAGAGTTTGTCTGACTCCAAAGTCTGTATCCTTATTATACCATGATACCTCCCACTTTGTAGATCACTCATCTCTGTGAATTTCTTACCTTTTTCCAAACAGGTTTTCATGTACAGATAGTGACAATGATAGCATTATATCAAACTATAAAAGATGTTTGGCTATTACAGACTGTCTCACTGTCTCTTGATAGGACTGCCCCTATGTTATGAGACTATGCGCAGGCATCATGAACTTTAATTCATCTGCACTATACTCCTATGCTTGCTTATAGGAATAAGCTTAACATTCCATTTTAGAATCTTCATGTTTAAATTTTAACCTGTATTTTACTCATACTCACAGCCTCTCCCACATTCATACCTCTGACTGAATGGTTGTTGCCCTTATTCTATGGTGCTTTTTCTCCTCACCAACTAATGATGAGCTGGATTGAAATGGCAGCAAGAAACTTGATAGAGCCATGTGATGAAAGACATTGAATGCTTCTAAGTTACGAGTAACTAGCTTGGGTCTGGGTCCAACCCCAGACTTTGTCAACTTTAGAGATGTAGCCGCTGACCATTTTGTACTACTATTGCTTCAGCTGCTCCGCCAGTTATAGGTGATGTTCCAGGGCACCTACCCAAAATATCCCTGCTGCTAATGAAGCTTTGTAGACTTTGTTTTGCTCTATGAATTTTATTTTGACAGGCAGAGTGGACATTGAGAGAGAGAGAGAGAGAGAGAGAGAGAGAAAGGTCTTCCTTTTCCAGTAGGTTCACCCCTCAGTGGCCGCTGCTGCCAGTGCTCTGCCGCCAACGCACCACGCTGATCCGAAGCCAGGAGCCAGGTGCTTCTCCTGGTATCCCATGCGGGAGCAGGGCCCAAGGACTTGGGCCATCCTCCACTGCCCTCCCGGGCCACAGCAGAGAGCTGGACTGGAAGAGGAGCAACCTGGACAGAATCCGGCACCCTGACCGGGACTAGAACCCGGTGTGCCGGCGCCGCAGGCGGAAGATTAGCCTATTGAGCCGTGGCGCCAGCCTGCTCTATGAATTTTTGAGTAGCTACATGTCCTGCGATCTCTTGCTATACATGAAGATGAACAGTTATGAGAATGCCCTACAAGGAGTAATAGAAGGCAAAGCTAACAAGGAGACTTAGCAGGCTTTGCCTGGGTCTCCTAAACGATCTGGTACCTGAAATTTAACTTATATTTACTCATTCACCAAGCCCCATGAGATAATGACTGTCAGCCCTTAAGCAGAGGGGCAGAATTGGGCTATTAAATATAAGATAAGGAAAGTTTGCTTCACATGAATCCCCCAGAATGCCATAGTGACACTTTGGAAGAGATCTTAATGGCCGTGAAGTATATCAGACAAAATGAAGCAAGATATTTTATGATTTAAAAATCCCCTTAAGAAGGATAATTGCCTAATTGGGCTCTAGCCAATTAAAATGGATGCAGACAATAGGTAGGGTAGTACAGGAACAAGTTAGCTAAAGATCAACCAGATTGGGAGTTACTATTGCTTTCCTTCTAGGGACATGTGATTAGGAAATATTTGATACATGCTTTAGCAGTCATTAATTAATACTTTGCTTTCCATTATAAGGTTGAATTTTCTTTTCTCCCAAGGCTCTGCCAAGAGCTGTCTTCAGAAATCTTATTAGCTGTGAAGAGATCACTTAACAAAAAAGTAGCTTTTTGCTGCTTCCCTAAATGCCTTTCTTCTTCGTCACTCCCTTATTATCTTGATATTATTTAGACTACCCATTGATT